>NC_090646.1:370085537-370685537 GCF_040937935.1 Hyperolius riggenbachi
ATAAATCATTTCTCCTGCTCCGAAGCCGCCCCGGCTTTGCTGCACACACAGTCAGAATTCCAGAGCTCCGTGTATTTTCCTTACATCATGGTGTGCGATGAGACAGTGCTATCTCCTGAACATACAATCTTCAGTTTAACGCCAGTGGTGTAGAGAAACATGGATCACAATGTAGACACAATTTCTGATCCAGTAAGGTAAACATTTTAACAGAATTATTTCCACTTTACAACTCAAGCTGGGCTAAACAATGTATTGCTGGTCAGACTCTGTTAATGACTTGAGACATTCCTTCTCCTCTCTCCCCCTGGATTGTAAATCTTAAACAGAAAGATAAGGGTTTTTTTTCCTTAGAGAGATTTATGACAGCCCGTTCTAAGCTAAATCTTAACCCCTTGCTTGCTCATTTTAAAAGGCATCAGTATGGTCTGCAGTAGTATGAGATAGACAACTTCTCTATAATTATAATTGCAAATGTACTGTTGTATACTTTTGTATTGTTACATTCTGTTTTGTATACCAAAAGTAATAACATATACTAAAAATTAAAAACCGTGTTGGCAAACAGTAAAAAAAAACCTGTGAAAGAATCAGTACAATAAATAATATAAAATAAAAGCAACAGATCTGTGATTACAGAAGAGCAGAGAGGGAGATGAACGCCACTGTGCTACTTCATGCCTGGTACACACCATGCAATTTCCCATCAGATAGACGGGTCAAATCGATTATTTCTGACAGGTCTAATCTGATTTCTGATCATTTTTCTAATCGACTTTGTATAAGTGATCGGAAAATCGATTCAACCCATCTATCTGGTGCATACCAGGCATTAGGGACTCACTGCTCTGACAGGAAAAACAATCATTCATCATTTTTCAGAGAGAAAACATTCATGGGTATACACTAGTCACTAAAACAGGCATTTCCTCCTGCAAACAAGTGATCGTAAAGGCTCATACACACATCAGACCATAGTCTTTGGAAAATGAAAGATCACAGACCAATTTTACCCCCTTCCATGTAGTATGAGAGCCATACCTACACAGTCTATTCTATGGAGCTGAACTCCCCATCAGACAGAAATCTTTGCAAGATGCTGCACACACAGATGCTGTAGACATTCAAAAGATCAGTATCTGCAAAAGATCTGTTCCTGTAAAAGATCCGTTCCTGCAAAATGCATTCATAGTCTATGATATCTGCAGATCATCATACACACCTTGTTTAACAGACATTCATCTGCAGATCAGATCCACCAGGATGGATTTTCAGATCTGCAGATGATTGTCTGATATGCAGATGAATGTCAGTTAAACAAGGTGTGTATGATGATCTGCAGATCTCATAGACTATGAATGCAGGAACGGATCTTTGGCAGGAACAGATCTTTTGCAGATACTGATCTTTTGTGTCTGTACAGCATCTGTGTGTGCAGCATCTTGCAAAACAAATTTTCTGATGGGGAGTTCAGCTCCATAGAAAAGACTGTGAAGGTATGGCTCTCATACTACATGGAATGGGGTAAAGTTGGTCTGTGATCTTTTATTTTTAAAAGACTATGGTCTGATGTGTGTATGTGGCCTTAGTCAGGGTGTTGGACAGAATGATATTGAGTGAAGGTGCATACACACATCAGACCATAGTCTTTGTTCCTGCAAAAGATCCGTTCCTGCAAAATGCATTCATAGTCTATGATATCTGCAGATCCTCATACACACCTTGTTTAACAGACATTCATCTGCAGATCAGACAATCATCTGCAGATCTGAAAATCCATCCTGGTGGATCTGATCTGCAGATGAATGTCTGTTAAACAAGGTGTGTATGATGATCTGCAGATATCATAGACTATGAATGCATTTTGCAGGAATGGATCTTTTGCAGGAACAGATCTTTTGCAGATAGTGATCTGTTGCATGTGTACAGCATCTGTGTGTGCAGCATCTTGCAAAGATTTCTATCTGATGGGGAGTTCAGCTCCATAGAATAGACTGTGTAGGTATGGCTCTCATACTACATGGAAGGGGGTAAAATTGGTCTGTGATCTTTCATTTTCCAAAGACTATGGTCTGATGTGTGTATGCACCCTGAGTGTGTGTGTGTGTGTGCGTGCGTGCGTGTGTGTGTGTGTGTGTGTGTGTGTGTGTGTGTGGGGGGGGGGGGGGGGGGGGGCGGCAGGGGGCGGCGGGTGGTGGTACCGGGCCTAGGGCACTGGGAAGTCCAAATCTGGCCTTCATTCCAGTCCCACATCACACAGAGGCTACTTGCCTGTAATGTGAATCCTGTCCCTGCCAGTCTCTCACACAAGTCTGCAGCAGCCCTCCTGGAGTCTAGGGACTGTCGAAAACTTTTCAACCTGTGTAATACCTTACCTAGCTGTCCACATGCAATCTTTACATTGGTGAGAGAACAGACAGGGTTTTTTTTCTGTGGACTCTGCAGGAGGCAAGCCTCTGCTTTGCATCATGTTGTGTACATTTGCAAGCTTGATAATTGTACTTTTATTTCCCTCAGCCAGCCTAGTGCTTCACATTGCCTTATACAAAAACCTGTTTGCACCAGGCACTGTACTAGCCCTAAATCATTAAATGAGAGGCAGCCTGGGGAAAATCTCCCCCATCCCCTCTGGCCAGTTCATTATGGCTTGCCTTGTGGTTAGTGGTTATCGGTTTCCCCAGAAACACAGACACAATTCTCTTCTGATCTGTTTTCTTTTCCTCTCTCTGGGCATCATGGTCATGAGGAGGGGTGGGACAGGAGTGCACACTGCAGATCCCGAGATAACACTAGTTAGGGAATATCATACAAAGTTATATTGTAGACAAAAGGTTTGTAGATTCCTTATTATTGGCTGAGCAGATGCTGTCATTAGAACCTTTTCTCTCCGCAATCTTAGTTTTCAGTTTCTAAGGGCAGGAAAAATAAACTTTTTTTCCCTTGAAGCCGCCCTCTAAATAAATCTCCCACTTTAGGCAATTGCCTGTTAAGCTGGTACTTAGAGTCGCCTCTGCACTCCCCTCCCCTCTCCTAGTGCCTCCCTCCTTCCTTATGCAGAGTCCCAAGCAGAACATAAATGAGAGATTACTCACCAGCACTTGGCACTCCCTGATGAGATCTCCCTTCATTTAGGGGCACCACTAGCTAAAGAGGGGAAAGAGGGTTTCTCTGGCTACTTAATACTAAGTGGTACCTGTAGCTATCTATGATGGGCAATGGAAGTAAGGGAGAAGTGACAGCTTGGACAGCCAGCACACTTGCGGTGCAGCTCAGCTGGAGTTTGTAGGTTCATGGAGGGTGAAGTCTAGGGTGCCAGGACATCTGTGCCTATAGGCTCCTGTGATGTAAATCTGGGCCTGGCCACACTTGTTTTATGACCCTTGTAAGATAGGCACCCAGAGTGTGAGAGTCACCAGGGTAGGCAAGGGAAAGGGTGTGAACATTGGGCGGGCCGCATCAAAGTTTTGCTGGGGGGGCCCAATGATTTGCAGTTACGCCCCTGGGACCATTACTATGCAAGTACGTTCAAAACGTACATGGAAGTACACCTAGTAATCCTACTCTGCTGTGAGATGGGCCCCAAGACCGTGAAGGGCACCAAAGGAAGGCAAGGGAAGGCGTGTGAGCATTGGAGGGAGGGCTATCATCGTTATGCTGGGTGGGCCCATGAATTGTAGTTACTCCACTGGTTGGTGGTGCTTTCTTAAAATACTGATTATAAGGTGTTATCATTAAGTTGCTATAGTGTTTGCAGATCCTTTCCTTTATCTCCATAGCGTTTCCACTGAGAATACATAATTTGCATTACACAAAACTCAAAGGAGTAATATTCTGATATAATAAAATTACTGGAACTAAATAAGGAGTTTAGATAATCTGTAATGGTTAAGGGCTCTGCCTCTGACACAGGAGACCAGGGTTCGAATCTCGGCTCTGCCTGTTCAGTAAGCCAGCATTAATTCAGTAGGAGACCTTGGGCAAGTCTCCCTTACACTGCTACTGTCAATAGAGCGCGCCCTAGTGGCTGCTGCTCTGCTCTGGCACTTTGAGTCCGCAAGGAGAAAAGCGCAATATAAATGTTATTTGTCTTGTCTTGTCTAATCATAATAACAATGTCCAAAAAAACAAGTTAGGCTAGGTGCACAGTGGGCATTGCGTTCCCTGTGACAGCAGGGATGCAACGGATTTGGAAAGCAGCGCAGTACGTTATCCACGTGTTGTGTCATATACAGTGAAGCATACAGTCAATGAGAAGTATGCTACGCTGTTACTTTTAATGCATACTTATTACAGGGCAGTGCATTACGATGTAGTGTGGCAGCCGTGCTACTACATGACTGTTATGCCGCACTGCAACCCACACTGTGAACCTAGGCCTTATTAGTTATTTCTTTGATGTGATTGTGTTGTCATCTTTACTATAATCAAATTTCACCAACACAATGATAAATGCAATTCTTTACAAATTGTCCTTTCAGATGAACTGAAAGCTGAATTAGCCTTTCAGCATGGCCGGATTTCAGGCAAGGCCACAAAGGCCATAGGCACCAGGAAGCAAGGGGCGGGCTAGCACACTCATGCAGTTAAGCTGCAAAACCTTCTACAAAAGTTGGGCAAGTGTCTGGAACTCATGGGATGAAAGGACAGCAAACATGGGCAGCTCATTGACTGTGACTTGAGCTGTCACTCATCATCGCCGTCGGCTGCTCTTCAAGTCCCACTCCGCCCTTCACCCAGCTCCAATTTATCAGAGCGGAAAACGTAGATTTGACCCATAAATGGAATCCAAATTATAACCATTCCGATCATTTCAAATGTAATCAATCCACAAAAGAGATTGATAACACGATTGACCAATTGGTCGTTTTTAATTGATTGGCACCATCAACACTGTCCAAGCCAATCAAATGGAAGATTGATCGTTCAGTAAAATTGCAACATTAATATGCATCTTTAAATACATTGGTTACTGGGACCAATGAAAGTGTGTGTGTGTAGTAGGGGGTTTGCTGTTTGTTTGGCAGCGGCTGGTGATAGTGGCCTTGGGCGGTAACAAGTACAAATCCGGCCCTGCCTTTCAGTAAAACTAATATGGTTAGTTGTCAGATGTATTAATTACTTATTAATAAAGTGCATCTGAATCTCATTAAATCCATATTTGTAAGCTCAGATGATAAACATCAGACTGTTGTAAGCTATCCAAAAATGTGTTCCCAGTTATTAATTCATGCAAAACGATTAGAATTCATTGTATATAGAACAGTATAGCAGCACTTGAAAAATGTCAAAATGGCAACGACCTCCTAGGAAGGTAAAGATAATGGCTTCAGTTGCTATTACAGGTACCATATTGGAGCAGGCAAATATGTCTCTAGCTGTCTCTTATTTGCATAGCAATGAAGACAAGTGTGCAAAATGGGCATTTTATGCTGCTATTTGCTGTTGTGAATAATTAAACAGGTAAACAGAGCCAGAGATTCATTCCTGCCAGCAGGCTCCACTGAGGTCATAATCTATCATACTGCCATGTAATATTCATACAATGAAATAGTAATGCTGATAGTAAATATGTAATCACTGTTGGATGCCGAACAGCCTCCATGGAAAAATTAAGTGAATAATGCATTTGATGCTTTGGAAGTTATCAAATTCTCGGATGAGTCCTCAGATGCATAAAGTGATAGTCACATGTGAATTGCTTTTGCGCCAAATGCTGCAGGATGTCTGTTCCTGATCATGTAAACAGTTTTGGCAAAGTAGGCTGGGAGATTTATGCGTCAGTCACTTTATAGCATACAGTTGTCTAAGTGTCCACTTCTTGATCTAGTTATGAGGGAATTTCCCACGATTCTTTTATTGTAACATTATTTCTCCTTACTTGGGAATTGAGATCACTGTACGTCTTTACAGTTTTAAAAGTTTTAAAAACAGTTTTATTCTGGTATGTGTCTTTGTCTTATTTAGTTGTGGAACAACCAGCATGGCAGCTCATGTCCCTGGTGTGTTGCACTTGCCTAGGGGAAGAGGGGGGTGTAGCGTTATACATTCTGCAGGTCCAACCACTAAAGTACCTCCCTCATGTTCAAAGGCTGCAGAGAAACAAAGTTAATATATGTAAAATGCAGGGTTTTCATTTTTTTTTTTAATAATTGTATATGTTGGTGGTTTTGATTTACTAAGGTTCGTCTGGACTGAAGACATCATGCCAAACTGTCTGGAATTACTATTAAATGCTTTGCAACTGTAGCCTGGGAAAAATCTGACCATAGAGTTGTAATGAATTAGAGGTTGTGTGATTGAAGTTTTGCAAAACTACATTTAATTTTCTAATGAACCCAGATTGCAAAAACATCATGACCATGCCCGGATTTACCTCACAGGAGCCTATAGGCACAGATGTCCTGGCACCTCAGACTTCAACGTCCAAGAACCTACAAACACTAGCAGAACCGCACCGCAAGTGTGCTGCCTGGCCCAGCTGTCACTTTCCCTTACGTCCCTTGCCTGTCATAGGTAGCTACAGATGCCCCTTAGTATTAGGTAGCCAGAAGTACCTCAATATTAAGTAGCTAGAGGTGCCCCAAGTATTAGGTAGCTAGAGGAGCCCCTGATGGGAAGGGAGAACTCATCAGTGGAATGCCTAGAACCAGGTGAGTGACCTCTCATTTATGCTCTGCTCGGGACTCTGCATAGGGAAAGAGGAAGGAAGGCACTCGTGGAGGGGAGTGAGCTGCTTTTACATCATCAGACGCCTGTATGGTAAATCTGGCCCTTATCATCACTGTGTTGGTGTTGCACAAAACCAAAATGACACAACCACTAATTCAGGACCTTAGAAGTGATCCAGAAGTGTATAATAAAATGAAACCTGGCTAGAAAAGCTCTAATGCGCCCCCCCCTCCCCCCCCCCCCCCCCCCCCCCAGGTTTTGGTTATCCTGAATCAGCTCTTCAGCCCATATGAACACAATGTAACCCCCTTCATGGCCAGTGGATAACATAAAAAGAGTGTGCCTGCATATTCATTAGCTTAATGTCTTCACAAAGACATCTACAATTGCAAAAGCAAAAACAAATAATAATAATAATTATGAATTATGATATAATAAGGGAGCAAAACAGTAATAATAAGATACCTAAATAAATTCTCACTTAAAATCCATCTGATCCGGCACAGCTTTCAAACTATTAATAACAAAGCGAATATATGAAACCCAAGCTTTTGAATACTACAATGCATTAACGACTGAGTGTGTCTGAACCGACCCACAAGAATAAATTCAATGTCACTATTGTCCACCTTGAGACAATTTTTCTGCAAGACAATGCAGCTCTAGATGCACTATGGATACCAGATCAGATTGTTGGTGCACAGCTGTTAATCAAGATGTGCCTTGTACCTTTATCTACCTTCATATGGATGTTGAATTTCACATAATGATAAGAATTAGGAGAAAGGTTACATTATTTACACATCACAGCCAGTTGCCATTACCTCTGAGAAGAACTCATAACTGTCTGTGTTGGGATTGTTTTAGCACTGGTACCAATATTTTTTTTTTATTTCTCTATTATTTTGAAGTGCTGGTGTTTAACCATGTATTTAAAAATTATTATGATGTATTTGACATCCACACTGGCCAAGAAAGACTAAGAGACTACATACTGTATATCTTGTGAACCTTGCCATACCGTGACAGGAAATTTTGGCGCACAGCACCTATGCTACTTTCTGGCTGAAGTTCTGAAGTTCTATGCTGTCTCTTCTCTCTGCAATGCCGATTACACTACTTCCTGATTCAGTGTAATCGGCATTGCAGAGAGTAGAGACAGCATAGAACTGTAGCTCTAACGTTTGCTGAACACCAGAGCCGCATACTGGGGAGGTGAGTGATCAGCTGTATCTTCCGCTGCGCTGACTGCCATTAAAAGGAGGGTGCTCCCGAGGTGAGGAACAGAGAGTAGGAGTTGGCCCCCACTCCCTGCGCACATCTACTACACTTTTCTCAGGGCAGCTATTGCCTCATCCCGCCCTATGCTTTACATGGATAATAATAAAATGCTAACTGACTTTTAAAAAAAAATATCGTTTTATCTATAAAACGGAAAATAGCGTTTTACCAGAGATATCGTTCAGCAACTGTGCGCCATTCTTTCCCCGGCGCCGCTTTTTACTGTATGCTGCCATACACAGGTCACTAATAGCCCAACTTTGGAAGTGACTGAGCAGTTTCCATTTGGAAATTGGTGGGTAAAAGCTACTGATGTATCCCATTATCTCACTTCTCTTCAAGGTCGTATTCAATTAAAATGATTGAATCTGCCAGAAATGCCGATCTATGTATGACCACCTTAAGATAACTGTTACACTAGCTAGCCTTTTATGGCCATATCATAGGTCAATATGGGGATGACTTTGTCCACTAGAATGGGGATCCACTGGATTTGATATTCCTAGCAGAATACTAATGATTTTTCCCATAGTGGAAATCTACCTACTGTTCCATGACACCTGAAATAAAGTGTATGCTTGTTTTTTCTAACCTTTGAAGAGATAGATAAGTGATCATCAGCTCATACGTCTCACATTTATTAAGGCTGGACGTGGCAATCAGAAATGGTGTAACTACAGTATAGTGCCATAGGCCCCAGTGTTAGTTACTTATTGGTGGAGACCTATAGAAATCCATGAATCCATGAACCATTGTCTTATTTGTGTCTTTCAGAGCTGTCAACCACCAGTAGGCATCACCTGACTGGGGTTTTATTAGCATCAGTTGCTTTAGCGTGCTTCATATTGTTCATGTCCTACTCTGTGGCACGGTGAGTATTTTTCTTTTACATACAGTTTGCATACAGATTATTTATTTTGACATAAACTGAGTGACTGGATTGTGGACATGATAATATTCCACTTTTCTGGTTAAGGCTGGGTAGCATGTTAAACATATATGGTATATATACAGTACATATATCAATAAACAGGGTGGCAGGACAAGCAGTCACACACAGTAAAAATATGTAACCTCAGCTCAGCTCACTTAATGCCAGTAGATATACCTAACACTTAAAAAAAAAACAAGGTTTTTGGTTTTGCACATCCATAGCCATGAGGACAAGCCCAGAGTTGTTGCAATACCACACATATGTTGTGGTCCTGCCCTGATGGCAGATACTTAAAGCGGACCTGAACTCAGATCCTCCTCTTTGTTCTAAAAAATAAGCTACAGCATAATAAATAATACAGCATAATCCTACTAATATAATAAATGGGAAAGTTCGGATGTTTGGATGTTTAGATGTTTGGATGTTTGTTACTCGATCACGCAAAAAATGGCTGAACGGATTTGAATGAAATTTGGAACACACAAAGTACACTACCTGGAATAAAGTATAGGATACTTTTTATTCCCATAACCAAAAAGGGGGCGGAGACAAATACAGATTTCACTGGAAAATGTAAACTGCAGTGTAACGATTGGTGTCAGCAACAGCTTTTCTGATTACTGGTGATCTGCAGTATCACCACTAATACAGATGCTATATCTGATTATATGGTGATCTGCAGAATCACCAATAATGGTGATATAGCGTCACCAAGGTACTTGATATGTGTAGGGTGTTTGGTGCAACAGTAATACAAAGAGCACAGGCAAAAGATCAGGATACCCTGAGGAGCAGGAGACTCTGACTGCATCAATGTAATTCACAAGAATGATTCAGATACTACTGCAGCCGAGGATCTCAAATGCTCGGAGATCACGGTCTGCAAGGAGATTGAATTACCTGAGTGTGAGAGGTGATTCAGACCTTACTGCAGAAGTATATTCCCGAGGAGCGGGAATAACAAGAACCCCTCAGCCTGGGCTAGACCCAGTGCTGAGGGTAGAGTAGTCAGGCAGGCAGATTCGGTAACACACGGACAGAGGCAGTACAGGAGCAAGAGGCAAGATCAGAGTAGTGTCACAGGCAGAGTTCGGCAACTAGATCAGATAGGCAACAGCACAGAATCAGAAGACAGTTAAGTAGTCAGGCAAGCAAGAGGTCATAACAAATAATACAGTTCAATAGTACTTTAAAGAGACACTGAAGCGAGAATAATTCTCGCTTCAGAGCTCATAGTTAGCAGGGGCACCTGAGCCCCTGCTAAAGCGCCGCTATCCCGCGTCTAAACGGGGGTCCCTTCACCCCCAACCCCCCCCCCCCCCCCGCAAAATCAACAACCAAATTGGTCGTAGATTTTGCTGCTCCTAGAGGCAGGACTAACAGCTGCAGCCCTGCCTCCAGTCGCGTCTATCAGCGGAGCATCGCCGCCTCTCCCCCGCCCCTCTCAGTGAAGGAAGACTGAGAGGGGCGGGGGAGAGGCGGAGATACGCGCTGACAGACATGCGTGGGGCAGGGCTGCGGTGGTTAGCCCTGCCTCAATCCGGAAGAGACCCCCCGCTGCTCGGAGGGGTTTTCGGGGGGTCAGGGACCCTCGTTTAGCCGTAGGATAGCGGCGGTTTAGCAGGGGCACACATGCCCCTGCTAACTATGAGCTCTGAAGCAAGATTTATTCTCGCTTCAGAGTCTCTTTAAGCTATCAAGGAATCTGACTAAGTGTGGATCCCCAGCTCCTGCTGGTTCTAGCACACTGTGGGATCTGACTCAGGTCTGAGAGCTAACACATATAGTATTCGCAACAGCAGACAAGGATCAACTGACAGGCACGGTCTATGTATACTTGGAGCACTCCTTAGCTCCACCCCAATCACTCAACCAATCAGAAGGGCGGCTGGAGTCAGCTGACCGGCTGGTCAGCTGACTGCCCTTCTACTTGCATAAAGGTCCTGTCGCCTTGCGTGCGCGCACGTGACCCTCAGCCTCTGTGTGTCAGAGAGTCTATGCACAATGTCAGAATGTCAGAATGTGAATGTGTGTTAAAGGCTGCCGGCTGCGTTGCGGGAACCGCCGCCATGTCGCCGGCCGCAGCGGCGGTGTCCCTGCTGCCTTGCGACACAGGCGCTGTGCTGGGAAATGACTGTGCGGTGGACACCGCCGGCTGAGATGTAGAGACCGTCGCCATGTTGCTTACCGCGGCAGCGGTACTTCTGCTAGCCCTTACAGTACACCCCCCCCCCCTTGAGGAGTGGACTCCGGACACTTCCTACAAGGTTTCTCAGGATGTAACTGATGAAACCTCTTCCTCAATTTCTCAGCATGCATGCGATCCTCTGGAACCCAAGATCTGTCTTCCACACCATACCCCTTCCAGTGGACCAGATACTGCACAGAATTCTGTACCCGACGAGAATCCAACATTTTTTCAACCTCATACTCTGTCTGGCCCTCCACTACCACTGGGGGAGGGGGGGGAGAGGAATCCACATACACTGCTGGATTCAATAAAGAGACGTGGAATGATCTCCCACTTCTCATGCTGGCTGGGAGATCAATCACATAAGAGACATCATTGATCTTTTTGGCCACCGGATAAGGCCCTATGAACCTGGGACCCAACTTGGTGGATGGTTGTCTGAGTGCCAAATGTCTGGTAGACACCCATACCATGTCTCCTGGGGCAAAGTGCCACTCAACAGACCGTCTCTTGTCGGCCTGTTTCTTCTGATTTTGAAAGGCTACTCCTAAACTTTTCTTCACCTGTCCCCAAAGCTCCTTTAAAGCCTTCTGCCAATCTTCCAGGGCTGGGAAGGGAGAGGAACACACTGGCAATGGGGAAAATTTAGGAGACCTTCCTGATACAACCTGAAAAGGGGACAACCCCGTTGAAGAGCTTTTCAGATTGTTGTTGCCAAATTCTGCAAAGGGCAAAAACTTAACCCATTCTGTTTGCGCATCTGCCACATAACATCTGAGGAATTGTTCCAGTGCCTGATTAACCCTTTCGGTCTGCCCGTTGGTCTGTGGGTGATACCCAGACGAAAAGGACAGGTTCATACCCAAACTATGGCAAAAAGCCCTCCAAAACTTCGACACAAACTGGACTCCTCTATCAGAAACCACATCATCCGGGATTCCATGTAACCGGAAGATGTGTTGTACAAAGAGATCTGCCAACTCTTGAGCTGAAGGAAATCCTTTGAGAGGAACAAAATGGGCCATTTTGCTGAACCTGTCTACGACCACCCATATGACAGACATACCTTCGGACCTGCGGAGCTCGCCGACAAAATCCATGGACAGATGTGTCCATGGTTCACTTGGCACTGGCAAGGGTTGTAGGGTACCCACCGGAGCCTGGCGAGAAGGTTTGCTCCTGGCACACACAACACACTCTCTGACAAATTCTTTACAATCAGAGGCCAATGAAGGCCACCAAACACACCTCGTGAGAAGATCCAGAGTGCGAGTGACACCAGGGTGACCTGCGTTCTTATGGGCATGGAACAACTGCATGATCCGTAATCGGAAGGGAAGTGGTACAAACAGAACCCCTTCCGGTTTCCCTTCCGGAGTATCTAGCTGGTAGGTAGCTAATGCCACTGCCCAATCCTCCCAGGTCTCAGTGGCAGCTAGCACCACCTTGCGAGGTAGAATGCTCTCGGGAAGTGCGAGCTGAGCTGTCTCAGGCTCGAAACATCTGGAGAGAGCATCTGCCTTGACGTTCTTACTACCTGGGGTGTACGTGATGACAAATCTGAAACGCGAGAAGAATAAGGACCAGCGGGCCTGTCAAGGACTAAGCCTCTTGGCTCCTTCAATGTACTCCAAGTTCTTATGGTCAGTATATACAGTAATAGTGTGTTCTGCTCCTTCAAGCCAATGACGCCATTCCTCGAAGGCTAGCTTGATGGCAAGGAGTTCCCTATTACCCGCATCGTAGTTTCTCTCAGCAGGGGAAAACCTGCGTGAGAAATAGGCGCAAGGGTGTATCTTGCCCTGCGGCCCCGAGCACTGAGACAACACAGCCCCCACCCCAATTTCCGAGGCATCCACTTCAACCATGAAGGGGAGGGTGACATCGACATGTCTCAGTATGGGTGCTGAGCAGAACAAACTCTTTAACTGAACAAATACCTCCTGGGCCTCTGTGGACCAATGGTGAGAGTCAGCCCCCTTCTTGGTCATGCGAGTGAGGGGTGACACTACCGCAGAGAAGCCCTTTACAAACCTCCTGTTATAATTGGCGAAGCCAAGAAACCTCTGGAGTGCCTTTAAACCCACAGGTTGTGGCCAATCTAACACAGCTGAAACTTTTTGCGGATCCATAGAAAGGCCAGTGGTGGAAATGACATAGCCTAAAAATGAAACTTCGGTGACCTCAAAAAGGCATTTTTTTCCAACTTGGCATAAAGTGAATTCTGTCTCAACTTCTTTAACACATATTTCACGTGATTCCTGTGTTCAGTCAGATTAGGGGAAAAGATCAGTATATCATCCAAGTATACTAATACGAATTTTCCCAGAACCTCTCTAAAAACCTCATTAATCAGTTCTTGGAAGACGGTCGGGGCATTACACAACCCAAAGGGCATGACCAAGTACTCGTAGTGGCCATCGGGCGTGTTGAAGGCCGTCTTCCACTCGTCACCATCTCTAATGCGTACCAGATTATAAGCACCCCGTAAATCGAGTTTGGAGAAGATGCTAGCATTGGTTATCTGAGCAAACAGGTCGTCAATCAAAGGTAAGGGATAACGATTCTTTACAGCGATTTTATTCAAACCACGATAATCGATACATGGTCTGAGACCACCGTCTTTCTTCTGTACAAAAAAGAACCCGGCCCCGGCTGGAGACCGAGAAGGACGGATGAACCCCTTAGTCAAATTCTCCTTAATGTATTCCTGCATAGCAAGCTTCTCAGGGCCTGACAGATTATACAAATGGCCTCTAGGGGGCATGCAACCTGATCTCAATTCAATCGGACAATCGAAGCTCCGATGAGGTGGGAGCTTATCAGCCGACTTGGGACAAAATACATCTGAAAACTCAATATATTGCTCTGGTACACCCTTGACTTGAACCTTGGTAGCACGGACTGCAACTTTCTCCAAACAATGAGTACGACAATGCTCTGACCAACTCAGTAATTGGCCCGAGGACCAGTCAATTTGAGGAGAATGTTGTTGCAACCAAGGAATCCCCAGGATGATGGTGGAGGTTGCCATCTGTAACACAAAAAACTGTAACTTCTCCTTATGTAAAACCCCTATGGTACACACTAGAGATGGGGTTTGTGAAAGAGGGTGTTTACATTGCAGAGGGGAGTCATCTATGGCAGTAACCATGAACTGTCGGTTCAAGGGAAGCATAGGAATTCCCAATTTTATTACTAAATCGTAATCAATGAAATTGGCTTCAGAGCCAGAGTCCACGAATGCATCAGTAGTGAACACCTGACCCTCTTAGGTAATGGAACATGGAAGATTTACTCGATTCTTATTTAGAGGTAAAAGTGGCTCGCCCATGGTATTACCTCTGACTACACCTAGGCGGCAGCGTTTCCAGACTTCTTTTGGACAATTCTGCACTACATGACCCACCTCAGCACAGTAAAAACATAAACACTCGGATCTCCTGCGCATTTTCTCAATCTGCGTCAATCTAGAACGACCAACCTGCATTGGTTCGAGGGGACTCAGATGGAGAGGAAGCATACGAGACAAATTTCACCTCCCTACTCCCACGAGTCTGTTTCTGATAACGTAGGTGTCGATCCACTCTAACTGCCAAGGAAATTGCTTCGTCTAGAGTCTTTGGATCAGGATGCCCTAACAGTAAATCAGAAACTGGGTCAGAAAGTCCAGTCAGAAAGCGGTCTAACAATGCGAATGTTCCCCATCTAGTGGAACCCGCCCACTTCCTGAATTCAGCGGCGTACGCTTCAACCGTGTTACGTCCCTGACTGAGATTTTTAATCTTCCTCTCAGCAGTACTAGCCCTATCCGGGTCGTCATATATCACGGCCATAGTCTTAAAGAATTCCTGAACTGAGGTTAGTGGTGCCTTATGCTCTGGAGGCAACCCATATGCCCAGGTCTGTGAATCACCAGACAGTAGGGTCTTAATTAACGTAACCCTCTGGTGTTCAGATCCTGGCAAGTTAGGCCTCATTTCAAAATAGGAAAGGACACGGTTCTTAAAATTCTGAAAATCGGATGTATGCCCTGAAAACTTTACAGGTATATCCATTTTGAGATCTGAGACAGAAGGGGATTGTACTCCTTTTACAGCATTTTGAAGTTCCTGAACAGACTCAGATATTTGGGTAATTTGTGTCTGTTGAGTATTGACCACCCTGGTTAGAGTGTTTACAGCGGTGGTCAGGACTTCCATCTGGCTGTGCAGTATATCCATTATGTTTGGTCTGCTGTTCTGTAACGATTGGTGTCAGCAACAGCTTTTCTGATTACTGGTGATCTGCAGTATCACCACTAATACAGATGCTATATCTGATTATATGGTGATCTGCAGAATCACCAATAATGGTGATATAGCGTCACCAAGGTACTTGATATGTGTAGGGTGTTTGGTGCAACAGTAATACAAAGAGCACAGGCAAAAGATCAGGATACCCTGAGGAGCAGGAGACTCTGACTGCATCAATGTAATTCACAAGAATGATTCAGATACTACTGCAGCCGAGGATCTCAAATGCTAGGAGATCACGGTCTGCAAGGAGATTGAATCACCTGAGTGTGAGAGGTGATTCAGACCTTACTGCAGAAGTATATTCCCAAGGAGCGGGAATAACAAGAACCCCTCAGCCTGATTTAGACCCAGTGCTGAGGGTAGAGTAGTCAGGCAGGCAGATTCGGTAACACACGGACAGAGGCAGTACAGGAGCAAGAGGCAAGATCAGAGTAGTGTCACAGGCAGAGTTCGGCAACTAGATCAGATAGGCAACGGCACAGGATCAGAACACAGGAGAGTAGTCAGGCAAGCAAGAGGTCATAACAAATAATACAGTTCAATAGTACTTTAAGCTATCAACAAATCTGACTAAGTGTGGATCCCCAGCTCCTGCTGGTTCTAGCACACTGTGGGATCTGACTCAGGTCTGAGAGCTAACACATATAGTATTTGCAACAGCAGACAAGGATCAACTGACAGGCAGGGTCTATATATACTTGGAGCACTCCTTAGCTCCACCCCAATCACTCAACCAATCAGAAGGGCGGCTGGAGTCAGCTGACCGGCTGGTCAGCTGACTGCCCTTCTACTTGCATAAAGGTCCTGTCGCCTTGCGCGCGCGCGTGACCCTCAGCCTCTGTGTGTCAGAGAGTCTATGCACAATGTCAGAATGTCAGAATGTGAATGTGTATTAAAGGCTCCCGGCTGGGTTGCGGGAACCGCCGCCATGTCGACGGCCGCGGTGGCAGTGTCCCTGCTGCCTTGCGACACAGGCGCTGTGCTGGGAAATGACTGTGCGGTGGAAACCGCCAGCTGAGATGCAGAGACCGCCGCCATGTTGCTTACCGCGATGGCGGTACTTCTGCTAGCCCTTACATGCAGCCATTCTTACACTGTTAATGGTAGGGTTCTCAAACTTTGCACAGTTGGTCGCTGGGTGACTGGGATTAATATTCAGAAAGGTGGGTGGTGTCTATAAAAGCCAATCAAAATTAACCTATTGATTTTCAAGGGGAATATTTACATTGCTGCCATTTTTGCACTGTTAATGGCACAAGCCTCAAACCTGGTACAGTTGATCATTGGGTTACTAGGGTTCAATTTCAGAAAGGGGGTGGAGCCACAAACAGCCAATTAAATTTGTTTCATTTCAATGCACATTATTGATGCCAAACACCGCAAAGATCACAAACTTGGTAATTGATTAATTGTGTGTTAGGGTTAGAAAAGTGGGCACAGCCAACACCAGCCAAATACATAAAAGGGCAATGCCGGGTCATAAGTGGGCGGAGACAAATACAAATTTTACTGGGAAAATGTAAACAGCAGCCATTGTTACACTGTTAATGGTAGGGTTCTCAAACTTTGCACAGTTGGTTACTGGGTGACTGGGATTAATATTCAGAGCCACAAACAGCCAATTAGATTTGTTTCATTCCAATGCAAATTATTGATGCCAGACACTGCAAAGCTCACAAACTTGGTAATTGAGTAATTGATTCATTGTGTGTGAGGGTTAGAAAAGTGGGCACAGCCAACACCAGCCAAATACATAAGCGGGCAACGCCGGATCATAAGTGGGAGGAGACAAATACAAATTATACTGGGAAAAGGTAAACAGCAGCCATTCTTACACTGTTAATGGTAGGGTTCTTAAACTTTGCACAGTTGGTTACTGGGTGACTGGGGATAATATTTAGAAAAGTGGGTGGAGCCTACAAAAGGCAATAAAAAATTACCTATTGATTTTTCAGGGGAATATTTCATTGCTGCCATTCTTGCACTGTTAATGACACAAGCCTCAAACCTGGTACAGTTGATCATTGGGTGACTGGGGTTTAAATTTATAAAAGGGGGTGGAGCCACAAACAGCCTATGTGATTTGTTTCATTTTAATGCAGGTTATTGATGCCAAAGACCGCAAAGCTCACAAACTTGGTCATTGAGTAATTGATTAATTGTGTGTTAGGGTTAGGAAAAGTGGGCGCAGCCAGCACCTGCAAAATACATAATCGGGCAATGCCGGGTCATCAGTAGGTGGAGACAAATGCAAATTTCACTGAGAAAATGTAAACTGCAGCAATTCTTACACTTTTAATGGTAGGGTTCTCAAACTTTGCACAATTGGTCACTGGGTGACTGGGAAAAATATTCAGAGAAGTGGGTGGAGCCTACAAAAGCTAATCAAAATTCACATATTGATTTTCAAGGGGAATATGTAATTGCTACCATTCTTGCACTGTTAATGGCACAAGCCTTAAACCTGGTACAGTTGGTCATTGGGTGATTGGGGTTCAAATTCAGACAAAGGGGTGGAGCCACAAACAGCCAATTAGATGTGTTTAATCTCAATGCAAATTATTGATGCCAAAGACCGCAAAGCTCACAAACTTGGTTATTGAGTAATTGAGTGTTAGGGTTAGAAATAGTAGGCGGGGCCAAGACCAGCCAAATACATACCTGAACAATGTTAGGAAATAAGTGGGTGGAGAAAAATACAAATTTCATTGCGCAAATGTAAACTGCAGCCATTCTTACACTGTTAATGGTAGGGTTCTCAAACTTTGCACAGTTGGTCACTGGGTGACTGGGATTAATATTCAGAAAAGTGGGTGGAGCCTATAAAAGCCAATCAAAATCCAGGTATTGATTTTTAAGGGGAATATTTAATTGCTACCATTCTTGCACTGTTAATCATCTGTACCTGGTACAGTTGGCCATTGGGTGATTGGGGTTCAAATTCAGAAAAGGGGTGGAACCACATCCAATCAGATTAATTTTATTTCATTGCAAATTATTGATGCCAAAGACCGCAAAGCTCACATACTTGGTCATTAAGTAATTGTGTGTTAGGGTTAGGAAAAGTGGACAGAGCCAACACTAGCCAAATACATACCCGGGCAACGCTGAGCGTCCAGCTAGTAAAGAAATAAAAACATTTCTTTGTTACAGCTGATACAAATGCTGCAATAAATCTGTGGTGTGTCTACTTCCTGCTTTCATGGAAGCAGACATAAGATTAACATCCTTTGTCTAGCTCCTCTAATAAACATAAACACGTCATACTTACCTCCCACGCAGTCTGCTCATCAATCTCTTTCTCTTCTCTCGTGTTCTTTATGTCCACTGGGATTGATGGAATTATCTGTCCTCCATTTTAATAATGGTGCTTGCACTGCAGACAGTGCGTCACTCAGACCTCAGGATCAGCGGCGACCCGACCAGTAGTACGAGCGGGCGCCGGACGCACCCGCTCTATATGCGGAAGTGATGTCACTTCCGCATATCAGTGCGGGCGCTGGGTCCTACCGCCCGCACGATTGGTCGCCGGCTCGCCGCCTGATTGAGGTCTGAGTGACGCGACGGCGGCTGGAGGAAGCCGCTGACAGAGGGGGTGGCGGCTGGGGAAGAGATCCGTGGCACCCCAGGACAGATTGGGGGCACATGCTCCTCCAAAATAGGGCTAGCGACGCCCCTGGTGATGACCCCGTAACAGCTTCAGGGTCAGCACTCCATTAACTTGTAATATCACCCACCTGAGCCATAGGGAAACATGGACATTGAGGGTCCTTTTACACTCGATGCAGTTTCATGTGTTGCTATGTGTTGAACTGCGTTTTTTTTACCATAACAGTGCATTGTGAAAAAGCTTCAGTTTTTCAGCTTATAGGAGTCGATGCATAAAGCATTACCGCATGCGGTAATGCTGAAAACAGATGACTTTACTGAGCACTCGGCAAAATGTCAATTCATAAAAGCAGTTGCCGCATGAAAAGCTGAAATTCCCGAGCAGTGAGGTAAATTATCGCCTTGTGCGGTAATTATCTCAACACATGTCAGTAAATGTCAGTTAATGTCAATTCATAAAGATTAGAGCAGGCGGTATTGGCACAGAGTATACCGCTTTGAAGAGGTGATAAGGGTGTGGTAAGAGCAAAGTTCATGGGGACAGATCTCCCAGGCAGCAGCAGCAGCAGCAGTGAGATGCACCGGCGTAACAATAGGGGATGCGACCCCTGCCCCCGCGGGGCCCCCCTAGGGCCCACTCAGGGACTTTTGGGGGGCAGGAGAGGTCGCAACATAAGAGGAGAGCGTGGCTGCAGATCGGTGGGGAGGGGGGACATTCCCCCCCTCCCTCACCTTGGGCTCTGCTCTCAGCTCTTCCCTCCTGCAATTTTTAGTGACAGCGGGCGGGCGACAGCAGGCAGGTCACATACCTCCTTCGCCCCGGAGGTCTCCAATGTCTAAGAGCTTCATGCTACTTCCTGTTTACACAGGAAGTGACATGAAGCACTTACTGATCGGAACCTCCGGTGCGATGGAGGTATGTGACCTGCCTGCCGCCGCCTGCCCGCTGTCACTAAAGATTGCAGGAGGGGAGCTCTGAGAGGAGAGCCCAAGGTGAGGGAGGGGGGGGATGTCCCCCCTCCCCACCGATCTGCGGCCACGCTCTCCTCTTATGTTGGGACCCCTCCTGCCCCCCAAAAAGTCCCTGAGCGGGCCCTAGGGAGGGGGGGGGGGCTGGAATTTTTTTTTTGCATGGGGGCCCGGGGATTTCTAGTTACGCCCCTGAAACAATGCTTCCTGTGAATACCCTAGGCTGTGTTTTTAACCTCTTGGGTACCTGTTTTTCAGATGGGTATTTCACATCAGAAAGCCTGCATGTGTAACATTTCTTGAAGTTCTTCTAAGCTGTGGCAATTAAATGGATTTTTTAGAAAGACTAAGGCTTCCAGTTCCAACTAGATTTAGTTAGAACAGGAAGGAATTGTTGTTAGAAAAAAATGGTGAGCTTCTGTAAGGAACTGACGGTGAGGAAAGTATGTGATATTCATTGGCAGGTACATCAACATCATGTGTTTATTTTAAATAATGTTACTTGGTTTAGGTTCCCTTTAAGGCCTGTTTTTATTATGGGCTTGTTTTGTTTTTTTGAAGATGAGAGTGATCCATGGGCAATTTTTGTGATAAAGATTTAAATTATGAATCGACTTCACGAGTGACATTAGCAGTTTTTTTCTGTCTATGAACCATTTTTTCAAACGTGCAATCTGGGTGGCCAGGAAAGGAAGGACAGCAAGCACATTGGGGTGGTAACTTGCAAAAAGGGGGTAGTGAAGTCTTCCCTCTCTTTGAAAGGGTGTAGTAACAGGGGCATGGCCTGGAGTGTGTTATGTATTGATGGCTCGGTTTTAAGGCGCCGAAATGATTTATGCCTATACAGTCCCAATGTGTAGAATTGTCTCAGCTTGAAAGACACCCTTATCTCAACTTTGAGGGAATCTTCCCATATCAGTTTTCCCCCAAAAGGAGGTGAGGAAATAATATGATGGTTTTATGGTTTAAAGAGGAATTCCAGTGAAAATAATGTAATAAAAAAGTGCTTACTTTTTACAATAATTATGTATAAATGATTTAGTCAGTGTTTGCCCATTGTAAAATATTTCCTCTTTACATTCTGACAGTTTATCACATGGTGACATGTTTACTGCTGGCAGTTAATGTCACTGGAAGGAGATGCGGCTTGCATTTTTGGCATTTGGAAACAGCTGTTATTTCCCACAATGCAATAAGGCTCTCACAGTGTAATGTCAGTACCTCAGTGCTGTGAGGCACTGACATCACACTGTGGGAGGGGTTTCACCACAAAACCAGCCACACAGAGCTCCCTGATGATCCGTTTGAGAAAAGGAAAAGATTTTTCATGGGAAAGTGGGTATCAGTTACTGATTGGGATGAAGTTCAATTCTTGGTTACGATTTCTCTTTAAGCTGTTCACCTCCTTAAAGTGCCTCTGTCACGAAAATCTTAAAATTTTAAATGTATGTAAACATATACAATTAAGAAGTACATTTCTTCCAGAGTAAAATGAACCATAAATTTATTTTTTTCCTATGTTGCTGTCACTTAGAGTAAGTAGTAGAAATCTGACAGAACCGACAGGTTTTGGACTAGCCCATCTCCTCATGTGGGGTTCACAGAGATTTGGTTATTTTCAAAATGCACTTAGTGCGCGCTATGCGCGCTGCCAAAATGCGCACGGCAGCGTGTATAGTCTGAACGAGGCCTTGAGGGCAGAAATCAAATTGAATGCTAAATTGCAGGCCTAAAGTGCTTTAAAACATCTTGCATGTGTATACATCAATTAGGGAGTGTAATTAGAGTACTGCTTCACACTGACACACCAAACTCACTGTGTAACGCACCGCAAACAGCTGTTTGTGTAGTGATGGCCGTGCTGGACTGGTGCGCACCATGACGAGAGTGCAGGTGATGGCGGCTTTCCAGCCCATATGGTCACCGGGCTGAGGTAGCTGAATGACAGAACAGTGACTGTCCAGCTGATCAAATTTGGTCTGTCCACAATGAAGCAACAACCTTATTATCTGGGGTGTGTCCCCCCCCCCCCTCCCGGCGAGACACCTATATACCCGGCAGTCATTGCTTCATTGTGAAACGCAAGCCCCTTCACCGCGGCAAGGTAATGATCACGAAGGGGAATTGACACATGTACATGCCTTTTGTTTTGTTGTTGCAGCTGCAGTGTAGCCAGAAAAATTAGGCAGGCATGTACATGCACCAGCGGCCTTAAAAATTCAGGAATCCATCTGGAGTCCTGGACCCTGTTGGTGGTGGTGGAGAAGGCAGTCAACCAGCCTGCGGGCAGAGGTGCTGTGTGGGGAGCGACTTAGTCTTGGGGCAGGCAGTCACACGGCGTGCAGGCAGAGATGCTGTGTGTGGGGACTGACTTAGTCTTGGGGTGGGCAGTAGCCCTCCAGGATCCATGCCTTATTCATTTTGATAACTCTTTTGTGACTTAGGCGACTTCTCTTCTCAGTGACAATGTCTCCAGCTGTGCTGAAGATCCTTTCTGACAGGGCAAGACAGAATTTGGATGGCAAATTGTGACAGCTCTTGCCACAGGTCAAGCCTGCGCACCCAGTAGTCCATCGCTGCTCATACTGTCGATGGTTCTTTCTCTACCATTGTTGAAGAAAGCGCACGGCCGGGGAGTCAGGGTTCGATACCGGTCCGGAGTTGGAGCCCGAGAAACGGCTACCACCACACATCCAAGGAAGGCAGAAGGCATGGCATGCAAGTCCATAGGTAGTGACAAAAAATAACAATACAGGAGGACTTTCGAGGCCCTGCTGTATATGACACTACTAATCGACTTTACTACCTTTAATGAGAATCTGTTATGGAGGGCAAGTCTGCCATCCATTCAAGTGAAAGGTATGCACTGACTGCCAGGTATAATACAATGTGTAGTCACAGATGCAGTGAAAGGTATGCAGTGACTGGTATTACAATACAATGTGCAGCTGTCACATAGGTGCAGTTAACAGGTATGCTCGGAGTGGTATATTACACTGTGTGCACACACACAGGTACTGTGAACAATTATGCAATGACTGGTATTACAAATGTGCACCTGTCACACACACACACAGGTACCGGACAGGCACAGTGACACTGCGTGCGCTCACGTAGGTAGGTAGGTGCACTTAAGTGAACAACAGGTAGTAGGTATATGCAGTGATGGATATTACAATGTGCACCTGTCACACACACAGGTACCGGACAGGCACAGTGACACTGCGTGCACTCACGTAGGTAGGTGGGTGTACTGAAGTGAACAACAGATAGTAGGTATATGCAGTGATGGGTATTACAATGTGCACCTGTCACACACACAGGTACCGGACAGGCACAGTGACACTGCGTGCACTCACGTAGGTAGGTGGGTGTACTGAAGTGAACAACAGATAGTAGGTATATGCAGTGATGGGTATTACAATGTGCACCTGTCACACACACAGGTACCGGACAGGCACAGTGACACTGCGTGCGCTCACGTAGGTAGGTGGGTGCACTGAAGTGAACAACAGGTAGGTATATGCAGTGATGGGTATTATAATGTGCACCTGTCACACACAGATAGGTAAAGGACAGGCACAGTGACACTGTGTGCACTCACGTAGGTAGGTGGGTGCACTGTGAACAACAGGTAGGTATATGCAGTGATAGGTATTATAATGTGCACCTGGCACTGGCACAGTAGTAATTATACCACCAAGGGGCCAAAGGCCAGCTGCGACTGACTGACAGGGTAGTATGTAATGCAAGTGGGCCACACACACACACACACACACACACACACAAAAAAATAGATCACAAGAACAAGATTAGCTCTCAAAAGAGCTGTTGAGGGGTGCTTTTTTAGCAATAAGAAGCAAGCTAAGAAGCATACAAGAGCCTAACTAAGCTTTCCCTATGACAGTCTGCAGCAGCTTTCCCTTCTCTAATTAATGCAGGCACATGAGTGAGTGAAAAGCCTGACGCTGCCTGCCTTTTATAAGAGGGGGAGTGGCTTCAGGAGGGAGTGTAGCCTGATTGGCTACAATGCGCCTTCTGACTGTGATGTAGAGGGTCAAAGTTGACCCTCATGATGCACTATGGGGGCAAACCGAACTTCCGGAAAAGTTTGCGGTTCTCCGCGATCGTGAACCCCGGAAGTTCGCCGGGAACCGTTCGCTTTCCATTGGAAACCTGCGATCACGGTACGGCGGGGAGATTATGTATGGGAATATTGTTCCCATTCATAAATTTAACGATCAGGCGTTGGAAATCAGCGGCGGGAGTTAGTGCGCGGCTCTATGTAAGAATAAACGCTGTTTTTGTAAAAAAAACAGTGTTTATTCTCGGTGGACATGCTCGGATTGGCACAGGGGACTTTTGTCCCCTGCAGCCAATCCCCCCTGCTAGCAGCAGCAGCGCGATTGCAGGCTTCTGCCGCACGATCGCCTGCAAACTCCCTAAACTGCAGGGACATGACTAGCTCGTCCCTGCGGCTCTAGCACCTGCCGCTGCGGACGTGAAGCTCGAATCGCCTGCGAGGAAACGCTGCAGATTCGGCCTGGATTTGGGCATAGTGGAAACAGGCCCTTAATGAAAGAGTGCTTGTACTGACGCAGTTATTCATGCCTGCAAGTGACAGCCTTTTTTAAGCGATACCAAGGGCTGCCCTAGATTTATTTTTTATACATTAAGTTTATGTTGGTGCTTTATAAATCAATAATAATAATTGCCTGTGCATGACTACAACTGTATAAAGTGGAATTCGCCAATTCTTCCCTATAGACCTAATAGAGGATATTAATAATTCCAGGCCAGGTTTGCAGGGTCACTTATGTCCTCCAATGATCTACAGCCCTGGAGAATGAGAGCAGATCCATTTGTAAGTGATTCTTTGTGTTCAAGAAACAGAAGACTTTTTTTTATTTACTGTCATATTTCACTTGTGTAACTGACATTGAATACGTTGCTATGCTTTCCACAAAATGTACAGCTTCTTTCCTTACTAAGTTCAAAAAAATGTACTTCCAGCGCCCAGGTTCAGATAGGCTCTCCACTTACTAAAAGGATTGGCATGCTTCTGTAGCACTTTAATGAGAATGGCATATTTCCCTTTGCATTCTTAGGGCAAAAAGAGTTCAGAGCATTTTTGGAATAGCAAAGCAACTAATCATGCACACTTTTTCCAGAGAACGGTTTGTTCTAGTAAAATAGATTTTAAATAGAATATAAGAATAACAAATATATCATTTAAATTGAAATATATTGTCAGATGCAACTACCAAGGGTTTCTTTCTTTTTTTACAGCTTGATGGTTTATGGTTTATCATTTAAATTGACTGTAAATTGTCCCTACAGGTTTAGGATTCTGCATGTATCATGCAAGTGACTGCTTAGATTATGTCATTCCCACTAGTTATTCAGCAGATGTGCTATACTTTAGTTCAGTAAATTGGTGTGGTTTCAGTGGGGAAGAGCAGTTGTACCTTCCCAACTGCTATACAGTCTGTGTAACTGTGTAACTGACATGACTTGAAGGGAACCTATAAAGTGAGAGGGTTATGTAGTCTGCCATATTTGTTGCCTTGCTTTGAACAATACCAGTTGCCCGGTTGTCCTGCTGATCCACTACCTCTAATATTTTTTTTAGCCATAAACCCTGAACAAGCATGCAGATCAGATGTTTTTAACTGAAGCCTGACTGGATTGGCGGCATGCTTGTTTCAGGTGTGGGATTCAGACACTACTGCAGCCAAAGAGATCAGCAGGACAACCAGGCAAATGGGATTGTTTAAAAGGAAATAAATATGACAGCCTCCCTTTGTCTCTCGCTTCAGGTTGCCTTTAAAGGGACCCTGAACAGCAGGGGCGTAACTTGGGGTGGGTGGGGTAGGACACGTGCCCACGGGGGCTGGGTCCCTAGGGGCGCCCAGCCGTGACCTGTTGTTTTTTTATTTATTTATTTTCCCCCAGCGGGAGCGCAGAGAAGAGGGAGAGCTGTGCACACAGCGGTGGGGAAGGGGGGGGGGGAGTCCCCCCCCTTCCCATACCTGAGGGCTCACCCTCTCTCTCGCTCCCCCTGCAGATATAAGTGGTGGACGACAGAAAACTTACTCCATTCGCGTGGCGTGGACAGATCTATGCTCCACTAATCTGGTCTGGTGTAGACCAGATCAGCAGAGCACAGATCTGTCTTCTCCGTGCGAATGGAGTAAGTGTTCTGCCGCTCGCCCGCCGCTCATATCTGCATGGGGAGCAGGAGAGAGGGTGAGCCCTAAGGTGGATGAAGGGGGGGGACTTCCCAGTCTTCCCCACCGCTGTGTCCACAGCTCTCCCCACTCAAGGCTGTAGCCTTTTCTCATTTAGTGTATTTATTTTGGTAGCAATGACCTGATGTCTTCCCCTCTTCTCTTGTGGTACAGTCCACAAGAAAAAAAACCACAAGAAGATACATTGCCACAGTAAAAGATCTCTGTATGCGCTCCAGTCGTGGCCACTTCATCACAGGACGCGCACCCAGCGCCTGCACACAGTCTGTCACAAGCCTCCCGCAATCAGGAACTAGCTTTGGGAGCTTGCCTTCGTAACGTAGGGAGACGGAGAGCAGGACAATGCCGGAGTGGTGGATGCGGAAATGCAGCCTAAACCGGTATTTCCTAAAAGTGTATGATTACCGTGCATTGTAAAACCATGGTATACCGTAATACCGGTAAACCGCGGCAACCCTATGTGGTACATTGGTAATATTTTTGAAATGTTACAAACTGTCAGAAAAATGTATTGCAATTATTGAATTGAACAGATATTTTAAAAAATCGTATGGTGTGTGGCCACCTTAACTGTAGTATACTGAGATAATGTATAATCTGACCTCTATGTTTACATGTTGCAGGTGCTGTAACAGATAGTATGAAGCATTAACAGCTGCACAGTAAGTTACATTGTATTATTCAGATTTTTGTTTTCCATGTTGCAATTTACTCTTTTTTTGGGGGAAGGAGAGGAACTGCACATTTATATTTGTTCAAAAGTACAAACATGTAAAACAGAAGAAAATGGCAGTACTTCCAAATGCATGCTCCACCCGATTGACCAGCTGCATAGATGTGCAGAGCCCAAAACACGGACAGATTACACAACTTGCACTCAAAACCGATGCACCAAATGGAGGACGTTTGCTTCCAAAAACAGTTTGCACGCAGATTGTTCAGTGCTAGACTCTTCCATTACAATGGCAAGCCCTCACAAAAAGACCTACGGTAACCACTAACTAACAATTAAAACATAGTGTAAACCTGGAGCTGCTACACATTTTCTTAAAAACTTCAAAAATTGCCAGCACTCCTAATCAGGCTGCAACTGAAATGAAACCAGTAGAAGTGTGCAGCGCCCCCTAGGGACTTAAATACTCACCTTGAATACACATCAGATGCAATCTATGTACTAAACTCTAATCTAGATAAATTGAATGCAAACTTATACACATGAATGCAGCTAGCCAAATGTAGACTTAAGGGGCCCATACACCTAACGATTTTCCCACCGATATACGGCCGATTCGATCACAGTGATCGAATCGGCTGTGAAATCGACGCGCACACCGCTGACAGAACGATCGATTTCCATCTGTAATCGATCGTTACCGTTGATTCCCGATGATCCGTCCGTGCGGAAAATTTTTCTCGATCGCCGGCGGGTCGGGAGTGCGTCCATAGCGGCGTTCGAATGCCCGGTGACCGACGCAATACAGCGGGTATACATTACCTGTTCCGGCCGGCACGAGTCCCCACTGTCACTGCTGTCTTCTCCGCTCTGGTCTGGTCTCCGGCATGCTTCACTTCTTCCTGCCCGGCAGAAGGGTTTAAACTGTAGAGGGCGCTCTACTGTTTAAACTTCCTGCCGGGCAGGAAGAAGTGAAGCATGCCGGACCCGGAGACCAGAGCGGAGAAGACAGCGGAGACCTATGGACTCACGCCGAAGGAGCAAGTAATGTATGGGGGGGGGGGGGGGGGGGTAGCGGCGGCAGCACCACCACCGCCACAGATTGTGAGATCTGAGAGGGATCTATCTGTTGGTCGAATCTGATGGCAAATCGACCAGTGTATGGTCACCTTTACATTTTTGTACAACAGAAGGAAATTGCAGCACTTCCAAATACAGACTGCACCCGAGTTGACCAGCTGCATAGATTTGCAGAGCTCAAAACATGGGCAGATTACACAACTTGCATTTGAAACAGATGCAGCAAATGGAGGGTGTTTGCATCTGATTTGTATTCAAGGTGAGCATTAAGTCGCTAGGGGGCGCTGCACACCTCTGTTGGTTTCATTTCAGTTGCAGCCTGATTAGGAGCACTGAAAATTTTTTGCTGTTCTTTTGCTGTTAGTGGGTAGGTCTCTTCCGTGAGCACACTTCATTGTTGTGGAAGAGTCTAGTACTGAACAATCTGTGTGCAAACTGTTTTAGATGCTAACGTCCTCCAGTTACTGCATCTGTTTTAAATGCAAGTTGTGTAATCTGCCCGTGTTTTTGGCTCTGCACTTCTAAGCAGCTGGTCAACTCCGGTGCAGCCCGCGAGCAATGCTATTTTCTTGTGTAGTACAAAAATGGAAATCTGCTTGTGGCTAGCTGCACCCATGTGTATCAGGTTACATTCAATGTATCTAGATTAGGATTTAGTGCATAGTTTGCATCTAATTTGTATTCAAGGTTTGTAATTTAAATCGCTGGGGGCCCTGCGCACCTTTTTTGTTACGGTAAATTATTTTATCTCACTAGTTTATTATCTAAAATAATCCCTGAACTTGGTTTTATTACCTAACTAACTGTGTAGCTAGGTGTGTAATTGGCTTGGCTCCTGACATGCTTATGTCTTGACTAATACCATCCTACAAATTAAATATAGGATGTTGACTAAAAGGAGGGATGTCTTTTTTTAAACCCTTGACAATCTATAAAATGGATTAAGTTTTAAAAGATCTCATGGAGAAACTAGTCTATATCATACGATTCCGCAAGATAATTTAGTCTCCCGCCAGCAAATCACCTAAAATGGGAACACGTGGGCCTGGTACTATGGGTGCCGCCATAGGCCACAATGTACATGAGCACTGAGAAGGTAGTTTGAGCGCTGGAGTTTGCAACATGCAGAAGTTCGGGCACACATGTGCAGTATGGCTGCCCTCATACATGGAGGGGAATTCGGCCGCTGAAACATAAAGATGACAAGCTCTTGTCAGATATACTTAGAGGGACCATGCATAGCAGTGGTGGGCTCCACAATGGATCAGGAAACCTCTGGAACATTCAGAGGCTTTATGATACTTAGGCAAGTACCTGACTTTTTTTTTCAAATTACAGCTTTACGTAGCCAGGCATCCTCTATATACAAAAATATGTAGTCACATGTGTTACAGATACAATCACTAAGTAGCCATGTGCCTCCAGTTACTAAAATTAAGTAGTCATAGGCCACTAGATTAGGGGCATAATCTCATGGCATGGGCCCCACTGTGAATATCTCATGGGGTTCCCCTACATTTTTTCCACCATTCACCTGAGTTAACCAGCTTTACCCCACCATTGACCCCTTAGCAAGTGAGGTCAACTGCCCTCTGTTACACGCCCCCTAGTGGCCGGACCACTCAATGCCTTTCAATCTATTTCAACCCACAGACTGTCCAACCTCGTGGAGGCAATCGATGCGCTGAAATAGCTGGAATTGGGCAGCAGACAGGCTAAGAGGGAGCATGCAAGCAACACAAACACTTTACTACACAATATTTCAGGTACAGGGCTGCCACCACCTCTGTGAAGGACAGAGGAACCTGCTCTGAGTATTCTAAACCTGCAAATGAAAATTGTTAAACACTCTGCTCTGGCTAAACAATACAATACTTCAGGGTAGCGAATCTTCTGAAAGGCTTGGATTCTTTCTGCATGGCTTAGGGCCCGTTTCCATTAGATGCAGTGCGATGCGGCTTCATGGCTGCACCACACCACGGGTGTCTTGAACCCAATGCACGGCAATGGAACAGTTACCATGGCATGTGGAGCGACCCGAGAATCTGCAGCATGCTGCAGATTTTTGCGCACCTGCTCACATCCATCTCCCAACTCGTCCAGTCACTTCCACATCGGGAGATGTGGAAGTGACATGGCCAGCAGCGGTAGTGATGCGATGCGGCGAGGTATAGGTAGCCAGCATATAGGTAACCAGAGGCACCTCCAGTATGGGTTGCTAGAGATGCCCCCTCTTTAGGTAGTCAGATGTGCCCCCTTCCTCCCCATGCAGGTAGCCTGAAGTAGCCCCCCAGGATAAGTAACAAGAGAGGCCCCCAGTAGAGGTACCTAGATGTGCCCCCGTGTGCAGGTGGCCTGAAATAGCCCCCCACCCCAGATGCATAGCTAGGGGGTGTCAGAGGGGTACATTTGCCCCTGAGCGGGAGGAGAGCAAGGGTGCATGATCCTTATTGATAAATGCAGAGCTGGCAACAGACTGAGCGGAGCAACTGTAATAACAAGTCTCAGCACAGTCATTCTCCTCCAGTCTCTGCACTCTCTCTCCTCTTGAGCGCCCCCTGCCCTCTCCAGGGGCGGGGCTGAGCAGAGGAGACCGGGTAATTCAAAGGAGTGAGCTGGAAGTGAGTGTGGATGGACAGGTATGCAGGAGGGGAACTGTGGGGTGGGATGTATCTGTGTATATAGCTGCATGCAGCATGTATAGGGGTGTAGTGAAATTTTTTGCAACTTTATCAGATTTTGCAACCGGTTGCACTTATTTATAGGTATAGCTATCAGAAAGTGCAACCTAACCATTGACTTCAATCTATCTGTATCAAAAAATGCAACCCAACCAAACCCTATTCTCACACAGAACCCTCCCCTCTTGCTCAACTAATAACCCCCCCCCCCCCTGAAGGGAACAATCCCCCTCTTGCTCAACTAATAACCCCCCCCCCCAGAGGGAACAATCCCCCCTCTTGCTCAACTAATAAGCCCCCCTGGAGGGAACAATCCCCCCTCTTGCTCAACTAATAAGCCCCCCTGGAGGGAACAATCCCCCCTCTTGCTCAACTAATAACCCCCCAAGGAACAATTCCCCCCCCCCCTGCTCAGTTAATAACCCCCCTGGAGGGTACAATCCCCCCTTCTTGCTCATCTAATAATAACCTCCCCCCCCCCCCCCCCTGGAGGGAACAATCCCCCTTCAAGCTATTAACACACCATTTATCAAAAAACCCTCTCTTGATCCAACTTCTCTATCCAATTACCGGCCTGTCTCACTCCTCCCCTTTGCTTCTAAACTGCTGGAACGTCACATCCATTCAGAATTGTCTGCCTTTCTCTCTACCAATTCCTTACTTGACCCCTTTCAATCTGGATTCCGCACACACCATTCCACTGAAACTGTCCTCACAAAAGTTGCTAATGACCTACTGGTAGCTAAATCCAAAAGCCAGTTCTCCATTCTAATACTCCTTGACCTTTCCTCGGCCTTTGACACGGTTGATCATGCTCTGCTTCTGCAGACACTGTCATCTTTAGAAATCAAGAGACAAGCACATTCCTGGATCTCCTCTTATCTCTCTGGACGCTCTTACACTGTGTCCTTCTCTAACACCAATTCCTCCCCACGCCCACTGTCTGTTGGTGTTCCTCAAGGCTCTGTTCTTGGGCCACTTCTTTTCTCAGTCTACACCCGTGGCCTGGGACAACTAATTAACTCTTTTGGCTTCCAGTATCACCTCTATGCGGATGACACCCAAATCTATCTCTCAGCTCCTGATCTGTCCTCACTTCTATCTAGAGTCCCCGACTGTCTACGTGCCGTTTCTGCATTTATGTCCTCCCGCTTCCTCAAACTTAACATGAGTAAAACGGAAATTGTGATTTTTCCACCATCGCTATCTACACCTCCACCAATTGCAACCATAATGGTCGACAACACCCCAATAACCTCAACCACTAAGGCCCGCTGCTTGGGGGTTATACTCGACTCAGAGCTCTCCTTTAAACCTCACATTGCCTCATTAACCACCACCTGCTATTTCCAGCTCAAAAATATATTCCGTATCCATCCCTTCCTCACACAAGAGGCCACCAAGATGCTTGTACATGCCTTAATCATCTCCCGCCTAGACTACTGCAACACCCTGCTCTGTGGGCTACCACAAAAAAGGCTAGCACCTTTCCAATCCCTTCTAAATTCAGCGGCCCGCCTCATTCACCACTCCACACGCTCTTCCGGTGCAGCCCCACTATGCCGTTCTCTCCACTGGTTACCTATTACCCAGAGGATCCAGTTCAAACTCCTGACTCTAACATACAAAGCCCTCCATGAGTTGTGCCCTCCATACATCTCATCACTAATCTCAAGATATTGTCCCTCCCGCAACCTCCGCTCCTCCCAAGAAATTCTCCTGGCCTCTAAGCTGATCACCTCCTCTCATGCTCGCATCCAAGACTTTACACGAGCATCATCTCTTATCTGGAACTCTCTTCCACAGCCTGTACTTCATGCTCCAAACCTGGACATCTTCAAACGCACTCTTAAAACACACCTTTTCAGACAAGCTTATAACATTCTATAGCCCTTATTTACTTATTTGACACAATGTAATCAGAGGCAAAGGGTCACTGCCTCGTCCATCTTTCACCCCCTTACCTAATGTGTCCCCCACTACCCACTAGATTGTAAGCTCGCAAGGGCAGGGTCCTCCTCCTAATGTTTACGTTTTTTGTCACAATATTTGTGCTGCTTGGAACTCTGTTTTACAATTTGTTAGTATATCTATGTTCTCCTTGTCGTCTTATTGTGCTTTGTAAAGCGCTGCGAAATATGTTGGCGCTATATAAATAAAAAATAATAATAATAATAATAATAGCTCAATGGGATCCGTGGTTGAAAAAAATTACAGGCGTGTTAACAGAGAGAAGCCACGCCTATGCAGTCATACACTGTCCTCTATGGCAAATTGCAAAATATAATGGGTTGCAAAATCTTTCATTACACCGGATCTCCTGTCCTGTCACTGTGTGCATCTCTCTCTCCCTCAGCTCAGCTGACAGGCCAGGTTTCTACACTAACATGCTACTGCTGTTATGCAGGGCTGCTCAAATCCGGATCCGGGAGACATCCGGATAGTTCTATCCGGATATCTCCCAGTTACCTGTGCGGGGTAGGAGGGGGGTCAATCTTACCTGTCTGACTCCTTCTTCGGTCCGTCTCTCGGCACCTCCCACGATGCGGTCCACGCATCGGTCATGTGGTTACAAACACTTTCTCCTTCCTGGTTGAAGGAGGAAGTGTTTGTAATCACGTGACGCGCGTGGAGCACATCGTGGGAGGTGCCGAGTGACGGACGAAGAAGACGTCAGACAGGTGAGATTGACCCCCCGCCTACCCCGCACAGGTTTACTGGGAGATATCCGGATAACAACTATCCGGGTATCTCCCAGATCCGGATTTGAGCAGCCCTACTGTTATGCTCTCCCCTGAGTCCAGTCTCTTGTTCTGGGTCAGTCCCTCTGCTTCCTGACATACAGCATACTGTCCCCCCAGGCAGCCCCCCTTGCCTAGCAGCAGTAAATATCCACTTTCCCTGACAGTCTCCCCCTCCTGCATAGCCCTCCTCTTCTCTTGCAGCCTTAGTGACCAGATCTAGGGTCACTAAACACTAAGTATAGACAGGTAATAATTGTTCTAAGCAACTCTTTTTTTTTGGCATATACAGTCATGTAATGTACCTGTCATCCTGTACACACATTACACAGCAAGTTAAATGCATGTGTACTAGTGCACGGTGCCAACATGTTAACCATTTAAGGTGTCATATATCAGACGATTTATAGGAAGATCGACTAAGAGACAGATCTCTCTCTGATCGGAGAGAGATCTGTTGCCTGCCCATACACCACAGGCCGATTCCCAATCGATTTCAGCATGAAATTGGTATTGTGGCGCTGCATTCGCCGCCCCTTCCCCAATGAACCTGCTGGCTCTGGGCTCCATCCACATACACGCGTCCCACGTGGTTGCCGGTGTATACCACCTGGGGTGCGTGTATGTAGATGGAGCCCAGAGCCAGCAAGTATACTGCACTGGGGGTGAACATTTTACATTAGGGGTAACAGCGCCTGGGGGTTCTGTCACATTCTTCGCTCATGCCGATATTGCACGCTGTTACCATGGCACACCCGTTTGAGAAAGTCAGCCATACATCTTGCAGCATGTCCGCTCAATACATGCGACCAATTTTGGCCTAAAACTGGTTGCATCGTCGATTGAGCATACTCATGGCAGCATCAATTTTCATAGTATCCAATTATAATAATCAAATCGGATGGTCGAGCCACCAAGTCACCTTACACCTTATGTATGGCCACCTTTATATTATTATTATCATCATCGTGTATTGTTTATGTAATGCTTACATTTTCTGCAGTACTTTAAAGAATACATAGTCATATCACTGACTGTTCACAGAGGAGCTCACAATCTAATCCCTACCATAGTCATAGTCAAATGTCCTACCATATTATTATTGTGTATTTATATAGCACTAGCATCTTCTTCAGCACTTTAAAGAGTCGTGTTACTCTAGCTACCTAAAGATGAGGAGGGGGGGGGGGCTCTCTTGCTACCTAAAGGTGGCCTCTCTGGTTACCTACATGGTTGGCTTCCTGGCTACACACGGTGGCCTCCATGACCGCACCCACATACTGATATATGACCACACCAATTTTCTCTGGGAAGGGGGCTCAAAAACTGTCTTTGTCCCCGGGCATCCAAAACCCTAGCTACGCCTCTGCCCCACCCTCTGTATAAGTAGCAACATTTGCCCCCCATATAGGTAGCTTCCCAGTATAGGAAGCCAGATTGTCTCTCCTCTGTAAAGCCTTCCACTTTCTCCCCATCCTCTTCACGATCAATCCCAAAATTCTTTGCTTGGCCTACAAATCGGTGCACAGGACCTGCCCGACCTACATCTCTGATATTGTACACAGGCACACACCAGCCTGCCCCCCTCCAACATCCTGCGCCTCTCTGAACCACTTATATCTCACTCCCATGCACAATTGTAGGACTTCACTAGGGCTGCCCCCACTCTCTGGAACCCTCTCAACAGAGGCACCTAAGGTCTCTGAACTCACCCTTTAAATTGTAAACTCTGGCAGGGCTCTTCCCCTAGTGTTTCCAGCTTGATTATGCAATCTCACTATTGGACACCCCTCTTGCAGACTGGAACAGACTCTATTTTTACCAATGACATCTAACTACTGTTAACAAAGACATTTACATGATCTTGTTTTGTTGTGAGCTCCTTGTGTATACTACCTTGTCTATTAACCCATTTATCTATTGTGCAGTGCTGCGTAATATGTTGGTGCTTTATACTTATAGTATAGGTAGTCCCACTGTGTTACTGTGTTGGTAGCCAGAATTGCCCCATCACAATACTGCTGCAAAATCAGTTTCTAAAAAAGTCTGCCCCAGTTTCAAGGATTGAAGAAACCATTCATGGTGGAAGGAGTATGGAAGGAGTTAAAAAAGCACATGAGCTGGATTTGTGATATTGCAAAATCTCTCTTTAGTGCTACATATGTACAATGATAAGCTATCAGGGCTAAAATAAAGAATCCTGCTTTGCTATGCCAATGGAATTTTTTTTCTTTTATGCTAAGGTGCAGTTTGAAGGTTACTCCTATGTGAGTAGCTGTATTGTTAGCAACTGTAAATAGCTATTTAACAAGCCGAGCCTTAAATGTTTAGTTAGAAAAGCATATATGCACAAATGTTATCTCTGTACCGAGGTACATGCTACCAGTATTCAGCATTGAAGATAAAGCCCAAAGGATGATATTGTGTGGCTGTCAGGGGTGTCAGGTATAGAGATTGTACAGCACCCATATGTGTTTACAAGAAGGGCTGCATTCAGCATGTGACCCCTCAGTCATCAGGACACAGGGGATAGGAGTGGCAGAGCCTGAGACAGCCTAAATGAGTACAGCCGATTTTTCCCCAAGTGTACGTAGCAGATTTTATTTTTGCTATTTTGACGGGCTCTGGTAGATAGGTATCTTAGACTCCTAAGTGCACTTATTCATCAATAAATGTTCTTCCAGTTCCTTATCTTACTATGTGCATATACTGTAGTTGCAGAAACTCTTTTTTTAATTTACATCTTAATAATTGGAACGTTTATATGGGTGGCAGTCGGTCACAATACCTTCTTTATTGCAAATTGTCGGAGCTCTTCTGGTAATCATGAATATATATACTGTATTTATATACTGTATATATACAGTGGCTTGCAAAAGTATTCGGCCCCCTTGAAAATTTCCACATTTTGTCATATTGCTGCCACAAACATGAATCAATTTTATTGGAATTCCACGTGAAAGACCAATACAAAGTGGTGTACATGTGAGAAGTGGAACAAAAATCATACATGATTCCAAACATTTTTTACAAATAAATAACTTCAAAGTGGGGTGTCTTTTCGGGTATGTCTCTACCAGCTTTGCACATCTAGAGACTGAAATCCTTGCCCATTCTTCTTTGTAAAACAGTTCCAGGTCAGTCAGAACAGCAGTTTTCAGATCATGCCACGGATTCTCAATTGGATTTAGATCTGGACTTTGACTGTGCCATTCTAACACTTGGATATGTTTTGTTTTAAACCATTCCATTGTTGCCCTGGCTTTATGTTTAGGGTCGTTGCCCTGCTGGAAGGTGAACCTCCGCCCCAGTCTCAAGTCTTTTGCAGACTCCAAGAGGTTTTCTTCCAAGATTGCCCTGTATTTGGCTCCATCCAGCTTCCCATCAACTCTGACCAGCTTCCCTGTCCCTGCGGAAGAGAAGCACCCCCAGAGCATGATGCTGCCACCAGCATATTTGACAGTGGGGATGGTGTGTTCAGAGTGATGTGCAGTGTTTGTTTTCCGCCACACATAGCTTTTTGCATTTTGGCCAAAAAGTTCCATTTTGGTCTCATTGGACCAGAGCACCTTCTTCCACATGTTTGCTGTGTGCCCCCCCCATTGCTTGTGGCAAACTGCAAATGGGACTCCTTATGCTTTTCTGTTACAATGGCTTTCTTCTTGCCACTCTTCCATAAAGGCCAACTTTGGGCAGTGCAAGACTAGGATGTTCAAAGCTTTGGAAATCTTTTTTTAGCCTAAGCCTGCTTTAAATTTCTCAATAACTTTATCCCTGACCTGTCTGGTGTGTTCTTTGGACTTCATGGTGTTGTTGCTCCCAATATTCTCTTAGACAACCTCTGAGGCTGTCACAGAGCAACTGTATTTGTCCTGACATTACTGTAGATTACACACAGGTGCACTCTATTTAGTCATTAGCACTCATCAGGCAATGTCTATGGGCAACTGACTGCACTCAGAACAAAGGGGGCTGAATAATTACGCACACCCCACTTTGCAGTTATTTATTTGCAAAAAATGTTTGGAATCATGTATGATTTTTGTTCCACTTCTCACGTGTACACCACTTTGTATCGGTCTTTCACGTGGAATTTCAATAAAATTGATTCATGTTTGTGGCAGTAATGTGACAAAATGTGGAAAACTTCAAGGTGTCCGAATACTTTTGCAAGCCACTGTATATATATATATATATATATATATATATATATATATATATATATATATATTTATATTTATATATATATATATACTGTATACCCTTTGAGGTATATAGGTCTTCAAGATTGCATCGGTTTGTAAAATACCCCAGTGACAGTTACTTGTATTTGTGACCGACTGCTGTTGTACTACATGGGAGGAAGGAAGTGGGAGGGAGGAAATGAGTTTGCAACTCCCCCAACCCACCTTCCCGCATCTTGAGATGTCTGCTCCCTAATAGTTACCCAACATCCCTTCCCCCCCATCTTGAAAGGTCTGCTGCCTAATTTTTACCTAGCCCTCCTTCCCCTCATCTTGATATGTCTTCTTCCTTACAGTTACCCAGACCTCCTTCCCCTCATCTTGATATGTCTTCTCCATAACAGTTACCCAGCCCTTCTTCCCCCATCTTGAAATATCTGCTCCCTAACAGTTACCCGGCCCTCCTTCCCCCATCTTGAAATGTCTGCTCCCTAACAGTTACCCAGCCCTCCTTCCCCCCATCTTGAGGTATCTGCTCCCTAACAGTTACCCAGCCCTCCTCCCCCCCATCTTGAAATGTCTGCTGCCTAATTTTTACCCAGACCTCCTTCCCCTCATCTTGATATGTCTTCTTCCTTACAGTTACCCAGACCTCCTTCCCCTCATCTTGATATGTCTTCTCCCTAACAGTTACCCAGCCCTTCTTCCCCCATCTTGAAATATCTGCTCCCTAACAGTTACCCGGCCCTCCTTCCCCCATCTTGAAATGTCTGCTCCCTAACAGTTACCCAGCCCTCCTTCCCCCCATCTTGAGGTATCTGCTCCCTAACAGTTACCCAGACCTCCTTCCCCCCATCTTGAGGTATCTGCTCCCTAGTAGTTATGTTACTGTGGCAGATCCCACTTCTCTTTTACTTTTCTCCCACTCTCTTCTACTTTTTGCAGCTGAATTTTCCCTGTGCTGCATTCCTCATGGGGTTTCTCTCCTACAGACTGCACAGAGTCCAGGAAAACGTAGGCTGGTGACATACCGAGGGTGGGAAAGCTTATAGGATTTGTTTCTAGAGTAATCCAGAGCATCTCTGTAGACTTTTCCTGCGAGATGGAACTTCTGTTACAGCAGTTGGACAGTGCCTAGCAGTACGCTTTGGTGGCTTATACATAGAAACTGCCCTGTTACAGACTTTTGTAAGTTGCAGCATTATACTGTCAGTATTGCACTAGCTATCACTATCTGCACCTGACCCAACCCACAATATTTTTGTTCTGGGCCTAATCCATATACCAATTACAAACATTGTGGGTTACACTCACTTGACCTGCAGTTAGGTTACACACACAGTATCTGTGGGTACCCAACCAGATGCAGCACTCCTATATGACCTATATGATAGCTCTAAACTCCTGCCAGGCTTCAATCTAAAAGCATCCAATTTTTAAAAAATCCAAACCAACTGTGCTGAATCAGTTACCGTATGTTTTCCAGTAACGCTCAGTTCTTTTTTCAGCTTTAGAATATCTGGTTATAGTTGCTACACGGTATATGATATGCTCTGATCTTATTATGCTTGTTTGAGTAGCAAATCTTATGCCCATAATGATAATCTTTCTTCCTGCAGGATTACTTCTTAGAGTGTCTTCGCAGTAATCTCAGCCATCACCATACTGACATTGTCCGGAAAAACAAGAAAGTTACAGATGAGTTAAATCAAGTTAATACTGAGTTGAGCATCTGACATATACAATAATGAGGTGCTTTTTTTCATATTCCAGGATAATAGCCAGGGTTTATTTGCTAAAATTACTAAGACCACGAGCAAAAGCCTTGTTATCCATTTATCCTTCCATCCATCCATCCATCCATCCATCCAGGACATAAGTTTGCATTTGCACTGTAATTTAAATGATTAAAACCTTGTTTTATCTATTTTCTAAGGTTGTTATGTATTTTTAAAAAAATTTGTTGTCCTTTTTTTTTAATAAATTCTGTGACATTTCTGTTTTATTTATTTTTTCAGTTTGGTTTATTTTATTGAAATATTAATAAACCTAATGTGAATATTCATTTTGAGTCAGTCTTGATTTGTTGATATGATATAAACTTATGCTTTGCTTATTATTAGGGATGGGACGACGAATCCGGCGAATCCACGAATCCCTCGAATATTGGGAAATATTCGAGATTCGTGGATTCGAATCCCGACGCCATTTTCCACTTTGCGAATCCGCCAAATCCTGACGCTGCATCGCCGCGCATCTGCCGCTCGCACTCGTCCTCGTCCTCCTCCGAGCCCCCCCGCGTCTCCTCCGCCCGCCCCGCGCCTCCTCCGCCCGCCCGCATACATTGTATCAACTCACCTGTCCAGTGGAGCGCAGAGCGGCAGACCTCTCGCTCACTTCCTGGTTCCCTCTAGTGACGGCTTTTACAATGACGTCATCAGTAAAAGCCGGTCCGGCCACTAGAGGGAACCGAGAAGTAACGAGGAGGTCTGCCGCTCTGCGCTCCACTGGACAGGTGAGTTGATACTTATGCAGGCACGGAGGAGGCCGTGGGGGTGAGCGGAGGAGGCACGGGGGGGGGGGGGAGGGGGAGCGACACCTACACCTACCTACCTACCTACCTCTATACCTCCCTCTATACCTCCCTCTATACCTACCTCTATACCTACCTAAAGGCCCCATATACGTACCTACCTACCTACCCGCCACTATACCTACCTACCTACAGGCCCCTATACCTACCTAAAGGATACGTACCTACCTACCACTATCCCTACCTACCTACAGGCCCCTATACCTACCTAAAGGCCCCCTATATGTACCTACCTACCTACCTAAAGGCCCCTATACCTACCTAAAGGCCCCTATACCTACCTACCTAAAGGCCCCTATACCTACCTACCTACATATCTACCTATACTTAAGGCCCTATACCCTGCTACCTATACTGAAGGTCCCTTTAACTACCTACCTACCTACCTACAGGACACTATACCTACCTACCGGCCACTATACCTACCTACCTACAGGCCACTATACCTACCTAAAGGCCCCCTATACGTACCTACCTACCTAAAGGCCCCCTATACGTACCTACCTACCTAAAGGCCCCTATACCTACCTACCTACCTAAAGGCCCCTATACCTACCTACAGGCCTCTTTACCTACCTACCTAAAGGCCCCTATACCTACCTAAAGGCCCCCTATACGTGCCTACCTACCTAAAGGCCCCTATACCTACCTACCTAAAGGCCCCTATACCTACCTACCTACATACCTACCTATACTTAAGGCCCTATACCCTGCTACCTATACTGAAGGTCCCTTTAACTACCTACCTTACTACAGGACACTATACCTACCTACCTACTGGCCACTATACCTACCTACCTACAGGCCACTATACCGCGTACGTACAAAAAGGGCGCCTGGACAAAAAGGGCGCGGGGTGTAAACTCCAAATAATAATTAATCATTAATAGGGTTTATAAAAATAGTGTGCTATATTTTGTTTACAAATAAAGTTTAACAAAATTATAAATCATTAAATAATGTTTATAAAATCGGAAATTGTGAAAACGTTAATCTTCCCTATTTCTAAAGTTAAACTTATAATTACTTTTATTAAAAAAACAATAATATATGTTTAATTGTTATAATTGTATATTATTGTGAATAACCTTCATTTATGGTTTGTTCTTATAATAAAATCTGAAAATATTCTTTATAACGATGATATAAATATAAGTACGTTCGTAATAAGTGTTGTAAAACATTAGTAATTATTACTAAAATTTTACTAAAACTATACCTAAGCCTACTCTTACACAGAACCCTCCCTGTACCTATCCCTAACCCCTAGACCCCCCTGTTGGTGCCTAAACCTAAGACCCCCCTGTTGGTGCCTAAACCTAAGACCCCCCTATTGGTGCCTAAACCTAAGACCCCCCTGTTGGTGCCTAAACCTAAGACCCCCCCTGTTGGTGCCTAAGTAACCCTCCCTGTACCTACCCCTAACCCCTAGACCCCCCTGTTGGTGCCTAAACCTAAGACCCCCCTGTTGGTGCCTAAACCTAAGACCCCCCTGTTGGTGCCTAAACCTAAGACCCCCCTGTTGGTGCCTAAACCTAAGACCCCCCTGGTGGTGCCTAAACCTAAGACCCCCCTGTTAGTGCCTAAACCTAAGACCCCCCTGTTGGTGCCTAAACCTAAGACCCCCCTGGTGGTGCCTAAACCTAAGACCCCCCTGTTAGTGCCTAAACCTAAGACCCCCCTGTTGGTGCCTAAACCTAAGACCCCCCTGTTAGTGCCTAAACCTAAGACCCCCCTGGTGGTGCCTAAACCTAAGACCCCCCTGTTAGTGCCTAAACCTAAGACCCCCCTGGTGGTGCCTAAACCTAAGACCCCCCTGGTGGTGCCTAAACCTAAGACCCCCCTTTATTATGTGGATAATAATGTTTTACTAATTATGGATGCAAAAAATATATTCCAATTTACATTACGTACTGATCGCTTTATTTTGTGAATAATGTTCTAAAAACAGTAAGGGATAAAACTTTAAATAATGTTTTAATTATTTAAATAAGATAAATATATTTAGTATTTTCATAAACGTTATTCGGCACGGGTGCATTTTATAAACGTAAATGAACACAAGCTCAGTTATAAATCATTAAACAGCTCCGGGCGCTGTTTGTAAACTTTATTTAGCTCCGGGCGCCGTTTGTAAACTTTATTTAGCTCCGGCGCCCTTTTTTCCTGCTCTGCGCCCATTAAACGTTATTTATTATGGGAGTGAATGGCGGCGCCCTTTTTGTCCACTAGCTGCCTGCGCCCTTTTTTCCCAGCTCCCACTATACCTACCTACCTACATACCTACCTATACTTAAGGCCCTATACCCTGCTACCTATACTGAAGGTCCCTTTAACTACCTACCTACCTACAGGACACTATACCTACCTACCTACAGGACACTAAACCTACCTACCTACTGGCCACTATACCTACCTACCTACAGGCCACTATACCTACCTAAAGGCCCCCTATACGTACCTACCTACCTACCTACCTAAAGGCCCCTATACCTACCTACCTAAAGGCCCCTATACCTACCTACATACCTACCTATACTTAAGGCCCTATACCCTGCTACCTATACTGAAGGTTCCTTTACCTACCTAAAGGCCCCTATACCTACCTACATACCTACCTATAATTAAGGCCTCTATATACCCTGTTACCTATACTGAAGGCCCATATACCCTGCTACCTATACTGAAGGCCCATATACCCTGCTACCTATACTGAAGGCCCATATACCCTGCTACCTATACTGAAGGCCTATATACCCTGCTACCTATACTGAAGGCCCATATACCCTGCTACCTATACTGAAGGCCCATATACCCTGCTACCTATACTGAAGGCCTATATACCCTGCTACCTATACTGAAGGCCTATATACCCTGCTACCTATACTGAAGGCTCATATACCCTGCTACCTATACTGAAGGCCCATATACCCTGCTACCTATACTGAAGGCCCATATACCCTGCTACCTATACTGAAGGCCTATATACCCTGCTACCTATACTGAAGGCCCATATACCCTGCTACCTATACTGAAGGCCCATATACCCTGCTACCTATACTGAAGGCCTATATACCCTGCTACCTATACTGAAGGCCTATATACCCTGCTACCTATACTGAAGGCCCATATACCCTGCTACCTATACTGAAGGCCCATATACCCTGCTACCTATACTGAAGGCCCATATACCCTGCTACCTATACTGAAGGCCCATATACCCTGCTACCTATACTGAAGGCCCATATACCCTGCTACCTATACTGAAGGCCCATATACCCTGCTACCTATACTGAAAGCTACCAATATTGAAGGCACCCATACCTAGCTAGCTATACTGAAGGCACCTTTACCTCGCTACCTATACTGCGGGCAACTATACCACGGATCGCACAATTCTTATGTGCAGGATTCGTTAGATTCGGGATTCGAAAGGTTCGAGATATTCGAGAACCTTTTCAGATTCGGATTCGAAAAAATTGTGGATTCGTCCCATCCCTACTTATTATGCTAATTTAAAAAGGCTTCTTCCAGCGACCAGTAACCCCAAATATATATCACTGCAGGCAGAGCAGGAAGACCAAAAATATGGAAAACTAATGACAATACAATTATCTCTACCTCCATGAAAAACAAATATTAAAGCCACTCTTCAGGAATTTAACAAATCCTATGCAAAGAAAATAAACAGTAGCTTATTAAAGAAAAAAATAGCTGTATTGTATACTCTCCTTCAAAATCCTGTGAGTGAGTCAAGGCCTCTTAACCTCTTGCCGACCGCGTCACGCCGATGGGCGTGGCCGCGGCGGCAGCCCCAGGACCGCCTAACGCCAATTGGCGTAAAGTCCTGGGGCTCTTTTTTGAATGAGATTGCGCGCACGCTGCGCGCGCATCTCATTCTCGGAGGGCGGAGCTCCACCCCCGCGTGATCGCCGTCTATTTACCCATACAGCGCTGCGATCGGCAGCAGCGCTGTACTGGGGACAGCCGTGTGACACGGCTGTCCCCCTGGGACACTGGAGAGCGATCGGCTCTCATAGGCAGAAGCATATGACAGCCGATCGCCACAATTGGCTGGCTGTGGGGAGGGAGGGAATATTTTTAAAGTCAAACAGTAAACACCCCGATACCGTGCTCATATAAGGGTAAAAAGTGTCCAAGTTAGCAAGCAGTAACACCACCAATCAGTCTATTGTGGACGAGATTATAATAGTGGGAGCGCTTCTTCCCAGATGCGTGTACCATCAATCAAAGTCTATAGAGTGTATGGATAAGTGCTCAGAGACTTGCTTGCACATCAATAGTAGATAGAAAAGTAGCCCCCCATTCGGGGAAAGACTCACCGAATGTTGCGGCCTACTGGGCCCGTGTTCACTTTCGGGGTATTGGCCACCCCGCGGCCTCACTAGCAATCCACCAACCGCTGTTCCGGATCTGTTTGGGCAAATAAGGTGCTCCACATAGCGTAAAAGTGTAAAAAATGTATTCAAGTAGCTAAAAAAGCTCTGCCAGTATGGGCAGGCAAAACAAATAATAAATACATTCAGCAGCCAATCCCCTTACATAGAAACCGCCACTAGAGCGGATCAGGGGGTGCAGGGGTCGCGCTGTGTTCAGCTGACGGCAAGACATACACCTCTGCCGCGTCGCTCACCCTCCGTGTGTAATGGGGGGTTCCCGCTGGCTAATGCTGATCACTCCGTAGGTAATTCTAGTAAAAAACTTCCTCGCACATGCAAACAGCCGCGTCTGGCTGGCGCTGTGCGTATGACGTCACTCCGTGCCTCCGCCCAACGTTTCGTTGCCTTAGCAACCCCTGATGAGTTGCTAAGGCAACGAAACGTTACTTGAATACAGTTTTTACACTTTTACGCTATGTGGAGCACCTTATTTGCCCAAACAGATCCGGAACAGCGGTTGGTGGATTGCTAGTGAGGCCGCGGGGTGGCCAATACCCCGAAAGTGAACACGGGCCCAGTAGGCCGCAACATTCGGTAAGTCTTTCCCCGAATGGGGGGCTACTTTTCTATCTACTATTGATGTGCAAGCAAGTCTCTGAGCGCTTATCCATACACTCTATAGATAAATAAGTAACACACTTTTTTTAATAAAAACAATGACAAAAATATTTGCACCAAAAAAAATAAACAATCTGGGGGCGATCAGACCCCACCAACAGAGAGCTCTGTTGGTGGGGAGAAAAGGGGGGGGGGGGGAAATCACTTGTGTGCTGTGTTGTGCGGCCCTGCAGCTTAGTCTTAAAGCTGCAGTGGCACATTTTGCTAAAAATGGCCTGGTCACTAGGGGGGTTTAGCCCTGCAGTCCTCAAGAGGTTAAAGCTTAAAGCGGATCCAAGATGAAAAACTAACTATAACAAGTACATTGTCTATACATCTTATCTAAAGTTTAGATAGTTTACAAAGCAAATCTAGCTGCAAACAGCTTCAATAGTTTTTGATTATTTATTCCTGTGATACAATGAGGACAGCCCTGTTCTGTTTGTCACAGGCTGAGGGCTGGAGATGCTATCAGCTTGCCTGTGTGTAATGTGACAAATTCAGTCCCCTCTCCTCCTCCCTCCTCCCCTCTGCCTCTGAAATCTCTGGCTAGTAACCTCCTCCTGCCCAGACTGAGCTCCCATAAGCCCTTGCTACAGTGCCAAGGCACTCTAAAAAGCTGTGGGTGAGGCTTGTTTAGTTTATAGGGAATTAGAATATTAAAACAAAACAAAAAAAGTATTTGACTTGAGGAATGCCCTAAAAACTATGAAAGGAACACAATTATGCAATGAGTAAAAGTTTATCTCGGATCCACTTTAACTGTCAGGCTTACAATTTAAAAGCAATCCTTTATTTTTATCTATCTGGTTAACAAGTAATAATGATGCTAACCAGGCAATCAAATAGTTAAAATCACTCTTACTTTCCTTCATTCCCCAGTTTCCCTGGCTCTTATTTGGTACATCTGCCACACAAAGGAAGTTGCAGGGCATGCTGCTTTTTATTATTTTCTTTCTCCTCAGACATAACTAATGGATTGCAGCCTGATTGGCTGAAGCCTCTTTCCCTCCAGTTTTTCCCTCCCACACCTCTGTTCCTCACTGAGGCCAATATTTCTAATGCTGAGAAGCTGAAACCAGCTCTGCAGTCACACAGTGGCAATGCACTTTCTATTGCAGAGCTGGGTGGGAGTGTCTTAAGACTAGGAGGAGGGCAGGCAAGGCACAGACAGAGTAAGGGAGGGAATTATGTCAGGAATGGCTTCAAGATAGACAGAGTAAAAATGGAAAATCCTAAGATTTTCTCTTATTTTTCAATAAAAAATCACTAAAATCAAAATTTTGCATGCATATGTTAAGTAAACAGAGCAAGTATTTATCTACTTATATATGTGTGTGTGTGTGTGTGGGGGGGGGGGGTTCTTAGGACATGCACACACTGTTGCGCTTGTGCTGCACTTTTAAAATCATGTGCGTTTTTTAATCACAAGGTATTTTGAAAAATCAAGAAAATCGTGAAGACCTGTACACACTGGTGCAATGCATTTTTTCTATTCTCATGAAGGCTTTGAGATTTAAAAATCACATTCGTTTTTAAAAACGCAGTGTAAGTGCTGCAGTGTGTACAGGCCCTATGATGGTATGGCTGACAGCTCCTCTCTAATGTAGCCTCAGTTGTGGGTAGCCGTAGACTCAATGGGGGACATTTATCAAGAGTGTCTGAGACACAATCTTAGGAGGTTTTTATAAATACATGCAGAAATGTCTCAGATAGCCTAAGAAATCACTAAACAGTGCAGATTCCTTCTAAAATAGGAGGAGCTAGGAGGAGTCTCTCAGACAGTGCAGTGTGTGAGGGGAATTGTTGTTGCTGAGGTAACCAACACACCTGTGTAAGGGATGACGGAGCCGCCACCGGAACACACGTGGCGGCGGACTCCGCATCCCAGGCGGATTCGGCTCTGCTGCCGGCGCGGGCAAGGGGGCAGCCGGCGGAGTCCGTAAGTCCGACGGACTCCGCTGCACGCTTGCTGCCCGGGGGCTTCCCCGCTTTCTCGCCGGCTCACTGTGGAAGAGTAACGTGCGCGCGAGGAGACAGGAACTTTATTGTTCCCGAAGGGGAGTCAGCTGACCAGGCTGGTCAGCTGACTCCAGCAGTGCTGGGGATTTGCTGGGTGGCTGGGGGATGCTGCTAGAGCGTTCCCCAGCATAAAAGGAGCTGTCTGTCAGTTGCTCCTTGTCTGCTGTCGTGAATACATACTCTGTGTTAGCGCTCAGACCTTAGTGCAGTTCCCTAGTGTTGATACTAAGGATTTCACACCTTAGCTTAGGAATATTGTTGTATATTGATCTGTGCCTTGACCTTTGCTATCCCTGACTACTCTGCCTCTTGCTGATCTTGTACCTTTGCCTATCTGATCCTTGTTGCCAACCTCTGCCTGATTACCGATTACTCTTCTGCTTTCCGCTCCTGTACTGCCGCCTACATCTCCGTTGCCGAACCCTTGCCTGTCTGACCTTTCTCACTTCAGTGGAACGTCTCCCACTGGAGGGTTATCTCTGAGACTTGCCTCTCCGAGACGCCTGCCCCAAGCGGACGATTACTGCTGGGGGTCGAGATTCCTCACTTAGCCTGGGTAGAGGATCTCACTCACGGGGTTCCCATTCAGAGGTAACCACACCTCTGAGGAATTGCCGTGTGGTGGATATTTCCACACTATCTAAGATATTACTGTCTTTATTGTGTTGTTTTGCTGGTGTCCAGAGGTTAGCAATATATTGGATTATCGGTGATACTGCAGATCATCAATAATCGGGTATATATCTGCATTCTTGGTGATACTGCAGATCGCCAATAATCAGATTCTCTCTGCGTGCTGACACTGATCGTTACAGAACAGCAGACCACTAGTATGGAAGAACTACGCAGTCAGATCGAGACTCTAACCACCTCACTTAATAACCTCATTGAGGTGGTTAATTCCCAACAGACTCAGATCAGCCAATTGGCTGGGTCTGTAAGGGCCTTGCAGACGACTGTGGCCACTGTGCAATCCCTTCCGGTCACGAATCTCCGAATGTCAGTGCCCGAAAAATTTTCAGGGCAAAGATCCGACTTTCAAAACTTTCGCAATCGAGTTTTGTCTTATTTTGAGCTACGACCGACTTTGTCAGGTACTGAGCAGAAAAGGGTGACCTTTATTAAGACCTTATTGTCCGGGGATTCACAAACCTGGGCATATGGCCTTCCGCCCGAGGATACAGCTCTGACGTCAGTTGAGGAGTTCTTTAAAGCAATGGCAGTAATTTATGATGACCCGGATGCTTCGATCACTGCTGAGAGAAAGCTCAAAACTCTCAAGCAGGGTCGAGATTCGGTGGAAGTATATGCGGCCGAATTCAGAAGGTGGGCTGTGTCATCTAGGTGGGGGTCCTACGCTTTATTAGACTGTTTCCTCTCAGGCCTATCAGACACAGTCTCTGAATTGATGTTAGGACACCCAGAACCCAAGTCTGTCGATGACGCCATTTCCCTGGCGATACGGGCAGATCGCAAATTGCGCTATCAGCGCCAATCAAGAGGCAGGAATGCAGTAAGGTCTCTCTCTTATGCATCTTCATCGCCTACCCCTCCTACTGACGAACCAATGCAAATCGGACACTCTCGGTTGACTCGAGCCGAGAAAGAACGCAGAAGGGCGGAAAATCTTTGTCTATATTGTGCAGAGCAGGGTCATATTGCTCAAAATTGCCCCAGGAAATCAGGAAACACTGCCGTCTAGGTGTAGTTAGAGGTAATACCCTAGACGCACCTCTAAGTCAGAATAATCGGTTACTCCTCCCGTGTTCCATTTCCTGGGGGAATTTTACTGTCTGTACGGAAGCCTTCGTGGATTCTGGGTCCGCGATCAATTTTATAGATTACGAGTTTGTAAAAGGGCTGGGTGTGCCCTTACAACCCTTAGACCGACAAATCGTCGTCACAGCAGTGGACGATTCTCCCCTACAGTGCAGACAACCTCTCTCCCAGACCCCGATGTTGTCTTGCACGATAGGGGTTCTGCACAAGGAGAGTTTACAGTTCCTTGTTTTACACATGGCAACCTCCACAGTGATTCTTGGGATGCCTTGGTTGCAACTCCACTCCCCGCAGATAGACTGGGCTTTAGGTCAGCTACTCAGTTGGTCGTCTTTTTGCCGCAAACATTGTTTGGGGAAGATTGCTATGTGTGCCACCAAGATAGATGTTACGGGGGTACCCATACAATACACCGAGTTCGCTGATGTCTTCTGCCCTAAGTCTGCTGATAAACTCCCACTGCATCTGAGTTTCGATTGTCCCATTGATCTAAGACCTGGTTGTATGCCCCCTAGAGGTCATCTTTATAACCTGTCTGGGCCGGAGAAATTGGCAATGCGAGAGTACATTACAGACAATCTGGCAAAAGGTTTCATCCTCCCTTCCCGGTCGCCAGCCGGGGCAGGGTTTTTCTTCGTAAAGAAAAAGGATGGTGGTCTTAGACCTTGTATCGATTATCGAGGTCTCAACTAGATTACCATAAAGAATCGCTATCCATTGCCTTTAATAGACAATCTCTTTGCCCAAATTACCAATGCCAGTATCTTCTCAAAATTAGACTTACGTGGGGCATACAACCTGGTGCGCCTCAGGGATGGTGATGAGTGGAAGACGGCCTTCAATACGCCCGACGGGCATTACGAGTACCTAGTTATGCCCTTTGGGTTGTGTAACGCCCCGGCCGTCTTCCAAGAACTAATAAATGAGGTCTTCAGAGAGGTTTTAGGGAAATTCGTGTTGGTCTACCTTGACGACATATTGATCTTTTCTCTGAATCTCGGAGAACATCGTAAGCATGTCAAGTACGTTTTAAGGAAATTGAGAATGAATTCACTCTATGCAAAACTAGAGAAGTGTGTCTTTGAGGTCACTCAAATTCCTTTTCGGGGCTATATTATTTCGACCTCAGGTCTCGTGATGGATCCAGAAAAGGTTTTGGCTGTCCTAGAGTGGCCACAACCAGTGGGTTTGAAAGCACTTCAAAGGTTCCTGGGCTTCGCTAACTACTACCGGAGATTTATGAAGGGATTCTCTTCGGTAGTAGCCCCTCTGACTAGTCTAACCAAGAAGGGGGCTGACCCATACCATTGGTCAGCAGAGGCTCAGTCAGCCTTCAAAACTCTGAAAAAGATGTTTTGCTCTGCACCTATTCTAAGACATGTTGATGTCACCCTCCCCTTCATGGTGGAGGTGGATGCCTCAGAAATTGGGGTGGGGGCGGTCCTGTCTCAACGTTCAGGTCTGCAGGGCAAGACACATCCCTGTGCTTATTTCTCACGTAGATTTTCTCCTGCGGAGAGAAACTACGATATAGGCAACAGGGAACTCCTCGCCATTAAACTGGCCTTCCACGAATGGCGTCACTGGCTGGAGGGGGCAGAACACATGATTGTGGTATATACTGACCATAAGAACTTGGAGTACATTGAGGGCGCCAAGAGGCTTACTCCCTGACAGGCCCGCTGGTCTTTATTCTTCTCTCGTTTCAGATTTGTCATCACCTACACCTCAGGTTCTAAAAATGTTAAGGCAGATGCTCTCTCCAGGTGTTTCGAACCCGAGATAGTTCAGTCTACACTTCCAGAGGGCATTATATCCAGTAAAATAGTGCTAGTTGCCACGGACACATGGGAGGATTGGGCTGCTACACTAGCATCCTACCAGTTAGATACCTCGGAAGGGAAACCAGAAGGGGTCCTCTTCGTACCACTTCCCTTCCGACTGCAAATCCTGCAGCTGTTCCATGCATTTGCTCACTAGGTGCGTGTGGTGGCCCTCCTTGGCCTCGGATTGTAAGGAGTTTGTCAGAGAATGTGTTGTGTGTGCCAGGAGCAAGCCTTCTCACCTTGCTCCAGTGGGAACTTTACAATCCTTGCCAACACCCAATGAACCATGGACCCATCTGTCCATGGACTTCATTGGTGAGCTCCCCAGATCGGAAGGCATGTCAGTTATATGGGTAATCGTGGATAGGTTCAGCAAAATGGCCCATTTTGTTCCCCTTAAAGGATTCCTTTCGGCCCAGGAGCTGGCCGATCTCTTTGTACAGCACATCTTTCGCTTGCATGGTATCCCGGATGATGTGGTTTCCAATAGGGGGGTCCAGTTTGTGTCTAAGTTTTGGAGGGCCTTTTGCCATACTTTAGGTATGAACCTGACGTTTTCATCGGGGTATCACCCTCAGTCCAACGGACAAACCGAAAGGGTAATCAGGCTCTGGAGCAGTTCTTGAGATGCTACGTGGCGGACGCACAAACCGAGTGGGTTAAATTTTTGCCCTTTGCCGAGTTTGCGCACAACAACCTGAAAAGTTCATCAACAGGGTTGTCCCCTTTTCAGGTTGTGTCAGGGAAGTCCCCTAAATTTTCCCCATTGCCTGTGTGTTCTTCTCCCTTCCCTGCCCTGGAGGACTGGCAGAGGACTTTGAGGGAGCGATGGGGACAGGTGAAAAGAAATTTAGGCCTAGCTTTTCAGAGACAAAAGGAACAGGCCGATAAGAGACGGTCTGCTGAGTGGCACTTTGCTCCAGGAGACAAGGTGTGGGTGTCAACTAGACATTTGGCACTCAGACAGCCATCCACTAAATTGGGTCCCAGGTTCATAGGGCCTTATCCAGTGGTCAAGAGGATTAATGATGTCTCTTACGTTATTGATCTCCCAAACAGCATGAGATGTGGGAGGCCGTTCCACGTCTCTCTACTAAAACCGGCAGTGTATTTGGATTCCTCTCCCCCCCCCCCCCCAGTGATGGTAGAGGGCCAGACAGAATATGAGGTTGAAAGGATTTTGGATTCTCGTCTGGTGCAGAATTCAGTGCAGTATCTGGTCCATTGGAAGGGGTATGGGGTGGAGGATAGATCTTGGGTACCGAAAGATCGCATGCATGTCGAGAAATTAAGAAAGAGGTTTCATTGGTTGCATCCTGAGAAACCTGGTGGAAAGTGTCCGGAGGCCACTCCTCAAGGAGGGGTACTGTAAGGAATGACGGAGCCGCCGCCGGAACACACGTGGCGGCGGACTCTGCATCCCAGGCGATTTCGGCTCTGCTGCCGGCGCGGGCAAGGGGGCAGCCGGCGGAGTCCGTAAGTCTGACGGACTCCACCGCATGCTTGCTGCCCGGGGGCTTCCCCACTTTCTCGCCGGCTCACTGTGGAAGAGTAACACGCGCGCGTGCGAGGAGACAGGAACTTTATTGTTCCCGAAGGGGAGTCAGCTGACCAGGCTGGTCAGCTGACTCCAGCAGTGCTGGGGATTTGCTGGGTGGCTGGGGGATGCTGCTAGAGCGTTCCCCAGCATAAAAGGAGCTGTCTGTCAGTTGCTCCTTGTCTGCTGTCGTGAATACATACTCTGTGTTAGCGCTCAGACCTTAGTGCAGTTCCCTAGTGTTGATACTAAGGATTTCACACCTTAGCTTAGGAATATTGTTGTATATTGATCTGTGCCTTGACCTTTGCTATCCCTGACTACTCTGCCTCTTGCTGATCTTGTACCTTTGCCTATCTGATCCTTGTTGCCAACCTCTGCCTGATTACCGATTACTCTTCTGCTTTCCGCTCCTGTACTGCCGCCTACATCTCCGTTGCCGAACCCTTGCCTGTCTGACCTTTCTCACTTCAGTGGAACGTCTCCCACTGGAGGGTTATCTCTGAGACTTGCCTCTCCGAGACGCCTGCCCCAAGCAGACGATTACTGCTGGGGGTCTAGATTCCTCACTTAGCCTGGTTAGAGGATCTCACTCACGGGGTTCCCATTCAGAGGTAACCACACCTCTGAGGAATTGCCGTGTGGTGGATATTTCCACACTATCTAAGATATTACTGTCTTTATTGTGTTGTTTTGCTGGTGTCCAGAGGTTAGCAATATATTGGATTATCGGTGATACTGCAGATCATCAATAATCGGGTATATATCTGCATTCTTGGTGATACTGCAGATCACCAATAATCAGATTCTCTCTGCGTGCTGACACCGAGCGTTACAACCTGCTGTATTGAATGACCATCCCTATTGCCTTTATCTCATAACTGAGCACTGCAGGCAAAAGAGTGCTGATCTCAAAAGTTAATAGTAGTGGAAAGTGAGTATCAATTAGGAATAGTGTTACACATAAATGTGTTGCTTAACAATCAACCTTCAGATTTGATTACTACGATTGGAAAGAAATTATTGGAAATCATCATTTGGCCCCATAAATGGGAATGAAGACCACTCCAATTATTTCAAATTGATTATCAAACTGTTTTGCAGATCAATTCTGATTGAAAATACAATCATTTGTTGTTGATTGGCTCCATCGTCATTTACCATTTGGAGAGAACTTATGGGATCAGGAGGTTGATCATTCGTTAAAACTGGACCATTAATGGGCAACTTTAGTATTTATGAAGATTACTTTTACAGTGCCCACTAATGATACAATCTTGATTGTATTATTATTATCTTGAATTTATATAATGTCAGTACTTCTGTGGTGCTTTACAGTAGAGGATACACAGAACAGACAGTTACAAGGCAACAGGTTACAGATAAATGACAATTGGACAGGTCAGCGATACATCATACATAAAGGTGGAAAATGAAACATTGTATGCAGCAATAATAACACATAACGGGAAAGAACTCTGTCCAATCATTTCCAGCAAGTCCGATTTGCTTCTGACCAAGAAAGGAATCAATTTTTAGATCAGTACTGCACAACATTGATTCCTTTCTCACCCCAGAACAGGTGATGGTGGAGCTACACTTGTTATGGATGAGAGGGTCATGGTGCCCACACTTGATATACAAAATATGAACACTGCCAGATGGGTCTCATGGCCATTGGGTCACTAGAGATGGTCACTGAGATGCTAATAACTCCGGATTGCTTGAAATTGTAATGCAAATTATGTACAGTTTGGACAGTAAAAATGAACAAGAAGTGTATTTGATTAGCCCAATTCAAGCTGTATAAAAATCACATACAAGCTGTCATGATTTTCCTCTCACTGGCCATTTTTTGGGGTCACTATAGGGGAAGTGTAGGGGGGCCATCAAAGGTTTACTGGGGAGGGGGGCTTATGTTATGATTTTCCTTTACAGCACTGCATCACACAGCATGAAATAAAAGAACACAGGCACTCTGGCACGTCTCACACAAAGGTCAACCTGCATGAATCCAAGGCTCTAGGTTTTCTTTTTAATGATTTGTATCAACTAAGAGACTGAAGTGTTTATGTGGCTTCAGAAGGTTTCTAGGAGCTGAGGTGATTGAGGTGACTGTGGCTGCCAAGAAAACTGAGTTAAGATACATTTCTGGGAAGCCTTGGAAATAACATGATTTCATGTATTGTCTCTGTGTTTATAGCAATTTGAATTGGTAGTTAAAATGAAGCTAAAGTCAAATAAGACAGCACAGTGAAAATCACACTAGTAACAATGTTTAAACTCTTCATTTTAAAATGTTTCAATTTCACAAGCTGGATAAAGGGGCTATCACTACAGCCTTACATTGGTGGCTAGCACTAGTGCTTTGTGATGCTAGAGTCCAAGGCTCAAGTCCTGGCAATAACAATGTCAGCATGGAGAATGTACATGATATTGTCAAGCGTTTTTGGAAGCCTGCTTTTACAAACACTTGAACCGTAATGACATAAAAAAATAAACCTACACCATAATTCCTCTCTACCAAACTACAAGTACTGTTCTAGCATCTGCCCAATCCAGACTTATCCATTGGATTATCTCCATTGTCCATGTCTTGTTCCTGAATACAGCAATTTGAAATTGCAGCCAGTGGAGTGCCGTCTCTTTCTTTCTGTTTGGAGATTACCCTAAAGTAAACCATGTGAGCAGTCCAGTTTGAAACTTGGCACCGGCAAATAGTCAGGTTGAGTACACCTGACCCAGCTGTATCCGTGGCAACCACAAAAAGGATTATCCATTGGATTGCTAGACAGAGAAGTATCATCACTCCAGAGAACACGTCTCCACTGCCCTTGGATGCTTTTCATTGCACTTGATGATATAAGGCTTCGATGCAGCTGTGTGGCCATGGAAACCCATTCCATGAAATGTTCTACGCAGTGTTCTTGGCCTATGAGCTGAAGGCCATATCAAGTTTGGAGGTCTGTAGCTATTGACTTTGCAGAAAGTTGGCAACTGGCCTTATGCTCAGATCCCACTCTGGTTTTACGTACTGTTGTTCCCTAATTTCATAAATGGACTTATTGAATAGCATCCTTTCATAGTGCAACACTGGAATTCGCTGACTTCCTGAAGTAATGTGTATGCCTAGGTGCTTGATTTTATAAGCCTGTAGCCAGGAAAATGATTGGAACACCTGAATTCAGTGATTTGGAGGCCATCACTTTTGGCAATGTACATTATGTACTCACTTATCATTTCAAACAGGCACACTGATTTCCTCTAACATGCCAAAAACATACTGGAAAATTATCTAGTTTCCCCAAACTGACCTAACCATATTGAAGAGATATACGTTGATGACAATGGTAAGCACAGTAGATTGTGAGCTCCTCTGACAAACAGTTGACTATATAAATTATTCAGTGCATCCTATATATGACTGTGAAAAATGTCGGCACTAAATAAATGAATAATAATAATAATAATAATAATAATAATATATTAATAGCACATATGGTCAATAAATGCATTGGGAAGAATATGGTAGACTGCTAAATGACCTACAGTATTAGTCATACTGATTCAATACCCTGCTACTAAGTTTTCGGATATGTTTCCACTTAGCTATTCACAGTGTTCCCCCGCATGACATCTGGGTGTGGATGCTTCCAAATCACTTGCAGGGGAAAAAAATAGTATGTGCTGCAGTTTTCAGAACATCGCAGCTGAATCTACATGGCTGTGCCATGCATATTTGCACCAGCACTGGTGCTGGTTTTGATTCGGAAACAGCATCGAGTGGAAATATGCCCCTAGACACTCCCTACTGATAGCCCTGATGTACCACTCCTGTTCCTTCCTTTGTCCTGTTCCATTACAAGTTTCATTTAGGGCTCCACAACATGAAATTGAGTCCTGTAAGGAGAATTTCTTCTGTAAAACTTGTGAGCATGATTATTTTATCTGTCTCTCCTAATGGAGTATTTACTCAAATTTGGTGAGTAATTAGAAGTCAATTATTCCAATAATAAATAAATGGTTTGCCCAGCTTTAAAAGTTACAAAAGTTACAAGATGTTACTAAAGGTTTTTACTTTTTTTCCCTTTCAAAATGGGGGTACACATGTGATGTTCACAGAACAGGTATGCAGTTGCCACTATACTCTTGTCCATTGGGAGAGCTGTCAGCCAGCAGAGGTACTCCACTATCTCGGGATATGTTTTTTTTTTCCAGTGACCATTAGAGTTGGGCCGAACCTCCGATTTTAGGTTCGCGAACCGGGTTCGCGAACTTCCGCGGAAGGTTCGGTTCGCGTTAAAGTTCGCGAACCGCAATAGACTTCAATGGGGATGCAAGCTTTGAAAAAAAAAAATTATGCTGGCCACAAAAGTGATGTAAAAGATGTTTCAAGGGGTCTAACACCTGGAGGGGGGCATGGCGGAGTGGGATACACGCCAAAAGTCCCCGGGAAAAATATGGATTTGACGCAAAGCAGCGTTTTAAGGGCAGAAATCATATTGAATGCTAAATGACAGGCCTAAAGTGCTTTAAAACATCTTGCATGTGTATACATCAATCAGGTAGTGTAATTAAGGTACTGCTTCACACTGACACACCAAACTGTTCACTGAACAGAACAGGTATGCAGTGGCGGGTTTACTGAACAGAACAGGTATGCAGTGCCGGGTTCACTGAACAGAACAGGTATGCAGTGGAGGGTTCACTGAACAGAACAGGTATGCAGTGGCGGGTTCACTGAACAGAACAGGTATGCAGTGGCGGGTTCACTGAACAGAACAGGTATACAGTGGCGGGTTCACTGAACAGAACAGGTATGCAGTGGCGGGTTCACTGAACAGAACAGGTATACAGTGGCGGGTTCACTGAACAGAACAGGTATGCAGTAGCGGGTTCACTGAACAGAACAGGTATACAGTGGCGGGTTCACTAAACAGTACAGGTATGCAGTGGCAGGTTCACTGAACAGGTATGCAGTGGTGGGTTCACAGTACAGGTATGCAGTGGTGGGTTCACAGAACAGGTATGCAGTGGTGGGTTCACAGTACAGGTATGCAGTGGTGGGTTCACAGTACAGGTATGCAGTGGTGGGTTCACAGAACAGGTATGCAGTGGTGGGTTCACAGAACAGGTATGCAGTGGTGGGTTCACAGAACAGGTATGCAGTGGTGGGTTCACAGTACAGGTATGCAGTGGTGGGTTCACAGAACAGGTAGGCAGTGGTGGGTTCACAGAACAGGTATGCAGTGGTGGGTTCACAGAACAGGTATGCAGTGGCGGGTTCACTGAACAGGTATGCAGTGGTGGGTTCACAGAACAAGTATGCAGTGGTGGGTTCACAGAACAGGTATGCAGTCGTGGGTTCACAGTACAGGTATGCAGTGGTGGGTTCACAGAACAGGTATGCAGTGGTGGGTTCACAGTACAGGTATGCAGTGGTGGGTTCACAGAACAGGTATGCAGTGGTGGGTTCACAGAACAGGTATGCAGTGGTGGGTTCACAGAACAGGTATGCAGTGGTGGGTTCACAGAACAGGTATGCAGTGGTGGGTTCACAGAACAGGTATGCAGTGGCGGGTTCACTGAACAGGTATGCAGTGGTGGGTTCACAGAACAGGTATGCAGTGGTGGGTTCACAGAACAGGTATGCAGTGGTGGGTTCACAGTACAGGTATGCAGTGGTGGGTTCACAGAACAGGTATGCAGTGGTGGGTTCACAGTACAGGTATGCAGTGGTGGGTTCACAGAACAGGTATGCAGTGGTGGGTTCACAGAACAGGTATGCAGTGGTGGGTTCACAGAACAGGTATGCAGTGGTGGGTTCACAGAACAGGTATGCAGCCAGGGACAAGCTAAGCCTAACTAATATTTCCCTATGAGAGAGAGTGTGCAGCAGCTCGCCCTACTCTCACTAATGCAGGCACACGAGTGACCGTAATGGTCGCCGCTGCCTGCCTTTTAGTAGGGGGGAGTGGCTCCAGGGGCTAGTGTAGCCTAATTGGCTACACTGTGCCTGCTGACTGTGATGTAGAGGGTCAAAGTTGACCCTCCATGGTGCATTATGGGGCGAACTGAACTTCCGCAAAGGTTCGCCTGCGGGACGCGAACGCGAACCACGGAAGTTCGCATGGAACCGTTCGCAGGCGAACCGTTCGGCCCAACTCTAGTGACCATGTGAATTTAGCCTTATCTCACTGTCAGATTTAGTATACCCAGCTGGAAAACAACAAGTTGTCCAAACTTAATACTCTGTGTCATCATTCACAATTTACAATAGTTTAGTAGTCTCTTGTGTATAGCTCTAATAGGACTCTTGGATTCTGAGCAACTGACCTTCCATCCTTTTCTCCTCATTAGAGTTCTAATGGCAACATATAAAGCAGGTCACTCAGGGCTTAATTTAGCCTAAATGTGGTCACTAACTTTTTTCTAACTGTGTCCCCAGGCCATTAGGGAGATATAATCCTTCCATCTTATTGCGGGTCCTCCTTGGGGTCTCCTCCCAGATGCTTGTACTTGGAACATCTCCAGATCCCAGCCATAAGTATGTAATGTCCTAAATCCTCTAACTGATTCCTCTGAATTTTATGCAATATCTTTCTATTTCTGTACATCTACTAGTTATTAGAAAATGTCATTCTGCAGATACTAACAGAATACCCAAGCAGCTCAGGGTGACCCAAAACCACAAGGAAAGTATAGGGGACTAAAAGAGACCAGAATACCGTCACCCAAGTTTCCATAGGTCAGTCTCTGGTTATAAGATGTACCTGATCCTACCATAAAAATTAAATCCTGCCAGTGGCAAAAATGCAAAGCAGATATTATTTTCAGATTTAGTTCAGGTGCAATAGTGCCACTGTAGCCATGATAAGAAAAAAGGCAAAACACTTGCGTGACAGTACCATAACAGAAGAGAGGCAGTGTATGTCTATACGGTACATACTGATGTAATACTGCATTAAACATAAGGACATATTTAACCACAATCCTCAGTAGAAGTGGATTCCCCTGTGTAATGTATGTTTGGGGACCATTTCTGAAGATCTTTCAGTAAGTACACATGCCATATGCATAGTAACAATGACACGCACATTGTCTGATCTGTCTTTCATAGCATTTTGTGCAATAGCATTGTTCATAGCATTTTGAGCGAGTGCAATAATTCTGGTAGTATGAACTAGTGATCCTATGGTGGCTCAGGTATTTTCATAGCCTGCTTTCAGCCCAAGTAGAAACTGTGTTTCACTTTTCCTACGATATGTACAATGAGCTAAGATTATCAAGTTGACAGAGACAGAAAAATATGACACTCTCAAAAGTGAGTGCAAATAAAAAGAGGATTACAGTGGGTTAAAGTAAATGTGAAATGAGTTACCAAAGAAAAAAAGTCAGATATTTACCCAGGGGCATAGCAACAGAGGGTGCAGAGGTAGAGACCGCATCAGGGCCCTTGGGAATAAGGGGCCCCAATGGGTCCTCCCTCAACTTCAGTATTAGCTCTCTATTGGTCCCGTGCTCATAATAATCACTTCTATAGATACTTTAAATAGTAGTAATCATTAAAAAACTGTTCCCCCTTCCCTGCTGGCACCTCTGACACTGTAGTTGCCATTGGCAGGTTTTGGTGCGCTGTATCAATTGTTATGTATAGAGTGCTTGGGGGGCCCCAATGTAAAACTTGCATCGGGGGGCCCAGAGCCCCTTAGCTATGCCACTGTACTTACCGACGCCCAACCTTAAATGCCCTCCCCCACACCTAACTCTTAAAAACACCCCCCAACAATGCCTATCCTTAACCACCCCCATGCCTAGCCCTTAAAAACACCCCCACATGCCTAACCTTAACTGCCCCCCACCACGCCTAATGCCTAATCCTTAAAAACAACCCCCATGCCTAACCCTAACCCATCCACTCCACACCTAACCTTAATCAACCCCTGACACCAATCTGCTGCAATTACAGTGCACCATTATTAATTATGACTATACTGTGGAATTTGGGGACCCATGTCGCCTGATAATTAGCAGATTTCCAGTATAGCCACAATTTATTATGGTGAGTATGGCATGAAATGACATGACTATGGGCTCAGTAAACTGCTGTAGATGATGCCAGCTCTATAGAAATATATTAATGATAATAATAATAGATTTTATAGCTTGTCTTAAAACACAGACATTAATATGGGCTCTAAAATGGAAAAAAAAGGTTTGGAACACTATTCAAAAGATACAGCGAAGTTGTAGAATTGATGTTTAATACTTTTCAACCATTTCCAGTAAGCAGTGATGAATTAGGACAAAACACTTAGCATACAATGTTGGGATCTTCATGTTAATAGAGGTCTGGAATGCTTACTCTACAGTCACATGTAGAATGTGCTCACTCCATGTTATGTACTCCACAGAAGGATTGTAATTAGATTTGCTAGGAGTATGTGAAGGCTATTAATTCATTCTTTAATTATTTATCCTAAAAGCACAACGCCAACTTCTGTTTAATGCAAGTATTTAGTGCGATTCACTTTCAATAATTTACACTATGAATGCTCTATATTGCTTGGCTATAAACTCTTCTCAGAATTGTCAGTACTGTATCTTTTTGAAATGGCGAATGCAATGAATACATTTTCTGAAACACCATAAATAAATAAACCCATCATTTACATTTTTCATTTAACAGATGTTATCGAAGCACTTCAGCTCTAGTGGCTGTGTAAATCTGAGGCTCTGTTCAGTGGTGCATTGTGGTGCAATGTAATGGCCACATTATAACTCAGAATGTCGCACTGCAATGCACAACCTATGCGACCATGGGCATCCTCAGCATAATGCAAGGTAGGGCATAGGCTCCTCCCCTGGCCAGTCCCCCTCCCCCACCGTCAATCATCCACCCCTGGCCATCCCCGCTGCCTCTCAGCAGCCACCGTTGAGGCGTACATGCAAAAAGGGCGTCGGGGAAAAAAGGGCGCCTGGTGTAAACGTAAATCTGAAATATCGTTTATAAAGCAATCATATTTTAATATTTTGTTTAGAATAATGTTTTACAAATTGAAATCATTAAATAATGAAATGTTGTATTGGTAAAACACTATTCTCTGTAATTATAGACAGAAAATTACAATAACATTTATATATTCACAATGATGATTATAATTATTATGATTTAAAATGGATTTTACATAAACGATGTTTAAGTACTGTTTGTTATTTTTTTTTTTTATGATTTAACCAGATCAGGATCCAAAAACATATCTTTACATTTTATACTACTATAAAGTTTCTAAACAATATTTTATAAAAATTTTTATTATAAAATTGATAAACCTTTAAAAAGTCATTTAGTACAGATTAAAACGTAATTCACATATTTCAAAAAATCAAATCATAAAAAAATATAAGTATGTTAGTAATAACTGTAGTAAAACATTAGAAAAATATTACTAACATTTTACTACAGCTAAACCTAACCCTATTCTCACACAGAACCCTCCCTCTACCTATCCCTAACCCTTAGGCCTGAGGTTGCGGTATAGATGGTGGAGCACGCAGTGTTAAAGTACAGGCTGCATGCCGTTAAATAACATATAGGAGTCACAGCACTGTGAGAAGGCTGTGTGTCGGTGGTGGACAGAATCCATTCAGGTTGCACTCATGGGCGTAACAATAGGGGCCGCAGCCCTTGCGCCCATGGGGGGGGGCCCGGGCCCCCCCTGGGGCCTGCTCAGGGCCGTTTTGGGGGGCTGGAGGGGTCGCAATATGAGGGGAAAACTATGGCCACACTCGGCAGGGAGGGGGGACGGTTCCCCCCCTCACCTCGGGCTCTCCCCTCTGTGCTCCCCTCCAGCTTCAATAACCATATGTGTGCAGCGGCAGCTACATACCTTCCATGCGCTCCAACATGGATGTCTGATGTCTGTCTGACGCGTATAAACAGGTAGCCGTGTCAGACACTAGAGAGAGAAGCTTCCGCGCTGGAGCGCACGTAATGTATGTAGCTGCCGCTGCCCGCCGCTGCACACATATGGTTATTGAAGCTGGAGGGGAGCGCAGAAGGGAGAGCCCGAGGTGAGGGGGGGGGGACCGTCCCCCCTCCCCGCCGAGTGTGGCCATAGCTTTCCCCTCATGCTGCTTCCCTTCCAGACCCCCAAAGCGGCCCTGAGCGGGTCCCGGGGGGGCGCTTAAAATTTCTGCAGGGGGGCCCGGGGGTCTTAGTTACGCCCCTTGCACTATAATGATTTGTTACACTTTTTTTTTTTTCAGTTAACTGACTGCTGTTTCTAATGCCCCATACTCACGGGCAACATTTCTGGCCTGTCGCTAGCAAACGGGAACGTGTGCGCGACAGGCCGGCGACAGCTCGTCGCCAGGTCCCTCCGCATACACACGGCGGAGGGACCTGGCAACTGACGCGAAGGAAGCTGTCGCTGAAGTTCCTCCTGGGGCCGGAAGCTCAGGGTATCCCCTGCTGGTTGCTGTCGCTAGTCCGCATACTCACGCGGACTAGCGACAGTTGCGACGGAGTTGCGGCGGCAACTGTCGCCGGGCGATTGACCGCGCCAATCGCCTGGCGACACCAGAGACGAGCGACGGTTTGGGTTGCGCGCCCGTGCAATGCCTCATACTCACGGGCGACCTGTCGCCGCAACACGCGCGCGCCGCGTGTTACAGTGACAATTGTAGCCCGTGAGTATGGGCCATAAGTGAGTAGCGGTCAGGAGGCGGTGAGGAGATGTTCATACAATCAAAGAATTGTTATTTGCTTCATAGGAGTGTAGCATGCAACATATATTCTCTTTATAGTTATAGTTTTAGTAATTGTTTTATGTTCCTGTTGTAGGACAAGGGCGTTTTATTTATTTTTGTTGTTGTTGTTTTTTTGGGGTGGTGGGAGGGGGGACCAACTGACCTTTCTGTTTGTTTACTGCTTAGCATGGAAAAAGAGAAATTAGCCTGTCCGTATTGCCAGTGCTTAGTAGGTCTGTATCATGATTCTGATGAATGGACTTTTGACTATCAATGAAGAGGAAAATAGTTTTGCAAATTAATCATGAGTCTCCATATGACATCATCCACAACAGGCTTGGCTTTCATAAAGTCTGAACCATGGATTCATTATTTCTAGCTGAAGAGTATACATCAGAGTATGGAATGGAAAGGAAACACTAGAACTCAATCCACAGAAGTAAAAAAGATGCACATAGTGTTTGAAGACTCACAAAAACCAGTGCTGAAAGTTAAAGCCTCACTCCAGGTAGACCTGTATAGGTCCTCGGTCAGCTTGTTTTATCTATGTATGAGCGCTTTGATTAGCTAATGACATATGGATCACTTTGTCTGTGTACTGTTATGTGTGTCTGTGCTTCATAGCTGTTTCATTTGTAATTTGATTAATGGGTGGAATTGTTCTGGATAGAGAATGACTGTATTAGATGACATTTCTTCCTGTTTATGTAGTAAAGACATCATCAGTACAGTTGCATTAAATATATGGAGAGGGACAGTTATTGACGTGGGTATAGACTCTGTAAAGAGCTGCAGAAGATGTCAGCGCTGTATACTGTAAATACATAACAATAATAATAATGATTTTGGCAATACAGTTACAAAATGTCTCCTTTAATGCTACATTTAATGTGTCATTTTTCTTCCTATTGCTGTCTTCATAAGCTGGAGGTAAGTGTCACTGCCAAAGGTAAGTGCAAAGACAATCACATCCTATTCAACGTGTGATAATCATGTTAAGTATAACACTCAGTTTATGAAACCTAAAGAAGCACCTTCACTGAAGGATATAGGGCCCAATTTTATTACTCTTTCCTGTGTCTCTTGAAGCCTTGAGATTCTTTGTACTTTTCTTTGTACTTACTGACTGAACCCTTGTGAGCCTGGCTCTTCTCTGTGTCTTATCAAACCTGGCTTTTCTCAGTGCATTATAAAACCTTGTGATTCTGGCTCCTCTCTGTGCCTCAGAAAGCCTTGTGAGCCTTGGCTCCTCTCTGTGCCTGATAAAGCCTTGTGAGACTAGTTCCTCTCTGTGCTTCTTGAAGTCTTGTGAGCCTGGCTCTTCTCTGTGTCTCCTAAAGCCTTGTGGCCCTGACTCATCTTTGTGCTTTCTGAAACCATGTGAAGCTAACAATTCCCTATTCCTCCTAAAGTCTTGTGACCCAGGCTCATCTCTTTGCCTCCTGAAACCTTGAGTTTGTCTCTTCTCTGTGCCTCCTGAAGCAGTGTGACCCTGAATCATTTCTGTGCCTTCTGAAGCCTTGTGAGTCTGACTCTTCTCTGTGTCTCCCGAAGCCTTAAATATGACTTTTTTATGTACCTCCTGAAACCTTGTGGCCTTGACTCGACTTTGTGCCTTCTGAAGCCTTGTGACCCAGGCTCATCTCTGGGCCTTCTGAAGCCTTGTGAGCCTGGCTCCTCTCTGTACCTCAGAAAGCCTTGTGAGGCTGGCTCCTCTCTGTGCTTGACAAAACCTTGTGAGCCTGGCTCCTCGCTGTTCCTCAGAAAGCCTTGTGAGGCTAGCTTCTCTCTCAGGTTCCTCTATAAATGAGGAGGACCAACAGTCCGAATCAGGCTGTCTGCATGTTGGGTTGATGCGGCAACGCTATTCGCTATCGGTTCTGGGTGTAAGCCTAGCTGCAGGTGCATGAAGAGATAATTTGCATATTTAGTAGTGGTGCATTGTGGGTTACACACTTACCGTATATACTCGCATGCAAGCCAAATTTTTGACCCCAAAAAAGTGGCCCAAAAGTGGGGATCTCGGCTTGCATGCGAGTCAATCTGCCAGCCTGCCATGCTTGCGTCTGATCTTACCTGTTTCTGTGCCCCCGAGTGACCAGACAAGCAGAGCGGGGATGATGGAGCATTGCAGGCAACATTTGAATGGCACGATTCGGATGTCTGCCCTATAGGCACGCCGCAAGTCCCTTCGCATTTTTCCTCCAGCGGCATCCGCATAATTGGCTGAGGAACGTCTATCAGCGGGCGGCGGTGCAGGAGAGCGTTACCGGTAGTTTAATTCAGGCCGGCGGAGGAGCACTCCTCCAATCAGGATAGCTGAGAGAGAGGGACGGAGCAAGGCACAGGAGAGAGATCGCTCTCTCAGTTCTGCCTCCTGCCTTTTGATTGGAGGAGCGCTACGTCCCTCTCTCTCAACTATCCTGATTGGAGGAGTGCTCCTCCGCCGGCCTGAATTAAACTACCGATAATGCTCTCCTGCACCGCCGCCTGCTGATAGACGTTCCTCAGCCAATTATGCGGATGCGGCTGGAGGAACAAAAGTGTAGGGACTCGAGGCAGCTGATCCTCTATAGGGCAGACATCCGAACCTCGTCATGCACAAGCTGGCTGCAATACCCCTCCATCATCCAGTCACTCAGTCAAGAGCCGGGGGCAGAGCTGAAAGTGGACATGAACACTTGCACAGGACCGAAGGAAAAGAGAAAGAAATGCACCCTAAGGTACTTACAGAGTTTAGCCTATCTAATGTCCACTCATTAGTGTCTAATCACAAGTAGTAATTTGATCTCTCACCTGTGCCAGCTGACTGACATGGCAGATAAACCCATTTAAAAGGCACAGGATGTTGACAATGTCTTCTTCCATGAAAGCAGGAAGTAGAAACACTGAAGATTTATTGCAGGATTTGTAAGAGCTTTAACAAAGACATTATTTTCTTTAAAGTTTACCCTATTATGTTGTTGCATATCTTTTAGAGCTGAGATGAAGTTCTGAGTTCAGATCAGCTTACTGCAGCTTCTGAATGGCTGGATTATTCAGCCATCTATCACAGTGAATGCCCAATGGCTGGGCAATGCACATAGGCAGGAGAACTGTACTGTGTGAGCACTGTGAGGCTCAGGCTGGCCTGTATGCAATGTAATTTAATTTAATTGGCACTTATTTAATTGGCACTTACTTGATTATTGAAACTTAGGAGCCACTGCATTTCCTACCCTCGGCTTATATGCGAGTCCATGAATTTTTTCCTGATTTCTGAGGTAAAAGTTGGAGGGGTTGGCTTATATGCGGGTCGGCTTATATGCGAGTATATACAGTAAATCTGAATTATCGAAAATACCTTCTGTTTCAAGAAGGCAAACCACACTAAGCTATGTTTTTTAGTAGGAGCGATTTTTGGTCTCTTTTGGTCCCCTATACTTTCCTAGTGGTTTTGGGTCACCCCGAGCTGCTTGGGATTTCTGTTGTCCTGGTCCAAGCCCTATCTCATAGAGCCATATCAATCCCTGCCATGTACTGAGGAGGACTAACAGTCTGAAACAGGCGGTCTGCATGTTGGGTTGATGTAACTCTGTAAAATTTAAAGCTATAGGCTTTCTATATGTCAGCGATTCTGGATGTAAGCCTGGCTGCATGGGCATAAAGAGATGATTTGCATATTTAGTAGCAGTGCATTGTGGGTAAGCACAGTTGCACACTTAAATCTGAATTATTGCAAATACCTTCTGTTTTAAGAAGGCAAACCACACTAAGCGCTGGTTCCTCTCTGTGCATCATAAAGCATTGTAAGCCTGGTTCCTTTCTATGCCTCCTGAAGCCTTGTGACCCAAGCTCATCTATGTGGCTCCTAAAGCCTTGAGAAGCTGAGGAAAGCCTCTCTACAGGATCCTGAGGCTTCCCTCTCTTTAGCTAAGTATCTCTTTTGCTTGGGTACACCTTAAAGAGACACTGAAGTGGAAAAAAAATTATGATACTATGATTTGTATGTGTAGTACAGCTAAGAAATAAAACATTAAGATCAGATACATCAGTCTAATTGTTTCCAGTACAGGAAGAGTTAAGAAACTCCAGTTGTTATCTCTATGCAAAAAAGCCATTAAGCTCTTCGACTTTCAAAAGTCGTGGAGAGGCCTGTCTTCTGACTTTTATTCTCAACTGTTTACTTTTTCTCTGCCAGAGGAGAGGTCATTAGTTTACAGACTGCTCTGAAAGAATCATTTTAAATGCAGAGTGTTGTGTAATCTGCACATATTAGAGAATGATGCAATGTTAGAAAAAACACCATATACCTGAAAATAAAAATATGAGAATATTTTCTTTGCTGCTAATCTTCTAGTAATTATTCATAATACACAACCAATTCATTATATTATTTTTTTTTCGGCTTCAGTGTCTCTTTAAAGAGAATGAATGGCAATGCAATATATTGTGTGAACATATCATACTGGTAATATCTGTCCATTACAGACACAGAATGCATAGCAGCAGACCTATTGTGAACCAAGCCTAAATAGCGTGGAATTTGGTCTGGTTTGTTTGCATTGAAGATAGGAGAGTGTTTCTATGATGAAAGGCATTGGGCAGGATATTTATTATCACTGCTTCTGATCCCTTCTCAGATTTTGGAAATGGACATACTAACTGCAGGAAATAACAGACAAAACTAATCTACTGCACATGCAATAAAGATTCTTTCTCATTTCATGCCTAATAAAAGTCATACAATGCTGCTGAAGAAAAAGACAGAGTTATAACTGCGGTGCCAGCGTTCTGTTGATATTCTGTCAAAGAAACAGAGTACCAATGCAAACAAAGAACAGATGCCAGCCAGTAGTAGTTACAACTATCACCAGAGCCATGCTCATGAAGTATTCACATTAGCAGGGACATGTTTCAGGAGAAACAAACATCATTTGAGACAGAACACAGAACGGTGAGAAGCAGAAAGTAGGTGAGTATAATTGTTCAGGATCTGCCTACAGTTCATAGACAGCACCCATCTATTCCTGAGTCTGCTTCTGGTATTTAAAGGACCACTATTGCAAAAATCGTAAAATTTTAAATATATGTAAACACATACAAATAAAAAGTAATTTCTTCCTGATTAAAACGAGCCATAAATTACTTTTCTCCCATCTTGCTGTCCCTTTCAGTAGGCAGTAGACAGAACCAACATGTTTTGGTCTAGTCCAGTGATAGATAGGCAAACTTGGCTCTCCAGCTGTAAAGGAACCTCAAGTCCCACAATGCATTGCAGGAGTCTGACAGCCACAGTCATGATTCTTAAAGGCAAATGTATTTTGGGACTTGTAGTTTCTTAACAGCTGGAGAGACAAGTTTGCCTATCACTGGTCTAGCCCATCTCTTCATGGGGATTCTTAGCATGGCCTTTATTTTTTATAAAGGTACTGCTTGAAAAGTATTTGTATAAAAATGCTGTCCAGCCTCCCTGCTCGCTGCACACTTTTTTAGCAGTTGGACAGAGCAACTGCCATTCACTAAGTGCTTTTGAAAATAAAGAAAACCCTGAGAATCCCCCATGTGGAGATGGACTATTCCAAAACCTGTCGGTAATGTCAGATTTCGAGTACCTACTGAAAGTGACAGCAATAAAGGAGAAAAGTAATTTATGGCTCATTTTACTCTGAAAGAAGTGCACTTTTTGTTTGTATGTGTGTACATGTATTTTAATTTTTACCATTTGCGCGATAGTGGTCCTTTAACAATCAACTGATGACGGGGGTTGGCCATTTTTTTTATGGGGGGGGGGGGGGGTGTCATGCAGCTCAACACATTCAACACCACACCATGGAAAGCGTTTCAGGCTGTTGTAACTCAGCTGGGCAGGAACATTCATGATGCCTCTGCTCACATGTAAGCAAACGTTATAGTGAATCAAGTCTGAATTCAGGCTTCAGTAAGGTGAATAAGGCTTCAGTAAGTTGTGGTGACCAGCGATAATTTAAGCATTGTTTTATTTGGTTATTTCAAAGCAGAGAGGCAACATATTTTCTCCCTCCCTGTTTCCAGAGCACAGTCTCCACTGCAGGTGGTAGCAGAAGCTGTGTGGTCAGAGTCGCTGGACATGACTCCTCACACCGATCTGTAACAAGCTAGTGGACTTTGGGGTTCTTCTCTGATTCTCTTCTTCATCAGCAGCTCTGATTGCAGTGTGGCCCCTTTCTAATTGATAGCATTCTTCTCCTCGTGTAGATAGCAGGATAGTTGATGTTCTTTAGATGGACATCCTTTATTTAAATGCTTATTCAAATTTTTGCCACTGCTGATTTTACAAGGTATGTCAGCCATGTGAGCCCTTTGCGAGCCCTGGTTGAATCTATAAATGGAGGTGAAGCCTCAAGCCAGCAACCAGCTGTTAGTTCAGCGGAAGAGATTAATGTAGCTTTTCCAGAAGACTGTTTAACCCACCTTACAAGAAAGCAATCAACAGGACAAAAGAAAAACAACCCTTTTAACAAAAAATATTATGCCGCTTATGTATAATATGAGTCTTTGCTGTGGAAAGCAAAGCACAGCATACTGTATAAGGAATATTGCCTTAGGTTTTTAGAACTTTTTTTTAACAATTAGTATTCCATCTGAAAAAAATAACAACCAGTTAAATCAGAACATCAAGGACTAGTTCACACGGACTGTGCACAGTGGTGGGCTCCACACCTGTCAACTTCATCTTTCGCTCCATACCCACGCCTGTACACTGGAGCAGGAAGCGACTGTCTGACAAACATTAGATGCAGCGTCCACTGCCTGCAGGTGAACGTAGAACAAATACCGGACCTCAATGTTGGCAGCCTTATTGGCAGAATACATAGCTACAACATGCAGGCAAGCACAGCATTTCAGGCCTCACACCTTCTATCAGATCATTGACTGCTGGCAGTAATTGTGTCTGTCAAATAGCATTTGTATGTAGCATACAACAGCCACATGGTGTGTGGTCTCCCTATGAAGCCCATGGTAATCATGTCGTTCAGTCGTTCATATGAACTAGTCTAACAGTACTCGTCATGCCATTGCTAAGCTAACCCCATCTCTTCCTTCATGTATCTAGCAGTTGTCTATAAGCATTTCAGGAAGAACAACAGTTTGGAAGTGTCACCATTCATCAGAACATGGTTTGATATCTGCCTAACTTTCTATACCTAAACAACACCACCAGAACTAGTAAAAAAAAAAATCTACCTCAGCTTGGGTTTGAGGGCGTTTTTAAAAAACCTGCTCCTGATTAATAAACAAATACATGATTTTTATTACTAATCAAAATAAAAAAAGACACAAGCTTTTATATAAATCTTATATTTTACCCATGGGAACAGAGCCTTAACTGCCTCGAAGTTAAAAATAAATATTAGAATACCAAGTAAATTGTTCCCTTTTCAAGTTCCCAATAGCTTCCAGACATTACATGTCACCCTGTTTCCTGGTACCGTGCTATATTTTTTTATGATGTTGGCATCAGACAATAATCAGATTAACGTAAGGAGACATCTCAGCCTTCAAAATGCAGTTTTCTCATCTTTGAAGGGAATGGAATGTAGTAATCTTGTCATGTCTTTCTGGGCCCTAGGGATAGAGTCAATAAGGCTGACAAACCCTTCATGTAGAAGGTTCTTTTATGCTTTTATGTTTTAAGTTATCGTCTCACTGAAACCAAGGTCAGCCTTACTCTTAGCTGCATTATTTGTTTATATTTGAGAATTTTTAAAGACCTAGGTCACCCAACCAGATTTTTTAATTTGCTAGTAATGGTGAATAGGGGACCATGCTATTACTCACACAAATTTAATATTTAACGCAGTAATTTTAGAGAAATTCCCTTTTGAAGTGCCAGTGGCCCAGACATTCTACTACCCAGCAAGGATTTTGCAGCAGAGTGGGTATTCCCCAGCTAGAGAACAGCTGGCCTCAGCAGATCCTTATCCTTATGAGACTGTGGTGTAGCGTCAGTGCTGCTGACACAGAGGTAATCCCTCAGCAGAATTAAAAGATGGGTGAGGTCAGGTGATCTGTGCTAACAGGAAAATAATGGCTGCTGCTTCCAGCTCCTTTTTGACCTTCTTATGTATGGATGATGATGGTGGGTTAGGGAAAATCCAGCAAAATTGTCAGCCAAGTTGGACAAAATGTTATACTTTCATAAACTGCATTGAAGTTAATGGAACCAAAGACCTCATACATGTAATATTCACCAAATATGTCAGGTATGTTAGCAAGAATAGTAGGAACAGGTCTAAAAGTTTAGTTTAAAAAAACAAAAAAAAAATGTCGTTTTTGAGAAAACTGATTTTAAATTTACATTAGAAACCCGCAGCTTGGCAATCATGGCCTAATTGGTGGCTTACGAGCTTGGGGCGGGCCATGCAATGCAGGTGGGGGTGGCTTAAGAGCTTGAAGGACACCCGAGGTGAAAATAAACTAATGAAATAAATACGTGTATCTATTCTCCTTCTCCTAAAAATAACTTTTTAAGATATTCCAAAAGTTTTATTTTATATTTAAATCTACTTTTCATTGAAGTATGCCAGAGCTAAAATCTATGAACTATTGAACCTTTTTATCTCTCTCCAGCTGTCAGAAGCCATTTTATGCTAGGAGAGTGTTTTATAGTTGTAATTTTTTATCAGTGATCATCACACTGTAGTCTGACCAGTCCTGACTCAGACAGGAACTGCCACTTACATACCTGATGTTTAACTCTTTTAGGCAATGAAAGAAAAAAAGGAACACAGCATAGTTATTTGTTTGCTAGGCAGGTACATACACGTGTATCTCATCATGTCACATGTCACCTTGGGTATCCTTTAAGAAGATTACAGAAAATGGCTGCAAGTGTATTGCTGGGGGGGGGGGGGTTTGGTGGGGAGATGGGGGGGTTTTCACTTTGAGTAATAAATTACAGGGAGCAGGTAAGTATTTAACATTTAACCATCGGACACCCCCCCCCCCCTCAACCGTTCAACCCTGCAGTATTAAGTAGTTACCACCACCTCTAATGCATAGAGTTGGGGATAAGCCTATTTTCCATGATATTGACAGGGCTTTGTGGGAGAAGGAGACGCCTTATGATATATAAATACTCCATAACTAAAATAACTTTTTTAATAAAAGTTTTATTTTATTTTACATTTTTTAAAAGGTTAACAGTCTTAACAGGTTTTGTGCAAGAAATAGCCGTACATACTGCTTGCACGGTGTAAAGTGAGTACCCCACAAAATTGACAGAGGAAGAAAAACACTTCCCACCCTTCCCAACCCCATCCCACCCCACCCTATTGCTCTCTCTCTATCTCTCAGTTCAAAAAGGAAGTGCAGCGTTCCAAAAAAAACCCCACAATTTCCATCTTGAGGGGATTGAATGTTGTGGCTCATGCATTAATATGTTGATTTGTTGAGCTAATCTCCGGTCTCCCTAATGTGCCCAATAGTTGTTGATAGCAATACTACTCCTAGTATTTAAAGGGCTCCATGAAGGAGTCCATGTCTTTTGGAGGTATTGTGTGGAGGATGTAGGACTTCCACTTTTTGAAGAATCTCTAGGTATCCTTCTCAATGTTTAATGTGGCCTCCAGCCTTTCCAGTTTCAAAATATGACCCAGTTCATCATGTAACTCCTGGATGGAGGGGGGAGTAGGGTACATCCATCTGTTGAATATGGCTTTTCGCGCCGCTAGGGGGGGGGGCACATGTGCAATGTCCAGGACCGAAGCAGATTTCCCACCCATTTGCTGGTGCTTTTCACAATTAGAGGGATAACAAAGGCTGCTTTTGAATGGGACGGTGCACATCTTATTAACAAAGAAAGTCACTTCATCCTAGAATAGTTAAATGATGGGACAACTCCATATACAGTGCATTAGATCAGCATCAACTAACTTACATTTAAGACATGCATTAACATAATGAGAAGGAGGGTTTTAGTATTTTATGACGTTAAGTGCGTACTTTGCCCTAAACATAAGCAATAGGTGGGATTACCTCCATTTTCATTTGTCTTAAGCCCTTGAATAATATTATTGCCTTCTATCAGTTTCTCCTCTATCTGTTCATCATCATTAAACAATATCCCCCAGGCTTTGAAATTCTGATCTACCTTTTTACCTACCTCTAGTTGGGCTAGAGCTTCCTGGAGATCTGATAGAGATAGTTTTATCTTACCCGGTTTTAAAAAGTGATCAAATGGGGTCAAAAGAGCAATATCAAAAATAGTGCTTAAAGAATACCAGAGCCCAAATGAAGATGAGAAATGTTCTCCTTTCTGCCCTCTCCGGTACCTGTAACCAGTGGCGTATCTAGTTAAGATAGCGCCCATGGCAAATACTAAAATTGTGCCCCCCCTACACACACACACACACACACACACACACACACACACACACACACACACACACACACACCTACAATCAACAGCATCCTGTCTAACCTTTCTGGACAGGGTAACCCATTCATGCATTCAAAACACACACGCACACACAAATACCAGAATATAACAGTCACTATGAAATAAATTAGGCTCAGGAGACTGTTAGACGGCGAAATCGCCGTCTAATTAACATGTACAGCGCTGCGATCTACAGCAGCGCTGTACTGGGGACAGCCGTGTGACACGGCTGTCCCCCTGTGGGCCACAGGAGCGATCCGCTGCAGTGGCCTATTTCACATAAAATGGCCTGGTCTTTGGGGAGAAAGGTAAGCCCTGTGGTCCTGAAGAGGTTAATGTGTTTTTCCCATGCAGAAAAAAAAATGACATTCTGTATGATAATTTTCCACATTTTGTCAGCTTTCTGTATCAATTACATTAGCTGTTGTGAAAATCTGCATGCGTTTTTCTGCATAGAAACACACTTGGTGTGCAGAAACTGTGTGCAGAAAAAGGCGAGCTGAAAACTGAAAGACAAGTGTGATCCCTGCCTTAGCCATAGAACCTGAACAAGCATGCAGATCAAATGTCTATGACACATCTGACAAGGTTAGCTGCATGCTTGTTTCAGGTGTGTGATTAACCACTTGCCGACCGCACGCTTATACCGTGCATCGGCAAAGTGGCAGCTGCAGGACCAGCGACGCAGTACTGCGTCGCCAGCTGCAGGCTGATTAATCAGGAAGCAGCCGCTCGCGCGAGCGGCTGCTTCCTGTCAATTCACGGCGGGTGGCTCCGTGAATAGCCTGCGGGCCGCCGATGGCGGCTCGCAGGCTAAATGTAAACACAAGCGGAAATAATCCGCTTTGTTTACATTGTACGGCGCTGCTGCGCAGCAGCGCCGTAAGGCAGATCGGCGATCCACGGCAAATCAGCGGCCGGGGATCGCCGCCATGTGACAGGGGACGTCCTGTCACTGGCTGCACAGGACGGATAGCGTCCTGTGCAGCCCAGATCACCGGGGGGGGGGGGGGGAAGGTAGGAGAGGGAGGGGGAGAATGTCGCCGCGGAGGGGGGCTTTGAGGTGCCCCCCCCCCCGCAACATGCCTGCACGCAGGAGCGATCAGACCCCCCCTGCACATCATCCCCATAGGGGGGAAAAAAGGGGTGCGATCTGATCGCTCTGCGTGCACCCTGATCTGTGCTGGGGGCTGCAGAGCCCACCCAGCACAGATCACAACAAACAGCGCTGGTCCTTAAGGGGGGGTAAAGGGTGGGTCCTCAAGTGGTTAAGAAGCTAGTGACCAGAAAGATCAGCAGGATTTCTATGCAACTGTTTTTGTTTAAAAGGAAATAAATATGGCAGCCACCACTCTCATTTGAATGAAAGCAATGAAACATTTGCAGTAAGGATTATAACATAATAAAAGCATGACAACCTATTAACCACTTGCTGACCGCCCGCTCATAACGCGCGTCGGCAAAGTGGTAGCTGCAGGACCAGCGACGCACATCTGCGTCGCCGGCTGCAGGCTAATTAATCAGGAAACAGCCGCTCGCGCGAGCGTCTGCTTCCTGTCAATTCACGGCGGGAGGCTCCGTGAATAGCCTGCGGGCTGCCGATCGCAGCTCGCAGGCTAAATGTAAACACAAGCGGAAATAATCCGCTTTGTTTACATTTTTACAACGCTGCTAACAGTAGCAGCGTTGTACTAGATCAGCGATCCCCGGCCAAGCCGCTTGGGGATCGCTGTCACATGACAGGCAGGAGCCTGTTAGAGGCTGCACAGGACAGATCCGTTCCTGTGCAGCCTCCAATCTCCGGGCAGGGAGGGAGAGGGGGAATCCTGTGGTGGAGGGGGCTTTGAGGTGCCCCCCCCCGCCACCCACACGCATGCAGGAGCGATCAGACCCCGTCAGCACATCATCCCCCTAGTGGGGAAAAAAGGGGGTCGATCTGGTCGCTCTGCCTGTTATTCGATCTGTGCTGGGGGCTGTACAGCCCACCCAGCACAGATCTTAGAAATCAGCGCTGGCCCTTAAGGGGGGGTAAAGGCTGAGTCTTGAAGTGGTTAAATATCAGTAGATAGATAAAGTTCTTAGCTAGAAATAATGTGCATTTAAACAATTGAGGTAAAGTCGGACTAGGGGTTCTCAAACTGGGTGCCTCGGCATGCATCCCGATCCTTTATGCAATACAATCAGGTAAAGCAAACCGCACATTGATATACAATGTGGCTGCATTACCTGCTAGTTAACCTTTAGTCCCAGCAACCATGGTTGAAGTTGAACATCAGAGGAATCGCGGTGCCTAATAAGCATCACTAGCTACTTGGAGTGGGTCGTCGCCTGATAAGGGTCATAATGGCATTTTGATAGTTGTTTTTGCCAAGGTGAGCCTTGAAAAAACTTCAAAGCCATCAAGGATGCCCTCACCCCAAAAAAATTTGGTAACCACTAAGGTAGACTGTGTACAAGAGAGAAGTTGTTAAAACTGGCCACAGAGATGCCAGCAGGATAATAGTTAAAGACTTAAAGTGCAGAGAGTGTCATAAATAAAAGTAAGTAAACACAGCACACTGAGATAAGGCTGAGGAATGTGTGAATGACAGAGAGGGGAATGAATGGGAGATCCTGTAACCCCCAGACCAGGAGCATCTGCTGCTATCTCAGGGGACTGAGACATGATCTGTGGTAGGGGGAGCACAGGAGGAGGGCTGCAAACACAGGGAAAGAGGTAAAAGTTCAGAGCCCACCTCTCAATAGCTTCTAATGTAGATATATGGCAAAGACTGAGACGGTCAGGCTGCTGGATGATTGTTACTCCCTTAGACTCAGGAATGCTGTCAGCAGCACTGGGCCCCCTGTTGTTTGAAGAGGTAGGGCTCCTGGGGCACGTGCCTTGCCTGCACCCTTACAGATACGCGTCTGCCCGTAATTGCCCTCTGGCCCCTTCTTCAGGTCAGCTTGGTTGCGCAACATTGCATCTGTGCTGGCTGGGCTGCACTCGTACTATAGCAGGCAACTGCAGCCAGGAGCACTCTGCGCATGCATGCGGAATCACAATGACATCACACGCATGCACAGAGCGCTCCCGGGCTGGTTGTGTGCTGTAGTACGCATGCAGCCCAGCCAGCGCAAGCGCACTGATGCACGACCAAGCCGAGTGGGAGACAGGGCCAGAGGGCAACGACCTGTGTTGGGCATACATGAGATAGTGACTGGCCGGTATTGGGAACTGTCTTTGAATTTCTTTGAAAGTGTACCATCTATGTTCTCCTAGATGCAGAAAAAGTGCCCAATTTTGTAATGCCCAAATCCATCTTATAAAGACTTCATGCATCATACCCAGGATCAAAAACAATATTAACCCCCTTGGCGGTATGAAAAATACCGCCAGGGGGAAGCGCAACAGTTTTTTTAAAAAAAAAAAATTTTTTATCATGTAGCGAGCCGAGGGCTCGCTACATGATAGCCGCTGCTCAGCGGCATCCCCCCAGCCCCGCCGATCGCCTCCGGCGATAGGCGATCAGGAAATCCCGTTCAAAGAACGGGATTTCCTGGAGGGCTTCCCCCGTCGCCATGGCGACGGGGCGGGATGACGTCACCGACGTCAGCGACGTCGGGACGTCATTGGGAGACCCGATCCACCCCTCGGCGCTGCCTGGCACTGATTGGCCAGGCAGCGCTCGGGGTCTGGGGGGGGGGGGCCGCGCGCCGATCGGGCGCGCGGCGGCGGCGATCGGGGTGCTGGCGCAGCTAGCAAAGTGCTAGCTGCGTCCAGCAAAAAAAAAATTAAGTAAATCGGCCCAGCAGGGCCTGAGCGGCACCCTCCGGCGGCTTACCCCGTGTCACACACGGGGTTACCGCCAAGGAGGTTAATAATAATGCACAAAACAGTCTGCACTGATAGTTAATTACAATTTTATATTATGTAAATTAAAAAATAGGAGGCTGAACTATGATTTTAACCACTTGCCGACCGCACACTCATAACGTGCGTCGGCAAAGTGGCAGCTGCAGGACCAGCGACGCAGTACTGCGTCGCCAGCTGCAGCCTAATTAATCAGGAAGCAGCCGCTCGTACGAGCGGCTGCTTCCTGTCAAATCACGGCGGGGGGCTCCGTGAATAGCCTGCGGGCCGCCGATGGCGGCTCGCAGGCTAGATGTAAACACAAGCGGAAATAATCCGCTTTGTTTACATTTGTACGGCGCTGCTGCGCAGCAGCGCCGTAAGGCAGATCGGCGATCCCCGGCCAATCAGCGGCCGGGGATCGCCGCCATGTGACAGACCACATCCTGTCACTGGCTGCACAGGACGGATAGCGTCCTGTGCAGCCCGGAACACCAGGGGGAGGCAGCAGGTAGGAGAGGGAGGGGGAATTTCGCCGCGGAGGGGGGCTTTGAGGTGCCCCCCCCCGCCACCCACAGCAGGCAGGAGAGATCAGACCCCCCCAGCACATCATCCCCATAGGGGGGAAAAAAGGGGGGCAATCTGATCTCCCTGCCTGCACCCTGATCTGTGCTGGGGGCTGCAGAGCCCACCCAGCACAGATCAATCAAACCAGCGCTGGTCCTTAAGGGGGGGTAAAGGGTGGGTCATCAAGTGGTTAAGAGTGTTGATACCTATAAGTCGCAGGGCTTGACTAAGTAAAGCTGTAAGGAGCAGAGATCCATTCTGATGGGATGCTAAAAAAAATCCCTTTGTTACATTAATGAAAAAATTCCTCTGAAGTGTGCTGGCCTCTTATGTATGACTGTGCATTGTACACTTACTGCCTGCTGGCCAGCTGCGGCACAATCCGGGTGTGACCCAAACCAAGCTGCAGAGATTGCTGGCAAAAGGCAGACCATGTTGGTTTATAATGCAGTATTTCCATGGAAAATGTTTGTTTATACTTTGCTTCAGCCTCCAATATTATAAACAAAACCTTTTTAAAGAGACACTTAAGTCAGAAAAAAATGAGTTTTACCCACCTGGGGCTTCTACCAGCCCCCTGCAGCAGTCCTGTGCCCTCGCAGCCACTCACTAATCCTCTGGTCCCCCGCTGCCAGCTAGTTTCGCTTTTGCCGACAGGCCCGTCAGGACTGGCCACGCGTAGCTTTTTCCGCATTCCCGACTGCAATTAGCGCTATTGCGGGCCACAGCGCGTACAAAAATACGCGTTGCCGCATTACAAACGCATAGATATGCGGCAACTCGTATTTTTGTACGCGTTGTGACCCGCAATAGCGCAAATTGCAGTCGGGAATGCAGAAAAACCTACGCAAGGCCAGTCCTGACGGACCTGTCGGCAAAAACGAAACTAGCTGGCAGCGGGGGACCAGAGGATTAGTGAGTGACTGCGAGGGCACAGGACTGCTGCAGGGGGCTGGTAGAAGCCCCAGGTGAGTAAAACTCTTTTTTTTTTCTGACTTAAGGTTCACTTTAAGACATAATTAGGCTTTAATACATTTTAACAAAATAATTGTTTTCTGCTGTTTTCTGCAGTTTGTATTATAATCCTTTTCCTACTGAAACAGGGGTGTAACTACAGGGGAGCAGAAGGGTCCAGAGCTGTAAGGGGCCCCAACTACTATTTCACTTCCTCTGATAAAGGGGTCCATCCTTCAGATCAGGTGTTTTTATGGCTACACTTGTTATGGGTGTGTAGACTATGATGTCCGCACTTGTTTTATGACCCCTTGCAGAATGGACCCCCAGACTGTGTCACCAGGGATAGACAAGGGAGGGGGTGTGAACATTGGGGGGGGGGGGGGGGTATCAATGTTTCCTGGGGGACCTATGATTTGAAGTTACGCCACTGTACTGCAGCATTAACAATAATTTTTTTAAGATTAATGGCATTTGTATGTGTCCTTTTTAATAAAGATTTTAAAAATAATATAATGTTTTTTGTAATTTCTTACTTTAATCTATGGAATGAATGGCAGGATGTTACTGTGTCATCATATATGAGCATGTGTGTGGCAAGCATTGGTTCAAGACTAATGAATTGTATACTTAATGTGCTCTGACTAAAGAAGCTTGGATGTTAACAGTACTAAGATTTTATTAGCCTTTCGGTGCCTTGTACAGCAACAGTCTGCGTATCACTGACACTTGTGGATGATTTGGGATTGCACGTTTGTGTCTTTTGAAAATTAAATAAACAGTTGTTCAAAACGGAGGCGCCAGATAAGGATAAAATAGTTAAAAACCATTTAAAAAGGGGGAGGAAGTGGTGGACTTACCTCCTACAAGTAAACACACGGTCACTTATTCACTGAAAAATATCTGTATTTAACTAGACTCCAGAATGAAAGCAACGCGTTTCATGGGTTACATCCCGCTTCATCAGGCAATATGTGAAGCTTGTAAAGATCCAGACCAGGTATGAGCACCTCAACAAATCTAACCTGCTGCTAACCTCCTACTATCTTGTCATAAAATAGAGCCTTAATGTAAAAATATGGGATGCTATCTTTATGATCTGGATACTTTTAACCCCTGTGGATGCCATCTCTTTATCCTGATGCTTACCGCGTCACTGCAGCAGCCCCAAGACCACCTAATGCCGCTCGGCGTAAAGTCCTGGGGGCATGTTTTGCAGGAGATCGCTTGGATGAGCCTCCCAGCGGCAATTGTTAGACGCCGTCTATTTACACGGTACAGTGATGCGTTCTATGGAAGCGCTGTACTGGGGACAGCCGTGTGACACGGCTGTCCCCCTGGAAGACATAAGAGTGATTGAATGACATAGGCTGATGCCTATGACAGCTCATCACGGTGATTGGCTTGCAGGGGGGAGGGAGTGCGGGCCTTAAAAAAAAAATACAACAAAAAATTGTCAAATTTATTAGAAAAATAAAGAAATAAATGTTTATAAAACAAAATAAACATCCTAGGAGTGATCATAGCCCACCAACAGAGAGTTCTGTTGGTGGGCATAAAGGGGGGGGGGGGGGGGAAATCACTTGTGTGCTGAGCTGTGTGACCCTGCAGTGGCCTAATTTATAACAAAAAATGATAAAAAAATGGCCTGGTCTTTAGGGGGTTTAAGCCTGTGGTCCTTAAATGTTTAATATAACACAGTTTTTGATTATGGTTTGGAAAAGTATTAACACCAGTATGTTTATTTGGATCACCATATGATTACTTGACATGCCTCTGTCACCCAACTCCATGGATTGTTATTTGAAGTTATATTTATTCCACAAATCCCCATGCTTCTGGAGTCTTACCATGCTATGATTATATATACAGTACACAAGTCCACTTATGTACATTATTGATTTCAATGATGGTTGTTTGCTCTGATGCTCTCAGGCTAGGTTGTTTTCACAGAAAGTAGCATTCATGGCTGATCAGGCATATCATGTTATTTCAGAATACATACATAAATCCCATGTAAAATTACAACCACTCATAATACATAAAAGTTCACCATTTATTCAGAAAACTAAAGTTAGTCTGGGAGTCTCCAGAGCTCTCTGTATTTTTACAGACTTCATTAATTTCTGTTTGCAAAGTTTATTGCATATAAATAACACAAGGATTTATAAGGAAATAACAAGGAGCAGGACTCATAGGCTGTGACTTGCTGCACATACACACAAGCAAGGGAAGCTGTTCTCATCCTATGAAGGGACCAGAATTGAAATGGGACAGGAGGTGCTGCTGCTGAGGGGAGTGGTCAATTTACATACAACAATTAACCCTCTGCACTCATACACTCACATCATCGCTGGAGGTACCTCATCGTGGTGAAAGGGTCTAGTATGAAATGCCTTTGCATGCAAACCATTTTGGAAGGCACTTATCTGTTTTTAAGTAGCGCTGCTCATTTCCTTGCCATGTACTAATTTAATTCATTTTTGGATATCTGCTCCCACTTAACATCCTTGTGTCAGTAATCCTGCGCTTACCATGTCAGTCTCTGCTGCCCCCGCTGGCAGCGCAACTGGGACTTCTACTGCGGCTGGCCGCAATGACAGGGATGGTGTCGGCAGCGTTCATGTGGAGTTCCGGCCGCATGATACTCAGACTGTAAATGAGGGTGGACGCATGCACTGGCAGTGGCGCTCCTCTTATGCTCTAAGGAAGCGTGTCAGCTGATCACCTGTCAGCTGACACGCATGGCTCCACCTCCGGTTCCTGATTGGCCTAGCGGCTTGGGGGTGTATTTTCCTGCTTACCCGGGCTTCTTAAGCGCTGTTCTGACACTTGCTCACTGTCTGCTCTAGCTAACACTTCACAGTGAAGGCTTCAGACCTTAGTCAGTTCCGTGTGTGGCTTGAACCGGCAGGACCCCAGGGATTCCATACTAGCTCAGCTTATTATATATTGATTATACCTCTGTTTGACTTCTACCTGTTTCTCTGACTTCTCTTTGCCTGCCGATTTTGTACCTTTCCCAATCTGATCTGTTGCCAACCATTGCCTGATTACTCACTTAGATTTAGCCTGCCGATTCTGTACCTCTGCCAATCTGACCTGTTGCCGACCTCTTCCTGATTACTCACTTAGAGATTGCCTGCCGATTTTGTACCTGACCAATCTGATCTGATGCCGACTCGATTCGACTGACCATTCTTATATCTGTATTCAGTGTTTGTACTGCCTTCCACTGTTACTGTCTGTAAGACTTTACCCTTTCAGGGAAAGTCTGATATTTGTCTGTCTGCTAGTGCCCACACACACACTAGCAGATCGTTACATTAGAGCAGACCAATATCGATATGGAAAAGCTTTGCAAACAAGTTCAAGCTCTCACGCTGGCGGTTGGTAACTTAAGCAGTACCGTTACCAACCAACAGCAACAGTTGGACAGTTTGTCCCAGGCTGTTCACGGACTGCAGCCGCAGCAACAAGTTCAAACTGCTCCACCGGCTCACCCAGTATCTGAGCCTAAAATGCCATTGCCAGAGAGATTTTCCGGACATAGAAGCGATTTCCGCAATTTCAGGAGTCGCTGTCTTTCTCACTTTGAAGTGAGACCTATTTCTTCCGGCAATGAGCATCAGAGGATCACCCTGGTTAAAACACGCTTGCAGGGTGTTTCCCAAACTTGAGCCTACAATTTACCACCTAATCATGAGGCTTTGACTTCTGTCAATAAATTATTTGAAGCCATGGCTATTATTTATGACGATCCAGATACAGCTGCCACTGCTATACGCAAAATCTGCAACCTCCGTCAGGGACATAGTTCTGCGGAGGATTATGCTGCGGAATTTCGTAAGTGGGCTAGTGCCTCTAAGTGGGAAAATTTTGCCCTCGTGGATCAATTTTTATTGGGTTTGTCTGATAAAGTGTCTGAAGTCTTGATTGGTCACCCTGAACCCCGCACTGTGGAGGAAGCCATTGCCTTGGCTATTAAAATTGACCGCAGGATCCGTTATCATCACCAGAGCCGGTCTCTGTCATTTTTACGTTCCTCCGTGCTAACTCCAGTCCTGTTACGCCCTCTGATGAACCCATGCAACTGGGTCACACTAAGTTGTCTGATCTTGAGAGGCAGAGAAGAAGACTGGAAGGTTTATGTCTTTATTGTGGGGAAAAAGTGCATGGGGTACGAAATTAAGAAGTCAGGAAACTTCTCCGCCTAGGTTCTGTCAGGGGTGTACCCCTAGGCGATCTACAATCATCCCAGACTTTTGATAAACTGCTGCTACCGATTAAGGTATCTTTTAAGGATTGTGAATTCTCTTCTCAAGCCTTCATTGATTCAGGAGCAGCAGGAAACTTTATCGATGCCAGTTTAGTGGAGGAATGGGGAATTCCTTTAATACCCATGACGAAAAAACTCTACGTAACTGGTATTGATGACTCTCCTCTACAGGATAATCAACCACTTTCTCAGACAGCCTTTCTCTCATGTCAGATTGGCTTGTTTCATGTGGAGGAGATGCAATTTTATGTTTTGAAAATGATGTCATGTTCCTTTGTTCTGGGTCTTCCCTGGTTACAAAAACACTCTCGTCAGTTTGATTGGAGCACAGGACAACTCATGTCTTGGTCTCCATTTTGTCTCAAGAATTGTTTTAAAAAATTACCGGTGCATTCTTTGAGTTTGTTTGTAGAGGGAGTTCCTAAGCAGTATGTACAGTTTAGTGATGTATTCTCTCCACAATCAGCGGATAAGTTGCCTCTGCATCGTTCCTTTGATTGCCCCATCGATTTAAGACCAGGTACTATGCCTCCTAGAGGTCATATCTACCCCCTGTCTGGTCCTGAGAAAAAAGCTATGAAGGATTACATCAAAGAAAATTTCGAAAAGGGTTTCATCCGCCCTTCTAGTTCTCCAGCCGGAGTAGAGTTTTTCTTTGTTCAGAAGAAGGATGGTGGTCTTAGACCATGCATTGATTATAGAGGTCTGAATAACATCACCGTAAAGAACAAATATCCTTTACCGCTTATCGAGGATTTGTTCTCACAAGTCACTGGGGCACAGATATTTTCCAAATTAGACCTCAGAGGACTTATAACCTAATCAGGATCAGACAGGGGGATGAATGGAAGACCGTTTTCAACACACAAGATGGTCACTATGAGTACCTGGTGATGCCCTTTGGGTTATGCAATGCACCTGCTGTGTTTCAGGATTTTGTGAACGAGATTTTTAGGGATGTACTAGGCAGATTTGTTATCGTTTATTTAGACGATATTCTTATTTTTTCCAAGAATATTGACGCACATCGTCAACATGTTAAATTTGTTTTACAGAAATTAAGAGAAAACACACTTTATGCTAAGATTGAGAAGTGTGTTTTCGAGGTCAGAGAAACTCCATTTCTGGGATATATCATCTCAGATTCTGGTTTGTCTATGGACAAGAAAAAGGTTGATGCAGTGTTGGAATGGCCTCAACCTCTCGGTCTGAAACCATTGCAGAGGTTTATTGGTTTAGCGAATTATTATCGCAAGTTAATTCGCAACTTTTCAACCATCGTAGCTCCCTTAACCAACATGACCAAAAAAAGAAGCCAATCCTTCTAAGTGGTCTGTCGTGGCGTCCCAGGCCTTTCAGACCCTCAAGGAGGCCTTTTGTTCTGCCCCCATCCTCATGCATGCTCGATGTCCTGTGACCCTTTATTGTCGAGGTCGATGCCTCAGAGATAGGGGTAGGTGCCGTCGTATCCCAATATTCTAGTCAACCAAAACGCTTGCACCCCTGTGCGTTCTTTTCACGTAAATTCAGTTCGGCAGAGAGAAATTATGACATTGGTAATAGAGAATTGCTGGCGGTTAAGATGGCATTTGAGGAATGGAGGCATTGGCTAGAAGGGGCAGAACACACCATTACTGTGTACACAGATCACATGAATCTGGAGTACATAGAAGGAGATAAAAGACTGAACCCCAGGCAGGCTCGCTGGGCTTTATTCTTCTCCCGGTTCAGGTTTATCATAACTTATAAACCCGGGAGCAAGAATGTAAAGGCAGATGCATTATCCAGATGTTTTGATCCTGTGGAGTCACTACCTGTTACTCCATCTAACGTACTTCCTGAAAATATTGTTATTTCTGCAACTGAATTGTCAACGGATTTATTAGAATCTCTGGCTCAATTTCAGGCAGAGGCCCAGTCGGGGAAACCTTCTGAGCGTTTGTTTGTCCCTCTGCATTTGCGACTATCTGTACTGAAGCAATACTATTGTAGTAAGGTAGCTGGTCATCCAGGAGTGACCAGAACATTGGATTTACTCCAGCGACACTTCTGGTGGCCTTCCATCCGTACTGATTGTAAGGAATTTGTGTCAGCATGCACTATGTGTGCTAGAAGTAAGGCGACCAGGAATGCTCCTGCTGGTACACCACAACCGTTGCCAGTTCCCAGTTCTCCCTGGACGCACATCTCAATGGACTTCATTGTAGATCTCCCTGCATCCCAGGGAAAAATGGTTATCTGGGTTATCGTGGATAGGTTCAGCAAAATGGCACATTTCGTACCACTAGATAAATTACCTTCTGCTAAGGAATTGGCTGATTTGTTTATTGAAAATATTTTTCGTTTGCATGGCATTCCAGAAAATGTTGTATCCGACAGAGGGGTGCAATTTGTGTCCCAATTCTGGAAAAACTTTTGTGCACATCTGGGTATGGGTATGTCCTTATCTTTTTCCTCTGGATTCCATCCTCAGACTAATAGCCAGACGGAAAGAACTAATCAGTCTCTTGAACAGTTTTGAGGTGTTATGTTTCTGAGTCCCAGGAAGATTGGGTTCAGTTTTTGCCGTTTGCTGAATTTGCCCATAACAATTTGTTGAATGCCTCTTCTAAACTGTCTCCTTTCCAAGTGGTTTTCGGGAGATCTCCCAGATTCTCCTTTGTCCCCTCTTCCTCCTCATCCTTCCCAGTTCTGCAGGATTGGGTGATCAGGATGCGAGAGATTTGGGCCTCAGTCAATCAGAATTTTAAGGTAGCTGTTGCATCTCAGAAGCAACAAGCCAATCGCCATCGCTCTCCTCACCAGCAGTTTTCCCCTGGAGATCGAGTATGGGTTTCCACGAAAAATATCGGTTTGCGCCAGCCTTCGGCCAAACTCGGTCCCAAGTATATCGGTCCCTACATTATTTCTGAAAAAATTAATGAAGTAACCTACAAGGTGTCTCTACCGGCTTCCATGAAGGGGAGCAAGTCTTTTCATGTGTCTCTGCTGAACCTTGAGTGATTTTTAAATGTTTTTAATCATGTTTACTATTTACCAATAAAAATTCTTGTATTATTATTTCTGTTGAAATCATTATCTTGGAGTGGTTGGTGCTGTCCTTATTGGGTACTTTTCTTTATGGTTATATGTGCCTTAATTGCCCAATTAGCACATCCTCTCCTGGCTGTTATAAACCAATACAAGACTACATTATCCTTTTTATTATTTTCGATGGTGCTTGTCCCTATTGGTTGTTTACAATAATATTGTTTGCTCTCTACTGAAGTCTGCTGCAAATGCTGCTAGTGATTCCACTCCCCCCTCCCGTGATTATTGATGGTGAATATGAGGTAGAAAAAATTCTGGACTCTAGAAAATAAGGAATTCCATACAGTATTTGGTAGTGGTACATTGGAAGGGTTACGGCCCGGAGGAGAGATCTTGGACTCCTGCTCGTAGACTTCATGCAGATGAATTTATTTCTGAACTTTCATAATTCTCACCCAGATAGACCAGTTTTGGCGTGCCTCGGGGGGGGGGGGGGGTAATGTCAGTAATCCTGCGCTTACCATGTCAGTCTCGCTGGCAGCACATCTGGGACTTCCGCTGCGGGGGATGGCGTCGGCAGTGTTCATGCGGAGTTCCGGCCGCATGATACTCAGACTGTAAATGAGGGTGGACGAATGCACTGGCAGCGGCGCTCCTCTTATGCTCTAAGGAAGCGTGTCAGCTGATCACCTGTCAGCTGACCTGCATGGCTCCACCTCCGGTTCCTGATTGACCTAGTGGCTTGGGGGTGTGGTTTCCGGCTTCTTAAAGGGACACTTAAGTCAAACAAAAAAAATGAGTTTTACTTACCTAGGGCTTCCAATAGCCCCCTGCAGCTGTCCGGTGCCCTCGCCGTCTCCCTCCGATCCTCCTGGCCCCGCCGGCAGCCACTTCCTGTTTCGGTGACAGGAGCTGACAGGCTGGGGACGCGAGTGATTCTTCGCGTTCCTGGCCACAATAGCGCCATCTATGCTGCTATAGCATATATCATATACCATATAGCAGCATAGAGGGTGCTAATGTGTCTGGGAACGCGAAGAATCACTCGCGTCCCCAGCCTGTCAGCTCCTGTCACCGAAACAGGAAGTGGCTGCCGGCGGGGCCAGGAGGATCTGAGGGAGACAGCGAGAGCACCGGACAGCTGCAGGGGGCTATTGGAAGCCCTAGGTGAGTAAAACTCATTATTTTGTTTGACTTAAGTGTCCCTTTAAGCGCTGTTCTGACACTTGCTCACTGTCTGCTCTAGCTAACACTTCGCAGTGAAGGCTTCAGACCTTAGTCAGTTCCGTGTGTGGCTTGAATCAGCAGGACCCCGGGGATTCCATACAAGCTCAGCTTATTATATATTGATTATACCTGTGTTTGACTTCTGCCTGTTTCTCTGACTTCTCTTTGCCTGCCGATTTTGTACCTTTCCCAATCTGATCTGTTGCCGACCATTGCCTGATTACTCACTTAGATTTAGCCTGCCAATTCTGTACCTCTGCCAATCTGACCTTTTGCCGACCTCTGCCTGATTACTCACTTAGAGATTGCCTGCAGATTTTGTACCTGACCAATCTGATCTGTTGCCGACTCGATTTGTCTGACCATTCTTATATCTGTATTCAGTGTTTGTACTGCCATCCACTGTCACTGTCTGTAAGACTTTACCCTTTCAGGGAAAGTCTGATATTTGTCTGTCTGCTAGTGCCCACACACACTAGCAGATCATTACACCTTGCTTTTGGTGTATATGCAAAGCTTCTGTTTGGGTTCAAGGTGGGTTTACAGTTTCTGGGGGGGGCTCAGCGCACCTCTGATTGGAGGCCATTCGGAGGCGGCCTGGTGATGCACTGATCCACCTTTTGCGCAATTTTCAATTTTACTTGGTGGCGCACCCAGGCTATGCATATGCATAGGTTAGGATCTAGTTAGTGTTAGGTCCCCTCCCATCGTAGATGACTTCTCCACAGTGGGAGGGACGAGTACTTAACAAGTTGCATGCAAGCTGTTACAGGAAACCAACATCCTCCAGTGGTAGACAGGTCATGTGTATGCTAGGTGTGTATTTTACCCCACAAGTGGGGCTTGCACTCTCTTGCAGGTAGGCACTTATCTGTTTTTAACCTCCTGCCCCCCGCGTCACGCCAGTAGGCATGGCCGCGGCGGCAGCCCCAGGACCGCCTAACGCCAATTGGCGTAAAGTCCTGGGGCTCTGTTTTGCATGAGATCGCGCGCATGGTGCGCGCGCATCTCATGCTCGGAGGGCGGAGCTCCGCCCCGCCTTCAGTCTCCGAGCGGCTATTGCCGCTCGGGAGACTGTTAGACGGCGATTACGTCTATTTACTTGGTGCAGCGCTGCGATGAGCAGCAGCGCTGCACTGGGGACAGCCGTGTGACACGGCTGTCCCCATGGGGGACAAGAGAGCGATCGGCTCTCATAGGCAGAAGCCTATGACAGCCGATCGCCATAATTGGCTGGCTGTGGGGAGGGAGGGAGGGTAGAAATTTAAAGTAACAGGTTTTTTTTTAAAACAAATCAAAACAATAATATTTATTAAAAAAAAAATAAACATGAGGGAGCGATCAGACCCCACCAACAGAGAGCTCTGTTGGTGGGGAGAAAAGGGGGGGGGGATCACTTGTGTGCTGAGTTGTGCGGCCCTGCAGCTTGGCCTTAAAGCTGCAGTGGCCAATTTAGCTAAAAATTGCCTGGTCACTAGGGGGGTTTAGCCCTGCAGTCCTCAAGTGGTTAAGTAGCGCTGCTCATTTCCTTGCCATGTACCAGGTTTGAGGCGTGTGCCTCAAACCTGGTAAAAATCAACAGGTGACTATTTATTATAGGTATTTATTTATTATCTTTTTTAGGCTCCACCCACTTTTCAGAGTCACCCAGTGACCAACTGTGCAAAGTTTGAGAACCCTGCCATTAACAGTGAAGAAGAGCTGCAGTTTTTGTATCCTTGACAAACAGTCACTCAATGACCAAGTTTGTGAGCTTTCAGGCTCCTGGCATCAAAATTGTGGGAATGGAAGCAGTTTATCCAGCAAAGAAATCTTGTTTTTTTGTGGCCCTGTCCCTTTAGTGATTTTGAAGCCCAGTCACTTAAAGAGGAACTTAAGCCTAAACAAACATACTGTCATTAAGTTACATTAGTTATGTTAATTAAAATAGATAGGTAATATAATCTCTTACCCACCCTGTTTTAAAAGAACAGGTAATAAATGTTTGATTTTATGAAGGCAGCCATCTTTTTGGTTGAAAGGAGGTGACAGGGAGCATGAGACACAGTTCCAACTGTCCTGTATGCTGATCACCCCTCCCAGTTGCTAGGCAACGTGAATAACAACATAGGAAATCCCATCATGCTTTGCACAGCATCAGAGAAAAAAAGCCCGGGCAATTTTCTTTGATGGGGCGGAGCTTAGCTAAAAATGCAGCTAAAAATGAGACTTCTATAAGAAAAGCAAAGTTCTGATGCTGTGAAATTGTTACAGAAACACAAAGCCTTTTCAGTGCTGCTGAGTAGCTTTTTATTCTGGAGGTTCACTTTAATGACCGACTGTAGCCGGTTTGAGGCATCTGCCATTAACAGTGTAAAAATGGCAGCAGTTTCAATATTCTCCTTGAAAATCAATAGGTGAATTTTGATTGGCTGTTGTAGGCTCCACCTACTTCTGAATATTAATCCCAGTCACCCAGTGACCAACTGTGTCAAGTTTGAGAAGCCTACCATTATTAACAGTGTAAGAATGGCTGCAGTTTATATTTTCTCATGTCAAAAGTTAGGGGTTTTTTTGGCTCTGCCCACTGTCTCTAACCTTGACATGCAGTCACTCAAATGACCAAGTTTATGAGCTTTGGGGTCCTTGGCATCAATGGTAGCAATGTAAATGTTCTCCTTGAAAAATCAATAGGGGAATTTTGATTGGCTGTTGTAGGCTCCACCCACTTTCTAAATATTAATCCCAGTCACCCAGTGGCCCACTGTGTCAAGTTTAGAAACCCTGCAATGTAGTTGTTGGGTCCACCCACTTTTTCTAACCTAACATTCAGTTACTCAATTACCAAGTTTATGAGCTTTCGGGATGCCTGGTATCAATAATTTGTATATTCCCATTGAAATTAAACAAATCTGATTGGCTGTTTGTGCCCCCCCCCCCCTTTAGTGAATTTGGACTCCAGTCAATGACTGAATGTATCAGGTTTGAGGCCTCTGTCATTAACAGTGTAAGAACGGTAGCAATGTAGATATTCCCCTTGAAGATCAACAGGTGAATTTTGATTGGCTGTTGTAGGCTCCATCCATTTTCCTGAATATGAATCCCAGTCACCCAGTGACCAACTGTGCAAAGTTTGAGAACCCTGCCATTAACAGTGTAAGAATGGCTGCAGTTTATATTTGACCAGTTAAATTTGTTTTTGGCTCCGCCCACTTTTTGTAACCTTGACACACAGTCACTCAATGACCACGTTTGTGAGCCTTCGGGTTCCTGGCATCAAAATTGTGTGAATGGAAACAGTTTATCCAGCAAGGAAATCTGATTGGCTGTTTGTGGCCCAGCCCCTTTAGTGAATTTGAACCCCAGTCACCCATTGATCGACTGTAGCAAGTTTGAAGCCTCTGCCATAAACAGTGTAAGAATGGCAGCATATTCCCCTTGAAAATTAACAAGTGAATTTTGATTAGCTATTGTAGGTTCCACCCACTTTCCCGAATATTAATCCCAGTTATTCAGTGACAAGTGTGCCAAGTTTGAGAACCCTGCGATTAACTAAGAATGGCTGCAGTTTATATTTTCCCATTAAAAATGAATGGCTGAAATTTGATTGGCTGTTTTATGCTCCACCCACTTCTCCTGGATTTGTAATCTTGGTCACCAAGTGACCAACTGTGCCAAGTGTGGGGACTCTGGCTTGAAAACTGTGAGAATGGCAGCCTTTTACATTTTTTCCATTGACATGAATGGGGAAATCTGATTAGCCTTTGTAGCTCCACCCTGGTGTGCAGGGGGGACGCGAGACCCCCAGAACATATCATCCCAGGTGGGTCTCCTTGAAAAGGGCGCCCGGCATGCCTGTATGAAAAGGGCGCCTCCATAGACCTCAATGTTAAATTAGAAAATATCGGCAAATAGGTGTTGAAAAGGGCGCCCGAGGTTTATAGTTATCATAATATCGGCTACAAGGAGGGCATGTAATGTAGCCCATATAAATATGTGCTACAATCGCCCCCGGATAGCCCATTTTTCTCAACTGGTTAAAAAAGGGATCCTTTTTGTTAGCCCATATATTTGTACTTCGTTTATTAAACAGGGCACATGGTTTTGCCCATACATATTCTCTTCGGGTATGAAAGGGATCCAGTTTTATAGCCCATATGTGATAAAGGCGGCTATGCTGGTTTAGCCTATACAGTACCTTCGCTTATAAAAGTGATCCTTTTTTGTAGCCCATATCTATAAATTTCGGCTACAGAAATCGTGTTTTAGTGTTGCCCATGTATGGATATGGCGTGTAATAGGGCTCCTTGTGTAGCCTATATATCTTACCTTATACTATAAAATGTTAAATTTTTTTGCCTTTATATATTAATTTAGGCTACCAAAAGATACAATTTATTTGTAGCCGATCCATGTACAAAAAAAAAGGGCGCCTGGTGGAGCCCATATATACCGACATCGGCTACAAACCCCCCCACAGCGCCTGATGTAGCCCATATAAACTTCGGCTACAAAATGGGTTCCGTTTGGTGTAGCCCATATAAAAACTTCGGCTACAACAAAAACCTCCGGGATGTGTTAATTACTATTCCCCCTCCAGGCCGCCATGGATAGTGGGGGAATTAAATAATTCGTCTTCCAGCCCTTGTAGCCCATAGAAAAATATGCTAATAATATGGGCTGCAAATGTAACCTTACTGTAGCCGAAAACCTTGTAGCCGAAAATAAATACGGGCTACAAAGGGGAGCCCGCTTGTAGCTGAAAACTTTTTTCCCTAAAAAATAAACAAACAGGCTACAACTGTAGCCCTTATTCTCCAACTTAGTCAATGAAATAAATTCTCATATAAGGGCTACAGCTGTCGCTGGTTTGAAGGCATACTAGCGGTAGTTTCACACTTTATAGGCTACACCAGGTGGTTTCTGTAGCTGAGTTGCTTTAACTGTTTATGGGTTACACGGACATCGGGATCGAAGTAGCCGAAATTCGTGTATATGGGCTACAAATCGGTTCACTTTCATATGTGAAGTTACAACATATCGGCTAAAACTGTCGTCCTCCTGGTAGCCGAAGTTATCTCGCATGGGCAACAAAAGAAGGATCACATTCATAATTGAAGAGAACAAATATGGGCTACACATTTGGCCTTTTATAGCCGCTGTAAAAAAAAAAGGAGTACTACAAAGGGATCCCTTTGGGGATACCTTTTATAACCAAAATGGGTTTCGTTCATAAACGATTTTGATTAACATGGGCTAGAGAAGGAATTAGGATCCCTTTCAAAACCGAAGTGAACAGATATAAGTAAAAATATATGGGTTATATAAAAGGGATCCCCAAAGTGAACTGATATAGGTAAAAATATAAGGGTTATATAAAAGGGAACCCTTATGTAAGAAAAGTGACAGATCACGTTATAACCGGTGTGCACATAAATCGGCTATACTGTGATGTAATTTATAACCGATGTTACATGGGCTACACTAGGCGCCCTAGCTGTAGCCGAATTAATATAAATATAGGCTCCACCAGGCGCCCTTTTTTACAGGCGCCCTTTTTAACCGATCCCTCCCAAGGCATCTGTGTACCAAGTTTCGTTCAACTCGGTCAAGCCGTTTTCGAGTGATTGCGGCACATACACACATACATACATACATCTGATTTTATATATATATAGATAATATTTCAGCCTAGTCACAGAGAAAGCAATACTGTCTATTAGAGTTCTTCACCTGTGTGAGTAACACTAAAGTAAGAATGTGCGTGTTGTATGATGTGTGTGCCATGCATTTTTCTGACCTCAGTAGAAGCAATGTTTTAACACTGAGCCCAGGCTACCATGGGAATGCATGTGGCTGCCAATGCTTAATTTATACTTATAAACTACTTATGCTACTAAACTAATAAAGCTTAAATTGTACTGAAATAACATTCCACACATCTTTTTGGCATAAAACCGGCCGCAGAAACTTTTATTGGAGGATAATAAAATTATTAAAAACTGAACTTTATAAAAGTATTCAAATGAGTTAAACAGAACAACAGTAAGAGACATTTCAATTAATAGCTTCATCAGCTGAACCGAAAGACCAATAATGACTGAGTAACCTGCAACATGCAATTCTTCTTACTCACTCCCCGCACCAGCAAATACATAAAACAACAGCAGCATCATAGACGCCACACACACACAACACAATATATATATATTGCTTTATTAATGATCTCTCACATTCCCATTTGGCCTCATATTTATAAATTAGGCCCTCCATAAAGTCCAGGACATAGAGGAGCGTGACAGTCCCAAGCTTTAAATGTAAGGACAAGCTGAAAATCATTAAAGTGACACTGAAGCGGAAAAACCCAACATGATATAATGAATTGTATGTGTAGTACGGATAATTACTAGAGCATTAGTAGCTTTTTGTTTCCTTTTTTTTTTCTTTTTTAAACATTGCATTATTGTCTAATATTTACAGTTTACAAACTACACTCTGCATTTTAACCCCCCCTGGCGGTAATCCTGAGCTGAGCTTGGGCTGAGATTCAGCTGCTTAGAGCTGTAAGCCCGAGCTCAGTTCGGACCAGCCAAAACCGCCACGCGCATTGTTTTCCTGGGTTCCGCTGTGATCAACGCTGGTCAGTGGGACCCAGACTTCTCCCACAGGCTGCCGGGATCCCCGTACCTCCATTTTTTTTCCGTGGATCCTGTGCGGCCAATCAAAACGGCTGAGCGGCGGTTTGCGGCTGTGCGGCGTGTTGTCGGGCGGCGTGTTGTCGGGCGGCGTGATGTCATCGGGGGGGGGGGGGGGGAGTACTGGGAAAAAATTAAAGTGGACCCGAACTTTTGCACAGGGCAGGAAGGGAAAAAGAGAACTGCGCCCTGTCTGATCCTCCACCTGGACTCACATCTATACATATATTTATATACAGTGGGATGCGAAACTTTGGGCAACCTTGTTAATCCTCATAATTTTCCTTATTTTCCAGTATAAATCATTGGTTGTTATGATAAAAAAATGTCAGTTAAATATATCATATAGGAGACACACACAGTGATATTTGAGAAGTGAAATGAAGTTTATTGGATTTACAGAAAGTACGCAATAATTGTTTAAATGAAATTAGAACCTTTAGAACTAATTATTGGAACTCAAATTGGCTTGGTAAGCTCAGTGACCCCTGACCTACATACACAGGTGAATCCAATTATGAGAAAGAGTATTTAAGGGTGTCAATTATAAGTGTCTCGCCTTTTTTAATTTTCCTTGAAGAGTAGCAACATGGGGTTCTCAAAACAACTCTCAAATGACCTGAAGACAAAGATTGTTCATCATCATGGTTTAGGGGAAGGATACAGAAAGCTGTCTCAGAGATTTCAGCTGTCTGTTTCCACAGTTAGGAACATATTGAGGAAATGGAAGACCGCAGGCTCAGTTCAAGTTAAGGCTTGAAGTGTCAGACCAAGGAAAATCTCAGATAAACAGAAGCGACGAATGGTGAGAACAGTCAGAGTCAACCAACAGACCAGCACCAAAGACCTACAATATCATCTTGCTGCAGATGGAGTTACTGTGCATCGATTAACCATTCGGCGCACTTTACACAAGGAGATGCTGTATGCTAGAGTGATGCAGAGGAAGCCTTTTCTCCGCTCGAGGCACAGAGTCTCTTGAGGTATACTAAAGCACATTTGGACAAGCCAGCTTCATTTTGGAATCAGGTGCTGTGGACTGATGAAACTAAAATTGAGTTATTTGGGCATAACAAGGGGCGTTATGCATGGAGGAAAAACAATACACAATTCCACGAAAAACACCTGCTACCTACAGTAAAATATGGGGGTGGTGCCATCATGCTCTGGGGCTGTGTGGCCGGTGCAGGGACTGGAAATATTTTCAAAGTTGAGGGATTCATGGATTCCACTCAGTATCAGCAGATTCTGGAGACCAATGTCCAGGAATCAGTGACAAAGCTGAAGCTGCGCCGGGGCTGGATCTTTCAAAAAGACAACAATGCTAAACACTGCTCAAAATCCACTAAGGCATTCATGCAGAGGAACAAGTAAAACGTTTTGCAGTGATCAGCTCAGTCCCCAGACCTGAATATATTTGAAAATCTGTGGTGTGAGTTAAAGAGATCTGTCCATACTGGGAAGCCATCAATTGATGCAACCTGAATTAACTAGAGATGTTTTGTAAAGAGGAATGGTCCAAAATACCTTCAACCAGAATCCAGACTCCCATTGTAACCTACAGGAAGAGTTTAGAAGCTGTATTTTCTGCAAAAGAAGGATCTATTAAATATTGATTTCATTTCTTTTTTGTGGTGCCCAAATTTGTGCACCTGCCTAATTTTATTTAAACAATTATTGCACCCTTTCTGTAAATCCAATAAACTTAATTTCACTTCTCAAATATCACTGTGTGTGTCACCTATATGGTATATTTAACTGACATTTTTTATAGTAACAACCAACGATTTATACAGGAAAATCATGACAATTAACAAGGTTGGCCAAACTTTCGCATCCCACTGTATATGTTTATATATATATATATATATATATATATATATATATAGAGAGAGAGAGAGAGAGAGAGAGAGAGAGAGAGAGAGAGAGAGAGAGAGAGAGAGAGAGAGAGTTAGTTTAGCCTGTCTAATTCCTCCTCATTTGTCTCTAATCACAAGTTGTAATTTGATCTCTCCCCTGTGTCACCTGACTGTGCCGTGGCAGAGATGGCAGATAAGCTAATTTGAAAGCGCAGGAAGTTAACAATATAGCCATTTGGTTCCCAACTGCTTCTGAGCTAAATGCTTCTACTGTTACCGATTTTTTGCTTGGATTTTGACTACTCTCTGCCTGCCGCCTGCACTGACGTTTGACTATTCTCTGCCTGCCGCCTGCACAGACGTCTGCCTGGATTTTGACTACTCTCTGCCTGGCGCCTGCACCGACCTCTGCCTGGATTTTGACTACTCTCTGTCTGCCTTATTTGTACAGTTTCACAATTTTTTTGGTTTATTCATACATTTAATTAATTCAACAATTTTGTGTTCCAGTACTGTATTTATATGCAGAATGTCTACCAGGCGGTTATTCTGATATATTTTGGTGAGTTATGACTTAAGTATTAGAGGCCTAAAATTATTGAAAACAATGTACCGCTTTTAGAACCATAAATCCAGACAGAAATGCAACTCCAGGGAGGTTAAACTATGAAACAGAGCAGAGCTAGTGACCCTTTGAACTTTCCTGCAGTAAAATCTTATATGAATTTATCTTTCACTGTTTCTTTGATGTATATGTGCTTCAGAAACTAGCATTGCTCTCTGACTCAATTAGTCTGATAACTCAGAGAAGTTCTTTTGCATACATAACAAGTAAAGTTTCTTAACTTTTCCTGTACTGGAAACAATGTAATGCCTAGTACACACCATACAATTTTCTGTAAGATATACCTGCCAGATAAATAATTTCCAACATGTTGGAAATTATCTATCTAACCATCTATCTGCCTAGCAATTAAAGAGACACTGAAACAAATACATTTCACCCTTTTTACCTTATTATTCGCTTCAGTAGTCTCAGCAAAAGTAAACCGCCGCATCCCCGCAGCAAAACGAGGGGTTCAGACCCCCCAAATTGCCTGGCAAACATCCACGACCAACTTGAGAGCAGCAGCGGCTCCAGCTTCAGATTTTTGGGGGGGCTCAGAAGGGGCACAATGGCTGGCTGGCGGGGCTCAGGGGGGAAATTTGCTGCGCGCGAAGCCGTAGCTCTGCCTCTTCTGACGTCAATCGACGAGCAGATCTCCGCCTCTCCCCGCCCCTCTCTATGAAGGAAGAGTGAGAGGGGAGGAGAGAGGCGGCGATCACCGAGATTGACATCAGGAGAGGCAGAGCTGAAGCTGAAAGCTCTGCCTCTTTCAGGAAGCGCTGGCTGGATTGCCCCCGGGGATTTGGGGGGTCTGAAGCGCTCGTTTATCGGCGGGGATGTGGCGGTTTACTTGTGCTGAGAGTACTGAAGAGAATTATAAGGTAAAAAGAGCAAAATTAATTCGCTTCAATCTCTCTTTAAGCATTGTTTTCCTCAGCAGGAGATAACTAGAAGACAATGCACCAGAGATAATGACCAGTCTCCACCAGTACTTTACAGAAAATAATCTAATTACAGAAAATCTTACAGAAAATCTAACAGAAAAATCTTACAGAAAATTGTATGGTGTGTACTAGGCAACTATGCCACCGAGTGCAGGGAAAACATAATTTGTATTCAATCGGAATGATGTGGAAAAAGTGTCAGAAATATTTCTAGATACACTGATTACTTGTCTCTTATGTGGCCCTAATGTTATTCTGATTTTTATGTTACTTTGCTTTATATTTCCTGTAGTGGGATTTATAGCTTTGTTCAGTACAACTCCTCCATAATTTCCTGATTTTATTTTAGCAACGCTGAAAAACAATGAACAGCTACGCACTTGCTGGCATCATCCAGAGTATAATCAAAATTGGGAAATGTTTAGTGTATTAAATCTAGCAATAAATTAAATTGTGTTGCGTAGGCTTGGCAAAGGCATGTGGGCGGGTTTCCATGAGTATTTTGCTCTGTGCTCTTCCAGCCAGTGCTTTAGAAGCTAATTGCATCTGCTCTTTTTAGTTAAAGCATAAGTTATTATGTCGCAAATAAGCCAAATCAGCCCAAGTATTGATTTTGCTCTTCTGAACACAACTGAGAACTCATTGATGACGTATTGGCACTCATTTGCATAGCTTGTTTCTATACTTGAGTTGCTAATGTCAAATAACATTTAAATGACCTAGTCATGAGCCCAGACACTGGCCTCTTTCTATATCAGCTGCTGTCACTGCTGCATGCTGCACTTTTCTCAGAGAGATTCAGTCTGTGCATTCTCCCTTGCAGTCTGCATGGCAGGATAAAGCTATCCAAGCAGAAGCCACAGACTTTTGTAGCATGCAGCTACTCAGTTGCTCATGTGCATGTGATTAGAATTTTAAGATTGGATCTTCAATTGACCAGCACTGGCATAAACACTGGGGAAACAGCTTATGTGGAGGTGGTAGGGATGGGGGCCCAGATTCTTGCCATCGCTTCCTCTGATACAAGGGCCCTACCTCTTATAGGAGGCATGGGGAGTCATGGTGGCTGCATTTTTATTCTACCCCTGGTAGATAGGTCCCATGAAGAGCCAAGTCATGCCCAGGGCTTGGAGAGATTCTAGTGGCCTGGTAGATGCTATCCTCCACCAAATCTTACTGAAAAAAAGCTTGGTGAACATCAGGGCAAAAACTGCTGTATTGCCTTGGGCCCCATTTCTTCTCAATCCTTGTCTGGTACCGTGGCTCTGGGGGTTACCAAAATATTTGTTGGGAAGCCCTGTTTTATAGTTATACGACTGCTGCAGAAGTCTTATTTCACACAAAAAAGGGGTTTGAGCATTTAGATTATGTATTAGGCGGTATTTTAGATCTGTGAATAGAGATGGGCTTTAACTGTAATCTGCACATGTTCATCATTCACCAATTGTGGGTCTACATGCTGTCCTGATGGTTCTCCCCTTCTTCTTTCCTACTTGTGAAACATCAACTGTTGATCATGGCTGCATGTAACCGATTTATCACATATCTGAGAAGATGATCTGTTTTCAGCTTTTCAGGTCTGATTAGTTACCTGTAATACATTACTTTCCTCTCTCTGTTCAGATCAGTGATCTAGACAGAGGCAGATCATTGGCTTAGATGTATGAATAGCAGAAAACTGATATGAGGGTATTCCGGCCACATTCTGCAATGGACAGGCTTTAGGATTTCAGGGACTAGTTAAAGTGCCCATACATCTACACCAAAGGCCGGTTCCTAATAGATGTCAATGCCACCTCCACCATCCCCCAAATGTAAATGTCTGCAGCTTATGTATGCAGTGGGACAGGTGAGATTTTACATGCACCAACACGGGGAGGGAGGGTTGGGAGTTGGGCACAATCACGCATGGGGGCGGCCGACCAGGCAGGCGGCTTCCGCTGTGGGATTGAATGCTGTAAGTAGAATTAGACTAGACACTGCAGTACACAGGAACATGCTAAAGAAAGGGGGGGGGGGGGGGATCTACAAGTCTCAGAATGTGACATAGCTATTTACAGTTAAAGCTTACAGAGAAACCGTAACCAAGAATTGAACTTCATCCCAATCAGTAGCAGATACCCACGTTTACATGATAAATCTATTCCTTTTCCCAAATGAATCATCACGGGGCTCTATATGGCTGATATTGTGGTGAAACCCTTCCCACCCCTCCCACAGGAAACTCTGAGGACCATGGTCCTGGCAGTTTCCTGTCTGTGAACCCCGTTGCATTGTGGGAAATAGCTGTTTACAGCTGTTTGCAACTGCCAAAAAAGCAAGCAGCAGCTACTTTCACTTCACTGGCATCACTATTTTTACTGACTAGCTAGCAGTATAAATGTCACCATGTGATAAATTGTCAGAATGTAAATCAGGAAGAGGAAAGCTTTTACAATGGGCAAACACTGACTACATCATTTATACAAAATTATTGAAAAACTGAAGCACTTTTTTATTACATTATTTTCACTGGAGTTCCTCTTTAATTTCTGGAGTGTGCGGTAGTATGTTAAAGTGGTGAGTTGTATAACTATTGAGTTTCATTATTTGCAAGGCCAGTAAACCCCATAATGGCAAAGTGTGGCCAGTATAACACTCTCCATTTCCCCCTGCCTCGTACCAGCAAGTGTGCTTGCAGCACAACATCCTTACCTACACCACCATAGCAAGGGTGCCAGTATAATGCCTTTCCACCCCCATTCTCAACAATTGCTCTACTGCCCTGCAGCAACATCCACTGCCTAACCTGACACCCCAAATATGAAGATGTAATATACAGCAGCAGAGCTCATTATAACTGCTCCAGTCCCGATGACTCTCCTCTTCACAGCAGCCTTTCAGTGTGCATTAGCGTTCCTCCAAGAGGTGACATGCAACAGGAACCTTAGGTCCTGAACACGCTGCTGCGTTGCTTATCGTATTTCAGAAATGCGGCTCAGCGTCTAATGCGCAAAGACATCAAACAGTGCTTATATAGCATTGTGTGATGGACACAGCAGTGCATTGTCACAATGTACTCCTGCATGTATTTTGAGTGTAATGCAGCATTAAGCATAGTAATGTGGGCATTGCTGCAACAGAAAACAATGTAGTTGTCATGTATTTGTGCATAATGCACGACCACTTGTGTTGCTGAGCAAAGTGCAGTGCTTTTGCGCACAGAGAAGAAAATGGCAACGCACCAGTGGTGGGCTGAAATTTCGCATATGCGAAATTTAGCATCTAAATTTGCAATTACGCAGAGTAATCGTAATGCAAAATTTCAGAAAAAATCGTAATTAATTTCGTATGTAATAGTAGTATTTTAAAATTTTGCGTAATTTTGTGCCGATTTTAGAGATTAATAGCAAAGCCCCCATACATGCTATTGCTACCAAAATGACTACATATGTTAAGCCGGGTATAAGTCACAAAAATACTTTTTCAAAAAGACCTTGTAGTTTTTGAGAAACTCGATTTTAAAAATGCAAAGAAAAATGTTTTTTTTACTCATTTTTCTAAGTTTAAAAAGCATTTTTTACTTGCATTTTTAAAATCGAGTTTCTCAAAAACGATAAGGTCTTTTTGCAAAATTGCCTTGTACCCACTATTCTCCTTAACATATGTAGCAATTTTGGTGTCAATAGCATGTACAGTATGGGGGCTTTGCTATTCACTGCTAAAGTCGGCAAGAAATTACGTGACATTTCACGAAATTGTATGTGAAATTACGAATAACTACACAAAATAAATTGAATTTACAGATCGTAATTATGTATAAGCGTAATTGCAAAAATGTATGCGAAATTTAGCGAAATCGTAATTTGTTGAATAGGATCATCACTACAACGCACCTGATTTATACTGGCTGCAAAGGGCTACTCAGCCATTTTAAAGGCACATACTGTGCTCACTACAGCTACAACAGGTGCCGAAAAGCAATTACTACAAACTCACTACAACTTTCTTTTGTGTATAACGTGTTTGTGTATAACACACGGCCACTTAAGTTGCTGAGTAAAATGCAGGGCTGTGGAGTCGGAGTCGAGGAGTCGGGGCAATTTTGGGTGCCTGGAGTCGGAGTCGGCAAAAAATGCACCAACTCCTACTCCGGACTGTAATTAAAATAGAAAATATGATAAATTGTTCTATGTCTCAGATAATAGTCATCATAAATAATTTATATATACAGTAAGTCCACAAAATGAAATAAACCAATCAAAATTAGTTATTTGTGCTGCTTCAATAAAGCAGTCCCCGTATTTTTAAAGTCAGATATACACATCAGATTGTGACTGTATATATGATGTGTACACAGGAATCTTTTATATATACTAAATAACATCTATGCTGTAAGAATAAAGCCTGATGTGTAGCCGTGTCACTAATAGAGATGGTCAATGAGATGGAAATAATTCTACGTTGATGCTGATTTATGCAAATGTATGTTGTTTGTTCATGAAATCAAAAAATTGTATGGTGTGTGGCCACCTTTACATGTACCCACAGTTACATTGCCTAGGGCCTGATAGATGTTCTTTGTTCCTGTCTGTACCTTCTACAAGTACTTCTACAAGTACTCTTACCAAGGACTAGTTTTAGTCTATGACTAAAGGGAATAAATATGGCAGTCTACATATCCTTCTCACTTCAGTTGTCTTTTAAAATTCCTAAGCGTTGGCAGTTAAGAGACAAACTTCATGTTACATACTTTCCAGTGGCGGACACAGCCAGCAGTGGGCCCCTGTGCAAAATTGCAATTGTGGGCCCCTAAGACCTGCGGCGCGCGAAGCGCGTTGCGGCAAAAATTGGTGTGGCTACAACCTGCGGCGCGCGAAGCACGTTGCGGCAAAAAATAGGTGTGGACAGAACCTACGCGCCGTGCCAAAAAATGGGCGTGGCAATGACCGGATGAGGGTGGAGCTAACTGTAACTTAAAGCGAACCCGGGGTGAGGGTTTATTTCCTTTTAAACAATACTAGTTGTCTGGCAGCCCTGCTGATCTATTTGGCTGCAGTAATAAACTGAATTACACCAGCAACAAGCATGCAGCTAATCTTCTCAGTTCTGACAATATTGTCAGAAACCCCTGACCTGCTGCATGCTTGTTCAGGGTCTATGGTTGAAAGAATAAGAGGCAGAGGACCAGCACGGCAGCCAGGCAACTGGTATTGCTTAAAAGGAGAGAAATATGGCAGCCTCAAGATTATTCTCACCTCAGGTTCCCTTGAAAAGTGCAACGCAAAGACAGTGGGCCCAAGTTTTGGTGGCTCTTTCCCCAGAAAATTCACATAATTGTGCAGGTTTTCTCAAGAAAATACACATCATGTCGGCAGATATGCCTAGAAAATACGTGCAATCATGTCGGCAGATATGCCCAGAAAATACGTGCAATCATGTCGGCAGATATGCCCAGAAAATACGTGCAATCATGTCGGCAGATATGCCCAGAAAATACGTGCAATCATGTCGGCAGATATGCCCAGAAAATATGTGCAATCATGTTGGCAGATATGCCCAGAAAATACGTGCAATCATGTCGGAAGATATGCCCAGAAAATACGTGCAATCAAGTCGGCAGATATGCCCAGAAAATACGTGCAATCAAGTCGGCAGATATGCCCAGAAAATATGTGCAATCATGTCGGCAGATATGCCCAGAAAATACGTGCAATCATGTCGGCAGATATGCCCAGAAAATACGTGCAATCAAGTCGGCAGATATGCCCAGAAAATACGTGCAATCAAGTCGGCAGATATGCCCAGAAAATATGTCCAATCATGTCGGCAGATTTGCGCAGAAAATACATGCAATCATCTGGCAGACCTGCCCAGAACATACACCTGCTAATATAAATAAAAAAACAAAAACATTTAGACAAGACAAGACAAGATAAATAACATTTATATTGCGCTTTTCTCCTTGCGGACTCAAAGCGCCAGAGCAGAGCAGCAGCCACAAGGGCGCGCTCTATTGGCAGTAGCAGTGTAAGGGAGACTTGCCAAAGGTCTCCTACTGAATTAGTGCTGGCTTACTGAACAGGCAGAGCCGAGATTCGAACCCCGGTCTCCTGTGTCAGAGGCAGAGCCCTTAACCATTACACCATCAGCCACTCACCTGCAGCAGCAGACCTCCTGTCCCAGCCTCCATCCGGCGCGCAGCTCTCATGGGTAGTTGGGTGGATAGGTAGCCTGGTGGGTGGGTGAGTGGGTGGGTGGGTGGGTAGGTAGCCTGGTGGGTGGGTGGGTGGGTAGGTAGCCTGGTGGGTGGGTGGGTGGGTAGGTAGCCGGGTGGGTAGGTAGGTAGGTAGCCGGGTGGGTAGGTAGCCTGGTGGGTGGGTAGGTAGCCGGGTGGGTGGTTAGGTAGGAAGCCTGGTGGGTGGGTAGGTAGCCGGGTGGGTAAGTGGTTAGGTAGCCGGGTGGGTAGGTAGGTAGGAAGCCTGGTGGCTGGTTAGGTAGTCGGGTGGGTAGGTAGGTAGGAAGCCTGGTGGGTGGGTAGGTAGCCGGGTGGGTAGGTAGGCAGGTAGCCGGGTGGGTAGCTATCCGGGTGGGGGGCCCGACTCCTATCCTCCCCCCTTCCTAAACTCGGGGTGCCCCCCTCCCGATATGTGCGGCGGGAGAGCGGCAAATACAGGAAGTCTCCGGGGCTCCAGGCAGGTGCTAGAGGCTGGTCTCCAATATGTCTCCAACTCTGTATACTGCTCGCTACTTCCTGGTTTAGTTGCGAGCCGTATATAGAGTTGGAGACATCTGAGACCAAGCGGCGGCTGTGCCTCTAGCGCCTGCCTGGAGCCCCGGAGACATCCTCTATTTGCCGCTCTCCCGCCGCGCATACCGGGAGGGGGGCCCCCCGAGGTGAGGGAGAGAGGGAGGATAGGAGTCAGGGCCCCCCAGGGAAACAAAAAAATTTAAAAATATATATATATATAAAAATATACTTAATGGGCCCCTGAAGCAAGAGAACTTTAGGGGCCCCTGTGCGGCGGCACAGCCTGCACGGCCGTATGTCCGCCACTGATACTTTCAATCAACAAGATTGTAATATGCAAATTAGAGGAGTCAGAGTCGAGGAGTCGGTAGAATCTTAAACTGAGGAGTCGGAGTCGGTGGATGTTTGTACCGACTCCACAGCCCTGGTAAAATGCAGTGTTTTCTGGCCCTTACAGAACTTTAAAGCGCAATGGAGACAAGAGGACCCAGCGCTGGGGCAGGTATCTGTGCCCCCCTGTGCCATGGTGCATCTTTGGACGCCTCCCTCCCCCGCCCTACACACACACACACACACACACACACACACACACACACACACACACACACACTGTTGTGAGTGCCGTTGGGGGCTGATGTTGCCCCACTGGAACCAGGAACTGACCTCTACAATTTATGTCAGAATCAGGGCCGGCGCTACCATAGAGGCAAAGGAGGCAGCTGTCCCAGGGCCCCAGAGCTTGTAGGGGCCCCCAGTGGCTACAAGAGGGAAAAAAATTCAAATCGACCTTATAGTTTTTAAGAAAACCGATTTTAAAGTTTCAAAAGAAAAAAAATACACATTTAAAAACCAGCCGACTTTAATGGTTAATAGCAAATCCACCTTAAATTCTAGAAACCCTACATTTGCAGGATATGTTAAGGAGATCATTTGGAATAAGAGGAAAAAAACAATTTTTCAAAAAGACCTTTTTGAGAAAATTGATTTTAAAGTTTTGAAGGAAAAAAAGTATACTTTTAAATGCGGTAAATGTCACTTTTAGTACCTAACGGTAGTGTAATTTTACATGTATCAAAAGAAAGAGCAATACATTTCCTGACGGGGTTTCCAGGGGGTCCATACGCAGCCGCAGCGCTTTAGCCAAGGATCGCTATAAAGCCGCAATATGGCTGTATGAAGATCCCTGGCATTTTTTTCCTATTTTCCCAATTTTTTTTGGTGCTTAAACCGGCCCTGGTCAGAATTGTTTACTATACTTAAATATTTATACATTTGTATTACCATTTTGGTAATTATGTATGTTAAACTGAACATACATTAGAGATTGCCAGATCATTTGCTAATTATGCAGAATTTGGCTCAAAAGAAAATGGAATTTGCAGGGGCTGCACCAAAATGTTTTTAGGGGTTTATCAGATTTGGGAATTGATGATTTTTTTTTTTAGCCAGCAGCTTGATTAAACAAACAACTTCTGGATTATTTATTCCCATTCCCCACCTCCAGGATAATAAGTAATCTCTAATAAAGTTCTGATTTATCCTCCACAATTTCCAGTTCCTGTCAAGCTAGAATTGTATTTTTGATAGATAATTTGCACTCCTGCGATATGTATACAGTGTTTGACATGCAAACAGGAGAACGTCATAGAAGAACTGCAGTGAAAATAGTGTAGTTAAAAAAATGCTTATTTTTTATAACATTAATTTATACATTATTTAGTCAGCGTTTTAGTCAGTGTTTGCCCATTGTAAAATCTTTCCTCAACCTGATTTACATTCTGAAATGTATCACGGGGTGGGAAACATCTTTAGTCCTGTCAGGTGGAGCTCTGCAGAATATTTGTTTCTGAGAGACCTAAAGCCAGTGAAAATGATGTCTGGTCTCCAAGAATGCTCTGGGAGAATATTTCAGCATAGAATTCCACATAGCTTAATGGACACGTGAACAGAGAGGGATATGCAGACTGCATTTTTTTCCCTTTTAAATGCAGTGCACCTGTAGGTGTAGCTGTATTTGATGGCTGCTCTTGTCCAACTCTGGTGACACACACAACCTCCAGTGATACACATAAACCAGCAGTATAATGCTAAGCAATTTTATTCGATCCGGAGACCCAGTAATAAAGATAAAATTAATAATTTACCTTCTAGCAATATGTTCTAACACAGGGGTAGGGAGCCTATGGGTCGGGAGCTAGATGTGGCACTTTTGATGGCTGCATCTGGCTTGCAGACGAATCAGTAGTGGTTGATTCACTAAGCTACACTGCTCAAGTAGAGCAGCTTAGTGTGACAGCGCAAGTACAATTTTCAAAGTAGGCACGCTACTGCTGTAGCATGCACTACTAACTTACTCACATTCCCCCGAAAACAGCTGCTCCAATTGTCCCACTCTGGACCCCGCAGGACAAGATCCCCGCACTTTGATTGGCCCAATAGGCTAGCTGTCACTTAACAGGCAGCATATTGGGCCAAAGTGCAGGGATCTCGTCCTACAAAGTGAATCAACCCCCAAGTCAGTTACCTAACTGTACAAGCTGTTAGTCTGTATTTCTCCTGTCTGGCTCTTGGGGAAATTGCTGATGTTGCTGAAACCCAAGAGAAGCTGAAGACGTGTCTGACTCTTCCGCTGCCCAGTGGATCAACTGTATACACATACCCATAGCAACAGGGAAGTGAGCCCTCTTCTGCGCACGCGCACTGAGCCAGTTTGAAACATATTGTATGGCTCTCAGGGAAATACATTTTAAACTATGTGGCGTTTATGGCTCTCTCAGCCAAAAAGGTTCCTGACCCCTGCTCTAACAGATAGGTCATAGCATCTGAACACAAAGTTATGGCAACCGTGGAATATCAACCGTTGCTTGCAAAGGAATGCAATAGAGAATGACACCTCCAAAGTCTCTGGAAAGTCGTTTGGTCCTAAGAAGCAACAGAAAATCCAGAGATGTCAAATCCCCAAATCACAGTAAATTATTAAGTGCTCTTTAAATGACAAATGTATAAACAGTCTACTTACTATAATCAAACTCAGATAAACAATTTAGCTAATTTCCCCCTAACACCGGCCAGTTTTAATCTAAGTAGTAGGCCGGCAGTTGGAGCTCATACTGTATATAAAACAGTGTTTGTAATCCACAAGGTGCTTCACTCAGGAGAGCAGCAGCAGGAACATGACACAAGCTGGAATATTAGATATATATGAATGATAGGGCTAGAAACCCCAGAGCAGATTGTTCAGCCAACATGACCGTTTTTGTCTCTAGTCCTAACTAGAACTGCGTTGCATAAGACCCTGGGAGGCCTGACCATGTGAAAGTCACAATCCAATAGGAATCACTCACTCAAAGCTGGCTCAGTGAATTTGCAGGGCTGCAATGCAGGCAGATGATAAGACATACCAAATAAACTGGTTTCACTATCAGCTAATTACTTTAGTAATAACACAGGTTGCTTACAGTTCCTTCAGATGAGGCAGGAAGAAACAATCACATGTATAGTGGCCTGTAAACATTTATGTTGAGAAAGGATGCAGTCACTGTAGAGAAAGGATTTCACCTCACAGACAGCTCAGCTCTGTGTGTGGAACACTCCTCTTCAGAAAGGATGCACTGTGGAGAAAGGATTTCACCTCACAGAGAGCTCAGCTCTTCAGGTCTCCATCAAGCTTTATTCTTTCTCTCTCCAGAACTTCCAGCACCTTCCTTTCTCTCAGAGCTAAGACTAAGACGTTCTCTCATTGGCTACAAATCTCCACAGTATAAAAGCTGCTCTCCTATTGGTGACAAGAATTATCCACCTAGATGTAGAAGGGAAAACTGCAACACAGAAAACTACCTACAGTTTTAGGGCTGAATTTCATAGAATCACAAGTCCCAGCAATATGATTACACAGATAATATACTTTGTACAGGTACTGAATAGCCATATTGGCAGGATGGCTACATAAACAATACAAGTGACTGGGAAGTCCTGATCTATGTGGCTGCAGTATTGTCTGAATCACGCACATGAAACAAGCATGCAGCTAATCTAGTCAGACTTCAGTCAGATAACGTGATCTATATGCTTGTTCGGGGACTATTTCTAAAAGTATTAATGGCAGGTGATCAGGAGGATATCCAGGCAATTGGATTGTTTAAAAGGAAAACATATGGCAGCCTCCATATCCCTCTGAGTTGAGGTGTCCTTTAACTACTTGACGACCGCCTAGCGCCATATGGCAGAGATTTGAGCGCAAGCTCCCATCACCGTAAACAGAGAGCCCCAGCGATCAAACTGCCAGTGACTGATCAGCGTTGGCAGGCTTTTTTTTTTCCTGCAAAATGCATCTAAATGTTTATATAGCGCTGCCATCTTACGCAGCGCTGTACAGAGTATAGGCTTGTCACTTAAAGTGACCCTGAAGCAAAAAAATAAAAAAAACTTATGATATAGTGAATTGCATGTGTAATACAGATAATTAATGGAACATTAGTAGCAAAGAAAAGTGTATCAGGGATAAAAAAAAATTGCAAAGATTTTGCTCTTTTTTATTAATAAAAAAAACAACAACTATAAATTGCGGCAGCAATCACATAGCACCAAAAGAAAGCTCTATTAGTTAGAAGAAAAGGGGGTAAAATTCATCAGGGTGCTAAGTTGTATGACTGAGCAATAAACTGTTAAAGTTGTGAAGTGCCAAATTGTAAAACATGGCCTGGTCACTAGGGGGTATAAACCTCTGGTCCTCAAGTGGTTAACAGCCTAGGCTAAGCATTACTGGGAGGCCAGGCCTACATATTTATATACGACAATATAGAGATATAAGAAGTGTTTCTGATGTTGAAAACAGGAAAATGAACGTAAAAGTTGGTATTCTGAATAATTTACTACAGTGCCTCTTGAATTAAGCAATATTAACTACTTGTATAGCAGTTGTGGTATAAGGACATCAGTAATTCGATTAACATTAGAAGTTATTACAGCAGCATCCAGAAATATACCTAGCCTAACTAGCCACACAACAGTTGTTTTACATTCTATGCCATTTCACAACACAATGTGACTATCAGTTGCACAGACTGGCAGATGTCCACAGGTTTGCCTGGAAGAACTGACCAGCTGTATTGATTCATACACACGAGGAAGACATCTTTGACAAATTTAGATTGATGTGAGCCTGCTACCAAGAACTACTTGCTCATAGCATGTCACTCAGGCCAAACAATCTCAGCACTGTGGCTGCCCGCATTCTGGTCCTCTATTTTGGGACAGTGAATATCCTTGACTTATATGTGAAAACTGTCACCGTGTGAGTAAGTGAAATGAAGGCTGGGTTTCAGTTATGTGCTTCTGAAGGCCGCATTAATTTTGCCTCCCCCAAGACCAGGATTTTGGTCCTAGTGTAGTTTTTGCTAAAATGTTTAAAATAAGTTATGGTATAATATAGACAAGGGAAGCAAAATTAAAACGTGTACTGCCTAAACAAGAGCGACAACCATCAAATAATGAAACAAAAGCCATCCTGCCTCCTCTCTTTCAACTCTGCCTTTCTAGATGGCATCTGCCTTTTCTGCAAATCTTAGTCTCAAATTTGATTAATTAACCCCTTGAGGACCCAGCCTTTACCCCCCCCCCCCCCCTTAAGGACCAGCACTGTTTTTTATGATCCGTGCTGGGTGGGCTCTGCAGCCCCCAGCACAGATCAGGTTGCAGGCAGAGCAATCAGATCACCCCCCTTTTTCCCCCCCTATGGGGATGATGTGCAGGCCTGCCTGAGGTTTGCGGGGGGGGGGGGGGGAGGGCACCTCAAAGCCCCCCTCCGCAGCGGAATCCCCCCCCCCCTTTCCTACCTGTCCCCCCTGGTGATCGGGGCTGCACAGGACGCTGTCCGTCCTGTGCAGCCTGTAACAGGATGTCCCCTGTCACATGACGGCGATCCCCGGCCGCTGATTGGCCGGGGATCGCCGATCTGCCTTACAGCGCTGCTGCGCAGCAGCGCCGTTCAATGTAAACTAAGGAGACAAATGTCTCCTGCGTTTACATTTAGTCTGCGAGCCGCAATTAGCGGCTCGCAGGCTATTCACGGAGACCCACTCCGTGATCTAACAGGAAACGGCTGCTCGCGCGAGCGGCCTTTCCTGATTAATTAGGGAGGCACCTGGCGACGCAGATGTGCGTCGCTGGTCCTCCAGCTACCACTTTGCCGCCGCACGGTATGAGTGAGCGGTCGGCAAGTGGTTAAACTGCGCTCCACAGAAAAACAAAATAGATACTCAATAGGGGATTGCAGCCGGTTTCAGAGTCACCTCACTTCAATCGATATACAATTTCACAAGTCACTTGCTGCGCATACTTAGTCCTATTCTCCAGCAGAGATAAGACCCCTATAATAAAAGCAGAATAGAGAAAGCGCACATAGTGCTCAACACTGTTTGGACCAATTGCAGTCTCTACCTCGTGCTGCACTCCAGGAGGATGTGCCAGACATCAAAGCAGCCCTTGGTCGCGGATACAGGGCGCTCAGTCTGAGCGCCCTGTATCCGCGGCCAAGGGCTGCTTTGATGTCCGGTATCTGTTGGAATGCCTTTTATTGCTTTTAAATAAAGAAATTTTATGCAGAGACCTGTCTGAGGAGCGTGGATTACTGCAGATTTCTACGTGCAAACTAACAAGCTGCTATCCGGTGAGTGGATTCACGAGGGGGGAACGTTGTTTCTATTCCCAGTGGTGAAGGCACATCCTCCTGGAGTGCAGCACGAGGTAGAGACTGCAATTGGTCCAAACAGTGCTGAGCACTATGTGCGCTTTCTCTATTCTGCTTTTATTATAGGGGTCTTATCTCTGCTGGAGAATAGGACTAAGTATGCGCAGCAAGTGACTTGGGAAGTTGTAGTCTCAAATTTGCTGATGACATTAGTAATGGAGCTCTTGCTTCCTTCTGACCCTCTCCAGCTCTTTGAGTCAGTTCTGACCTTCCACACTCTTTTTTTAAAAAACATTATTGAAACATTTTTTTTCTGTTATAACTATTATTAGTATTATTGAATAGTATTATGAAGCACCAACAAATTCCGTGGCGCTGTACAAAGTAAGAAACAAACATGGGGTACAAAATAATACAGACAATGGTGTACACCAATATACAAAATACAGAACTGATGCAAAATACAGAATTGGTCCAAATGACAGAATTGGTAAATTACAGTGACAAAAAAATAACATGATTAATAAAATGTATAACAAATTTCAAGACACAAAAGGGTGAGAGCCTTGCCCTTGCGAGCTTACAATCTGAAGGATAATAAACACAATTTGGCCAAGAACAATTAAATAAATACATACCATGCATATCCCTGTTTCAGAAATGTACAATGGGACTAGTTCTACACACCATCTTAATATCACTCAAAATTGCAATGCAAATATAATATCTGTATCCAACGCAGAAGACAATTTGACATTTTTTCTGCACTTAAAGGTGACAAAATTAAAAAATGTTCTTATAGTTTTAAATGTCTTTCAATACTTTTTGTTTATTGCTATTGTTGCGCCCTCAGTTTTCAGATAGGTGCAACATCTTCTGAGATCTTCAACATATGTGCCTGGTCCAGTATTCAGATGAGATGCACCCGGACATATTGCCAAACAAGAGACATGCTGAAATCACTGTGCGAAAGTTAAGTTTAAACTGTGCACACTATTTATTTATTTTTTTACATGAGAAGCAGCAGTAAAGCCACCTGAGCTAACACGCCCTAGACCTAAAGCTGGGCATACATGTACTGACTTGTCTATTTGACTCAGTCACTTTGATAAAATCTACTGGAATTCCATTGCCTACACCAGGGGTCCCCACACTTTTTTGGTCAAGGGCCGGGTGCCCGGGTCAACATAATTGAGTCAGCTGGGGGGCCGGAACATACATAAAATGATGTTGAAAAACATTACATTGAATCTAGATATTGAATGATTCCCCCGATCATGCCCGGAGGAGAATTCCCAGCAGCAGCCATTCAGTCATGCGGCGCCCGAAGAATGTCTTTGTCAGTGAAACATACCCAAGTGACAACCTGCCGTCCAGTTGGACAGCAGTGTCACCTGATGCAGAATTGGATTGGAAGTAAGCAAATGACTGCTCACTGGCTTCTACAGTATGTGCATGAGTGGTGCCAGCACTGCTATTCCATATGCAGGCTGCTGATATTAAAAGGTGCAGTGGGCCACATCTATAAGTTATACATTTTGTGTTTGGGGGGCCAGTGAAATAGCCTTGGTGGGCCGCATGTGGCCCGCGGGCCGTAGTTTGAGGGCCACTGGCCTACACCTTTTCATACGATCTCCGTTCACTCAATTTTGTGCAGTTTATTCATGGAAAGTCTGCTGGAGAATCTCCATGTAAATGGGTGGAGGAACTTTGGAGGATCATTGGCCACACTACATCAAGTTGTACAATGCTAGTGATTTAATCAATACTTCATAGATTTGTGCTGAAATCGAATATAGTGTGCAGTATGATCAGGGGATCAGTTAAAAACTGATTGATTTTTGTTAGGGAGGGATTGGTCGGTTTGCCATATTGAACAAGTATCAACTCATATATACCTAGCTTAAGTAAAGCCTACACTTAGGAACCTGAGCGTTAAGCCTGTTTCTCATTTTAAAGATTATGGACCACTCAGAATGCAGGAATATGTTGTCTATGGCAGCGTTTTTCAACCGGTGTTCCTCGGCACACTAGTGTGCCACGGGATGTTGCCTGGTGTGCCGCTCAGGTCTGGCCTCTCGCCCCTCCCCTCCCCGCGGCCGCCGCTCCTGTCACCTTATCATGAGTGGGCGGCCGCTTGTCCGATTAGATTCCCCCGTAGTAGCCGCTCTCCTCTGTGGCATCTCCTATTACAGCAGCATGCTCGGCGGCTGCTGTGATGACCAGGAAGCGGTACAGCGGTTTCCATGGTATAGGTGATGCATATCGCCGCTACAGGAAGCCGCTGTACCGCTTCCTGCTCATCACAGCAGCCGCCAAGCGCGCGCTGCTGTAATAGGAGATGCCACAGAGGAGAGCGGCTACTACGGGGGAATCTAATCGGACAAGCGGCCGCCCGCTCATGATAAGGTAACAGAAGCGGTGGCCGTGGAGGGGGGAGGGGCACATCTACCCATACTAGGAAGCTATATTGGGCTCTATACTAGCTATACTGGGCACTATACTGGGGCACTACCTACCTATACTGGGCACTATACTAGCTATACTGGGCACTACCTACCTATACTGGGCACTATACTAGCTATACTGGGGCACTACCTACCCATACTGGGCACTATACTGGGGCACTACCTATCCATACTGGGACTATACTAGCTATACTGGGGCACTATACTAGCTATACTGGGGCACTATATTGGGGTAACTATACTAGCCATACTAGGGCAACTAAACTCCCTATACTGGGGCAACTATGCTAGCTATGCAGCCGCACCCCAGCCCCCCCCCCCCCCCATTGCCTGCTGCGCACTGCACTGTCCACTAAGTCGCGCAAACACCTGCGCCGCCCAACACCCCCCCCCCCCCTTCCCGCCGTTCCCCGGAGAAAAATTTGGTCAGAAAGTGTTCCCCGGGCCGGAAAAGGTTGGGAACCACTGGTCTATGGCAGGTGCAGCTAGGCAGGTTCTATGATTTTCAGAGAGGAGAACTAAGCGAGGGTCCTTGTGCCTACATTCAGGAGAGCAGACCCAAGAGGAGGTGACAGAAACGGGAACAGTTAAATTTTGAGCATGTGGGAGAAGCTATAACATTCATGGGCCTTAGCAAGGTTAACGTTTGATGCAGTACAGTATCGTGTGTGGAAAGCAAGACTTTATAACCTACCTCAAAAAACTAGACCTGGCCTACACTCTGCCCTCTGCAAATTGTTTCTATTGTCAAAATGCCTTAATCAGTGTTTCCTGAAAGCTCAGTGGTAGGATTACACAAAGTGAGGCAAAGGTCTCCACAGCATAAACAGCATACACATTTGAAAGAGGACACACCAGAAGCATTGTTCAAGGAGAATTCTGCAAATGCTATATATTGTGTTTAACTAATCATTAGCAACATAATACCTCAGGAATTATTCCAGTAAGTGACTGGTGTTCTTCAACTGATCATATGTTACCAGGTGATACGCTGAGGTAAAGGAAAGGGAAATACCGGACTCACAGCAAAATACCCTGGAAACTTTGACACAAATAGTTTCCGCGAGTGAGTGGTAAGCATTACCACATTACAGAAGTATTGTTGAACATTTTCCATTTGTTATGACTATACCCTTTTCATGGTGGCCATTTTCATGGTGGAATACACGGAAGTAAATGGGATGATTAAACTCTCAACTCTTGTAAGTAGCCTGCAAGGCTCCCCATTACTTTTAACTCAGAAGAGGGACCCTCTGTACCAATTTCTGGGTCCAACTCATTGTGGCTGACAGTTGTCAATAAAAATAGAAAGAGTAAAATGTTTGGGCTTTATAGCGCCACGCAATGACATATAGCAGAATAGAGTAACCAAGCAACTCAGGGTGACCCAAACTACTAGGAATGTATAGGGGGATAAAAGGAACCAAAAAGCCCTCCTACTAAAAAAAGCAAAGCTTGGTGTAATTTGCCTTCTTAAAACAGAAGGAAATTTGCAATAATTCAGTTATAAGTAAACATATAGCAGAATGTAACACATTATTCAGGATAACAAATTTTATGTTAATTATCCTTGTTTCCGCATCAGAAACACTTCCTATATCTATGTATTGCTGTATATTGGTATGCAACTCCACTCAGTGAGATTTAGCTAAGGCTATGATGTCACAAAGCCTTCTTCCCTCAGAGCACTCTGGGAGACCAGGGCCCGACATGCAATTCACTTTTTCTCATGAGTTTTCTCCTAAGAGGTAATTTTTCATCTTCTATTTAAAATTTCAGTTTGTTTGTTTTTTGTTAAAAAAGTATTAAAAAGTGGTTGAACAACTTATTGTGAGTGTTTTCTTGCTTGCTAATGATTTAAAATGTATTTTATTTATAAGTTGTGAAAATATCACCTAGGAGAAAAGTCAGGTGAAAAAGTGAATTGCATATGGGCCCTGGGCCCATATGCAATTATATTTTTCTCCTGAGTTTTCTTCTAGGTGATACTTTCAGACCTGTCAATAAAATGCCTTTTAAACCACCAATGAGCAAAAAAAAGTACTCAAAATAATTTTGATAGTACTTTTCACCTACTTTTGGTGTTTTTTACATAGCAAGGTGCTGAAAGGCTATTTTAAATTGAAGTTGAAAAGTTATCTCCTAGGAGAAAACTCAGGTGAAAAAGTTAATTGCATATGGGCCCAGGTGTTGTTTCTACTCACTTAAAAACAGAACAAACAAACATTCCGCAGTGATGCACTTTGCCAGCAGTAAAGATTTTGTCCCCTGTGATAAATTCTAAAGTAATATTGTGAAAAATAAGCAAATGTATTCCTTAATTTATACTCAGTAACGTTTCTCTTTAATACAAGTAACTATAAAATCTCTCTTTGTATAGTGTGCCACGATAGTGGGCCTGCAGCAAAAGTCGGGGTCATAGCAGTCCCACCTGGACAGTGTCATGCAGGGTTGCCAACCAGCTTGGCAATCCGTCCAGATGACCCTAAAAATGCAGTGTCCGTATCTGCCCGTATTTTACATCAGGGGTCCGTACAAGAAAAGTACATTTTGCAATAAACGTCATATATACGGTAAGTCCTTAGTAATCACAATGATATTGTTAGGTAGCTCACGTCATATCAAGGGTTCTCTGTAGTCAGTGGAGAGCCTATGTAATTCATTATTATTATTATCCATCCATTATTATTATTATTTAGTAATTATATAGCACCTACAAATTCTGCTGCGGTGTACAGAGTATATAGTCTTGTTACTTAACTGTCCCTCAGAAGTGCTCACAATCTAATCCCTACCATAAGCATATGTCATAGTTATACACATGCAGTGTATGTATCATATTCTAGGGCCAATTTAGGGGGAAGACAATTAACTTATCTGTGGGATGTGGGAGGTACCCCAAGTGTCCGGAGGAAACCCACACAGACAAATTCAAACTCTATGCAGATAGTGCCATGGCTGGGATTCAAACCGGGGACACAGCACTGCAAAGTGAGAGTGCTAACCAGTCGCGGTGCTGCCCATTGCCAATAGATCAGCAAAATAACAATTTCTGTTTCCTGGATGCAATAACAGTATATAATTTTCAAACAAATTGAAGACTGCCATGAATTTATTCCAGCATATTTCTAGCCAAGTTATTTTTCCAGCAAAATATTCAGATATAGCCTTTCTGGTGTGTACACAGAATTTCACTGAAAACAAGTGACATACCGTACCTCATACTTAAGTATGCCCTTGTGACAGATAATCAGAGTTGCAATCTTGCTTATCTTCCTGAAGCCCTCTGTGTACGGCTCAATAAAGTGCCTTCTCCTACATGACCCCAGACAGGGTCCAGTGCCAAATAACACAAGAGGTCATTGGCACGGCCTTGAGCAGACAGCAGAGGATCATATGTCACAATCTCCTACACTCTTCTGCACACTTGGCAAGTAGAACAGGCTAAGGCACTTTTCATGAGGAGGTAGGGCAAAGACCTGCCAATGTGTAAATAGTGAACACAGGCATGTTTTTAAAAAATCAAAACAAAATTGCTGCCACATCGTTATATCCTTTATTTCAGTACAGGGTTAGGCACCAGAGGTTCACTTTAAAAAAGGTTTACAAGCAGGTATGTGTGTGATAATTCAATGGCACGAACAATATTTGATTAATCTTTCTACATTTCTCATTATATTCTGATATAACCAAATCAAGGGTGGCCAACTTCTACCACTTCATAGCAGACACACAGTCTAAGTCTGGCCTACTACTGAGGTTCTTCTACAGCCTTAATACTTCAGAGCCATAGTATACATCCAGGAAAGAATGAAGGAGGCACTCAATAGGCTCAATAACTTGCATTTAATCAGTAAAGCTGCTCGACACAACATGTTTTGAGGTTCCCCCCTTCCTCAGGTGTATAAGCACCCAACAGAACACAGCAAACTTATAACATAGTGCACCACACCCATAGACAATAGACTCCACCCCCATGGTCAGCTGACCTACAAGGCTACAGTCACAAATATATTAACTCCTAAGGGTAAGTCCAGGTTCTTCCTGGGCACTACACTCTAGGTGTTTACCCACAAAACACACCTAGTAAACATGAGCATAAAGCAAACATTTTGCAATCAAAACGATATATACATCACAAATACATCAGTACAGACAGCTTATCACTATGTATCATAGAAGAGAAGAATCCCACTGCACTGGCCGTGGAATAAAAGTCCAATTTTTATTTAGCAATGCAGAGAACAGATCAAGGAAAGATCGTGACCATAAACTGCACCACAAGCAAAGATGTATAAAGGTTGATCAAAGTTTATTCAATATAACAACACTATATAGTAATAAAAAAAATTAAAAACGACACCTAGTGGTCAACCTCAATAATTAATAGTCATATATGGTGTAAAATTACATCTCAAATAGATATATGATCATATGTGGTGCTCAATAATCAAAAATCAATAGTCTAACTGCACCTGCTTGTTCCTTTATAGACTTTTTTCTGCAACATCATGTGACAGCCCTGGATTCATATTTGCGTGACAGTATGGATTTACTTCGCACCATTGAGGATATCCGAGTACCACCTGGATCACTTCCTTTCACCTGTGACGTTGAATCACTTTATACAAGTAGCAGTAGGGTATTGTATCGTGTTAGCCATCAGTAAAAGCAAGACTTTTAAACCAGGATGATATCATTTATTGGCTAACTAAAAATGAATAAAAAATAAGCAAGCTTTCGGCCTTGCAGCCTTCGTCTGGCTTATATCCTGTTAGTTTGCAAACTAGTGGTACAGACAGCTTATATACATGCAACATCAAAAGGGAAAACAGATATTTTTTCAAGCATTAATACATGTCATTAAGATGCCTTAATTCACAGAGACCATCGACCTGGGGTTAGAGGTTGTAAGCTAAGATAAGAATTCTTGTTTAACACCTGCTCACAGACCTGGGAGTTGGACTGACACAGAGGTATCGTAAATTCTTAGTTCACAAGTTCAGCTATAATGGCTGAGAAAGTTCAAATATCATCACTCTCATACCAATATAGAAAGTTGTTGTCCTTATTCAAACCGTTCTGCACAGCTTTGAGCCAATTTATAAATTTTGTTTCTGCTATTAATCGATCATTTGACGTTTTGAAGCCACCCTTCAGGGCAGTGACACGAAGATCATCCATGCTGTGTCCGTTGGACCGAAAGTGTGTAGCAACTGGGAGTCCAGATTTAGTATCATTAATAGTGTGCCTGTGTCCATTCATACGTTTGCGCAGAGTTTGTCCAGTTTCTCCCACGTACATAACATTGGGGCAATTAGCACACATGATCAGATATACCAGATTGGTGGAACCACAGGAAAATGTACCTTTTACTCTGTACTCCTGTTGTGAACCTGGTATCGTTACCCTGTCAGAGGAGTAAATGTGTCTGCATGTCCCACATATTTTTTGTCGGCAGGGTGATGTTCCGTTTTGTTGAGGCCTATTCAAAGAACTCCTGACAATCAACTGTTTTAGATTGTGTGGTTGCCGATATGACAAGAGTGGAGGTTTAGGGAATATCGTTCTCAGTCTGTAATCCTTGTGTAAAATGGGATGTAGTTCCTTAGCAATCCTCCTTAAGATTTCCAGGTGTGGGTTGTAGGTGACAACCAAAGGGACACGTTCCTCTTTCTGATTTTGCTTATATTTCAGGAGTTCAGTCCTGGGGATGTTGCTGGCTTTCCTGATTTGGGCCTCAGCCATAGGAGGACTGTAACCTTGTTTAATGAAAGTGTTCTTAAGGCGATCCAGGTGCTTGTCTCTGTCCATCCTGTCAGAACAAATCCGGTTGTACCTTATTGCTTGGCTGTAAATTTATAGAGTTCTTAATGTGCTTAGGATGAAAACTGTCATATCTTAGGTATGTGGGACGGTCTGTAGGTTTGCGATACACAGAGGTTTGTATGTTGTTACCCCTGATGTAAATGGTGGTGTCCAGAAAGTTAATCTCTGTGTGAGAGTAGGTAAGTTTCAATTTGATTGTATGATGGAAGGCATTGAAGTTCCTGTGGAACTTGAGGACCAGATGATTAAAATATCATCAATGAAGCGGAAGTAGGCCATGGGTTTTATGCCACATGCATTGAGGTATTCCTCTTCGATTTTGCCCATGAAGAGATTTGCATACTGTGGTGCGAATCGCGAACCCATTGACACGCCCATCTGCTGTAAATAGAGGTCCTGTCCAAAATAGCAGGTTTGCAGAAGAAATCTGCAGGAGGGGCTTGGAGAGAATATGGAATTACCTTAGAAGAGTCTGCTATAACCGTAAGAGGATTACAAAGGATGAGATACAGAGCCTGAAACTGTCTCTGAATGATGACCACACTGGAGCATGGGATGAACTACAGATTTTCTATAGGAAACTACAGAGATTCCTAATTAACAACAAAAAGAAAAAACTTCAGAGACTTAGAATTAAGAGTGGACGCCTGGATGCACAAGCAGCAGAAAAAGAGCAACCCACAGGTGTAATGAATTTTTCCACTTATCCGGTTACTGAAGCTGAAATGTCAGTACTCTCCAAAGGCCTGTCATTCTGGCCTGCGAGACCCATAGACAAGATTGCACTCTGTGGTGATACGGAGGAATTTTTCAGAAAGCTGCGACTCAAGGAACACTACCATGATAAGGAAGCCTGTGATACAATGGATAATGGACCAAAACGCACCAGATCTAAAAAAGAAGAAAAAAAGATGGACCCCCAAAGAAGGAGAAAACCTGGCCCTGGATAAATACATCCACAAATTCAGATGCAGAATCTCTGACAGGATCCTGAGTAAAAGAAAGACACTGGCCCAGAACGTAACACCACAGGAGTGACAGGCCATCAGATCCCTTAAAGAGAACCCGAGGTGGGTTTAAAGAATATTATCTGCATACAGAGGCTGGATCTGCCTATACAGCCTAGCCTCTGTTGCTATCCCAAACCCCCCTAAGGTCCCCCTGCACTCTGCAATCCCTCATAAATCCCAGCCACGCTGCTGACAAACAGCTTGTCAGAGCTGGCTGTGTTTATCTCTATAGTGTCAGTCTGCTGCTCTCCCCGCCTCCTGCAGAACTACAGTCCCCGTCTGCATTCCTTCCCTCCCTGCTGATTGGAGGGAAGGGACAGGGGCAGGGACCGGAGCTCTGCAGGAGGCGGGGGAGCAGCCGAGACTGACACTACAGATGTAAACACAGCCATACAGCACGGCTGTGATTTATGAGGGATTGCAGAGTGCAGGGGGACCTTAGTGGGGTTTGGGATAGCAACAGAGGCTGGGCTGTATAGGCAGATCCAGCCTCTGTATGCAGATAACATTCTTTAAACACACCTCGGGTTCTCTTTAAGGAGAATAAGGACATTATTATTAAACCAGCGGATAAAGGTGGTGCCATAGTCATAATGAACACCATTGACTACATCCAGGAGGCACAAAGACAATTATCCAACACCGCTCACTATGCCAAATTACAGGGGGACCCCACAAAGGGCTACAGGATGGCACTCAATAGGATGGTTAACAGATTGCCTGCAAACATCAGACTACATGTAAGGATCCTTATCCCTGAAGAGCCTAGAACAGCCTGCTGTTACATGCTTCCCAAGATCCACAAAGAGGGCAACCCAGGCAGGCCTATAATCTCAGGGAGCGGAACTTTTACAGAGAACATCTCAGGGTGGCTGGAAAACATCTTGAAACCTCTTGTCTGTAAAAGACCCAGCTACATACAGGATACCACCCACCTCCTGAACAAACTGACAGCCATCGGCCCAGTACCTGAGGGAACCATACTGGCCACGATGGATGTGGAGTCCCTGTACACGAACATTCCCCATGATGATGGTATTGCGGCCTGCCGTAAATATCTTCAAGGTCAGGGCATACCTGTAAAGCCTATTGCTGGACTGATCAAATTCATTCTCACTCATAATTATTTCACTTTTGGACAGGACCTCTATTTACAGCAGATGGGCGTGGCAATGGGTTCGCGATTCGCACCACAGTATGCAAATCTCTTCATGGCCAAAATCGAAGAGGAATACCTCAATGCATGTGGCATAAAACCCATGGCCTACTTCCGCTTCATTGATGATATTTTAATCATCTGGTCCGCAAGTGAGGATGATCTTCTCCAGTTCCACAGGAACTTCAATGCCTTCCATCCTACAATCAAATTGAAACTTACCTACTCTCACACAGAGATTAACTTTCTGGACACCACCATTTACATCAGGGGTAACAACATACAAACCTCTGTGTATGGCAAACCTACAGACCGTCCCACATACCTAAGATATGACAGTTTTCATCCTAAGCACATTAAGAACTCTATAAATTTACAGCCAAGCAATAAGGTACAACTGGATTTGTTCTGACAGGATGGACAGAGACAAGCACCTGGATCGCCTTAAGAACACTTTCATTAAACAAGGTTACAGTCCTCCTATGGCTGAAGCCCAAATCAGGAAAGCCAGCAACATCCCCAGGACTGAACTCCTGAAATATAAGCAAAACCAGAAAGAGGAACGTGTCCCTTTGGTTGTCACCTACAACCCACACCTGGAAATCTTAAGGAGGATTGCTAAGGAACTACATCCCATTTTACACAAGGATTACAGACTGAGAACGATATTCCCTAAACCTCCACTCTTGTCATATCGGCAACCACACAATCTAAAACAGTTGATTGTCAGGAGTTCTTTGAATAGGCCTCAACAAAACGGAACATCACCCTGCCGACAAAAAATATGTGGGACATGCAGACACATTTACTCCACTGACAGGGTAACGATACCAGGTTCACAACAGGAGTACAGAGTACAAGGTACATTTTGCTGTGGTTCCACCAATCTGGTATATCTGATCATGTGTGCTAAATGCCCCAATGTTATGTACGTGGGAGAAACTGGACAAACTCTGCGCAAACGTATGAATGGACACAGGCACACTATTAATGATACCAAATCTGGACTCCCAGTTGCTACACACTTTCGGTCCAACGGACAAAGCATGGATGATCTTCATGTCACTGCCCTGAAGGGTGGCTTCAAAACGTCAAATGATCGATTAATAGCAGAAACAAAATTTATAAATTGGTTCAAAGCTGTGCAGAACGGTTTGAATAAGGACAACAACTTTCTATATTGGTATGAGATTGATGATATTTGAACTTTCTCAGCCATTATAGCTGAACTTGTGAACTAAGAATTTACGATACCTCTGTGTCAGTCCAACTCCCAGGTCTGTGAGCAGGTGTTAAACAAGGATTCTTATCTTAGCTTACAACCTCTAACCCCAGGTCGATGGTCTCTGTGAATTAAGGCATCTTAATGACATGTATTAATGCTTGAAAAAATATCTGTTTTCCCTTTTGATGTTGCATGTATATAAGCTGTCTGTACCACTAGTTTGCAAACTAACAGGATATAAGCCAGACGAAGGCTGCAAGGCCGAAAGCTTGCATATTTTTATTCATTTTTAGTTAGCCAATAAATGGTATCATCCTGGTTTAAAACTTCTCACTTTATACAAATATCTCTCATCGGTGGGCCATCCATACAACTCGTTATTTCCTTGATATGGAGCATCATTCATTGTCTGACTTACATTATTTCTTGTTACAGCTTTTACAGTTCGTATTGGACCATAATTACTTCATTTTTAACGGAAGATTCTACAAACAGGTATGCGGCGTGGCCATGGGTGCCAAATGCGCACCGGACATTGCTAACCTTTTCTTGGGCTTTTGGGAAAGGGAGATAGTATTCGGAGAACGCTTTTCCCAATACCACCCCTATATTTTGGGTTGGCATAGATATATAGATGACCTGTTAATAATATGGCATGGCCCCCAAGAAAGATGTACCGCTTTTATTTCTGAATTAAATAGAAATGACATGAATATCTTTCTTACTACACAGATGTCCCCTTGCCAAGTTGACTTTTTGGATGTTACGGTCAGCATACAAGAAGATGGAACACTCACCTCTGATTTATATCGTAAGCCAACGGCTGTGAACAGTCTCCTACATTATAAAAGTGCACATAATAAGTCTCTTAAAGATAACATTCCTGTGAGCCAATTACTTAGACTCCGTCGATTGTGTTCTAATTATACTGATTTTCTCAGACAGGCGGATGAATTACAGCAAAGATTCTTGAATCGTACTTACCCCAAAAAGGTGATCAAGAAAGCATTCTACATAGCACGTAAAAAAACCGAACTGATCTTATCAACAGCAGACCTCGGCCTTCTACGAATTTGGTGAGACTAAGTTCCACATACAATAGTGGTTGGTCTGACATTTATAAAGCACTTAATAGTGCTTGGCCGATACGCCAATCAGATTCTGACTTGGTGGGATGTATATCTGTTTACCCGTCTATTACGGCCAAACGTTGTCCTACTCTGAAGGATAAACTGTGTTCTAGCCACTTTAGATCTAGTGGGGGTAGGTCACAAAGAGGTGCACTCCATGGGAGTTATCCCTGCGGTGCATGCAATGTCTGTCCTTTAATGCGTAGATGTTCTCATATTGAGAACTCTGCCAATACTCATCAATACAAACTAAAACAATATATTAATTGTAGAACAGCTGGTGTCATCTATGCACTTAGGTGCTCTTGTCCCAAAATTTATGTTGGTCAGACAAAAAACGCCCTCAAGACTCGAATACAGCAACATCTATCTAAGATCAGATTAGCGCAAAGAGATTTTGAAGATGGTAAAACCCTCACTTCAGTGGCATCACATTTTTTCAGATGTCACGGGGGTTCAAGTTCCAGCCTTCAGGTTATAGGCCTGGAACATGTCAGATCTTCTATTAGGAGAGGTGACCTGGTTAATAGATTATTACAAAAAGAGGCTAGGTGGATCTATATTTTGAACTCCAAGTCACCGTGTGGCCTGAATGAGGAAATAGATTTTACCGTTTTTTTGTGAGACCATGATGTGTTATTAATACGCTTTTCTGGTTTATTACAGATTTATTTGTCACGTCTGTGATGCCTATATGATTGCTGTATAATATCACTAATATGTGCTGATCAATTATATGGACACTTTGTTGGACGTTTTTGGACTACCCTGAACAGTTTATGGATGTGTCATATATGAACAATATGTGCTGACCATTTCTGCGTCGGTTTGCGTCGTTTCACATTCGTGAATTACGCTTATATTATGAAGAATTGACTATTTACCTGCCTTTTTATGGATGGCTCTATGGACATTTGATATCATCATGTGTATTATTCTTGCTTATTCATTTTTTCTGTATGTTTATATGGTGGTTTGATAATTGTTTGGTTCATGAATCATGCGTATATAATTATATAATATGTATATATATTGTATTATATTGCCTTTATTAAGCGTCACTTTGTATGGTTACATACATGTATGGAGGACTGTCCCTTTCCTCCCTCCATTCACTTACGCTTCCTTGCGCTCCAGCGTCTGCTTCCTGCATCCAGCCTGTTCGCTCGCACTTTCTTATGGGTGATGTCAGCGGTAACACCTGATGCGCGTCTGGCGCTCATGTGACCGCTCTCCCCATACGCTATATAATTTGGCGTCTTCCACCTATTACATGCCGGATCCCCCTCTCTTGATAAAGTGGCGTGACTGCCGCGATACCGGTTGAGTCGTCTGCCGGGGGCGTCCTTCCTTACTGGTAACCTCGTATCTACCTTCCTGGGTCACGTAAGCGCTCTCCTCCCTGCACATGCCCTTGCAGTCCCAGCATCATACTCAGCACCTTTCCACATGTTCTATATTTACATCTATGCTATGCACTACTCACCGTGTTTACAAGTGTGATTTATATTCGATGTCTTGTTTGGTTTAATATTTGCCCTACTCACTGTTCATTGCACTTTGCACTTTAAATGTTTTTTGAGCCTACTGAACCCGGGTTCTATCATTGTGGTGGCTCTAATATTGAGCACCACATATGATCATATATCTATTTGAGATGTAATTTTACACCATATATGACTATTAATTATTGATGTTGACCACTAGGTGTCGTTTTTAATTGTTTTTATTACTATATAGTGTTGTTATATTGCATAAACTTTCATAAACCTTTATACATCTTTGCTTGTGGTGCTGTTTATGGTCACGATCTTTCCTTGATCTATTGAGTAGTTGTTTGTGACCTAACACACTTTGCTGACACAGTTGTGCTGAAACATTTCTGGTTGTTGTAATGCAGAGAACAGCATAAAACAGCTCACGCGTATCGCTCACACGTAGCTGTGCTATGCTTAAAGAGTACCTGAACTGAAGATAAAAAGTCAAAATAAGCATGCACAAGTCATACTTACCTCCCATGTAGTCTGCTCATCAATCTCTTTCTCCTCTCCTCCGTCCCATTTGTTCACTGTGATCAATGGAATTTTCCGTCCTCCGTTTTGAAAATGGCCATTACCCCATAACAGCTTCCTGATTAGCACACTGTTGAACTGTAATATCACCCACTTGAGCCATAGGGAAACATGGACATTACCTTGCACATTCAGTTGCAACTGTCAGCAGCTGATATATAACTGACAGCAACTGGTATATTTCAGTTCTGACCAAATCTTGTCAGAACTGGAAGGGATCACTGTAAGAAGAAAATGGTGAGCTTCTGAGAGGAACTGATGGTGAGGTAAGTATGTAATATTCATTTGCAGCTACAATATGTGTTTATTTTACACAATTTTACTCAGTACAGGTTCCCTTTAAAGTGAATGGGAACCGCATTTAAAAAAATGAGACAGATACTTACCGAAGGAGAGGGAAGGCTCTGGGTCCTATAGAGCCTTCCCACTCCTCTCCTGGTCCCCTCGTTCCAGTGCTGGCTCACCCGCTTTACCTGTCCGAAGGAGGCTTCAGAAGTCTTCAGGGAGCCCGAGTGCTCCTGAAGAAGGGCGGCCCTGTACTGCACTTGCGCAAGCACGCTCTCTTGCACGCTCACGCCTGTGCAGTATGGAGCCGCACGTCTTCGGGAGGACACGGCTCCCAAAGACTTCCAAATACCCTTTCGGTGGGAGATTGAAACGGAGGGAGCCAGCACAGGATAGAGAGCACCGAGAGAGGAGACAGAAGACTCTATACGGCCCAGAGCCTTCCCTCTCCTTAGGTAAGTATTTGCTTCATTTTTATTTAAATGCGGTTCCCATTCACTTTAAGGAGCCATGAGTTAGTTTCGATACATGTGAGCTCTTGTCTACATTGCTTAACCTCCCTGGCGGTGCATTTCTGTCTGGAATTATGAGTCAAAAGCAGTACATTTTTTTCAAGAATTTTAGGCCTCCAATTCTTAAGTCATAACTCACCAAAATATGTCAGAATAAAAGCCTGGTAGACATCCTGCATATAAATCTAAAGACTAGAAGACAAATTTGTTGAATTAATTAATTCTATGAATAAACTGAAAAAAAGTGTGAAACTGTATAAATAAGGCAGGCAGAGCGTAATCAAAATCCAGACAGAGGTCGGTGCAGGCAGCAGGCAGACAGTAGACAAAATCCAGGCAGACATCGGCACAGGCGGCAGGCAGAGAGTAGACAAAATCCAGGCAGAGGTTCGTGCAGACGGCAGGCAGAGAGTAGTTAAAGGGAACCTTAACTGTGGGGGGGGGGGGGGAAATTCACTTACCTGGGGGCTTTCCCAAGCCTCCTGCAGCCGTCCTTTGCCCGCGCCGGTCCTTCGGTGCCCTCCGGTCTCCCTCCACGGCAAGTTTCGTTTTCGTCCTCTTCTTCCGCATTCCCCATTGTAAAGAGCCGTAAAGCGCGTCCGCATGACGCAAGACGAGTCATGCGGACGCGCTTTAGGGGGGGGGGGGGGAATCAGGTAGGCCAAACTATATATGTATATACAAATATATGTATATGCTGTTCATGTATATACGTATATGCATGTATATACACAGCCTGTGCAGTGGAATTCTTCTCCTCTATGATACATATGGCTTGCTGGTGTCCTGCTCCCGACCTAGGAGTGAAGTGCTTGTAGCGACCCGCCCTGTTTCATCTTAGCTTATCTCTACATTGCTCAGAGATACGTTTTTGCTCCCTCTCTCCACCACCCACCACCAATGACATGGCATCAGAACCTAGAGGGGTGGGAGAGAACATATTAGTCACAGAAAACATTTCATACTAAAAATATCATTCAGACCCCGAGGGGTTATGAAATCCAATTTCCTCATCCATGTAGCTTCTCTCTGTAATAGTAGTCTATCCCTTTTCATCCCTGTGTGTGGGTGACTCACATGATCACCTTTCATAATCGAACCACAGCAAGTACAGTTCATGCACGGAAACGTCCCTCTTTTTAGTCAGTTTGCTCATTTCAACACACCTATAAATCCACTCTGCTGACCATATTTTTGATGGTTTTGCCCCTTTTAAAAGAGAACAATGGAGGATCCTTAAACGATGCCCCGTAAGTCGAGTCTTGCTGGAATATTGACCAATACTTATTGACCGCTTCTTGCACCATTCCCAATTGTCGGCAGTATTTTTGCACAAAAGGGATGCGTTGGATCTGTTACCTATCAGTTGTGGAGTGCTTCTCTAGCAACGATGACCTAGGAATTCCTCCCACTTCTGTTCTCACCTTCTCTAGCGTTTCAGGATTGTACCCCTTGGCTTCAAATTTATTGACCAGCATCTCTGCCGCCTTTTGTTACCCCTGTTCTGTGGATGCTATCCTCCTGGCTCGCAAAAACTGTCCTTTAGGTATTGCCTTGATCACATAGTATACATCCAATACAACTTGGTAATATACTCTGCCTATTATTGGTCTGACTGTAAATGTGTACGTTTATGTTATTTATACTTCCATATGATCCATAGTGAATTTTATTACATAAATGAACGTGACCATGAAATAAACATGTGCAATATAAACTGATAATATGTTGATAGTACATAATTAGAGGTTTTTCAGAGTAAAAAGTGCACAACAAAATAATTATTGTTCCATAACAATACTCTAGAAAGTATTATAGTGCTAAAAGTGTCAAGAGGAAGTGTCCTAGTGTCAGGAGGAAGTCCATCCCCGCTACCCTTTCATCAACTCTATTGGTCATTTGTGATGATAATGTCCTACAGGGAAGCTCAGGAGCCCAGCCCTATTTACTCTCAATTTCACTTACCATACATCTGTTCCATCTTCTGCAACTGCAGTTTTCACTAAAAGTGACTTCAATTTATATAGTTTAACATCACATGCTTAGTTTTCCTTGTGCTAGTTTACTTTAGAGTCACTTTAATATAAAGTACTAGCTGATGGCCCGGCATTGCCCGGGTATGTATTTGGCTGTATCGGCTCCGGCCACTTTTTCTAACCCTAACACACAAACACTCAATGACCAAGTTTGTGCGCTTTGGCATCAATAATTTGTATATTCCTATAGAAATTTAACAAATCAGATTGGCGGTTTGTGACTCTGCCCCTCTCCAGCATTTGAACCCCAGTCACCCAATGACTAACTATAGCAGGTTTGTGGCATCTGCTATTACATTGTGTAAAGTGTAAAAATGGCAGCAATTTACATTTTCTCCTTTAAAATCAACAGGTGAATTTTGATTGGCTATTATAGGCTCCACCTACTTCCCTGAATATTAATCTCAGTCACTTAGTGACCATCTGGGCAAAGTTTGAGAACCCTGCCATTAACAGTTTAACCACTTGCCGACCACACACTCATACCGTGCGGCGGCAAAGTGGTAGCTGGAGGACCAGCGATGCAGATCTGCGTCGCCAGGTGCCTCCCTAATTAATCAGGAAAGGCCGCTCGCGCGAGTGGCCGTTTCCTGTCAGATCACGGAGCGGGTCTAAATGAATAGCCTGCGAGCCGCTGATTGCGGCTCGCAGACTAAATGTAATCGTAGGAGACATATGTCTCCTTTGTTTACATTGCACGGCGCTGCTGCGCAGCAGCGCCGTAAGGCAGATCGGCGATCCCCGGCCAATCAGCGGCCGGGGATTGCTGCCATGTGACAGGGGACGTCCTGTCACTGGCTGCACAGGACGGATAGCGTCCTGTGCAGCCCGGATCACCGGGGATGACAGGTAGGAGAGGGAGGGGGGGAAATTCGCTGTGGAGGGGGGCTTTGAGGTGCCCTGCCCCCCGCAAACCTCAGGCAGGCAGGAGCGATCAGACCCCCCCTGCACATCATCCCCATAGGGGGGAGAAAAGTGGGGCGATCTGGTCGCTCTGCCTGCACCCTGATCTGTGCTGGGGGCTGCAGAGCCCACCCAGCACAGATCACTAAAAACAGCGCTGGTCCTTAAGGGGGGGTAAAGGGTGGGTTATCAAGTGGTTAATATTCCACTGGGGGGATTCAAAGAATTTATAACCCTCTTGAAGACGGTTACACTTTGTGTTTTTCATGTCATCTAACGATCTAACTCCTCTTATGGAGGAATCAGCACAGTCGGCTGGTACAGCTATTTTTTCCTATCTAGATGAAGACAGCAAAAGGATTTTGAGTAATGTGGAAGGATGCTGTAGAATCCTGGGTGATTATGATAATTCAACAGTTGATTTAAAAGAGCTTGAAAAGATTGAAAAGTATATTATAGATCTTGAATTGCATGGTCAAACGTTGGCAGAATATTATAAGAATCTGAAAATTCCGAGAGGGGCGCGGTCACACATACGTCCTAATATTTTTACGGACGATAGTGAGTTTCTTTGTCGATTTGAGGGCATCTTGAATAAATCATCGTTTGATATCTTGTTGTTATATGTTGAGTGGATATACAAGAAGCTGCCGGGATTTAAAGGAGATGCAATTGAGCTGCGCAAAAAACTTTCTAGCCAAGTTCCCAAAGAGTCATTTGATGTACAAATTGCTTCCCTGGAGGAAAACCTCTTAAAATATAAGAAAGAAGTGTTACAAACTAAAAGGGAAATATTTCAAAGAGACTGTCGAGATTACACGTCAGGCTACGTATATAAATGGCAACAGAAGAACCACCCACATACACCAGGTGGTGGGAGACGCCACCCAAAATCAAGAAAAAGACATCCAAAACAAGTGCCAAATGCCACAAACTCACCTACACCATCCTCTGGATCATCTGCTTCAGGGCTCGTTTGCACTGTTGCGACGCGATTTCGCCGGCATTCCGACGCTTGTAAAAACGCATGCGGATGCGTTTCCGCATGCGTTTTTACCCGCGATTTCGCGTGCGATTTCGCATGGCAGGGTGCCATGCGAAATTAACCATGACACTGCCAGGGCAAAATAACATTGAAAAAGGTGCGAAATCGCACGCGAAATCGCGGGTAAAAACGCATGTAACAAACGCATGCGTTTTTACTATTAAATACATTAGCGGCGATTCGCACGGATTCCCGACGCAGGTGAATTCGGTGGGTCCCGCCGTGCAGATTTGGCCCGCCGCCAAATCGCTCCCGCACGCCGCACATGTGGAAACTGCCTCGGCCACTTCAGTGGAACAAGCGAATCCGCATCTCGTCGCCGCATGCGGATTCGCTATGGTGGAAACGAGCCCTCAGACTCTTCTTTTTTAGGGGTACCAGGACAGGTGCCTCCCAAAGCTCCCAGGAAGAAACCAACACCCAAACAAATACCGAGGAGAGATTATTATTTCAGGGACAGAACATGACAAATGGAACTTCCGGATCAGACCTACAGTTAACCCCTGTGATCAATATTTCTGATTATACCCTTTCTATCGATGAGATTTCTGTGCTGTCTAAGGGCCTCTCATTTAGTCCCACTGCTACACCTAATTTCTTTAACTTAGATGTTGAGTTTGAAATTTTTTTTCGACCAGTTGAGATGGAAAGCCTTTTTTTCTAAACCAATGGGCTTACCAAGGTTGGAATCTAATAAAACCATTTATAATGCCAAGGACTTGAAGCTTTTTTTACCAACATGAAATAGACCACCCCAGAATGATGAACGGGTTGAGTCATACATTAGGCTAGTTAAGAGAGATATGGCACAGTTGGAAAGGGAGTATAAGAGAGGACGTTTTCCATTTATGCAACATAATTTAAGTAAGGCTGAAAAAGATGCTTTATATAATCTAAAGGATAATCAGTCTATTTTGATCAAACCAGCAGATAAGGGGGGAGCAGTTGTGGTTATGAACCGGTGTGACTATATCGCGGAAATCCTGAGACAATTATCTGATGATAGAGTCTATAAAAAGCTAGACGTCAATCCCACTTTTAAATTCCTTAAAGAGATTAAGGCGGTGTTGGATGATTTATTGGAGGGCAGTATTATTGATCAAAAATTATATGATTATCTGTATAATGATAAACCAATTACTCCTGTTATTTACTGCCTCCCAAAGATCCACAAAAGACTAGAGAAACCACCAGGCCGCCCCATTGTAGCAGGGTGTGATTCGATCTTAAGTCACACGGCTATATTCCTCGATAAAGTTTTGAGGAAATACATGTTAAATCAAAAATCGTATCTTAGGGATACATCTGACTTCATCAGTCAGCTCAGTAAGCTGGTTTTGCCTCATTATGACTGCTTTCTGGTTACACTAGACATTGAATCATTGTATACTTGTATTCCGCACACAGAGGGGAAGGAAGCGGTTAGACAGTCTTTATTAAGAGACAAGACTATTGTAAACACACAGATTAACTTCATTATGTCCTTACTTGAATTGGTCCTGGAGAGGAATTTTTTCTTCTTTCAGGATGTTTTTTATTTACAGCTTAAGGGTTCCTCTATGGGATCTAATGTTGCACCTGTTTACGCTAACATCTTTGTCGAGAAGTTCGAGGAGGACTGGGTCTACCAGAATGATTTATTCAAACATCATGCCTGTATATGGCGTCGTTACATTGATGATATTTTTTTCATCTGGTCTGGACCCAGGTCCTCCTTTGAGCTCTTCTACAAAGCATTACAGGGGGCATCATCGTCACTGAAATTTACATGCAATATTGAAACAGAAAGAGTTGCGTTCTTAGATGTGGATGTGTGCAGATCGAGGCGATTGTTTTCCTTCGATCTTTACACTAAACCAACAGATCGAAACCTGTTATTAGATTTTAGGAGCTTCCACCCAAAGAGTCTTCGTGAATCATTACCTAAATCGCAGTTTATGCGCGTTCGTAAGTGATCAAACACAAAGCGCACGTCGTATGTCCAGAATGGCATCTAAATTTATTGAAAGGAATTACCCTAAGAACCTGGTGGAGTGCACTAAAAGGCAAATCCTGGACCGTGAATGGTCGGAGTTGCTACGAACACGTGAAGCTGGGTCTAGGAGGGAAGTTGATCGTATGATCCTTGCCACATCGTATAATGTTATATCTCCACAAATAACCTCAGTGGTTAAACGACACTGGTCCATCCTGAAATCAATGGGGACTGAAGTGCCGTTATTTAGAATTCCACCTATGGTCACCTATAAAAGGGCACAATCGATTAGAGACCATCTTATTAAGGCAGATATAGGTTCTGGTCGGGCCAATCTCCAGTTCAGTTCTCGTAAAGGAACATTCCCTTGTCTTAATTGCTCGTGCTGCCAGTTGGTTATGAAGGGTAAAACCTTCAATCACCCTATGAAAGGCCATCAGATCAAATTCCAACATTATGCCACATGTGAAACGCTATATGCTGTATATGGCATTAAATGTCCATGCGGCAAACTTTATGTGGGGGAGACCGGTCAAGGAAAGGATAATAGAACATAGGTCCAATATTAATGTGGCTTTGCGTCGGAACCTAAGTGTCCGTGAGATTGCCTCACCTGTAGCACAACATTTTGTGGAAAGAGGTCATGCGGCAAGTCAGTTACGTTTCTTTGTGTTGGAGGTTGTTGCACCCCTGAGACGAGGTGGTGATAGAGAGGCCCTCCTGTTACTTAAAGTGAACCTCCGGACTAAAAATCGACTCAGCAGCACTGAAAAGGCTTGGTGTTTCTTTAACAGTTTCACAGCATCAGAACTTTGTTTCTCTTATACAAGCCTCATTTTTAGCTGCACAGAAGAAAACTGCCCGGGCTTTTTTCCCCTGATGCTGTGCAAAGCATGATGGGATTACTGATGTTGTTGTTCTCTTTCTGCTGTTTTGGTGCAAATTTTTTTCTTTTACATTTTGAAGTTGACATTTGAAGCCTAGCGTGTGCAGCTAAATGGGGTAATCAGGACACAGGACAGTTGGAACTGTGTCTCCTGCTCCTTGTCACCTCCTTTCAACCAAAAAGATGGCTGCCCCCATGACAAAGATGGCAGCCCCCATGAATCACAAACATTTGCCTATTCTTTTAAAACAGGGTGGGTAAGAAATTATATTACCTATCTATTCTACTTAACATAACTAATGTAACTTGATGACAATATGTTTGTTTAGGCTGAAGTTCCCCTATAAGGAAGCCCAGTGGATTAGATCCCTACAGACCCTTACCCCCTTTGGTTTAAATATAGAATACAAGCCACAGTAGACTTGTGTTGAGTTGAGACTTACTTCCCCTCTGTGTGTGACTTGTCTTTTGACGATAAGTATATGTAATTGGTTCTTTTTGTTTTTGTTTCTCTTTCTAGCTTGTGATGTACCTGAATCAACTATACTCACCAACCGTTGGCTCATATAGCATGATGACAAGGTAAACTTGGTATTAATGATTTGTACTCTGGGACTTAATATGATTTACAGCCTTTGGTCGCCTCCTCTCGGGGGAATTTTCCCATTTGAATGGCCTTTTTTTAGGCTTCTTAATTATGTGATGTCTTCTTTGCCTGGGTTTCCCCCGCCGGGATGCGACCCTTTGGGCCTTTGGGTATTTCCACCTATTTCCATAGTTTACATGCGGCCTGCCTTCACAATTGTGTCCATTGGCTTTACTTTTTCCTTTTGATAATGTCGTCCCTTGTTGGGGATGAAAAGGTATAGATTGGACACTTATGTGTTTAATATTAATGTAAACATTGGCTATAATGTGATTTATGCCGTTTTTGCCTGGTTTTCCCTCTTCCTCAGGGCTGATTTTTTTGTACTGTATTGGTGCCGTGGTGGGGGCTATTTGCATAGGACACGCCTTCCCCTTACATAATTATTTGTTTATACGGATATGCCTCGGCTTGGTTTGATACAAGCCGAGCGCTTCCTAGTCCTTAAATCTCCCCTGGGATTGGCTTAGGTTGGGCGGAATTCTCCGCTAGAGGTGTACCGAACGGTTCGCCGGCGAACGGTTCCAGGCGAACATTGGGGGTTTGCGTTCGCCTGCGCCAGGCGAACTTTTCCGGAAGTTCGATTCGCCCCATAATGCACTATGAGGGTCAACTTTGACCCTCTGCATCACAGTCAGCAGGCACATTGTAGCCATTCAGGCTACAGTAAGCCCTGGAGCCCCACCCCCCCTTATATAAGGCAGCCTCCGGCGGCCATTACAGTCACTCGTGTGCCTGCTAGAGAGAGGAAAGGGACGGCTGCTGCAGACTTTTTCTCTTAGGGACAGATTAGTTAGGTTCTAGGCTGCTTTGCTTGTTCCTGACTGATTAATATTGCTTTTAAAGCACCCAGCAACAGCTCTTTTCAGAGCTCAACCTGTACATTTTTTTTTTCTGACACTTTTGTTGCATGCACAGCCTTGCTAATTGATAGTGTGTGTGCCACTGCCAGCAGCCCAGCACATTCAGTGACTGACTGCCTGTGTGTGTGACAGGGAGCTGCACATTGTACTACCCAGTACTGCATATACCCCAGTACCTGTTGTGTTTACTTAACCCACCTCATCACTGCATATACCTAGCTTTGTGTTGAGTGAACCCAGCTCACTGCATCTAACTACCCAGTACCTGTTGTGTTTACTTAACCCACCTCATCACTGCATATACCTAGCGTTGTGTTGAGTGAACCCAGCTCACTGCATCTAAGTCTAACTACCTGTTGTGTTGAGTGAGAACCCACCTCACTGCATCTTAAGTACCTTTACTGTATACTGTTCAGTGAACCCAGCTCACTGCATCTAACTACCCAGTACCTGTTGTGTTTACTTAACCCACATCATCACTGCATATACCTAGCGTGGTGTTGAGTGAACCCAGCTCACTGCATCTAACTACCTGTTGTGTTGAGTGTGAACCCACCTGGCCACCTCACTGCATCTAACTACCTGTTGTGTTGAGTGACAACCCACCTCACTGCATCTTAAGTACCTTTACTGTTGAGTGAACCCAGCTCACTGCATTTTCAAAAAATTTAAAAAAAGGGCAAAAACACTTGCCCTCCGTAAAACATTCTTGGCAAATGCTTTCGACTTGGTTTGTCTTCCGCTGGCTCAAGGGTCCATCTGACCACAGATGCCTGGTCTGCAAAGCACGGTCAGGGCAGCTACAGCATGGGTCTCAGCAGGCTCCCACTTCGGGCCGCAATCCAACCTTCATTCCCCGCGGTGACAATGGCAGACTTGCCCTCCATAACGGATTCCCGTTAAAGGATTTAAAGTTAATTCATTTCAAATACACAGCAGGGCCTCGAAAGTCCGCCTCCTGTATTGTTATTTTTGATCACTACCTCGGGGCGGGCGTGCATGCCTACCTGCTGCCCACCTTGGATGTGTAGTGGTAGCCGTTTCTCAGGCTCCACACCGGATTCCATCTCTCATTTCCCGGCCATTACCCGGGGTCACAAATGACAGACTTGCCCGCCTCCATATGATTCTCGTGAAAGGAATGTGGTGTCATCTTTGCCCGCCATAACTGGTTCTCGTTAAAGGATTTAAAGTACATTCATTTCAAATACACAGCAGGGCCTCGAAAGTCCGCCTCCTGTATTGTTATTTTTGGTCACTACCTCGGGGCGGGCGTGCATGCCTACCTGCTGCCCTCCTTGGATGTGTGGTGGTAGCCGTTTCTCAGGCTCCACACCGGATTCCATCCCTCATTCCCCGGCCATTACCCGGGGTCACAAATGACAGACTTGCCCGCCTCCATATGATTCTCGTGAAAGGAATGTGGTGTCATCTTTGCCCGCCATAACTGGTTCTCGTTAAAGGATTTAAAGTACATTCATTTCAAATACACAGCAGGGCCTCGAAAGTCCTCCTCCTGTATTGTTATTTTTGGTCACTACCTCGGGGCGGGCGGGCCGGCGTGCATGCCTGCCCGCTACCCTCCTTGGATGTGTAGTGGTAGCCGTTGCTCAGGCTCCACACCAGATTCAAACCTCTCATTCCCCGGCCATTACCCGGGGTCACAATGGCAGACTTGCCCGCCTCCACAGGATTCTCATTGTAGCGGTACTGAACAAGTACACAGCAAGTAGAAAATGTAAATTAAAAACAAAACGTAAGCTTTTTAACAATGCCATGGAAAGTTGAGAAGGAAGTCACACATTACCTGACATCACTGAGTGAGGAAGAGCAATCACGCCATGTTGCGCAGTAGTCCAGCATGGCCGTCACTACACAAACAGCTGTTTGCGGTGCGTTACACAGTGAGTTTGGTGTGTCAGTGTGAAGCAGTACTCTAATTACACTCCCTGTTTGATGTATACACATGCAAGATGTTGTAAAGCACTTTATGCCTCCAATTTAGCATTCAATGTGATTTCTGCCCTTAAAACGCTGCTTTGCGTCACATCCAGATTTTTCACCGGGACTTTTGTCATGTATCCCACTCCGCCATGCCCCCCTCCAGGTGTTAGACCCCTTGAAACATCTTTTCCATCACTTTTGTGGCCAGCATAATTTTTTCTATTTTTCAAAGTTCGCCTCCCCATTGAAGTCTATTGCGGTTCGCGAATTTTTCCGCGAACCGAACCTTCTGCGGAAGTTCGCGAACCCGGTTCGCGAACCGAAAATCGGAGGTTCGTGACATCTCTATTCTCCGCCTGTCACTCCTGGGTCTGCGTTCCAGCGTGGTTACGTGTACACGCTGGACGCTATTGGCACGGCCTGATGTGTCTCCTATAGTGCTCCATGATTGGCCGCACGATACATTTCCTGTCATGCGCCCTGGCGCTCTGGGGACGCTGGATATTTTGTATTTAAATGGCTTGATCGCCATTATACATTACACTCCTGCTTCTAGCCGCATGGTTTTCTACATACCTGCCGTCAGGATCGTAAGTATCTGTTAGTTTATCTATGCATTAGTGTTGGTAAACAGTACTTATATTATTGTAAATAGCTTAATGCTATGGGAGATTCGTTGGAGCCCGTTTTTCTTCAGTATGGATTTGTCATTTGGGGTAAAGAGAAACTATGTGGGATTGGGCGTGATATGCTACTTTCTAGCTGGTTGTCTGACATATACTGAGGCATTTTTTTATGTCCATTTTGATTGACATATGCTGAAGTATTTCCCTTGTGTCTACTCTTGTACTCCACTCTTGGTCGATATTACTATTGATAAGGAGGTGTAGTTGATGGACACCATGTGCTTTGGGTAATGCTGCTGGAGCTAAATGGATTTTGTTTGGCTGTATTGTGCTTTAGAGTACATGTCATTTTATGCTCTACATTTCTTACCAGGTGTGATATGCGTCTGCTAAGTCAGATGCTGCTTTTGTCTCTTGCTCCTGCCATATGTCGCCAACAGGATATATAGGTTGATGTGTATATACTATTTATATGCCTTATGGTCACGTTTATGGGTGTCTTAATTCTTCTTTAGTGCAGCATTCTGGGACCAGTATTTACAGGCCCCATGTGGTTGCTGTATATGCTATTCTTTGGCTATGGTTACTTTACTTTTCCTATTTGTTCTTGCTTATTAATCTGTTGATATGCAACTTTTTGAGCCGACATTGACTGCCTCATGTTGCATCTGACAGATTCTGCTTCACATCATGTCTGGCGCTTATAATTACTATTTTTTCATGTCTTCTCTTGACACTATATTCCTAGAGGTTGTGTGAAAACCCCGATTTTGGGTTTATGTGTGAAACACACTCCGTCTACACTTTTCCTTTGAAAATTCTCTCTGTGGGTGTTGGTCCTTTGCTATTTTGATACATTATATTAATGTTTTTAATTGATGTTTTTTTTTTATTTCCTTTGTAGAAATTGCTTATACAGTGGCCTGACGAAGGGCATCTCATGCCCGAAACTAGCGTGTCGTTGCCAATTAACATACTGCTAATTGATATATTGTTGAATATTTAAGCTCTTACTACTATTGAAAATTCCTGTGACTATCTACACAAATGAGGAGCACCTTACAGAGACTTCCTCTCTTTTAAAAATGAACTTTTGTACTTGTGTCAATAAAGATGTTTTGATATTTTTGTACCGCAAGAATTGAAAGACTTCGTGCTTGATATATTTGATGGTCCTTTCTATGAATATAGTCATCAAGTGGTTAAAAAGGGCTACAGTTTATATTTTCCCAGTGAAATTTAGCAGTTTGTGGCTCTGCGCTCTTTTCTGAATTTGAACCCCAGTGACCCAATGACCAACTGTACCAGGTTTGAGGCTTGTGCCTCAAACCTGGTAAAAATCAACAGGTGAATATTGATTAGCTTTTTTAGGCTCCACCCACTTTTCTGAGTCACCCAGTGACCAACTGTGCAAAGTTTGAGAACCCTGCCATTAACAGTGAAGAAGAGCTGCAGTTTTTGTATCCTTGACACACAGTCACTCAATGACCAAGTTTCAGGCTCCTGGCATCAAAATTGTGTGAATGGAAGCAGTTTATCCAGCAAAGAAATATGATTGTTTTTTTGTGGCCCTGCCCCTTTACTGATTTTGAAACCCAGTCACTTAATGACCGACTGTAGCAGGTTTGAGGCCTCTGCCATTAACAGTGTAAAAATGGCAGCAGTTTCAAGATTCTCCTTGAAAATCAATAGGTGAATTTTGATTGGCTGTTGTAGGCTCCACCTACTTTTCTGAATATTAATCCCAGTCACCCAGTGACCAACTTCAAGTTTGAGAACCCTACCATTATTATCAGTGTAAGAATGGCTGCAGTTCATATTTTCTCATGTCAAAAGTTAGGTTTTTTTGGCTCCGCCCACTGTCTCTAACCTTGACATACAGTCACTCAATGACCAAGTTTATGAGCTTTGGGGTCCTTGACATCAATAAGTTGCATTTTTCCACTGAAATTAATCAAATCTGATTGGCTTTTTGTAGCCTGCCCCCTTTTCAGAATGTAAACCCCAGTCTCCCAGTGACTGAGCGTACCATATTTGAGGCCTCTGCCATTAAGAGTATAAGAGTGGCAGCAATGTAAATATTCTCGTTGAAAATCAATAGGTGCATTTTGAATGGCTGTTGTAGGCTCCACCCACTTTCCTGAATATTAACCCCAGTCATCCAGTGACCAAGTGTGTCAAGTTTGAGAACCCTGCCAATAAAAGAATGGCTGAAATCAATCTAACAAATCTGATAGGCCGTTTGTGGCTCCACCCCCTTTAGTGAATTTGGACCCCAGTCAATGACTGACTGTATCAGGTTTGAGGCCTCTGCCATTAACAGTGTAAGAATGGTAGCAATGTAAATGTTCCCCTTGAGAAATCAATAGGGGAATTTTGATTGGCTGTTGTAGGTTCCATCCACTCTCTAAATATTAATCCCAGTCACCCAGTGGCCCACTGTGTCATGTTTAGAAACCCTGCCACTAACAGTGTAAGAATGGTTGCAGTTTATATTTTCCCATCAAAAAAAATGTAGTTGTTGGCACCGCCCACTTTTTCAAAACTTAACATACAGTCACTCAATTACCAAGCTTATAAGCTTCGGGGTGCCTGGTATCAATAATGTGTATATCCCCATTGAAATTAAACAAACCTGATTGGCTGTTTGTGTGCAGAACCCTGCAAATAACAGAAGGGCTGAAATCAATCTAACAAATCTGATTGGCTGTTTGTGGCCCCCCTTTAGTGAATTTGGACCCCAGTCAATGACTGACTGTATCAGGATTGAGGCCTTTGTCATTAACAGTGTAAGAATGGTAGCAATGTAGATATTCCCCTTGAAAATCAACATGTGAATTTTGATTGGCTGTTGTAGGCTCCACCCATTTTCCTGAATATGAATCCCAGTCACCCAGTGACCAACTGTGCAAAGTTTGAGAACCCTACCATTAACAGTGTAAGAATGGTTGCAGTTTATATTTGACCAGTTAAATTTGTTTTTGGCTCCACCCACTTTTGTAACCTTGACACACAGTCACTCAATGACCAAGTTTGTGAGCCTTCGGGTTCCTGGCATCAAAATTGTGTGAATGTAAACAGTTTATCCAGCAAGGAAATCTGATTGGCTGTTTGCAGCCCCGCCCCTTTAGTGAATTTGGACCCCAGTCACCCATTGATTGACTGTAGCAAGTTTAAAGCCTCTGCCATATACAGTGTAAGAATGGCAGCAGTTTAAATATTCCCCTTGAAAGTTAACAGGTGAATTTTGAATGGCTGTTGTAGGCTCCACCCACTTTCCCGAATATTAATTCCAGTCATTCAGTGACTAAGTCTATCATTCATGAACAGGCTGTCGGTAAAGAGAATTAGTGCGGGAAAACACCGCTGGCGAATTTTTAGACTTCTGGGTGGGCATTCATAAAGATGTATCCATGTGCGGAAGCAGTGCGGAGATTCCCCGAGCTAAGCTGGCGGTAGGCAGGCGGAGACACGGAAGCTGCAGAGTTAATACATTTCTCCGTGTTCCGCTCTGCTGCAGCTGCCTGGGAGGTCTGTGTGTCTCCATTCACTTACATTGGTATCGCCACATCAGAGTGAGCGGTACTTCCCGACCTCACACCGCTTGCGGTGATCTTCATGAATGAACATTTTGCTACATTTGTACCGATAATCACCGCACAAGGCGGTGACTTATCACTCTGCTCGGTAGTGTCATTTTTTCATGCGGAAAGAGGCTTTATGAATGCTGACTTTGCCGAGTGGTCGGTAAAGTCAGCTGTTTTAAGCATTTCCGCATGCGGAAATGCTTTATGAATGATAGCCCATGTGTACCAAGTTTGAGAACCCTGCGATTAACAGTCTATGAATGGCTGCAGTTTATATTTTCCCATTAAAAATTAATGGCTGAAATTTGATTGGCTGTTTTATGCTCCGCCCACTTTTCCTGGATTTGTAACCTTGGTCACCAAGTGACCAACTGTGCCAGGTGTGGGGACTCTGGCTTGATTACTGTGAGAATGGCAGCCTTTTACATTTTTCCCATTGACATGAATGGGGGAAATCTGATTAGCTGTCTGTAGCTCGGCACATCGCAGCACATACACACACACATACATACATACATACATACATCCGATTTTATATATATAGATTTCATTAGTCAAACCAGTTTAAAAAGGCACTGTAGTGACATATAGTAGAATGCAGTAAACTATTCAGGATACCCACAATTTATTCTGGTTTCAGCATTAGAAACTCTTCCTATGTTTATATATTGCTTTACATTGGCACATATCCCTGCCCTCCCACTGATGCTTTGCCTAGGCTGTTTAGCCATGCAGAGTTTCCCTCCTAGAACAGAGCTGCACCTGACGGGACTAAAGATGTCACGCCACCTGTGATAAAAGGAAAGATTTTATAATGAGCAAAAACTGACTAAATCATTTAGAAAAAAGTATTGCAGAAAAATAAGCAATTTTATTCATTACATTATTTTCACTACAGTTCCTCTTTAAGAGATAACTACAGTATTATTTACTTGTAAAAAAACATACAAAGTAGTTTTTAAGTCATGCACTAACTTACAGATTGTATGAAGACTGCTGCAAAGAGAACAGAGTGAAAGTGGAGCAGTGCCCAGACCAGGCAGTCAGAATGTTTCTTTCATTTACAGCTGAAATCAGAATAGCTGTTTTGGGCAACTGGCCCTGTGGCCCACTTTTGTTCCAGCCTCATTTCATCTAACTACTTGTGTACTTATCAAAATCTCATTGATGGGAACAGTGTGATCCTACTGAGTTATAGTGTGTGCTTTCCTGACCCAGCTGTTGATGTCACATGAATGGTTCACATTTTGCTTCTGTTGTGCAGAACAGCTTACTGGTTGTTTCTGCCCCCTCCCTCATATGTTGTCACCATCCGGCTCTATGTATTAGTTTGGTCATGTTTCATGACAAGACAGATGTGCTTCGAGATGCTAGTAACACAACATTTTTAATCTTTCTGGTTTTCCGTCCACATGTACCTAAGGATAAATGGATTGGCTCACCAGGGAAGCAGTAAAAAAAGGGCGCATATGTCTAATGGACAGGGGCGGCGCCAGGGGGGTGCTTGGGGGTGCTCGAGCACCCCCTAGAATTGTCCAAGCACCCCCAAAGCACCCCCTGGAGTGAACTGACTTCAGGCGTCTAAAAGACGCCAAGTCAGTTCACACAGCGGCAGCACGGAGCAGCAGGCAGGGCTACGGTAAGATGGCCGCCCGAAGCCCTGTTCTGCAGACTTCGGGCGGCCCTTTTCCCATAGCCCTGCTCTCAGCATGCAAGCAGGAAGTCTCGTCGTGACGTCGGGAAGGAAGAGGATCGTGGGCGCGCGGGCGCTTCGCGCCACAAGGAGGTCGGGACAGTGGTTGGGAAAGAAGGTCTTCTGGCTGTAGGTGAGTAAATGGGTTTTTCATTTCTTTTTCAGGTGGTGCTGATTGTGCATATTGGGGTCATATCTGCTACGGATTGTGCATATTGGGGTCATATCTGCTACGGATTGTGCATATTGGGGTCATATCTGCTACGGATTGTGCATATTGGGGTCATATCTGCTCTGGATTGTGCATATTAGGGTCATATCTACTCTGGATTGTGCATATTGGGGTCATATCTGCTACGGATTGTGCATATTGGGGTCATATCTGCTACGGATTGTGCATATTGGGGTCATATCTGCTACGGATTGTGCATATTGGGGTCATATCTGCTACGGATTGTGCATATTGGGGTCATTTCTGCTACCGATTGTGCATATTGGGGTCATATCTGCTACCGATTGTGCATATTGGGGTCATATCTGCTACCGATTGTGCATATTGGGGTCATATCTGCTACCGATTGTGCATATTGGGGTCATATCTGCTACCGATTGTGCATATTGGGGTCATATCTGCGGCCGATTGTGCATATTGGGGTCATATCTGCTACCGATTGTGCATATTGGGGTCATTTCTGCTACCGATTGTGCATATTGGGGTCGTTTCTGCTACCGATTGTGCATATTGGGGTTATTTCTGCTACCGATTGTGCATACTGGGGTCATATCTGCTACCGATTGTGCATATTGGGGTCATATCTGCTGCGGATTGTGCATATTGGGGTCATATCTGCTGCGGATTGTGCATATTGGGGTCATATCTGCTGCGGATTGTGCATATTGGGGTCATATCTGCTTCGGATTGTGCATATTGGGGTCATATCTGCTATGGATTGTGCATATTGGGGTCATTTCTGCTACCGATTGTGCATATTGGGGTCATATCTGCTACCGATTGTGCATATTGGGGTCATATCTGCTACCGATTGTGCATATTGGGGCCATATCTGCTACCGATTGTGCATATTGGGGCCATATCTGCTACCGATTGTGCATATTGGGGCCATATCTGCTACCGATTGTGCATATTGGGGTTATTGAACATGTTTTTTATTCAAATCTGCGCACATTACGTCTATTTTCTTGAGAAAACATGCACAATTATGTGAATTTTCTGGGGAAAGGGGCACCAATACTTGGGCCCTCTGTCTTTGCGTTGCACTTTTAAAGGGAACCCGAGGTTAGAATAATATTGAGGCTGCCATATTTATCTCCTTTTAAGTAATACCAGCTGCCTGGCTGCCGTGTTGGTCCTCTGCCTCTAATTCTTTCAACCATAGACCCTGAACAAGCATGCAGCAGGTCAGGGGTTTCTGACAATATTGTCAGAACTGACAAGATTAGCTGCATGCTTGTTTCTGGTGTAATTCAGTTCACTACTACAGCCAAATAGATCAGCAGGGCTGCCAGGCAACTAGAATTGTTTAAAAGGAAATAAATATGGCAGCCACCATATCACTCTAACCCTGGGTTCACTTTAAATTACAGTTAGCCCCGCCCTCATCCGGTCATGACCACGCCCATTTTCTTGCCGCGGCGCGCTTCGCGCGCCACAGGTCGTCAGCTCCCCCGAAAGTTGGTCCAGCACCTGCTTAGCACCCCCTAAAAAAAATTCCTGGAGCCGCCACTGCTAATGGACAAAAAGGTCGCCGCCATAGACTGCAATGCAAAATATCGGTTATTGGGCGTCCGAAATTTGGAAATAGCAGTTGCAGGGATCGTGTTAACAAAAGTTTTTGTTTACAGAATAAATTTTATTCTAAATATCGTTTACAAATTTGTTTAGACTGTGCTTTACATATTTTTTCGTTTTTAAATTTCGCTTATAGGAGGTTTTACTGAATTTTTCGTTTTTAAATTTCGCTTTCAGGACAGTAACAAGTAAATTTTCGTTTACACTTATATTATCATTTTAAATTTCGTTTTCATACGTATAATGCTTAAATATCGTTTTCAACCTTATTCTATTAGAAATACATCGCTTTTGGAATTAACTTGGTTTTTTACATTTATAATGCGTCGATTATAGTTTTCAGATTTATTAACATACTAATATATTGCTTTTAATGTTACCGCTATTTTAAGATTTTTTATGTGTACGTGATTGTAAGGCCATTTATTCTAATATATATATATATATATATATATATATATATATATATATATATATATATATATATATATACCTTTTTCTATTTATAATATTTTTAATGTGTATGTAATTTTAAAGGATACCCGAAGTGACATGTGACATGATGAGATAGACAAGGGTATGTACAGTGCCTAGCACACAAATAACTATGCTGTGTCCCTTTTTTCCTTTCTCTGTCTGAAAGAGTTAAATATCAGGTCTGTAAGTGGCTGACTCAGTCCTGACTCAGACAGGAAGTGATTACAGTGTGACCCTCATTGATAAGAAATTCCCCTTTTTATCTCTTTCTTGCTCTCAGAAGCCATTTTCTGCTAGGAAAGTGTTTTATAGTTGGAATTTATTATCAGTGAGGGTCACACTGTAGTCACTTCCTGTCTGAGTCAGGACTGAGTCAGCCACTTACATACCTGATATTTAACTCTTTCAGAAAGAGAAAGACAAAAAAGGAACACATCATAGTTATGTGTGTGCTAGGCACTGTACATACTCATGTCTATCTCATCATGTAACATGTCACTTCGGGTATCCTTTAAGGCTATTTATTCTATTACAAATATATAAATTATTCTATTCATGTTATTTATAGTGAAGTATTTTAAGGATTAAATATATTATTGTTTATACTGTATGTGTGTAAGGGTGTTTGTGCAGTGGAGATGGTTAGGGTTAGGCACCACCAGGTGGGTGGTTAGGATTAGGCACCACCAGGGGAGATTTAGGGTTAGGCACCACCAGAGAGGTATTAGGGTTAGGCACCCCCAGGGGGGGTCTTAGGGTTAGGCACCACCAGGGGGGTCTTAGGGTTAGGCACCACCAGGGGGGTCTTAGGGTTAGGCACCACCAGGGGGGTCTTAGGGTTAGGCATCACCAGGGGGGTCTTAGGGTTAGGCACCAACAGGGGGTTCTTAGGGTTAGGCACCACCAGGGGGGTCTTAGGGTTAGGCACCACCAGGGGGGTCTTAGGGTTAGGCACCACCAGGGGGTTGGTTAGGGTTAGGCACCACCAGGGGGGTCTCGGGGTTAGGGATAGGTACAGGGAGGGTTCTGTACGAGAGTAGGGTAAGGTATAGTTACAGTACAATATTTGTAATATATATAATTTATTAAATTAGGTATATTTACACAAAGGGGAGGTCTAGGGATTAGGGATAGGATCTGTGTGAGCTTACAGTTAGGTATAATTGCAGTAAAATAACTGTTAAATCTACCATTGTACTACTATGCCTAATACAAGTGTAAATATCGTTTTTTGTTATAGACGCTATTTGACGTTTCATTTCCGATTTTAAGGTTAGGCATCAGGATGGGGGTTTTAGGGTTAGGCACTACCAGGGAGTTTTAGGGTTAGGCATCACCAGGGGAGGATTCTGTGTGAGAGTAGGATTAGGTTTAGTTGTAGTAAGTTAGCCAATAAATTGTATCATCCTGATTCAAAACTTGTTGCTAGTAAAATATCGGTAACATTGACCAATGTTTTACTATGCTCATTACTACAGTAACTATATTTTCATTTTCTTTTGATATTTTGCCCTTTTTAATACTGTTATTTTAATGTATTTATTATTCTATCGTAGATAAAGATGAAGAAACGATCAAAAATTGTTATAGACAATATCTTAACATTTCGCCTATACCCCACCCCCTTTTTCCTGGCGCCCTTTTTGATATATATATGCTGCGTAATTTACTATTTGGCCACTAGCTGTTCCCCACTTTATTTTCCTGTGTGTACTGTTAGTATGCTAACAGGAAGTAATGTGTGTATGTATGTTTACTTTCTGTTTGCCAATGACCATGGAATCTCATTGATGCTGGTGATGATTGATCACAGGCACTTAGATCGGTGGAAGAGAACTGTGTTCCCATTCACTGATCTGTCTGCTAACGGGCGGCAACGAGAACGCGTGTGGGAGCATGCACAAGCATGCACAGCAGGCGATTGCGGCTGAAGATGAATATCTACGTCCCTGAGCAGGAACTAAAGGTCCTGCAGGACATAGATATACCGTCTTCGAAAAGATAAGTGGTTAAAAGGAAATAAATATGGCAGCCTCCACATTCTTCTCACTTCAGTTGTCCTTCAATGTCATATGTAAACCCCTATATGTTACAAAATTAATTTGCGCAAAGCAGCAGCACAGTCTTATGCAAAATAAAAGAATTGTGGGCTTTTTTTTAATTATACATATTTTACTTATACAGTTCTGTTTCTGCAAGATTTTCCACACAAATATCAGCAAACAAATACAGCCGTTCTGGTAGGAACTGTATAATGAGAGTCCCCATGTTGCATAATAAGTAAGGTCATTCAGCTAGGCTTGTTATTTCAGGAACAATCAAAACAACTATTATTTACCTGTTCTTAAAACAACTTTGCATTTGCAGCAGGCATTATTGTTTTTGCATGCGGCGGCAGTGAAAGCCATACATTTGTACCATACAATGATCTGGTTGTTGCAGGAGGGGAAGTGGCACATCTGATGTTAAACCCACAGAAAGGGCTTGCAATGCCTGTGCATATCTTGAGCTATATTAAAAGCAGATTCTTCTAAATATGTGACAAGCCTCATTTCCAGGACACAGTGGCCCCATTGTTTCTGTAAGAACTAAAAAGTTATTTCCACTTACTGACTTACTAAGCACCACTGTATTCCCATTCACAGTGCTGTCCATTGTAAGACGTAATTAAAGTAGTCCTGAAAAGGAACTTCTCTATGCCATTATTTTGGGCCTTTTAATTTAAGCGTCTCGACATTTCTTCAGCAAACAAACTATCGTGCCATTGAAAATGGGAATTTTCAACACGCTTGTTGGGAAAGGGAAACGTGGTGAAGAATTCCCCCACTCATGTGCCAAACAACAGTGTATGAATACTGTATATCCTTTGTTTGTTATCGTGCAACACTTGGACTTTTTCTAAGCTATGTTTTATAAGAAACTCTGGAGTGATTACAGATATGCAGAATGTCTTATTTTACATGCTGTTTTAAATGCAATTACAGAAATTTCTGCATTTAAAGATATATTGCAAAAATTCTTGGTGGACTGGAGATGTGATTCTTATCTGTATCCCTATACATGAAGCAGACTGTGTCACTACCCTGAAGGAAAGAAGGGTGAGTATGAAGAGACTTCAGGAAATTGGGCAGTGAGAAAGTGGTCTCCAACATCTGTAAATGTCTGTTTTTAAAAGGGAAAGAATTGATATAATTTTACATGCATATTTTATAATTGTATTTTTATGGAATGCAGTTATATAAAGTTTACCTGAAATGGGGATTTCCATTACACAAAAACAGGAATCAATGCCATGTGCCAGATCAGTCTTTTATAGAGTTGGTTTGAAAAAAAGACATACTGTATATACTCGCATACAAGCCGAAGGTGGGTCACCTACTTTGAGTGGCCATTTATGTGTGGGACAGGAGCTCCTTCACTTTCCGTGGTGATGCGTGATGCAGTCCTGGTGTCTTGGATGGCAGGAGAGTGCCTGCAGGGGAATGTGAGGCAGAGAGGGGTGTCCGGTATTAGTGGAAGGCGGGATCGGGATCGGTGAACAGGATCGGATGGCAGAGTACTTTCAGCCACAAGCGTGTGCCGCTTTCCCTGCATGGCGGTGGCCAGCCAGAATGTGTTATGGATCCAGGCATCCGATGCTGGAGTGACGTGTCTGGAGTGACAGAGTCCGTGCTGAATCACCAGCACATTAATCGGGGATTCCCTCTTCATCCTGCACTTGCTGTGTTTCATATAGATGACGTGTTTTATATAGTTGACACCATCTAGTGGCGTCTTTAGACAGCAAGTGCAGGACGGAAGAAGGAATTCCTGATCATTGTGCTGGTGATTCAGCGCGGGCTCTGTCACTCCAGACACGTCACTGCCAGCACCGGTGCCGGGATCCATAACACATTCTGGCCACCACCGTGCAGGGAAAGCGGGACACGCGAGTGAAAGTGGAGGAGCACCTGTCCCACTTTGCTGGCATCTGATCCTGCCCTCCGATCCTGCCTTCCATTAATACCGGACACTCAGCTCTGCCCCACATTCTGCTGCAGGCACTCACCTGCCATCCAGGACAGATTTCTTCAATTGATCCAGACTTCCCCAAAGCACAGGTACCAAAAACTGATTGTAAATATATACCTACTGGGTGCACATTTGGCTGTGGGAAGGGGGCTGCCTAACACCTGGGTGTACATTTGGCTGTGGGAAGGGGGTTGCCTAACACCTGGGTGCACATTTGGCTGTGGGAAGGGGGGGCTTATATCAGTCAATTACTTTTTCCTGATTTCTAACGTAAAAGTTGGGGGGTCGGCTTGTATGCGAGTATATAAAGTACATCCATCGATTCGAGTCAACCAGCAAACCAGCCGCTGATGAGTCAATGGATGAAACGTGTTGGGCGGAACTAGAGGGCAGGACAATTGGCCAGAATGAAGCAGGAGGAGATGTCCTAATTTTATTTCAAAGTGCTTTTTTGTGGATGTTTGTGAGTAGATATCTGATTATCTTTTAATAAAGATAAAACAACTTGTAATTAGGAAACAACTGTCAACTAGGATAATCACTTAATGCATCAAAAGAAAAAAACGTTATTTTTCATGCAAAATGCCAACATAAATTATTATAGAGCAAACAATATTTTAATAATAGGTGAGAATGAAGAACCATTGTTGCTGATAGTTGGGCGGAGAATCCTGGAGGTGATCACCGGTTGCCAGCAATTACCAAGTGTTTGCAAGTGGTGATTGTGTGGTTGCTGAGGAGCAAGGGTGCATAGGAAGGTAGCAGGAGAGTGTCTCTTTATCTCTTCTGAAGGCAAATGGGGTCTAATGTGGCAGCACAATGGCGTAGTGGTTAGCTCTCTCGCCTTGCAGCACTGGGTCCCTGGTTCGAATCCCAGCCAGGGCACTATCTGCAAAGAGTTTGTATGTTCTCTCTGTGTCTGCGTGGGTTTCCTCCGGGCACTCCGGTTTCCTCCCACATTCCAAAAACATACGGATAAGTTAATTGGCTCCCCCTAAAATTGGCCCTAGACTACAGTACTTACACTACATAATATAGACATATGGCAATGGTAGGGATTAGATTGTGAGCTCCTTTGAGGGACAGTTAGCGACAAGACAATATATATATATATATATATACACTGTACAGTGCTGTGTAATATGTCGGCGCTATATAAATACATAATAATAATAATAATAATGTGAAGCTGCCTGTGGTGGTGATCAGTCTGGTAGAATTTTTAAGCGCTGTTTTCTGTCTCTGGGTCGGGGCAGTATAAGGGCCAGGTGAGCGTGCCATTTTGGGCAGTGGGAAGTCTCAACTGATCCTGCTGCCGTGCTCCTCTCCACCTCTGTCTCTGGTTAGCTTGCCGCTAGTGACTCTGATCCTCCGAGGCCGCTGTCCTTCACACTGCGCAACACCAGCGGCAGCGCTCCTCTTCCCTTTAGGCTTCGTTTACAGTCACCGCACATCCTGCCACTGTACATGCGCCGTCCTTCCTGGTTATGGCGCCCTTCCTTGTTAGGGCATACATGCATACTTCCTACAACACTAGAAGAAGATTCTGGCATCAGTCAGTAGATTTACAGGTGCTACAAAGTAAATGGAGCCCTCACAGTCAAGTACACTCTACCACTCACACCTTCATGGGCCATTTCTATGAAAGAATAACTATGATTAAACTCCTTTCCGAACGACACAATGTTACTTGTAATTGTGATTAGGGCATTCAGACAGAATGGGGCTGAGCCTGTATCTGTGAAGCTTATGGTGGCCACTAATGATCCAATCTTTTTCATCCAGTCTTACCATTTCTATGAAATATAAGGGAACTGCCTAAATTATCCATTTCATATATTTACTCAATTTACCCATATACCTCATAGATTTGGTAAAATTGGATGAAAAATATTGCATCATTAGTGGCCACCTTAACCATTTAAGCAGAAGACCATGTGCGCTCCCGCGGCCGATCACGCACGTGGATCGATAGCCCAGGAATCAGTGAATCGGGACATCGTGCCCGATCACTGATTCCTTTCCCCGGCAGAAAAAGCGACCGCTTCTCTCGGAAGCCTCGCTTTTTCTGCCTCCTACGTCCCCTACGTCATTCTAAGCGTACATGTTACGCTTAGAGTGACGTCATGTAAACAAACTCAAGGCTGCCATCTCGTGGCCAAAAAGTAAAACTACATCTACATGTGAAAAATAAACACATATTTACATTAAAAAATTACTAATTACATCCCACCTTCCCCAAAATACCCAAATAAAATGTTTAATAATTAAAAAAACAACAACATTACAATAAAAATAAAAGAAACACATAAATATTTACATAAGGGTCTAAACTTTTTAAATATAAAGATGAAATATATATATATATATATATATATATATATATATATATATATATATATATATATATATATATTATAATAAGCTTGTAAATAGTGATGGATGCAAAACGGGAAAAAAATCACTTTTATTTTCAAATAAAATATTGTCGCCATACATTGTGATAGGGACATAATTTAAACTGTGTAATATCCGGGACTATTAGGCAAATACAATACGTGGGTTTTAATTATGGAGGCATGTTTTATTTTTAAACTATAATGGCCGAAAACTGAGAAATAATGCATTTCTTCAGTTTTTTTCTTATTCTTCCTGTTAAAATGCATTTACAGTAAAGTACCTCTTAGCAAAATGTACCACCCAAAGAAAGCCTAATTGGTGGCGGAAAACACAAGATACAGATCAGTTCATTGTGATAAGTAGTGATAAAGTTATAGGCTAATGAATGGGAGGTGAACATTGCTCAGATGCATAAAGTGAAAACAACTGAAGGCTGAAGTGTGGTTAAGAAATAGTTCACAGTGCTCACTCAGTCGCGTTGCAGAATCATTCTGCAGGCCAACTCACTACCCATACAATTCTATTGGCCTGTTCACAGTACTGCATTGTAACGGATCACGTTATTCTAACTCGCTGCATGTATTAAAGGGAACCTTAACTCTAAAAAAAAATTAGTTTCACTTACCTGAGGCATCTACCAGCCCCCTGCAGACATCCTGTGCCCTCGCAGTCACTCACGGCTCCTCCAGTCCCCCGCAGCCAGCTAGTTTCATTTTTGCTAACTTAGAGTCGGCAGGCCGCCATGCGTGCAGGGAGCTGGTAGATGTCCCAGGTAAGTGAAACTCTTTTTTTTTTTCTTTTTGAGTTAAGGTTCCCTTTAAAGTCTATGTCCAGTCACCATTGCAGTTCACACTCATTATAAAGCGTGGGTTTTAAACTGACTACTGTGAACCTAGCCAGAAAGTATATTGCTGCACAACATAGTTGAAATATGCTTCATATGGGAAGCTGCACATGGAAAAGGGAAACTACAGTTCAAAGTGATTGGGGGAGGGGCCTGCACATAAAAGAGAGGTGGTGCTGCACATGGAAGGAGGGACTGCCCTAGAGATAAGACTTGCTACACATTGAAGTGGGGCTGCTGCACATGGAAGAAGGGACTGCTCCAGACAGAAGAGTAGCTACACATGGAAGTGGGGCTGCTGCACATGGAAGAAGGGACTGCTCCAGATGGAAGAGTAGCGACACATGAAAGTGGGGCTGCTGCACATAAAAGAAGGGACTGCTCCAGATGGAAGAGTAGCGACACATGAAAGTGGGGCTGCTGCACATGGAAGAAGGGACTGCTCCAGATGGAAGAGTAGCGACACATGGAAGTGGGGCTTCTGCACATGAAAGAAGGGACTGCTCCAGATGGAAGAGTAGCTACACATGGAAGTGGGGCTGCTGCACATGGAAGAAGGGACTGCTCCAGATGGAAGAGTAGCGACACATGGAAGTGAGGCTGCTGCACCTGAAAGAAGGGACTGCTCCAGATGGAAGAGTAGCTACACATGGAAGTGGGGCTGCTGAACCTGAAAGAAGGGACTGCTCCAGATGGAAGAGTAGCTACACATGGAAGTGGGGCTGCTGCACATGGAAGAAGGGACTGCTCCAGGTGGAAGAGTAGCGACACATGGAAGTGGGGCTGCTGAACCTGAAAGAAGGGACTGCTCCAGATGGAAGAGTAGCTACACATGGAAGTGGGGCTGCTGCACATGAAAGAAGGGAGTGCTCCAGATGGAAGAGTAGCGACACATGGAAGTGGGGCTGCTGCACATAAAAGAAGGGACTGCTCCAGATGGAAGAGTAGCGACATATGGAAGTGGGGCTGCTGCACATGGAAGAAGGGACTGCTCCAGATGGAAGAGTAGCTACACATGGAAGTGGGGCTGCTGCACATGGAAGAAGGGACTGCTCCAGATGGAAGAGTAGCGACACATGGAAGTGGGGCTGCTGCACATGGAAGAAGGGACTGCTCCAGATGGAAGAGTAGCGACACATGGAAGTGGGGCTTCTGCACATGAAAGAAGGGACTGCTCCAGATGGAGGAGTAGCTACACATGGAAGTGGGGCTGCTGCACATGGAAGAAGGGACTGCTCCAGATGGAAGAGTAGCGACACATGGAAGTGGGGCTGCTGCACCTGAAAGAAGGGACTGCTCCAGATGGAAGAGTAGCTACACATGGAAGTGGGGCTGCTGAACCTGAAAGAAGGGACTGCTCCAAATGGAAGAGTAGCGACACATGGAAGTGGGGCTGCTGCACATGGAAGAAGGGACTGCTCCAGGTGGAAGAGTAGCGACACATGGAAGTGGGGCTGCTGAACCTGAAAGAAGGGACTGCTCCAGATGGAAGAGTAGCTACACATGGAAGTGGGGCTGCTGCATATGAAAGAAGGGAGTGCTCCAGATGGAAGAGTAGCGACACATGGAAGTGGAGCTGCTGCACATAAAAGAAGGGACTGCTCCAGATGGAAGAGTAGCGACATATGGAAGTGGGGCTGCTGCACATGGAAGAAGAGACTGCTCCAGATGGAAGAGTAGCTACACATGGAAGTGGGGCTGCTGCACATGGAAGAAGGGACTGCTCCAGATGGAAGAGTAGCGACACATGGAAGTGGGGCTGCTGCACATGGAAGAAGGGACTGCTCCAGGTGGAACAGTAGCGACACATGGAAGTGGGGCTGCTGAACCTGAAAGAAGGGACTGCTCCAGATGGAAGAGTAGCTACACATGGAAGTGGGGCTGCTGCACAGGGAAGAAGGGACTGCTCCAGATGGAAGAGTAGCGACACATGGAAGTGGGGCTGCTGCACATGGAAGAAGGGACTGCTCCAGATGGAAGAGTAGCTACACATGGAAGTGGGGCTGCTGAACCTGAAAGAAGGGACTGCTCCAGATGGAAGAGTAGCGACACATGGAAGTGGGGCTGCTGCACATGGAAGAAGGGAGTGCTCCAGATGGAAGAGTAGCGACACATGGAAGTGGGGCTGCTGCACATAAAAGAAGGGACTGCTCCAGATGGAAGAGTAGCGACACATGGAAGTGGGGCTGCTGCACATGGAAGAAGGGACTGCTCCAGATGGAAGAGTAGCGACACATGGAAGTGGGGCTGCTGCACATGGAAGAAGAGACTGCTCCAGGCGGAAGAGTAGCGACACATGGAAGTGGGGCTGCTGCACATGGAAGAAGGGACTGCTCCAGATGGAAGAGTAGCTACACATGGAAGTGGGGCTGCTGCACATGGAAGAAGGGACTGCTCCAGATGGAAGAGTAGCTACACATGGAACTGGGGCTGCTGAACCTGAAAGAAGGGACTGCTCCAGATGGAAGAGTAGCGACACATGGAAGTGGGGCTGCTGCACATAAAAGAAGGGACTGCTCCAGATGGAAGAGTAGTGACACATGGAAGTGGGGCTGCTGCACATGGAAGAAGAGACTGCTCCAGGCGGAAGAGTAGCGACACATGGAAGTGGGGCTGCTGCACATGGAAGAAGGGACTGCTCCAGATGGAAGAGTAGCGACACATGGAAGTGGGGCTGCTGAACCTGAAAAAAGGGACTGCTCCAGATGGAAGAGTAGCGACACATGGAAGTGGGGCTGCTGCACATGGAAGAAGGGACTGCTCCAGATGGAAGAGTAGCTACACATAGAAGTGGGGCTGCTGCACATGGAAGAAGGGACTGCTCCAGGTGGAAGAGTAGCGACACATGGAAGTGGGGCTTCTGCACATGGAAGAAGGGACTGCTCCAGGTGGAAGAGTAGCGACAAATGGAAGTGGGGCTGCTGCACATGGAAGAAGGGACTGCTCCAGATGGAAGAGTAGCTACACATGGAAGTGGGTCTGCTGCACCTGAAAGAAGGGACTGCTCCAGATGGAAGAGTAGCGACACATGGAAGTGGGGCTGCTGCACATGGAAGAAGGGACTGCTCCAGATGGAAGAGTAGCTACACATGGAAGTGGGGCTGCTGCACATGGAAGAAGGGACTGCTCCAGATGGAAGAGTAGCGACACATGGAAGTGGGGCTGCTGCAAATAGAAGAAGGGACTGCTCCAGATGGAAGAGTAGCGACACATGGAAGTGGGGCTGCTGCACATGGAAGAAGGGACTGCTCCAGATGGAAGAGTAGCTACACATGGAAGTGGGGCTGCTGAACCTGAAAGAAGGGACTGCTCCAGATGGAAGAGTAGCGACACATGGAAGTGGGGCTTCTGCACATGAAAGAAGGGAGTGCTCCAGATGGAAGAGTAGCGACACATGGAAGTGGGGCTGCTGCACATGGAAGAAGGGACTGCTCCAGATGGAAGAGTAGCTACACATGGAAGTGGGGCTGCTGAACCTGAAAAAAGGGACTGCTCCAGATGGAAGAGAAGCGACACATGGAAGTGGGGCTTCTGCACATGAAAGAAGGGACTGCTCCAGATGGAAGAGTAGCGACACATGGAAGTGAGGCTGCTGCACATAAAAGAAGGGACTGCTCCAGATGGAAGAGTAGCGACACATGGAAGTGGGGCTGCTGCACATGGAAGAAGAGACTGCTCCAGGCGGAAGAGTAGCGACACATGGAAGTGGGGCTGCTGCACATGGAAGAAGGGACTGCTCCAGATGGAAGAGTAGCGACACATGGAAGTGGGGCTGCTGCACATGGAAGAAGGGACTGCTCCAGATGGAAGAGTAGCTACACATGGAAGTGGGGCTGCTGCACATGGAAGAAGGGACTGCTCCAGATGGAAGAGTAGCGACACATGGAAGTGGGGCTGCTGCACATGGAAGAAGGGACTGCTCCAGATGGAAGAGTAGCTACACATGGAAGTGGGGCTGCTGCACATGGAAGAAGGGACTGCTCCAGATGGAAGAGTAGCTTCACATGGAAGTGGGGCTGCTGAACCTGAAAGAAGGGACTGCTCCAGATGGAAGAGTAGCTACACATGGAAGTGGGGCTGCTGCGCATGGAAGAAGGGACTGCTCCAGGTGGAAGAGTAGCGACAAATGGAAGTGGGACTGCTGCACATGGAAGAAGGGACTGCTCCAGATGGAAGAGTAGCGACACATGGAAGTGGGGCTGCTGCACATAAAAGAAGGGACTGCTCCAGATGGAAGAGTAGCGACACATGGAAGTGGGGCTGCTGCACATGGAAGAAGAGACTTCTCCAGGCGGAAGAGTAGCGACACATGGAAGTGGGGCTGCTGCACATGGAAGAAGGGACTGCTCCAGATGGAAGAGTAGCTACACATGGAAGTGGGGCTGCTGCACCTGAAAAAAGGGACTGCTCCAGATGGAAGAGTAGCGACACATGGAAGTGGGGCTGCTGCACATGGAAGAAGGGACTGCTCCAGATGGAAGAGTAGCTACACATGGAAGTGGGGCTGCTGCACATGAAAGAAGGGACTGCTCCAGATGGAAAAGTAGCGACACATGGAAGTGGGGCTTCTGCACATGGAAGAAGGGACTGCTCCAGATGGAAGAGTAGCTTCACATGGAAGTGGGGCTGCTGAACCTGAAAGAAGGGACTGCTCCAGATGGAAGAGTAGCTACACATGGAAGTGGGGCTGCTGCGCATGGAAGAAGGGACTGCTCCAGGTGGAAGAGTAGCGACAAATGGAAGTGGGGCTGCTGCACATGGAAGAAGGGACTGCTCCAGATGGAAGAGTAGCGACACATGGAAGTGGGGCTGCTGCACATGGAAGAAGGGACTGCTCCAGATGGAAGAGTAGCGACACATGGAAGTGGGGCTGCTGTACATGAAAATGACTTGGTGGCTGCCTTATGTACAGGGTGGCACACATAAAACCGGCACGGCTGACTGCCACTAAAGCGAGCATACAACAGACTCCATCTGGCCGTCCAACGTGTGCCTGCTACTCGTTTCCTATTTGTCTCCAATGTCCCCTGCAAAACAATTGTAGACAGTACTAGGGCTGGGACCCCCTAGGAGCGTTTTATCTGCTGGATTGGCAAAGCGCTACATCAGTGCATCCCTATGGGGGTGGTCTGCTTGCAGCATTTTGGGAGTGATCCTTGAGCGATTGCAGCAGTGACAACAGTGGCGAAATCGCAATCGCTCTAGGAATCTCTGTGCGGTTTAGGAAATTTTGGGTGCTTTGCAATTGCCGCAAAGTGTACTTAGCGGGTCCCAGCCCAAGGAGTAAATTGTATATATTGCTTGGATACAAATTAAGCATATTGTCTCGTTTCAACTAAATCTTGGATATATCAAACATATGGTCTCCAATTTAGCATGAGTATATCTATCTCCAGAGCTGAATACATTTTGGTTACTGTCAATAAAAAAAGCAGCCCCACTTCCATGTGTAGCTACTCTTCTGTCTGGGGCAGTCCCTTCTTCCATGTGCAGCAGCCCCACTTCCATGTGTAACTACTGAGGAAGTGGGCTGAGTCCTGTGAAACACGTTGTCTACAGTATAACCGTTTTCTAGCGGCGTTGCTAGGGCCTTTGATCGAGGGCACCGGCCTGGAACCTGTTGCTATGGTGCCCCAGATCTATTGAGTGGCAGGAGGGGGCACTGGGCGGACCGGCGGGGGTGAGCGGGCAGTTAAAAACTCACTAACGCAGGCACAGCTTTCATGTGCTTTCGACTTCCTACCCGCGGCTACCGTTGCCTTGGTTACAGCGCACCCTGTGATGATATCACAGGGGACGCTGTTACCAATGGGAGGGACGTCGAAGGGAGAAGTCGGAAGCACATCGAAGCTGTGCCTGCGTCGATCTGAAGGGAGGTGTGTTGTTAACTGCCCGCTCCCCCCCCCCCCACCGCTCCACCCAGTGCCCCCTCCTACACTAGGGGAAGCTACCTATCCAACCTACGCTGGGGAAGCTGCCTATCTAATCTATGCTGGGGGAAGCTGCCTATCTAACCTACACTGGGGGAAGCTGCCTATCTAATCTATACTGGGGGAAGCTGCCTATCTAATCTACACTGGGGGAAGCTGCCTATCTAATCTACACTGGGGGAAGCTACCTATGTAATCTATACTGGGGAAAGCTGCCTATGTAATCTATACTGGGGGAAGCTGCCTATCTAACCTATACTGGGGGAAGCTGCCTATCTAACCTATACTGGGGGAGGCTACCTATCTAACCTATACTGGGGGAAGCTACCTATCTAACCTATACTGGGGGAACATACCTATCTAACCTATACTGGAGGCACCTAGCTGTCTACAGCCAAGCAAAGGCCCCAGCCCAGCAAAGAAGAACCCTCAGCAAAGCAAACCCCCCCCCCCCCCCCCCGCCTAGCTGAGCCTCCTGGTCCCAGCTCAGCAAAGCATACAGCCAAGCAAAGCCTAGTAAAGCCCCCAGCAAATTGCCCAGCCCAGCAAGTCACCTAGCATAGCCAGGCCGGCTCAACATCACCGCCAGCCATGCTGGTACAGCATAACCGCCAGCCGAGTACAGTGCACAGGCCAGCCAGCTGAAGGCAAGACAGAAGCCAGATGTGGGGCTTATATATGGGAAATACTGCCTATTGAATATATTTAAGTTACGCCGCTGCTATGTCCATGTACATTTGGCCCCACCTATGACCACGCTTGTCATGATATAGCAGCTAGGTATGATGTTGGGATAATACAGCAGCATACTTTCACATTTTCTGTCTGCTGTGTATTATGTCAGATGTGTATGGCAGATGGCTTCAGGGTATAATTGGTCACCTGGCTGAAGGAAGCTGCTAATTGGATTGTCTGCATGGCCATGCAAAGTACATTAGCATTCAGTGTCCTCTGGACACTGCGGCCTGCAGCAAGGAAACAGGTAATTAGGTAACGACCCTCTATTCTGTCCTGAATCTTCTGAAAAGGTGTTGCATTGCTTTGAACTTTGTGTATATGTAAACAGTCAATATACAATCGGGATGACTGAAGTCTGCAAAGTTCAAAAGTGGGACAGGAAACCCTTGAAATTCTTGAAATTCTTATGTCACAGCAAGCCCAGATGGGACAGGGGGCTCTGCAGACAGTGATGTCCCAATCTGGGAAATTGCATTAGTTTTGGGACTGAACATTAAATGCTCCAGGCCACAAATCGGCCTATAAGAACCAGCATAGGACCTTCACAACTGGTAGCTCCCAGGAGATAGCAACGACGCTAGAACTGCCCCGGCTACTGGTCGGAACCGCGTTCTCCTGGAAAACAACGCTCAGATCTGTATGCTGGTAACGTTTTATTCCCATTTTTATTTTTGCAAACTGCCTTGTGTGTCTGTAATTTTTACTTTGTTTTTGTAAATCTTTTTGTATATATTCTTGTCTGCACTGTTCCACTTTTGGAATATAAAATATTTATTTAATAAGCCTGACTTCTGATGTACTAACAGCTCATAGCCTAGAAAGAGACTGCAGTGTAATTAGCGTTACAAGTTCAGTGCCTGATTGTGCCTTGCTACTGTACGATTGTATTGTGTGTGTGTCGTTCCCATATTTGGCCTAAAGCGCAAAGCTGATCCGAATACGTAAACGCCGGACTGCGTGCAGGCCACTCGACAGCAGATTGGAACTTGTTGAAGTGTCTAGCCGCAGCTAGTGGTGGCAGTGAGAAGTGTTTCGAGGGGTGACAGCCTTGTGTTAGCTTGAATAAGGCTGTTTCCCCTCTCAATCTGGTCAAACCCGCAGTCAGGAACCATATCTGCAGGCATGCCGCGGGGCTGGTTCCTGACAACGCCTACTTTACACGGCATGGCCACGCTAATTTTTCACTACGGCGCTCGCACTCATTCCCTCTTGGTGCCCAGGGTTGCCCCGGATCTCCCAGGAACCTAGAAACGCCCCTGCCATTTTCTCTTTTAATGAAGACTCCTTTTTTCCACGCATGTGAGTCTTCTTTGGAGGTAAGAGACCTCGTTACATTATTATATTGAGGTTGTAATACTAATATAATTTTTGGCCGCCTCCATCAATGTGCTTCACCCTGTGTACCCTACACTGCCTGAGGTGCCATCCTTACCACTGGGCGGCTGCGTCCACCAGTGGATAGGTCTAGAGGAGGAGAGCGACCACCCAGTTCCAAAGGGTTCCGGGATACTAAGCAGAAACGGGTCTTTTTCCACATGCATTTGCGGTGGTTGCAGTACTGCAACCCATCTTTGTGAGTATATACTACCCACATTAATTGTCATCACAACTATCCTAACGATACTGCACCGCACCATAAGGGCTTCCGGTCTCACCTTCTCTATAGGCTAAGGATGATCATCTCCCTTGGGAGGGAATCGCCTGTGACCTGCACAAACACATGTAGTGTAAAAGGTCCCTGGAGAAGGGAAGAGAGGACATACATTGAGTGTTCATTTGTGAGCCTCTGTAGAGCAAAATAATTACGATCAGCTGAATGAATTCAGCAAAGCTGTTGGCTGTGTAAAGAATACACATGTGCAGGCAGAAGAATGGTCAGAAATGATCAAAAAAAGTGATATTGGTCTACTATTTATGAATGGTTTCTCGGAGGCAGGATTTTTTCCAGATACTCTGCTGAATCAGTGTGGGCATATTGCCAGGTTATATCCATATTTGCATAGACCAGCATTCATCATTCAGCCAGCAGTCACATGGACTTTTTTTATTTTAATAAATGACTGCAGTAAAGTCAGTTCTATTGTTCGCCATGCACACCCACTTGCAGTTTTTACTACTATGAACATTGTTTCTTTCCACAGATAAACTATCCAAAGTCATTACTTGCTGCAGCTACACATGGTGGCATTCCTCAGAAGTGGAAGGTCAGCAGCAGACTCATGCCTCAGTCTTAACATGACCCAGGCTTGCCTTCTTCATCACATTTCTCATAATAACTAAGATCTGCTCATAACTTATTCCCCAAAGTGAGAGGGGGGTCAACCAGAGAATAAGAACACTGGGCCAGATTTATCAAAGCATTACCGACAGTTGTTTCTTCTAAAACTGTTCTAACCAGCAGAAGAACAGTTCTGCATGATGGTAAGAAACTTCCCAAAGCCTATGTAATAGCAGCAGTTTAGTGTGGATTTCTAGAGCTACACTACAGTTAAGAAAAGTGCAAATCCATTCCTTAACTGCTGCAGATTAAGAAGTGCTCATTAGCAGTTCTTCAGATAGTGTAGGCTAGATGTGATTTGTGAAGGGCTCCTCCCCCCTCACTCAGAGCTTGCTGACAGCAGGTGTGTTGGTTACCTCAGCAACAGCAATTCCCCCACACACTGCACTGCCTGAGATACCTTCCTAACTCCTCCAATTCCTTACAGTTTAAGAAGGAATCTGCACTATCTAGTGATTTCTTAGGATGTCTGAGACAGTTCTGCACTGATTTCTAAAAACCTCCTAATATTTTGTCTCAGACACTCTTGATAAATCTGGCCCACTGACTTCTGGCTAATTTTTTTTCTTTCAGTTAAAGCAAACCTGAAGCAAAAATAAACTTATGAGATAATGAATTGTATGTGTAGTACAGCTAAGAAATAGAACATTCGCAGCAAAGAAATAAGTCTCATGTCGTTTTCCAGTACAGGAAGAGCTAAAAAAAAACCTTCAGTTGCTATCTATGCAAAAGAGCTTCTTTGAGCTCTTTGACCAACTGGGTCAAATGCAGTCCAGTTTTCTGAAGCACATAAACAGCAGAGAAGCAATGAGAGGCAGCTTGAGATATGGTTTAGAGCAAGAAAGTTGAAAGGGTCATTATTTCTGCTTTGTTTTATAGCTTTAAAGATAGTTCTGCTTTGCTTTATAGCTTTAAAGATAGAGTGTGGTTTTTCAACAGCAAATATGATTGAATACTAAATAATAATGATATATCTGAAAATAAAAATAAAATATGCTACCAAGGTTCTATTCGTTATCCGTACTAGGGTTACTTTTAAGTTCCAAGGAAGCTGGCTTTGCCTTGGAAATTTCCCAGCTGTATAAAAATGACAATTCTGTGATGTATGTATTCAGTATGTATTCTTTTGAAATCAGACACTGGGCTAAGCTGAGACAACAGCCATCAGCTAAGTAAGACTTAGCTAGCAACAGTGTCTTGACATGTATTTGTAAAGAGAAAAATAAGTCGCATACCGTTGAAGGCGTAACATTTTTGAAAGGTATTCTGGGACAGGTAGCTGGTGAACGTGCTGTTGACGTCTAATGCTAGGGATAAATTCCCTATATAGGTGTAAATAGTTGTGCAGAAAGGAAAGCCTGCTGCTAAAATATCTACAATTGTAGTGTTTGCTATTACTCTGAAGGTTTGGACAAAGACACTATACTGTATGTTTGTTCCCAAATCACAACTCCTAAAACATTTTGGTGAATGAGAGCTAGAAATATGAATTTAAATGGAGATGAAGAAAGTTTAATTTCACATGTAAAAAATCTTTAAACACTGAATTTGCATCAAGGCAGTTTTACTGAGGGCTCTTTCACACCAGAGCTAGTTTTCTGTGGTGTAACGCAAAGTCGAAACTTTGCGTTAACCAAGGTAAAATGAAAGTCCATAGACTTTCATTTTACCTTTCACACCCGACGCTGCATTTCGGTGCGTTGCGGTTCGGCGCACCCAGGAGCTTTTAATCGTCAGGAGCCAACACTTTCCCGTCGGGTGAATTAATATCTACCGCCGCTGATTGCGTCGCACCACAACATTCCGATGACACACCGCAGGCTATTCACCGTTATTCATTGTTACATGTGAAAGAGCCCTTAGGTAACTTTGCTAATGTCCTCACTCTCAGAGAGGTGTATGCACTAAACTGCATTAAACAGTCATGTTGGGGAAAAGGGCAGGACCAAGGGGCATACACACATTCAATTTATGATTCCCCTACCGATTGTTTATTGATGCTTATGAGAACAGCTTTGGGAATGAGCTCGGTACAGACACATTGTTCAATTATTACTGAGCATGGTGTGCTCATTGCCAGGTCTCTCTGTAGGTCTTTTTCTTTCTTGATTTGATGTATTTCAGAGATGAGAAGAGACTTGACACTGGCAAAAAAAAACATGCCTGTATTATGGAGCTTGAGATTAGTGTGATGCAGAGACAAAGGTATCAGATGGTCATCACTTGTCTTCACGCTTCTACGGGAGCCAGTTACAGCCAGGTGTCATGTTTAATGCTGGGGATACACTGTACGTTTCTGTACCGTGTATCGACCAGCTGATCCGGCCACCATGATAATATTCAGCTGGCCCGATCATGCCGCTCGACCCGCGCCGGCTCGATTCCCGCCGGCGGACAATGGCAGGGAATCGAGCGGCTGATAAGGACCGCCGGCGGGGACGAGCGGCAATCGATCCGCGCGGACGAGCGGGGACGCGGCTGGGGTCGATCCGGTGGCCAATCGAGCCACCGGTCGACCCATCTATGCCCACCATAAGACTCTCTTTGAGAAGCCCAAATTATTTGGTAAATATCTAATTTGCCACGTTTCTTTAATTGGGTCTCAAAGCTAACTACACTACATACAGCTAGAGATATAATTTATGACATAACTAAGTGTTAGGGGTGGTTTCCACTGGGTGCTGCAGCCGTTTCCGATTTGGCTCCTGTCTGCTGTAAAGCCGCAGCCTGAGTCGCTAAGCCGTGCCATGCATGGCTATAGAGATTCAGCTGCATGCTGCATAACACTGCAGAATGTCGGCCAGATTCACACCGCAGTGCGATCGGTGTGTGTGTGTGTGTCGTGCTTTCTGTTGAAAGTTGTCTTGATTGCGAGGACGGACGTGGTCTCGTTCTTGATAGTGGTTGTGCAGGATGAGGCGATTGCTGAGCTTGGGGGGGGGGGGGGCACTCATTGATTGCAGTTGCTGATTGTAGTTGCTGATGGTGGGGGGGGGCTCTTGCCTGTGCTGTCGCTTTGGATATGTCGGGAGGCTTTTGGGACGGGTGCTCCTTGCGGTCATGCATGATGGGACACTTGAATTTGATGATTATGGTGTCTGGTGCAAAGGTCCCTGCATACGCTGTCGCTTTGGATGTATCGGGGGGAAGGGGCATTGCCAGCAGTCACTTCAGGGATAGGTGCCTTTTGCCGGGATGCGCTTGAAGGTCGTGCGTACTGGGACGCTTGGTTTTGGGCCTTGTGGTGTCTGGTGGTGCTGGTGCCCCTGCGCGTGCTGTTGCTTTGAAGTGTATCAGGCGGCTCTGCTTATAGCCACTTCTGAGACGGGTGCCTTTTGCCAGGGGGCACTTGGCGGTCATGCTTGCTGAGATACTTGATTTTGGGCTATTTGGTAATTTGATAGTGCAAAGGTCCCTGCACATGCTGCCACCTTGTATGTATCTGGAGACTCTGCCTGCGGCCACTTCATGAACAAGTGCTTTTTGCCAGGGTGCACTTATTGGTCATGCATGCTGAGACACTTGATTTCAGCATGTTATGTACGGGCATCGTGTGTTGGCGTTGCGTGTCACCTGGCATCAATGACACCGGGCGTGTGGTATGGCCCCTCAACTCTTTAAAGGATTCTGGGGGTTGGGAGGCGTCTTGTACCCCGGAGGATACGGTTTTCTCTCCGTCTCTGAAGGTAGCTCTTCTTTCTCCTTTTGGTCTGTTTCTCTTTTCCCCTCTTTATTTATTCCTATGTAATAATTAAATTTGGCAAATTCTGATTGGCAAACATGATGAGACTTTATGCCAAGGGCATGGTGATGAAGCCTATCAATATGTTTGGGCCTTCATAAACTGTGGCTAGACTCTGAGCTAATCAGAAAATAAAAAATAAATCAAAATTAAAAAAATTAAAAAAAAGTTGGGAGGTATGCGATCTGGCTGGCAAGCCACTAGATAGGCAGCATTTCACCGCCCCACTCGCATGCGGGGAAACACTGCAGATTCCGGCTTGGTGGAAAAAGGCCTTTAAAGCTTTAAACATCTATCATGCCTCCTGAGTGACATTTGGAATTTCTTTCCCAAATCTTGAATTGTATTGTACAATAGAATCCCTTTATAGTAAACTCCAAGGAACCAGGCCAAGTAGTTTACTATACCAGAAGTTTACTGTATCAGAAATGTATTATCTATCGTATGAAATCTCTGGAACAGGAAAAGATCTATATTATTACAGCATTCTAAGAAAAATGTTTTAAGAGCATATATATATATATATATATATATATATATATATATATATATATATATATATATATACAGTATATTACATCTGAAAGTGCCCATATTGTCACAAAGGTGTATAACTGTGCTTGTGATGATTTACGTTTAGAAAATGAGCCTGTGACAAATAACGTTTATAAAAATACTAAACATATTTATCCTATTTAATTAAAACATTATTTAACATTTTAACCCTTACTGTTTGTAAAACATTATTATTCACAAAATAAAGCGATCAGTACGTAACGTAAATTGCAATATATTTTTTACAATCACTATTTGTAAAACATTTCTAAAACATTATTATCCACCCAAAAAAATTATTTAAATTGTTTTATTTAAATTTTTCATTTATTAATGTTTGTAAAACATTATTATCCATAGGGGGTCTTAGGTTTAGGCACCACTAGGGGGGTCTTAGGTTTAGGCACCCCCAGTGGGGTCTTAGGTTTAGGCACCCCCAGGGGGTTTTAGGTTTAGGCACCACCAGGGGGGGTCTTAGGTTTAGGCACCACCAGGGGGTCTAGGGGTTAGGGATAGGTACAGGGAGGGCTTTGGGGTGGTTAGTTTTAGGCACCACCAGGGGGGTCTTAGGTTTAGGCACCACCAGGGGGGTTTTAGGGTTAGGCACCACCAGGGGGGTCTTAGGGTTAGGCACCACCAGGGGGGGTAGAGTTAGGCACCACCAGGGGGGGTTAGGGTTAGGCACCACCAGGGGGGTCTTAGGGTTAGGCACCACCAGGGGGGTCTTAGTTTTAGGCACCACCAGGGGGTCTTAGGATTAGGCACCACCAGGGGGGTCTTAGGTTTAGGCACCACCAGGGGATCTAGAGGTTAGGGATAGGTACAGGGAGGGCTTTGGGGGTGGTTAGTTTTAGGCACCACCAGGGAGGTCTTAGGTTTAGGCACCACCAGGGGGTCTTAGGTTTAGGCACCACCAGAGGGGTCTTATGGTTAGGCACCACCAGGGGGGGTTAGGGTTAGGCACCACCGGGGGGTTAGGGTTAGGCACCACCAGGGGGGTCTTAGGGTTAGGCACCACCAGGGGGGTCTTAGTTTTAGGCACCACCAGGGGGTCTTAGGTTTAGGCACCACCAGGGGGTCTAGGGGTTAGGGATAGATACAGGGAGGGCTTTGGGGTGGTTGGTTTTAGGCACCACCAGGGGGGTCTTAGGGTTAGGCACCACCAGGGGGTTAGGGTTAGGCACCACCAGGGGGTTAGGGTTAGGCATCACCAGGGGGGTCTTAGGGTTAGGCACCACCAGGGGGGTCTTAGTTTTAGGCACCACCAGGGGGTCTTAGGGTTAGGCACCACCAGGGGGGTCTTAGTTTTAGGCACCACCAGGGGGTCTTAGTATTAGGCACCACCAGGGGGGTCTTAGGTTTAGGCACCACCAGGGGGTCTAGGAGTTAGGGATAGGTACAGGGAGGGCTTTGGGGTGGTTAGTTTTAGGCACCACCAGGGGGGTCTTAGGTTTAGGCACCACCAGGGGGTCTTAGGTTTAGGCACCACCAGGGGGGTCTTATGGTTAGGCACCACCAGGGGGGGTTAGGGTTAGGCACCACCGGGGGGGTTAGGGTTAGGCACCACCAGGGGGGTCTTAGGGTTAGGCACCACCAGGGGGGTCTTAGTTTTAGGCACCACCAGGGGGGAGTCTTAGGGTTAGGCACCACCAGGGGGTCTTAGTTTTAGGCACCACCAGGGGGGTCTTAGGTTTAGGCACCACCAGGGGGGTCTTAGGGTTAGGCACCACCAGGGGGGGGTTAGGGTTAGGCACCACCAGGGGGGTTAGGGTTAGGCACCACCAGGGGGGTCTTAGGTTTAGGCACCACCAGGGGGGTCTTAGGGTTAGGCACCACCAGGGGAGTTAGGGTTAGGCACCACCAGGGGGGTTAGGGTTAGGCACCACCAGGGGGGTCTTAGGTTTAGGCACCACCCGGGGGGTCTTAGGGTTAGGCACCACCAGGGGGGGTTAGGGTTAGGCACCACCAGGGGGGTTAGGGTTAGGCACCACCAGAGGGTCTTAGGGTTAGGCACCATCAGGGGGGGGGTCTTAGGTTTAGGCACCACCAGGGGGGTCTTAGGTTTAGGCACCACCAGGGGGGTCTTAGGGTTAGGCACCACCAGGGGGGGGGTTAGGGTTAGGGACCACCAGGGGGGTTTAGGGTTAGGCACCACCAGGGGGTCTTAGGTTTAGGCACCATCAGGGGGGGGGGTCTTAGGTTTAGGCACCACCAGGGGGGTCTTAGGTTTAAGCACCACCAGGTGGTCTAGGGGTTAGGGATAGGTACAGGGAGGTTTCTACGTGAGAGTAGGGCTAGGTATAGTTTTAGTACAATTTTAATAATACTAATGTAGTTATGTATTAACCTCCACTACCCTTCCCTATAGCAATTATGTAACATGTACATGTAATATATTATATTTATAATATTATATATAATATATAATATTATATATAATATTATATTTTGAACTCAACTACAGTATATTTCCTTCACTAGGTTATTCTATTAGATGCTTTCTACAACCAGTTGTATGGCTCCATAATTTGACAGTAAATAGTCATATGAGATTTAATGGGACAAACTAGAATACAGTAGAAACTCATTATAGTGAACTCTGATATGGTTAAACTCTGGCTATAGTAAACTCAGTCCCGACCATGCACCTGGATGAATATACCATGAATGACGAGTCCTGTTATAGTAAATATCTGATATAGTAAATTATTTGGCAAGGTCCTTTCAATTTTACTATTACTAGGGGATCGTACTGTACTACTAAATAGAAAATCCCGTCCAGTTACATATGAAGCAAACGAGTACTAATGATGACAATGACTTTAAATGAACAATTTTCTTTTTATTAAAAATGTTTCATCACAATATATTTACCGGTTTAACGGTCTTGCAATATATGTATTGTCATACCAGAAGTGTACAAACTATTTCCTGCAGAGGTAACACAGGAATATTCCAAGCAGTCATTACATTGTGATCACACGTTGGCACGCAGTTACATAATACAGTATTACCAAACTTCCATCTCTTTTGTATTCAGCCCTGCTTTTATTCAGGTGACATAAAACCCCCTTCCAAATAACATGAAAAGGTGACGCTTCCTTCTTCCATTGGCAGGCCTGGATTTACCCCACAGGAGCCTATAGGCACAGATGTCCTGGCACTCTAGACTTCGCCCGCCATGAACCTACAAACCCCCACCGACCTGCACCGCAAGTGTGCTGGCTGCCGGCCCAGCTGTCACTTCTCCCTTACTTCCCTTGCCTGTCATAGGTAGCTACAGATGCCCCTGAGTATTAGGTAGCCAGAAGTACCCACAATATTAAGAAGCTAGAGGCGCCCCCAAGTATTAGGTAGCTAGAGGAGCCTTAGTATTAAGTAGCTAGAGGTGCCCCTGACTGAAGGGAGATCTTTTCAGTGTAATGTAGGGAACAGGGTGGGTAACCTCTCATTTACACTTTCATCAGGACTCTGCATACGGAGGAGGGAGAGAGGCACTAGGGGGAGTGGAGTTTGCCACCTTTCCATTATCAAGAGCCTGTAGGCACGTGCCTACAGTTCTATGTACACAGTGGATAGAGCGCTCCTCCCTGGGCAAACCTGCCCCAAATACAACACACTAGTCAAAAAAGGCTCTGGATCGCTTCAGATATGGGGGGTATGTACACCCTAAATGATTGTAAAAAGCAAAGTTCTGAAAGCGCTCTTTATCAGAGTCTATGTAGTCCAAACGTTACAAATAGTCCTGATCTTCCCTTCATAACATATAATCCTCTCACCAGATGTTGTTGCTGATTATATTATAGATCAGCAATGACAGCATTGGTTGATAGCATTGGTTGATATCTCAATCTTCACCAGGCTTCGAATTCACCAAGACATGGATTACCTCAAAGAGATGTATAGAACAACACATAGCGTAATACTGTCACATATATTGTGATTATCACCGTGCACCAACACCCTATGTGTGCTTCCACCACTCGTTTATGAGCAACTTATACGCTCACCAGATATTATGCTGACCACGTGGACCAGCCTGTGCGCTTATGATTGATTAGTCCCTCCTGTGGATGTATCCGCATTGACCTCACTCCTCTGCGAAGTACCCAGGTTGCTGTGAACTCGAATTAATAAAACAACATAGCGTAATCCAGAACACAAAACTTAGATCCACTCCTACACCTCAGTGCAAAAACAGCAAACCACCAGTGCTTCCAGGCATATAGTAATAGGTTACGCTCACCGCATATAATGGCTGACCTCAAGATGACCAGCAATCGCGTTTAAATGGCGTTTAGTAGTCTTCTATGAACGCTGCCATAGGCACACTTCCATATCCTCCTTCAACTCAAACAAACAGCATAGCATAGCATAATACTGTTTTATTTATATAAAGGTTTTAAAAGGTTACACTCACAAAAGTAAAAATGATATGCGCATATCTCAGATAAGATCCCAGGCTCACCGCCGCTGCAGCTTGTACATGCGTCTAACCCGTCTGCCGGAAGCCACGCCCTACCGGTTTCGTCACGTGTGACTCATCAGGGGCTGAGCTGAGCCCCTGATGAGTCACACGTGACGAAACCGGTAGGGCGTGGCTTCCGGCAGACGGGTTAGACGCATGTACAAGCTGCAGCGGCGGTGAGCCTGGGATCTTATCTGAGATATGCGCATATCATTTTTACTTTTGTGAGTGTAACCTTTTAAAACCTTTATATAAATAAAACAGTATTTGAATTGGTGCTATGCTTATAATGAACACCTCTATTTATATATATATGTGCATTGAATAGTAGTAATCCTAAGGCCTCTTTCACTGTGCGACGTTAAAGTCACACGTTAAAACAACATTTAACGCAAAATAACTCACTGCAATGAAAAATCACTGCCCCATTCACAGTGCACACGTTGCGTTGGTGTCTAACTCTGCACGTTAAGTGAAAGTACTGCATGCTGTACGTTGGACTGTTTGCACATACTCAGTAATGACTTGAAAGCATACTTTTCATTGCTGGTATGCTCTACTGTATGAGACAATAGCGGGGCATTACGTTGCGGTGCGACTTTTTTAGGGCGTTGCTTTGCGACTTTAACGTTGCATCAAAACACAATGTCCTACTGTGAAAGAGGCCTTAAAGGAGTTCTTTTGCATCCTAAAAATCAAACCACTTACGTGGGGCTTCTATTGGCCCCCTACAGCGGTAATGTCCCACGCCGTCCTCTTCCGATGCTCTATTCCCCGCCGCTGGTCCCAGTGTAATCACGTGAGTGATCACACTGCGGCTGCGCGTGGCCACGTGCGTGCTCGCTCCCGCACATCATCGGGAGCTTACTGCGCAGGCGCAGAACAAGAGAACTTCGTACTGCGCCTGCACAGTAAGCTCCCGATGATGTGCGGGAGTGAGCATTATTCGTCTGTTTTTAGAAGAATATTAAACCGGGACCGGCGGCGGGGACCGGGTGTTCGGAGGAGGACAGCGTGGGACATTTCCGCTGCAGGGGGCCGATAGAAGCCCCAGGTAAGTGTCAGCTTGTTTGATTTTTAGAATCCCACAGAACCCCTTTAACAAATGGTTTGTTATTGAAGGTATATTTTCCTGGGGGGGGGAGCAGTCTTTAAGCACAGCAGAGCCCCAAAAAAGCACATCAGAGCCCACAAACAGCCTACAGCCTATGAATTTTGCCTTTACCACTGTGAATACTGCTGGTATTTGTGCTGGTTACTTGCGAATGCTGGTTAGTTGTCAGCTCTGGATGGCAGGGATTGTACTGTATACAGTAATTGTAAGACACGATTCATGTTCACTACTGTCATCATCTATAGCCTGTTCACCTGACTCACCCAATCCCCCAGGACTATGATCTGGCTCCACTGGCTGCATGCTTGCTGCCGGCCGGTGTGTGACTGAAACGACTAAAGCCAAACGCTCAGCATGACAGCTATAAGGGAATGAAGAGGGCAACCCCTATCCATACATCTTGATACATTTGAGTTTGCACATTGCTTCCGAATTCATCATTTTTGGACAATGTTGTATGTAAGTATGGGACTCTATGTATGGAGCGCTATTCTTTGATTTATAGGAATATTATGTATTTATTATGAAGACCTTTTATTATTAATAAAGCATATTTAATAATGCATTGTTATTGATGAATAATAAATGTACTAATGGCACTGTCACATGTGGGCACATGCTGCATTATTAATATTGTTGATGTTTGGAAAGATAAAATGACCTTTTATTTTGTTTCATATGTGTGAAAAACGGAACTGTCGATACACACACTGGAAAATACTGAAGATAAACTGGCTTGTTTAAAGCAGGACTTCTTGTGGTGGATCCATCCAATTTGCTGAAATGAAATTGCCTCTATATATTAAATACTCTGAAATAAACTGGCCACAAACATAGGCAAGAAAAAGTGATCAGTTGATGAAAAATTTGTCAGTTAGGAGTTACTGTTTGTAAAGTAACGTGAAACCAACAGGCAGACTTGGAATGTAGAAGATATGCGGGCCAAAGTCAACTTTTCATATGCAAGATTCACTGAGGACAACCTCTGAATATATTTTGTTTCTTTCTTGATAATAAGCTTAAAGGACACCTGAAGTAAGAGATATTTGGAGGCTGCCATATTTATTTCCTTTTATGCAGTACCAGTTGCCTGGCTGTCCTGCTGAACCTCTGCCTCTAATGCTTTTAGCCATAGACCCTGAACAAGCATGCAGCAGATCAGGTGTTTCTGACATTATTGTCATATCTAACAAGATTGGGGGCATGCTTGTTCCTGGTGTGTGATTCAGACACTGCTGCAGCCAAATAGATCAGTGGGGCAGTCAGGCAACTGGTATTGTTTAAAAGGAAATTAATATGGCCGCCTCCATATACTTCTTAGCGCAGGTTCCCTGTAAATGATATGGGTTATATTGACATGTGTATGTGTGGTTGCATTTTAGCACTTTAAGCATAAACATGGATGACTGTGTCTGCACATAATTTAAAGTGTTTCTCCAGACACAAAAACAAGACTGTCCAGAGTTCTGTACATGAGTGACATAACTATGGACATTAGAAAGAGGATAGCAGCACTACATACAGACATAAAAGTAATACTAATACACAAGACCAGAAAGAAAAGGTGCAACTACGAACCCCCAGAGCCTGCAGGCTCTGGAGTACACTGGGACACAAGGAGCCTAGGGGGGCAGGGGTCACCAACACCCATACACCCATAACCCCCCCATCCCCCCCCCCCCCTCTCCCCACCACCACCACCACCCTGTAGCTGTCAGATATTTCAAATAAAATTTGGCAAAGTGAGGAAGGTTGAGTACTTTGTAGCCAGGGAGATACTTGATGTCACAGGGGACTGGCAAAGAGCATGTACATACCCATGTAACACCCCAGGGTCACATAGAAGAGAAGCCAGTGAGGGTGAAGACAGCATGACATAGGAGGAAGCGTGCTGGCCGGACAAGTGAGTTTGTTCCACTGTGAGTACTAAGCAGGTGACCCAGGGGTCTACCACTCACTTGTATGGTAGACCTGTGGGGGCCGTCAGCTGACTCTGGGAGCCTGGACAATTCCCCAGTTTGCTCCTATGGAAGCTCACTGTCTGTAGAAGGTTAGTGGGTGGGGATTCTGCATGGTGTTGATGGATTGCAATATCTCCCGTTGTGCTGCTTCAGCATATTGTAATGTAATGTACTCTCCATCCTGGGTATACACTTGTGCATCCTGATTGCCCCCCCCCCCCCCACCCCCTTCACTCTTACTGACCCTTCCTCTGCAACGGACTCTTCCTTCTTTGCAAGCCGTTCTACCCCAGCTGACTCTTTTCTTCTGACTACCACATGAATTCTGAGTGCCTCTTCCATTCTAGATCCCCTCTCCACCCTGACTCCACTTTGACTACCCCCTCAATTCTGGCTGTCCTTCCTCATCCTGACATTCTTCCCCCAACCCTTGCTAACTACTCACCCTTATGATTATTGTTATTAATTGGATTTGTATAGCGCCAACATATTACACAGCACTGTACAATAAATTGGCTGCAGTAGAGTCTGTATCTCCCGCTCCTCGGGAGATATCCTTTCTTACTGTTGCACCAAACACTTTACCACATTAGGTGTTCTGTATCTAGCTATACTGGTATTATTGGTGATTCTGCAGATCACACATAATCGGGTATAGCATCTGTATTATTGGTGATACTGCAGATCACCAATAATCAGAAATACTCTGTGTGCTGACACCAATCGTTACACTGCTGCTATCATTCTTGCTGCAGCTGTGGTTCTCTGTGGGAAGGGACGGAGGAGTGGGCAGCGGCAGAGCGCACAGTAGCAGGAGGGGGACCTAGGAGGAGAGCCTGGCTCTGAAGACAATCAGCAGCGCACGGCATCATTTGACAAGACAAGACAAGACAAATAACATTTATATCGCGCTTTTATCCTGGTGGACTCAAAGCGCCAGAGCTGCAGCCACTAGGACGCGCCCTATAGGCAGTAGCAGTGTTAGAGAGACTTGCCTAAGGTCTCCTACTGAGTAGGTGCTGTCTTACTGAACAGGCAGAGACGAGATTCGAACCCTGGTCTCCTGTGTCAGAGGCAGAGCCCTTAAAGGGACTCCGAGCAGTGCCTGTGGGTATGCCTTTAAAGGGGAACTGAAGAGAGAGGTATATGGAGGCTGTCATGTTTATTTCCTTTTAGACAATACCAGCTGCCTGGCAGCCCTGCTGATCCTCTGCCTCTAATACTATTAGCCATAGCCCCTGAACAAGCATGCAGCAGATCAGGTGTTTCAGTGGTTCAGACTTATAAGTCTGATCTGACAAGACTAGCTGCATGCTTGTTTCTGGTTTTAATCAGATACTACTGCAGAGAAATAGACCAGCAGGGCTGCCAGGCAACTGATATTGATTAAAAGGAAATAAACATGACAGCCTCCATATACCTCTCTCTTCAGTTCCCCTTTAAGCATACCCACAGCTAATTAATTACATCCTCACACTTACCAGCATGATGTTTGTAATTATACAGTATCCCCGGGGTTCCTTATATTTCATTGCATTGTGCTGAATCGAGCTGCCGACTTTGGAGAAAAGTCGTCCTGTGTAACACAATGTAACTATGGAAAGATGCATATGATTTTGAAGCTCTCTTTCTCCTCTTTCCAATAGATAAACTGCCACCCTATGCCTTTTAGTTTTCGCTATTTTTGTGATCAAAATTGCAGTGGCCGCGATTTCGATCGCGAAAATAGCGAAAACTAAAAGGCATAGGGCGGCGGTTTATATATCATTGGAAAGAGGAGAAAGAGAGCTTTAAAATGATATGCATCTTTCCATAGTTTCTGCACTGCTCGGAGTCCCTTTACCCATTTTACCATCCAGCCACCCCTGACAAGATGGCAAGGGCTGGTTTATGTGCTGATGGGGCCCCTTTGACTCTGAATGGGGCCCCAAGCGACTGCTTTTGTTGCCTGGTCGGTAATCCGGCCCTGATCCTGAGCCCTGCCAAAAGGCTTAGGGAGGGGGTGGTGACATGATAAGAGGGGGACTGCATTGAGATTCCATGATAGTTTGTCTAGGCTGGAATGATGTTCAGCAATCAAACAGAGGAAATTACCTCTGGTGTGTTGCAGAATTGTGTTGAATTGCTAGTGTATTCTGGTTAATTTGATTGTTCCTTAAAAACGAGACCCTTTAATTAGCACATCCAGCTGACACATCACCCAAAGCTGAACAAAGTCTAATCGGGAAGGCCTCCTCAGCTGAGACTTCTATCCTCCCACCCTGGTTACCTTCTCTATTCCGGGTGACTTTTTCATCCTAACTACTTCCTTTATTCAGGCTACCCCCACCATCCTGACTTTCTTTTCCACCCTGGCTGGCTCCCCCCAACCTAGCTAAATCCGCTGTCTTGGCTTATCCTCTCCATCCTACCCTCCAACAATGGGTGGCCTAATCATCCTATATCGGGCTGCCAATTATCCTCCAATAACATACTTATTGTTGTTGTGTGTCTGCTACTGCCTGTCATGTCACCTGCCACTTATGTGCTTGTTATTTTCATTTATTTGCCCTGTATTTTTTAACTTCCTTTTGTAGCAATACCTGAAAGTTTGTGAACCTAAAACATAATATGGTTTTGGTAAAACTTTTAAAACTTTAAACCACCACCAGCACATGATTAAACATGCCCCCTCTGCAGAAGGATGTTCTGCAGAGGGGGCATCACTGACCCCTCCACAGGATATCCTACCAATCTTATGGACAATGTGGATTGTTATTTTGTGGGGAACTCAGCCCAACATTCACTGGTTGTAAAAATCCATCCCGGAAACGGTAATACTGGAGTTCTGCAGCTCATCTCGATATGTTATTCTTGCCACCTATCAGTCCTGACAAAACTGTGCAAGATGGGAGGTTAAAGTATCCCTGAACCGGTTTTTATTAATTATACTTTTAATATAATTTTATTTGTGGTGTTGTGACATATGACGATCCTCCCCCTCCAGTGTCCACCGCTCTGCTCAGCCGACATCGATTATGGGGAGGGAGGAAGTGGAAGTTATTCCTCCTCTCTGCCCTTTCTTGTGAACGCCCCCTCCGCATGCTGCTTATGGTTCCTGATATGCTTACTTCACACAGTGTGCAGGGGAGCTGCAACACAAGCCCACACACGTCGCAGCTCCCCTGCACGCTTATGAAAGCCCCCTCTGCATGCTGCTTATGGTTCCTGATATGCTTACTTCACACAGCGTGCAGGGGAGCTGCAACACAAGCCCACACACGACGCAGCTCCCCTGCACGCTTATGAACGCCCCCTCTGCATGCTGCTTATGGTTCCTGATATGCTTACTTCACACAGCGTGCAGGGGAGCTGCAACACAAGCCCACACACGTCGCAGCTCCCCTGCACGCTTATGAACGCCCCCTCTGCATGCTGCTTATGGTTCCTGATATGCTTACTTCACACAGCGTGCAGGGGAGTTGCAACACAAGCCCACACACGTCGCAGCTCCCCTGCACGCTTATGAACGCCCCCTCTGCATGCTGCTTATGGTTCCTGATATGCTTACTTTACACAGCGTGCAGGGGAGCTGCAACACAAGCCCACACACGTCGCAGCTCCCCTGCACGCTGTGTTGCAGCACCACAAATAAAACACTATTAAAAGTATGTTTAATAAAAAAACAGTACAGGGGTACTTTTAAGGGAGACAGTGTGCTGTGTAAATGGCAGTGCAATGACAGTATAAGGCTCCCTGCACACTGCATGCGATTCTGATTTTTAATAGTTTTTAATCGTTTTTTACATGCGATTCTGATTTTTAATTGTTACTGCATGCTGCGTCTTTTCTGCGTTTTTCTGTTGATAGCATTCAGGGAAAATCGGAATTGCAAATTGGAATCAAAATCGAATCGGAATCGCAAATCGGATTTGCAGTGGGCAGGGAGCCTAATGCTGGGAATACATGGTGCGTTTCCGCGGCTCAATTCTGCTGCCTGATCGATTCCCTGCTCGACCCCGCGAGCGATTCTCTTATCTTCTGCTCGTTTTCCTTATCTTTTTCCATTGTCCCCATGTAGTATCAAGCGCGGAATTGATTCGGTGGGTGATCGGACATGTCGGAAAGTATCAATCGAGCCATCTAAATGGCTCAATCGAGCAGTACAAACGTACCGTGTATTCCCAGCATTAGTCAGCATTCCGCTACAATCTGCATGGCAGATTTGTGCTCCCTTTTTACAGCAATTCAGCATAAGTACACTAACATTAAAGTGAACCTCCAGACTAAAAACCTACTCAGTAGCACTGAAAAGGCTTGGTGTTTCTTTAACAGTTTCACAGCATCAGAACTTTGTTTTTCTTACCCAAGCCTGATTTTTAGCTGCATTTTTAGCTAAGCTCCGCCCCATCAAAGAAAACTGCCCAGGCTTTTTTCCCCTGATGCTGTGCAAAGTATGATGGGATTTCCTATGTTGTTATTCATGTTGCCTAGCAACTGGGAGGGGTGATCAGCACACAGGACAGTTGGAACCGTGTCTCATGCTCCCTGTCACCTCCTTTCAACCAAAAAGATGGCTGCCCTCATGAAATCACAAACCTTTGCCTGTTCTTTCAAAACAGGGTGGGTAAGAGATTATATTACCTATCTATTTTAACTAACATAACTAATGTAACTTAATGACAGTGGGCCTGATTCACAAACTAACAGTTAGCACGCTGGTGAAAAGCCCTTTATCATGCCTAAACTCAGTTTAGGCATAAGTTTAGGTGTGATAAGTTTAGGTGTGATAAGTTTAGGCATGATAAGTTTAGGTGTGATAAGTTTAGGCATGATAAGTTTAAGCACCAACTGCGTTAGCACCGCAGTGCACAGCTGATCAAAAGTTTTGCGCTAGCAAAGTCTGGTGCACTTTGCATAGAGTTTAATGGCGCTGCTTTGCGTTTGGGACTTTGCACGCTATCTACACTTATCTAAACTTAGCATGCCTAAACTTATCACACCTAAACTTATCACACCTAAACTTATCACACCTAAACTGGCTTTTCACCAGCATGGTGCAATGGTTATCATGCCTAAGGTCTTTTAGGCGTGCTAACTGGGTTAGCACCGCTTTGTGAATCAGGCCCAGTATGTGTGTTTAGGCCCGGTTCACATTAGCAGTCGCCGTCCGGAATCGCCGTGCCGGAGCCGGACCGCATGCGGACCGGACGAAACAGACGCACGGCATAGCAATGAAAGTCTATGCGACCGTTCACATGCGTCCGTTTCGTCCGGACCGGAGCCGGACCGGATCCGGACTCCGGCGTCCGTTCCAACATGCGCTATTTTTTGGTCCGGCTCCTCCGGCTGACGTATCCGGACCGGAGCCGGACTGTTGCATCCGGCCAATGGAAACCAATGAGGACCGGAGAGCGCACAACACACTGGCTATAAAAACCGGACGTTCTACCCCACTTCCTATGCTTTCTCTATGGTATGGTGGCCATTTTGGATGGGGACCACATGGGCCCAGCGTTCTCAGAGTGGAGCAGCAGTGACTTCAAGCTGGAGCTCTTTGGCAGCAACATGTCTGACAATATGTCTGATAACGAGGGGGTGAGGCCCTACACAGCAGAAGACCTCATCCTACAGGTGCAGCAGGTACCAGCCCTGTGGGACAAGGGGGATGCGGACCACAGCAACATCAAAAAATGCAGAGGCCTGTGGAAAAAAATTGCCAAGCTGTATGTGGAGGACTTTGAGCACTTGAGCAAGAAACAGCAAGGCACAGAGGGTATGTTGACTAGAAGTTTTTGGGGGGGCTTGTGGTTAGCTTGTGATGTATTCCACTTTTGCTATGGATTTGTGTCACCCACGTGTTGCCCATCCACCCGTGGCCCACCCACCTGTTCCCCACCCACCTGTACCCCACCTGTGATGTATCCAACCAACCTGTACCCCACCTGTGATGTATCCCACCCACCTGTGATGTATCCCACCCACCTGTGATGTATCCCACCCATCTGTGATGTATCCCACCCACCTGTGATGTATCCCACACACCTGTACCCAACCTGTGATGTATCCAACCAACCTGTACCCCACCTGTGATGTATCCCACCCACCTGTGATGTATCCCACCTATCTGTGATGTATCCCACCCATCTGTGATGTATCCCACCCACCTGTGATGTATCCCACCCACCTGTGATGTATCCCACCCACCTGTGATGTATCCCACCCATCTGTGATGTATCCCACCCACCTGTGATGTATCCCACACACCTGTACCCCACCTGTGATGTATCCCACCCACCTGTGATGTATCCCACCAACCTGTGATGTATCCCACCCACCTGTACCCCACCTGTGATGTATCCCACCCACCTGTACCCCACCTGTGATGTATCCCACCCACCTGTGATGCATCCCACCCACCTGTACCCCACCTGTGATGTATCCCACCCACCTGTACCCCACCTGTGATGTATCCCACCCACCTGTGATGTATCCCACCCACCTGTGATGTATCCCACCCACCTGTGATGTATCCCACCCACCTGTACCCCACCTGTGATGTATCCCACCCACCTGTGATGTATCCCACCCACCTGTACCCCACCTGTGATGTATCCCACCCACCTGTGATGCATCCCACCCACCTGTACCCCACCTGTGATGTATCCCACCCACCTGTACCCCACCTGTGATGTATCCCACCCACCTGTGATGTATCCCACCCACCTGTGATGTATCCCACCCACCTGTGATGTATCCCACCCACCTGTACCCCACCTGTGATGTATCCCACCCACCTGTGATGTATCCCACACACCTGTACCCCACCTGTGATGTATCCCACCCACCTGTGATGTATCCCACCCACCTGTGATGTATCCCACCCACCTGTGATGTATCCCACCCACCTGTGATGTATCCCACCCACCTGTGATGTATCCCACCCACCTGTGATGTATCCCACCCACCTGTGATGTATCCCACACACCTGTACCCCACCTGTGATGTATCCCACCCACCTGTGATGTATCCCACCCACCTGTGATGTATCCCACCCACCTGTACCCCACCTGTGATGTATCCCACCCACCTGTGATGTACCCCACCTGTGATGTATCCCACACACCTGTACCCCACCTGTGATGTATCCCACCCACCTGTGATGTATCCCACCCACCTGTGATGTATCCCACCCACCTGTGATGTATCCCACCCACCTGTACCCCACCTGTGATGTATCCCACCCACCTGTGATGTATCCCACCCACCTGTGATGTATCCCACCCACCTGTACCCCACCTGTGATGTATCCCACCCACCTGTGATGTACCCCACCTGTGATGTATCCCACCCACCTGTGATGTATCCCACCAACCTGTACCCCACCTGTGATGTATCCCACCCACCTGTGATGTACCCCACCTGTGATGTATCCCACCCACCTGTGATGTACCCCACCTGTGATGTATCCCACCCACCTGCGATGTACCCCACCTGTGCACATAAAACATACACAATGACCAATTATTAAACATCTATTTCTTGTAAAAAATTAAGACATTTAAAATCACTTAAAAACTTGAAACTACAAAATAAACACATTTCAACAAAACATATTAAAAACCAAACATTCACCCTCGTCCTGGTGGTGTATTAAAATAAAGTCTCAGTTGGTCCCTGTTCCGCAGTGACACTACCCTTGGCCTGCTTGCATACCTCCGCAGGGGCATAAGTGGAAGCACATTCGGGGGTTCCGGAGTGTCTCTTTCCTCCTGCCGCACAAAGTTGTGGAGGATGCATGCTGCCTTCACCACGACAACTGCGTTGGCCGGTTTCAGCAGCATGGGCGTGTGGAACACCCTCCACTTTGACACCAGAATCCCAAATGTGCACTCCACCATTCTCCTTGCACGGCTCAACCGAGCATTGAAGTGTAGCTGGCTGGCATCAAGTCCCCTGTCTGGGTACGGACGCATTACATGGTCGGACAGGGCGAAGGCCTCGTCCCCCACAAACACATAGGGGTAGGCCAGTGCCCTTGTCCCAGGCCAGGGTCTGTCACGGGGGAGACGCAGTCTGCCTTCCTCCAGCAGCCGGCAAAGGGTCGTACGCTGGAAAATTCCAGAGTCATTGGAACTACCGTACGACCCCACGTCCACGTACACAAACTTGTAGTCCGCATCTGCCACTGCCATTAGAACAATGCTAAAGTACTTTTTATAGTTGAAATAATGGCTGCCACTCCCCACGGGTTTCTGAATCCTGATGTGTTTCCCATCCAGTGCGCCAACACAATTAGGAAACTTGCACTCGGTCCAGAAGCCCTGGGCGATCTCCTCCCATTTCTTGGTGTCAGGCACAGGCATGTATCTGGCCCTCAGTCGCGTCCAAATGATCCTCGAAGTCCTCACGACGATGCCTGCCACCGTGCTCTTCCCAATACGAAATGTCACATGTAGCGATGTATATGTTTGTCCAGTTGCGATGTACCTACAAGAGAAATAATCGAAATCAATTTTTCATGTCGTTACAGGAGAAAGGTTCAAGACAAGGTGGCGCAATATACGTGATGCATACGTAAAATGGCTACAGAAGAAAAAACTTGCCGAACGAAGTGGCAGTGGCGGGGGAAAGCGACCAAAAGACTACCAATTTGCCAAGCAATTATCTTTCATCAATGAAAGCTTGGAACCTAGACTGTAAGTACCACTACTGTGGGCAGGAACTGAGAACTCATTTTAGCAGACAACTACCATGACTTCGGCCATGTATTGAACTGGCCTCAATTCCCATGGCTTTAGCGAACTTTTCTCAAAAGCTTTATCAAACGTTTGGTAGAAACGGTTGATAAAGTGTTTGATTAGTGTTTGCTAGCTCTGTGAATTGACGCCACATGCTGTTTGGCACACCAATAAATATTTTTTTTTATCTACAGGACTGAAGACAATTTGGAGCAAGAGGAACCGACCCAGGAGGCACGCTTCAGCAGTGAGGAGAGCGTGTTGGATGATGAGGTCGCCGATGTCACCTATTGCCCCGAGGAGAGGAGTAGGAGGAGGGAGTCCTTCGCTATCCAAGCTCTCGGCTTTGATGATGACTTGGGAGAAGAGAGCTTGGATGTTGAGGTTGCAGGACCGAGTGTGGCAGAAGCTGCACCTCCACAATCGACCGGTATGGAAGATCCAGGGGACCAAGAACAGAGAGAGGAGCACAGAGAGACTGCAGCACAACCAGCGCGCAGGGCAACCCCGACGCAGGCCAGAGGACGGGAAGATGCTGCCACACCACCAGTGAGGAACACCCCACCAGTGAGGCGTCGAGGTACCCTCCCCCCAACAAGGAGAGAGACAGAGTCCGAGATGTCCGGGGCTGTCTCCGGACTTCTCGGGATTCTGCAGAGCCACCAAACACTCATAACCCGGCAGTTGCAAGATGAGGACAGGGGCCATATCATGGAGCAGTACAAGTCCCACATCACTTCACTGCAATGTGAGCTCGAAGCTGTACATGGGCACTACAGGGACGAGCTGAAAATGATGCATGAGATGCACAGAGGAGAAATCGACCAACTGCGTGCGCAGCATCATCAGTCGGTGGGCCAGCTGCAGAACATGATGCAGCAAATGCATCAACAAAGCAAGGAACTGCTGAAATTGCAGGCACACCCGTGTTTTCACACTGTGATGTCTCTACTACCATATTTGGAAAAAGTGCCTTCCCAAAACATGATGGCGTGCCATTCCACTTTGCTGGACACGATCAAACAACACATGGACACGCCATTGTTGCAACCACCAATTTTTAGACCCCCACAACCTACAGCGGTGCCCCCCTGGCAATCATCACAGATGTACACCGGCTACAGAGGCAGTCAATATGGGCCACCGCTGTCAGGGTCCAGCTCATCCACGACCAGCACCCAAGAGAGTCCAGATTTCCAGGCAGCAACTCCCACCTTTTCTAGTAGTGGTGCCGATCAAATTTGAAAAAAACAGTCATATTGTTCCTGGACATGCTCCTCTGAATACCTCCGATCCTCGGAGGAAGGATACCATCCCAGGGCTTTTTAGCCCAACCTTTTCCCTGCCCCATCTCCTTCAACCAAGGTTCAGAGGTGTTCAGATGACCATGTCAGGGAACTTTTGTTTTTGCTGGACTTGAACTTTAGGGCCTGGTGTCCCCGAAAGACACTACCTGGGTCACAACCTTGTGCCTGTTGCACTGCACCTGTAGTCCTGCACCTGTGCCTTTGATTCCTCTTGTTCCTTACTTTGTTCTTGTTCCTAACCACTTGCACAAGACCCTTTGAACCATGGATGAAGGACACCTTGACTGGTCGGTGAGAGGCCTAGCCTTTTCACTGACCTGTGTCCTTCATCCATGGCTCAGAGGGTCCTGTGCCAGTGGTTAGGTTTTAGAAGCACTAATTTAGGGCCTGGTGTCCCCTAAAGACACTACCTGTAGTCCTGCACCTCTGCCATCGGTTCCTCTTGCTCCTCACTTTGTTCTTGTTCCTAACCACTTGCACAAGACCCTTTGAACCATGGATGAAGGACACCTTGACTGGTCGGTGAGAGGCCTAGCCTTTTCACTGACCTGTGTCCTTCATCCATGGCTCAGAGGGTCCTGTGCCAGTGGTTAGGGTTTTGAAAGCACTTCAATTTTAGGGCCTGGTGTCCCCGAAAGACACTACCTGTAGTCCTGCACCTCTGCCATCGGTTCCTCTTGCTCCTCACTTTGTTCTTGTTCCTAACCACTTGCACAAGACCCTTTGAACCATTGATGAAGGACACCTTGACTGGTCGGTGAGAGGCCTAGCCTTTTCACTGACCTGTGTCCTTCATCCATGGCTCAGAGGGTCCTGTGCCAGTGGTTAGGGTTTTGAAAGCACTTCAATTTTAGGGCCTGGTGTCCCCGAAAGACACTACCTGTAGTCCTGCACCTCTGCCATCGGTTCCTCTTGCTCCTCACTTTGTTCTTGTTCCTAACCACTTGCACAAGACCCTTTGAACCATGGATGAAGGACACCTTGACTGGTCGGTGAGAGGCCTAGCCTTTTCACTGACCTGTGTCCTTCATCCATGGCTCAGAGGGTCCTGTGCCAGTGGTTAGGGTTTTGAAAGCACTTCAATTTTAGGGCCTGGTGTCCCCGAAAGACACTACCTGTAGTCCTGCACCTCTGCCATCGGTTCCTCTTGCTCCTCACTTTGTTCTTGTTCCTAACCACTTGCACAAGACCCTTTGAACCATGGATGAAGGACACCTTGACTGGTCGGTGAGAGGCCTAGCCTTTTCACTGACCTGTGTCCTTCATCCATGGCTCAGAGGGTCCTGTGCCAGTGGTTAGGGTTTTGAAAGCACTTCAATTTTAGGGCCTGGTGTCCCCGAAAGACACTACCTGGGTCACAACCTTGTGCCTGTTGCACTGCACCTGTAGTCCTGCACCTCTGCCATCGGTTCCTCTTGCTCCTCACTTTGTTCTTGTTCCTAACCACTTGCACAAGACCCTTTGAACCATGGATGAAGGACACCTTGACTGGTCGGTGAGAGGCCTAGCCTTTTCACTGACCTGTGTCCTTCATCCATGGCTCAGAGGGTCCTGTGCCAGTGGTTAGGGTTTTGAAAGCACTTCAATTTTAGCGCCTGGTGTCCCCGAAAGACACTACCTGGGTCACAACCTTGTGCCTGTTGCACTGCACCTGTAGTCCTGCACCTCTGCCATCGGTTCCTCTTGCTCCTCACTTTGTTCTTGTTCCTAACCACTTGCACAAGACCCTTTGAACCATGGATGAAGGACACCTTGACTGGTCGGTGAGAGGCCTAGCCTTTTCACTGACCTGTGTCCTTCATCCATGGCTCAGAGGGTCCTGTGCCAGTGGTTAGGTTTTTGAAAGCACTTTAATATTAGGGACTGGTGTCCCCGAAAGACACTTGGGCAGCTATGCCCTGCAACTCTTCCAGCACAAAGTTGGTGGTTGGTGTTCCATAATAACACTGACCGGGCTATACCATAGATATGTTATTTTTTGTCTTCCATGTTGGAAGAATGTTTTCATGTTGGAAAGTGGTTGTTTTTGCAATAAAGAAATTTGTTTTTACATACCTCAGTGTGATGAGTAGTTGTTCTTGTGGTGTGACTGCTCTCCTGAACGTGGTATCCTTCTTCCTAAGGTCATCCTTCACCATCTCCAAAAGGGTATTAAACCTGTCAGGAGATGGAAAGGAAGAAGCTGTAAAGTATGTTGTGGGACAAGGTGTTGGGTGGAGGATGGGGGAGGTGTGTTTACAGAGGTTTGGGAGTGTTGTGGAGGGTGGGGGTGTAGTGTATATCTAGGTATACAGGTGTGTGGGGGTCAGGGTGGTATGTTTAGCTAGGTATACAGGGATGAGGTGTTGTGGGGGTGAGGGTGCGGTGTTTAGGGATGGTGGGGGTTGGTGTATTTAGGCCTATACTTACAGGGGAATAGACATCCGAGTGTAGCTGTAGAACTTCTGTGGGTGTCGTCTGAGGTCCCGGTAGAGGGCCTGGAACTCTCCCTTCCTCTGCCTCCTGGCTAGTAGAGGGTGCACCCACCATCTCCTGCGAGGAGCACGCCTACTCCCCACATAGTAGTAGGTAAACAACAGGAAGGAGAGAATTCCCAGGTAATAACAGTAAAAAATGACTGGATCCATGGTCCCAACTGCTGTCTCTGTATCCAAGGATGGTCTCCACACGTCCAGCTGTCTCCAACAATGACCCCAGAGCTTCTGCTGACCTCCCAGAACCCCAGGTATTTATACAGGTTGTTATCTCTTTAAGAATCCGGATCCGGACCGCAACCGTGTTCATACCGCACGGAAAACGGATGCAAACGGACCGGATCCGGACCGGATCCGTACCGGAACCGTGCGGATCAGGTCCGATCCGGCTCCGGTGCGGTCCGGACATCCGGTGCGGTTTTTACAAAACCGCAAGTGTGAACGGGGCCTTAGGCTGAAGTTTCTCTTTAAAGGTTGAAGAATATAATTACTGATCCTCTGCTATGCCATTTTTTCCTAGGTGTTCGCCCGTGTCAGATAATTTCTACATTTTAACACTATGAACATAACTCATCAGTCATTTGCATGCTGTAATAGAGAGATATACAACTTCCTCCCCATCAGGAACACGAGTGCATCATCAGTTACCATAGGATCAAGAACTCACTGCCGACGTAGCACATTCCCAGCTAATTGTAACTCTGGAGAAATCCCCCATGAAAGCTATAATTGTCCTTTCTCTGGAACCTACAAGCTTCTCAATGGCTGCTACTTCATTAAGCTATGTTGTTATTTTCTTCTACAGAGAAAGACTTGGTGGCAACCAAGAAATGACTTCCAGGAATGTCTCTAGTGGTTTTTTCACAGCAAGGGGGAGCAGAAGCCAGTGATCCCTGTCTGCATAAGTAATTAGAAAACTGGATTGAGTGATAATAGTGATTAGTACTACATACATGTTTGATCCCCTTATGCGGGATCAGTGAATAATGGCGCACAGCGCCTATGCAAAAAAAAAGGCGCCGCATTAAAAAGATACGCTTATCGCTATTTATCGTTAGTACTGCATAATAATGGCGCACAGGGAAAAAAGAAAAAAAACGGCACACACTAACGTTATTTATCAATAGTGGCACACACTAACGTTATTTATCAATAGTGGCACACACTAACATTATTTATCAATAGCGCCCTACATAACCCAAACTGCAGACGTTATTTAACTGCAAAACGGTGAATGGATTTAATGTAACACTGTCAAGGTTAGGGTTAGGCACTGGGGGGGGTCTTAGGGTTAGGCACCACCAGGGGGGGTCTTAGGGTTAGGCACCACCAGGGGGGTCTTAGGGTTAGGCACCACCAGGGGGGTGGTTAGGGTTAGGCACCACCAGGGGGGGTCTTAGGGTTAGGCACCACCAGGGGGGTGGTTAGGGTTAGGCACCACCAGGGGGGTCTTAGGGTTAGGGATAGGTACAGGGAGGGTTCTGTGTGAGAGTAGGGTTAGGTATAGTTACAGTACAATATACACCACCAGGGGTGGTTAGGGTTAGGCACCACCAGGGGGGTGGTTAGGGTTAGGCACCACCAGGGGGGGTTTATGGGTTAGGGATAGGTACAGAGAGGGTTCTGTGTGTTAACGCTAAATAATGATAAGGCTTTAACACTAAATAACAATAAGGCTTTAACATTAAATAGCGATAAGCGGCAAACGGATTAGCGGCAACACTGTGCGCCATTATTCACAGGCGCCATTTTCAGATGGAAGCTCTTATGCTTCTAGTAGTTTGTAATTACCACAGATAAATGTAGTTTCTAGCTGTTTCAGAGTCACCACACCATTAACAAAAAGCCTAACTAATGCTATACTGCATGCAATACTCATGCCATTTAATTTTCAGCGTATTTCAAAGTAGGGATATAGAGTTTACTGGGTGGACATTGCATTAGGATTTGATGAGGCAACTGGGACAGAATAAGGAAAAGTGGATACCGATTGTATGAGAGTTCCAGTTAAAGGGAACTAAAGGTGAGAGTGATATGGAGGCTGCCATATTTATTTCTTTGTAAACAATACCAGTTGGTTGGTTGTCCTGTTGATCTTCTGGTATAAGTAGAGTCTGAGTCAAAACCTTGGAACAAGCATATGACTATTTCAGTAAAACCTGTGTCAGCTGAGTCAGGGTACGTGATCTACATATGCCTTTAGGGGGCTATGGCTAAAAGTATTAGAAACATAAGATCAGGAGGACTGCCAGACAACTGGTATTTTTTAAAGTGGACCTGAACTCTTGCACAGGAAAGAAGGAAACATATAGAAATGTGCCCTGTGTGTATTTAGAGTTTTGCCTGTCTAATTTCCCCTCATCTGTGACTAAGCACACGTTGAAATTTGATCCCTCAGTTGTCTCAGCTGGCTGCCATGGCAGAGAGCTGACTGGTAAATACAGGATGTTAACAACGTCTGATTCCATGATAACAGGAAGCAGACACACTGCAGATTTATTGCAGGATTTGTATCAGCTGTAACAAAGAAATGTTTTTGGTTATTATGTTGTTTCTTTAAGGCCTAGTGCACACCGGAGCGTTTCCGCTGCGGTTTGCGATCTGCTTGCGGGTGCGGATCCGCTAGGGTAATGTATTTCAATGGGCTGGTGCACACCAGAGCGGGAGGCGTTTTGCAGAAACGCATACTCCCGGGCTGCTGCAGATTTTGGATTGCGGATGCGTTTCTGCCTCAATGTTAAGTATAGGAAAACCGCAAACCGCTCTGAAAAACGGCACTTCAGAGCGGTTTGCCAGGCGGTTTTTGTTACAGTAGCTGTTCAGTAACAGCTTTACTGTAACAATATATTAAATCTACTACACCAAAAACGCTTCACAAAACCGCAAAATGCTAGCTGAAACGCTACAGAAAAAGAAGAAAAAGCGTTTCAAAATCTGCAAGCATTTTGCGGATCTGCTAGCGGTTTTTGGTGTGCACTAGGCCTTAGAGCAGAGAGGACATTCAGAAATCAGGGCCGCTTTAATAGAAAATAAATGTAGCAGCCTCCATATCGCTCTCACCTCGGGTTCCCTTTAACCTCCCTGGCGTTCTGGGTAATGCGTACATAAGTACGCATTACCGTCTTTGTTAAATATTTTTTTTCCTTGCTGTAGCTAGCGTATTGCTAGCTACAGCAGTACGCCATGCCGTCTGCGTCCGCATCCACCCTCCCAATCCCCGCCGGCCATACCCACGCATCCGAGATCCCCAGAGAAGCGTAACTTCCTATCGTCGCTTCTCTCGTCGCCACGGTGATGATCGGACATGACATCATGAGGAGCTTCGAGCCTTCCCATTGCGCAGCCTGGAGGTGATTCGCCAGGCTGTGCTAGGCATTTCGAAGGGGGGAGAGCCCCTTTAGCGGTGCATCGCGGCGGATCGGTGGGTAGCAGCGGCGATCGGACAGAACATGAAGCTAGCAAAGTGCTAGCTACATGTTCTGACAAAAAAAAGTAAGTAAAAAGACCCTCCAGGGGCTGAGCAATCCTCCTTGGCATACATGGACGAGCTGAGCTCGTCCATACCACCAAGGAGGAAACAGTAAATTCGGGCGCCTGAGGCTAGTGGACAAATCGGGCGCCGCCATTCACTTCTATAATAAATATCGTTTAATGGGCGCCCGGTAGGAAAAAAGGGCGCCGGAGAAAACTAACGTTTTAAAAGCGGCGCCCGGAGACTTAATGTTTTATTACTGTTTCTCATGATTACACATTATTTAATGATTTATACATGTTTAAATATTATTTTTAAACGAAAACCAGTACAATATTTTTTCCAAACATTATTTTTAAACGAAAAACATTACTTTTTTTTTCTTTTTTTTTTTTTTTTTTTACATTATTTTTAAACGAAAAAAATAACAGGGGGGTCTTAGGTTTAGGCACCAACAGGGGGGTCTTAGGTTTAGGCACCAACAGGGGGTCTTAGGTTTAGGCACCAACAGGGGGGTCTTAGGTTTAGGCACCAACAGGGGGGTCTTAGGTTTAGGCACCAACAGGGGGTCTTAGGTTTAGGCACCAAAAGGGGGGTCTTAGGTTTAGGCACCAACAGGGGGGTCTTAGGTTTAGGCACCAACAGGGGGGTCTTAGGTTTAGGCACTAACAGGGGGGTCTTAGGTTTAGGCACCAACAGGGGGGTCTTAGGTTTAGGCACTAACAGGGGGGTCTAGGGGTTAGGGGTAGGTACAGGGAGGGTTACTTAGGCACCAACAGGGGGGGTCTTAGGTTTAGGCATCAACAGGGGGGTCTAGGGGTTAGGGGTAGGTACAGGGAGGGTTACTTAGTAATTTTTTTTTTAAACGTTATTATACGTTTCATTATTTAAACGAAAGATTAACGTTTTTACAATTGCCGATTTAATGCACATTATTTAATGATTTATAACGTTTAAAAACATTACTTTTAAACGAAATACATTTTTAAACGTAATCCATGTTTATCGTTAAAAACCCGGCGCCCTTTTTTCCCATCGCCCCTTTTTAACGTACGCCACCAAGGAGGTTAACTGATAGAGGGAGTGAAGAAAAAAGCATTGGCACTGCAGTGTTATTATAGGAAAGATAGGATTGTCAGCAGTGCTGCACTTCACAGGGTCGGTGTTTCTTTAAACCTTAGTGTGCTGCCATGCTCTGACCAAAAAGGATCCAAAGATAATGCTGTAACTGGTGCATCTTCATAGCGTGCAAAAACATGTCAGTAAGACGTAGGTAGTATAACATATAAGAGAGGAGTTCCTCCTTTACCCATTCACTCTCAACATACATCCATGCTATAGAGGGGCATCTCTTCTCACTACTTATATATATATGCAGTTCCTTAGTCTTTAAAAAATACCTTTCTCACAAAACCATTCGGGGAAAAAAACCTTTTCAGAGAATTTCCCTCATAAAAAACGTCCTTCATAAAAAACGCTGTATTTCTACAGCACTCAATTGCAGTTCCCAAGTTCTTATCAAGGACGAGCAATCAGCTCCAAGTTATATGCAGTCAGTTCTGAGTTATATGTCAGTTGAACAATAAATCAGCTCCGGGCTATGCGTCACTTAAAGAGGAACTCCAGTGAGAATAATGTAATAAAAACAGTGCTTAATTTTTATAATAATTATGTATAAATGATTTAGTCAGTGTTTGCCTATTGTAATATATTTTAAATCCCTGATTTACATTCTGACATTTATTACATGGTGAAATTTTTACTGTTGGCAGGTGATGTACCTGCTGCATGCTTTTTTGGCAGTTGGAAAGAGCTGTAAACAGCTATTTCCCACAATACAACAAGGTTCACAGACAGGAAACTGCCAGGAGTACCACGGTCCTCAGAGTTTCTTGTGGGAGGGGTTTCACCCCAATATCAGTCATACAGCGCCCCCTGATGGTCTGTTTGTGAAAAGGAATAGATTTCTCATGTAAAAGGGGGTATCAGCTACTGATTGGGATAAAGTTCAATTCTTGGTTGGAGTTTCTCTTTAAAAATGACCATATGATCAAACTCACGGTTTCAATGTAGTAGATTACCGCTAATGGGATACTTACATGGAGAGATTTGATCCGCTCACGTTACCGCTCCCCTCAGGCTTCAACACTCTCACTCATGTGCCTGAGTATTTTACTCCTAAAGATCCGCGTGCTGCCTTCCCAAGCAGACGTCTTCGTGCAGCATACGTCAGTTCCGTATACAAGTCTCAGGAACCTGCTCGCTGTACTTCCATCTGGCTGATCTTCAGCAAGCACTTGCCTCTGGTGATGTCACCAATTCAGGTTGCCGGAACTTCGTGTGTGGGCGGCCGTTGCACGCTTCCACGGCTCGCCCCTGTCCAGCACCTATACAGATCGTTCTAAACGATTGAAGTTACACCTCAGGTGAGGTGATGCCTGAGTTATTAATTGTGCCTGCCCCCCTCTCTCACTAAATTACTCCAACTGGCCAACAAGGACTGTCTCTAGTCATGTGATATTGGTGACAGGATTAGGGGGCATAGCTCTAGTGACGGTTGGCCAATCGGATCAGATCGGTGTGCCTCAGATCAGTGAGCAAGGACAGGCAAAATTTACAACTTAGGGCTTAGTCTCAGTCCATAAACAGCTGAGGACAATTTCAGTTTAAAGGGATACTGTAGGGGGGTCGGGGGAAAATGAGCTGAACTTACCCGGGGCTTCTGATGGTCCCCCTCAGACATCCTGTGTTGGCGTAGCCACTCACCGATGCTCCGGCCCCGCCTCCAGTTCACTTCTGGAATTTCTGACTTTAAAGTCAGAAAACCACTGCGCCTGCACGCCCGTATCCTCGCTCCCGCTGATATCACCAGGAGTGTACTGCGCAGACACAGACCATACTGGGCCTGCGCTGTGTGCTCTTGATGACATCAGCGGGATCGAGGACATGGCAATGCAGGCGCAGTGGTTTTCAGACTTTAAAGTCTGAAATTCCAGAAGTGAACCGGAGGCGGGGCTGGAGCATCGGTGAGTGGCTGCGCCAACACAGGATGTCTGCGGGGGACCGTTAGAAGCCCCAGGTAAGTTCAACTCATTTTCCCCTGACCCCCCTACAGTATCCCTTTAAGTTAAGTTTAGGCTGGGTATATTATTTTCTGATAGTTTACTGTTTGCTTAGAGTTTACAATGGACTGATAGGCATACACAATTAATGGGGTAAATGATGGACATCTACATGCTCCAGACTGCTCAATCTGCAGAGAGAACAGCCTCTTACTGTCAATTGAATATTGATCTAGGGGGCCTTCATTTTAAAAGCTTTTCATTAAATTCAATGTTTTAATTTTGCATTATTATTATTTAGTGCATTGACATCTTAAAGGACTTACGAGGCCAAAATGGCTAAAAAAGCCAAGTACCTGCAAGATGTTTAAATGCACGGAGGATGCCGTCCGCGCCCTCCGTGCAGTTCCTCCGGGTCCCCTTCCTGAAATCGCCCCCCGTGCCGATCGCGACCCCACAGGCCGGGTCGGGCTCTCATGCCGCTCCTAATATGGCCGCCGGAGCTGGCCGCGGCTGTGCAGTCCGCATTGCCCCGAATGCGGCTGCGCAGCTCTAGGGCCAACCCCTCCGATCCATGCTACAGTGCGTGGTTCGGGGGGCTGGCCCAAGAGCTGCGCAGCCACACTCGCGGCAATGCAGACTGCGCAGCCGCGGCCAGCTCTGGCGGCCATATTAGGAGCGGCATGAGAGCCCGACCTGGCCTGTGGGGTCGCGATCGGCACGGTAGCGATTTCAGGAAGGGGACCCTGCGGATCTGCACGGAGGGCGCGGACGGCGTCCTCCGTGCATTTAAACATTTTGCAGGTACTTGGCTTTTTTAGCCATTTTGGCCTCGTAAGTCCAACCTCCTTGGCGGTTAATTTTTTTTTTTCTAATTTAAAAAAATCCTTTTTTTTAAAAAAAAAATTTTTTGTTTCATGTAAAGCTACCAGAGTGGTAGCTACATGAAACACCACTAGAGGGCGCATGTGGCCCTCTAGTCCGATCGTCGCCGGCATCTATAGCAAACAGGGGAACGCGTATATAACGCGTTCCCCTGTTTGGCTTCTCCTGTCGCCATGGCGACGATCGGGATGACGTCATGGACGTCAGCCGACGTCCTGACGTCAGGCACACCCGATCCAGCCCATAGCGCTGCCCGGAACTCATTGGTCCGGGCAGCGCAGGGCTCTGGCGGGGGGGGGGCCCTCTTCAGCCGCTGCGTGCGGCCGATCGCCGCAGAGCGGCGGCGATCAAGCTGTGCGCGCGGCTAGCAAAGTGCTGGCTGCGCGCACAGCAATTTACAGCGCACAAATCGCCCCACCAGGGGCTGAGATCTCCCCCTGCGCGGCATAGCCCGAGCTCAGCTCGGGCTTACCGCCAGGGAGGTTAAGCAGCTCTGTACAGAGTATATAGTCTTGTCACTTAACTGTCCTTCAAAGGAGCTCACAATCTAATCCCTACCATAGTCTAGGGCGGGGGTGGGCAAACTATGGCCAGTGGGTGGTACCCGGCTCGCTTGGCCATTTCAACCAGTCCACCGATACAGGGTCAGATTGTGTGTCCACCCGGAAATGAACTAGCTTGCGGCCTCCAATGGACACCACATTGTTCACCATCTGCTGCTATCCTCATCCAGGCTGCGAGCCTCAGGCTACGGGAAAATGGTGTTCAGAGCCCAGAACTGGAGTCTATTTGTGTCTCCAATGCTGGGCTCCGACCACCATTTTACCTGTAGCCTTGCTCTACTTTGGTGGCTTGGGAGATTTGAAAATCGAGGAGCTGGACGCTGGAGGCCAGAGAGAGGAGACACCTGGTAGGTGAGTAGTTTATTCTTCTTTTCAGGTGCCATGCCATCAGTGGACATTAAAGGGGAACTCTGTCTCATATTTTATGGGGGAAACACTGCATAATATGCTTTTTTTAAGAGGCAAATGCTACCAATCATGTGTATTGTAGAGCATTGCTGTCACTAATATATTTTAGTGGATTGCTGCCACGTTGTGTGTATTTTGGTGAAACACTGCCGCATTATGTGTTTTGGGGTGAAACGCTGCCAGGTTATGTGTATTTTGTGAAGAAACGCTGCGCATTATCTGAATTTTTATAAGAAATGCTGCACATTATGTGTATTTTGTGCCGAAACACTGTGCATTATATGTATTTTGTGGGAAACGCTGCCGCATTATGTGTTTTTTATGAGAAACACTGTGCATATTGTGAAAATTGTAGGGAAACGCTGTGAATTATGTTTATTTTATGAGAAACGCTGTGCATTATGTGTATTTTGTGGGGAAACACTGCGCATTATTTGTATTTTATAAGAAACACTTCACACGCCACACTTGCTCCTATTCTGACCTGACCCCTCTGTCAAGCTTATTCACTATTTGCATCCGCGATCTGCATAGCAAGCAACACCAGCACCCGCTATTATAGTGGGCGCCCTTTAAAATTGCACCATTAATTGGCACCTATAGATTACAGGTAGTTGGGTATCATGGCAGGGGTTATCAGGTTCACATAACTACAAGCAAGCTTTATTTTGTTTTTTATTTATTATTATCATTAGTATCTGGCTTCATTATTGAGACTGAAAGAGACGGTTTAGCAATATTCCGTCTCACAATGGATTTTTGTACTACTGAGTATCAGATTAAAAGTTAATGAAAGTGGCGTTACATGGTAAAGACTGTACAGTTCCTGATGAATGTTTTATTCATTGCTGCTATGAAGCTTTTCTTGTAAATTCCATTTTACATAGTTTGTGAAATCACTTGAGACACTGATGTTGAGTCAGAGGGTTGATGTTGATTCATGCGGTGCATGAATTTTCAGTGCATTCAGAGAAAGATATGAACCTAATGCCCCTCCTTACCACCACTGTGCCACCTAAAATGCAGTCTATCTGGAGAGTACAAATGATTGAAGTTACATTCTGCAATCTTTCTACATATACTTGCATACATTCTAAAACCGTTTGCTATAACAGGAAGGTAAATGATTTGCCTTGTGCTTGGATCCTTGTATAAAAAGGCAATCAGCTTTGTTCTAGATTTTTAGACACAATTCCTAAACTGAACGTGACACAATGTCATTGAACTCTATGTATTCACATATCATGCAGCAATGCGGTTAGCTAGCTACATTGTAAATAAACACTGTCTGGCTACAGAATACCGTAGTTCTTCTGGCATGCGGGTGCCATTGGCAGCTGTGCAATAAGAGGTTTGTTTCCCTCTGCCTCTGACACAGGAGACCTGGGTTCGAATTTTGTCTCTGCCTGTTCAGTAAGCCAGCACCTATTCAGTAGGAGTCCTTAGGCAAGTCTCCCTAACACTGCCTGCTGCCTATAGAGCGGGTCCTAGTGGCTGCAGCTCTGGCGCTTTGAGTCCGCCAGGAGAAAAGTGCAATATTAATGTTATTTGTCTTGACTTGGAGGGTCACCTTCATGTTGTGAATAGGCTCTGACTGGCTAATTAGCACTTATCAGAGAGCAACTCCTTGGGGCAGGTGATCATTGGTCAGTATAGTGGCCCCCTGAGACTTTTTTACCGGCCCCCCACACACAAAATGTATTACTTATAGATGACAACAGAAGAAAAGACAATCGAGAGCCCCCGATAGTGTATTACTGTTGTATAAATGGCATATATGAGTGAAAGGACGATTGGAATTATACTCACAAGTCTGGGTTGCCGGTATAGGGCAACCACTTCAATCGCAGACGAGGAAATTGGACCTGTCCTCGCTCAGGCTTAAAAGTCGCTCTCCGTAGAAGGAAAAAATGAGGGTGTCAACACCCATCCACCAGGTGGATCAAATTGTAGTATAATTTACAGAGGCGCCAATAGGGTAAAAGTAGTAACAATTAAAATTCAAATAAAATATGTGGCGCCACACTCGTCCACACAAGGATATTGTTGTTCCTGCTTGCATATATAATTTTCTTGCCTGATGAAGCGGGCTTGGGACCCGTGAAACGCGTTGCAAATTGTTTTTATTGGCAGTATCTAATAAATTAACATTTTTGGTATCATATGCAAATTAGTACTTGTGTTTTATGTGGTGTGAGTCCACCCTCACCACCCACATATTTTATTTGAATTTTAATTGTTACTACTTTTACCCTATTGGCGCCTCTGTAAATTATACTTATAGATGAGGTCAGCTACATCTTTAAATATTGGTGGTCCGCATATAGAATAGAAGTGCTGGCACCACCTATCCACATGGAAGCCAGAAGCAGTAATTTGTTGGTTTCCAATCAAATTCCACATCAGGTGACACTGTTGTCCAATTGGACGGCAGGTTGTCACCTGGGTATGCTTCACTGTCTGGCCCGCAAAGACTTCTACATCATTTTATGTATCTCCGGCCCCCCAGCAGTCTGAAGTATGTTGACACGGCCCTCGTCCCAAAAGGTTTGGGGACCCCTGCTCTATGGGATAGCGTTTGGACCAGTACTACAGAATACTAAGATAGCTCATGGTGACCCCAAACCAATAGGAAATTGTAAAGGAAATATGGATTGTAGGTAATATGGAGGCTGCTTTATTTATTTCTCTTTATGAAAAAATACTACATGTCCTGCTGTCATCCTCATCTGGATTCAGTAGTTCCTGTCACACATCCTTTGGAACTTTCTCCCACTGCCCATCAGGCTTGCCCCCTTCTTCAACACCTTCAAAAAAAGAACTTGAAACTCACCTCTTCAAAGAGGCCTACCCCACCTCGACACTGCCCTGACTCTGCCTGCCAAGAACCTCTCAATGCTTTTCTGTCACCACCCCCTGCCTAGATTGTAAGCCTTTGGCAGTGCCCTCTCCCCTTGTGTATCATACTTGATTGTACACCCTACTCAGAACATGTGAACGTGTATTATTAGCACTACTACTCCAGTGTATGATCTGGCATTATAGTACTACCTGTATTGTGCTGTGTATCTTATTGCTTATTACCTGTATTGTTGTATCTATTGCCTATTACCTGTGTTGTGCTGTCACCCCTTTTATCATTGTCTGTAATCCTATGTATTGTACAGTGCTGCGTAATATGTTGGCGCTGTATAAATCCATATATATACAGTATATATGTTCATTCTATGTCGGTGAAGGTACTGGGAGCACTGATGGAAAAACCATGACCGAATGTGAGGCAAATATTTCAGAGCTAGACTTTCCAGAGGCAGCAAAATCATAAGGGTGCCGTAAAAATTAGGGGTCCATAAAAAAACCTGTCTGCTCTCTGTACCATTGTCCTAATGTTTGCATGTCCCCCCACACAAATAAGGATTTATACTCCTCCTCCCCAGTGTTCATAAAAACATCTGTCTCAGTCTGCAGCAATGTTCTGATGACTTAATGTACAAAGTTACATGCAAAGCAGTAGACTTTGTAGACTATCCCTTTCAGCCAGCCCTCTGAAGACATTCCTTAGATTCGCACACAGGGTAGTGACCTTATGATGTCTGATTACGGACACAGTAGAGAGGGTAATAGCAATCTGTATTACATGTCTGGAGATCAGAATGATCGGATCTGCCTGGGATCGATAGAAAATATCAACAAATGTATGGGCACCTTCAAAAATATAAACACTGGGAACTATCAGAAATTGTTCATTTGATTTATGAAAGTATCAAAATATATGGTTTTATGGCAATATAAAAAAATTCTTTAAAAAAAGGACATGGCAGGGGGATATAGCTCATTTAGTTCAAAGAAAAACAATTGCTATCATTCTAATTAAACTTCTTGCTTTCTCATGCTAATTGGTTAAGTTAGAAGCTTTAGTTACTAAACTGCAGTGTATGTGTAGACATCCTGGTATCTACATGAAGTTTGCATAAGTGGTGAAACTGTCACTGTTTCTATAACTTCTCATCCCCCACACACACTGAGCAGAAATGATGAGGAACAGGCACACTTGCCTGCTAAACTCCAATGAGGACCAAGTGTGGAGACTGCACTTTGGTTGAGAGGATAATACGCATCATGTTGGGGCATTTTTTGTATCTATATTGCCCACTGACACAAGTGATAAAACATGGGGTGATTGCTGTGAGTCATATGTAGGGTAACTATTGCATTTCAAATGTGTGGGGGCAGGATGGCAGAGGCGTAGCTATGGGTGGGCAAGGGGGCACACATGTCCCTGGGCGCAGCACTATAAGGGGGCACAGCGCATGTGAGAGGCAGCTCGCTGGCTGCCCGAAGTGCCCCTGCTTCTTTCCCTCCCTCTGCAGAGTAGTGCAGAAGTGTTAAGTAGCAGAACAAGGGGGACACATCTGTCTAACTATAGGGGGTACATCTAGCTATCTAGACAAGGGAAAGGGAGGCACATCTGGCTATTTAAACGGGGGCACATTTGGCTAGCTAAACAGTGGGAAAGGGGACACATTTGGCTATCTAAACAACATTTGTATATTTGGCTCCACCCATGACCACACCCACATTCTGATGCGTGGCCATGCCCAATTTGTCCCGAGGGGGGGGGGGGTGCAAAAACTGTTTGTCCCTGGGCGCTGAAAAGCCTAGCTACACCTCTGCAGGATGGGGGAGCATCCTCACAGTGTTTGCTTCAGTCAGCAAAAAGTCTAGAAGCAGCCCTGACTGAGAGGAGATAAGAAGGAGAGAGTATTAGCATGGCAGGTAGCATTTTTAAATAAGAAGTCATAGAATCTTTTATATTCCTCTCACTTCAGGTTTCCTTTCATATATTTAGAACAAAGTTGGTTCAATCTGTAGAGAGTCAAAGTAAAAAAAATCATCATGATGTCAGTGAAATGTCAGATTGGCCTTCATGCACTGCAACTATGTGGGTGAATGTCACCAGACGACCGCAACAAAGTCTGTGACAGCAGGATGGCAAGAGATATCTGCTTTCAAATATAATTTCTAAGTAATTACTTCCTCCACATTGCGTATAAAGATGGCAAATAACTATCAGAACTAGTATCATTTGTTTTTTTTCCTTTTATAATTTTGAAAGGCGCCCATAGCTTTAATCTCATCTGTTTCCTATTATAACAATAACAGTAAGCAAAGTCTAATGACATTACCGCGCCTTCCACTCTAGTCCATTCATTTTCTTCCTCCTGCCTGTTTAGCGTGTGAGGAGAGGTGTGTGGCAGGATGGGGGTGAGGGCATGATTCAGCTCGGACTGCAGATGCCTGTGCTATTATTAATGAAATGTGATGCTGTAATTGAAGCAATGCACTCAGGGAACCATTTCTGTTGTCAGTTCAATTAACCTCCTCAGATATTTGCCCTTTTATGCTCTGCTGTAGATGGAAGTCAGATATTATTAAAAAAAAAAAAAAAAAAAAGTCCTGCACCTGGTACTGCACTACTACTCCTGCTGCTGCTCTGTACAAAATTCTTGGTGCTATTTAAAGCAGACCAATCCTTTACAATCAACAGTATATTACACCTAAAGAATATTTGCACAGCATGTCATTAAACACATTCTAGATGTATTTTAGAGTTCAGTCTATGCTCTTACTTCACTTTGAGCTCCACTGTGACTGCCCAGATCAGGACAACAACTGAAGCTGTATGGCTTTTCTTCCACATTATCATTTGCCACAGTGTGCTGGCCATGTACCGCGTACGTATGATTTGGCGGCCCAGTCAGTTGGGTGCAGGTGAGCCCAATGACAGCTCAGCCTGCTGATGCTGAAATACCATTACTATTCCCACTCTTAAAGGAATACTATCAAACTTTATCAATTTCTATCAGTAGCATAAATCAAAATCCCATCAATAGTCTAAGCGAACACAGCATATCTTTTTGCTGTACAGTATCTTTTTTTATTTATTTTACCTTATAGGCTGCGTCCCCTGTGAAAATGACGGCGACGGGGAATGGGGCAGCTCATTTTGTGAGAGGGGATTCCTATATTACAGTGTAGCAGTGGATTACCCGACTTTCAGCTTTCCCCACATCAGCGCATTATTCAGCGGATGACACGCCAAAGTAGCCTGCTATGAGGAGCGAGAGACAACCGCTCTCGCTCCTATTCTGCCCAGCCAATCAGCCCCAGACTTCCGTGTGTCGGGCTGCCGCCGCCGCATCGTCATTGTTGTTTGCTATGCAACGGCAAACACATTAGCTGGAGGAGGGCGCGTCATGATCCATCCTTCCCTTCCGCTCCTGCTTCTAATGCTTTTAGGAGCAATGACGCGCCCTCCTCCAGCTAATGTGTTTGCCGTTGCATAGCAAACAACAATGACGATGCGGCGGCGGCAGCCCGACACACGGAAGTCTGGGGATGATTGGCTGGGCAGAATAGGAGCGAGAGCGGTTGTCTCTCGCTCCTCATTGCAGGCTACTTCGGCGTGTCATCCGCTGAATAATGCGCTGATGTGGGGAAAGCTGAAAGTCGGGTAATCCACTGCTACACTGTAATATAGGAATCCCCTCTCACAAAATGAGCTGCCCCATTCCCCGTCGCCGTCAGTTTCACAGGGGACGCAGCCTATAAGGTAAAATAAATAAAAAAAGATACTGCACAGCAAAAAGATATGCTGTGTTCGCTTAGACTATTGATGGGATTTTGATTTATGCTACTGATATAAATTGATAAAGTTTGATAGTATTCCTTTAAGTAGTAGCAACTCAGAGGGAGAAGTCATTTAACCTGTTCTGTACCAGCCGTCTCTGCTCCCTTAGGGACCAGAGACGGCTGGGTACAGCAAAGCGGCGAAAAACGGCGCTTACCGACGAATCTCCACGCAGTCCCGTTACTCTCGCTGGTCACACCGCTTGCCCATCGCTCTATGACGACAGAGTGCTGTGCGCTAGTCAGGAGCCGCTTTCATTGGCTCCCGACCCTGTCAATCAATTTAAGCCAAAGAGATTGGCTTACACAGTGATGACAGGGTCAGGAGCCAGTGAAAACGGCTCCTGACCGACTCATAGAGCTCTGTCGTCATAGAGGGGAGAGAACGGTGGGAGCGGCGTGACTGCATGGCGAGGATTGTTGAAATCTACATCCTGTCAGACCCGCACTGCCACATGCAGGACGTAGATTTTAACTGCGTTGGTCCAGAAAAGGTTAAGGTCTGGCTGTCACCGTCACCCGAATTACACTGTTTACACCGCTGCGCAGCCATAGACATAAGGGAAGCCATGTACCTGCCTGGCTGTGGCATATAACACTGGAAGAAGAGAAACTCACAGCAGCCATTGCCATGTCTACGCGTTACCCACTCCAACCCCTACCCACAGTGTGGGCACCTGCAGGGCACATTAAAGCACTAACGGGGCCATGGGACAAATGTAACCTTGGGCCCCCCTACCCCCTGAGCAAATTCTTGTTCTGGGGCCTCTAAATGCTAACCCCCCCCCCCCACACACACACACACACACACACCTCCCGAACCCCCTCAAGTTTTACCCTGACCTGACTTCTCGCCAGGGCCCCTGCACAGTTTGTGACTGGTATACAACTCACCTGTGCCAATGCGTTGCTCCATCTGTGCTCCCCATCTTCATCCCCACTGTCTGACTCTCCTCAGTGACCCGACGCATATTATGCCTAATGACATGCGCTAGGTCATTGAGAAGAGTCAGGGCTCGTTTCCACTAGTGCGGTGTGCGTCTGCGGGGGGTTTCGAATTCTGCGGAGGGTTCCGGCCGAATCGCTCCCGCAAGCGATTCCGCCGCGGCTCCGTCATCATCTATGGCATAGTTTCCCCGTGCAAATCATGTGCGAGGAAACTCTGCAGAATCGCCGGCGAAATCGCCGAAGTGGAAACGGGCCCTAAGGCAGCGGGGATGAAGACGGGGAGCAAAGATGGAGCAGCGAGGCGGGACTGGTGAGTTGTTATCCAGTCACAAACAGTGCAGGGATGCTGTGGCAGTAGACTTGCGTTAGGGTCTTTATGCCTAGTACACACCATACAATTTTCCGGTGGACCCGTCGTTGCCGCTGGTAGTGCATGTGTACGCACCTTAAGATTTACCTGCCAGATAGATAATTTCCAACATGTTGGAAATTAGCTATCTAACCATCTATCTGCCTAGCAATTAAGCATTGTTCTACTAAGCAGGAAATAACCAGAAGACAATGCACCAGAGATAATGACCAGTCTCTACCAGTACTTTACAGAAAAGAATCTATTTACAGAAAATCTTACAGAAAATCTAAAGGTACATACACACGTCGGATTTTCGCAAACACACGCCAGAATTGACGTCCAAACGACCAGACGTTCAAACGTCTAAACGACAGGTCGTTTGCGAAAATCCGACGTGTGTACGAGCCTTAACAAAAAAATCTTACATAAAATTGTATGGTGTGTACTAGGCATTATGCTGGGCATACACAGTGCAATTGTGCGCCGGAATCGAGCCGGCGCGTCCCCGCTTGTCCGCGCGGGCGCGCAGATCGATTCCCGCTCGTCCCCGCGGGCACTTCCTTATCTCCGCTTCGTTTCTTCCATTGTCCGCCCGCGGGGATCGAGCGCGGTAACGATCCGGCGCGGTGATCGGACACGGCGGATATTATCAATCAAACCATCAGCGGCTCGATTGATAATAAAAAATGAGCCGTGTATGCCCAGCATTAGACATGCTTTTTGCAGGTCTAATCTAACGTTCATGTCTGATGGCATGCATGGCTTCCTGGCAGCATGAAAAGTGGAATAGGATAGGGTGTAAAGGACTCGCTGGGCAATAAGATCGCCCAAGCAAGATTTTTAAAAACACCCTGCCTGGTGCTACATGTAATTGGATTAGACAACGTTATCGTCGCCTGATTATCAGAATCACCAGCGGCTAAAGGACCACTACTGCAAAAATTGTAAAATTTTAAATACACATAAACACAAATAGGAAGTACGTTTCCTCCAGAGTAAAATGAGCTACAAATTACTTATTTCCATCCGTCCATCTGCCAAAATAGTGTGCAGTGAGCAGGGAGGCTGTATAAATCCTTTTCAGGGAGTGTCTTTATAAACAATAAAAGCCTTGCTGAGAATCCCCCATGAAGAGATGAAGTAGTCCAAAACCTGTCGGTTCTGTCAGATTTCTATTACCTACTGTAAGTGACAGCAACATAAGAGAAAGGTAATTTATGGCTCATTTTACTCTGGAAGAAACCTACTTCTTATTTGTATGTGTTTATATGTATTTTATATTTTACCATCTTTTGCTATAGTGGTCCTTTTACTCTGGCGAGTCTGACAATTGGATCCGGCCCATTGTTTGATGGGAGATAGTGAACGAACGTTTTACTGTCTAGATTAAAATGCTTTTTCAAATCATCAAAGTTATGGATAGAGTCTGATGGAGCTACATTTTGAAGCAACTTAATCCTATATGTAGCCCATATGCAAGGGTCAGATATGAATAAAAATGACTGCAGGTAAAAGTTAGCCCACAAAACAAATTAGAGGCGGGCCCAGGAGAGGAAGGACTATAGCTAACCCAACCGAACTACATAAAACCTGTTCTAATCCGTGAATTAACCCTCAATACCATCCTTACCCTGCCTGCCATCACTGGTTATCAGAGAGCAAAATTTTAGGCAGTGCTCTAACAAACATGTATTCATATTATAGTAGGCCAAAAGGCAAATCCTAGCAGAAGGATGGGGTAGCATTAACCAACAGTACATATAGCAATTATCTGAACGGGAATAATAAGGAAACCACTATTATACTTCCACTATATAACTAAACAAGTAGAAAGTGTAAATTGTCCATCTAAATTCTACATCTCTGGAGAGGTTAAGATAACAACCACATGTTGCATCCTGCATAGCAATTTGGAAAGCTGAAAATAAAGACCCTTAGTGGGGCTAGAAATCTGCATATCTTTCAGTAGCAGATATCCTGTATCCCAGAAAAACACAGGATCTATTAATAAAGTCGTAACTCCTTTCCTCCTTCAATCCTGACTTTTTTTTTTTTTTAAATCAAGACATAAGTACTTGGTCACTCCAGAACAGTGTGGTTTGAAAATGAAATGAGGAATCAGATAGTCTCCTTTACTGCAAAAGGTCAATTACAACTATAATTAGAGCGCCAAACAGGGCATATTAATTCAAGAAAGAAAAAATGGAAAATAAAAAATTGATAGCAGACAGCCGAATGTAGGAAATTTTCGAGTTTGCATAGCCTTCATTTGTGTAGGAGTCATTTGACTCAATGGTCTTATGACCCGGGTGAGGAAACTGGCCCCATGGTCATTGATTTATGTATGGCTGTGTCCAAACACTTAGCCCAGACACTGAATTGAGCAAATGCACTATTAAAATCAATGGGTTTTATAGTCCATATTTTAAAAACCTGGAGATCCACCAGTGCAGCAGTCGCTAGGCAGCCAAATAGAATAGATATCCGGCAGTCCACAGAGAAAGGCAAGTCGGGCACCGTTAGTTTGCAATCCACCAATTTATTTCATCCCATCCATAGAAAGACACATGCAACAAGTAGCTGGTCTGACAGCCGTTTCGCAAGCTAAGCTGCTTGCTTCCTCTGAGGAAGCAAGCAGCTTAGCTTGCGAAACGGCTGTCAGACCAGCTACTTGTTGCATGTGTCTTTCTATGGCTGGTCTGACAGCCGTTTCGCAAGCTAAGCTGCTTGCTTCCTCTGAGGAAGCAAGCAGCTTAGCTTGCGAAACGGCTGTCAGACCAGCTACTTGTTGCATGTGTCTTTCTATGGATGGGATGAAATAAATTGGTGGATTGCAAACTAACGGTGCCCGGCTTGCCTTTCTCTGTGGACTGCTGGAATTTGCTGTATGCTGGAGGCACATTTAGTAACCATCAATAACCCCCTCCAAGTGTCTGCCTGTCATTGCGTTTGGTGCCGATTTTCCCCTGCTACTCTTTTGAATGTAGAATAGATATCCATTAGACACAAAGAGTAGCGTATTATTATCAAACAGTACCTTACCATCTTGATGACTAAAGGGGGCAGTATTTAAATCCATGCCTTCAGAAGGAATGTTATAGAAGCTGGTATTCTCTCCATTGTTACCCAGAGTTTTGCAGTGAAGATAGTAGCATATCTAACTAAATTTTCTTGTAGACAGGCCTGCACTTGGTGGAATGATCAATGTAGAATTTGGGTCTCTGGCTCTGCTATATAATCTGGAAAGAAGAGACATTGTTCTGCTCCTTGTTTTAATCTCCCCAACTTTCCTTGCTGCCTGTTTAATCCCTGTCCCTAGAAACCAAAGCCTTAAAAGTAAATGGACTGGGGGAATTGCCCAGAGGCAAAGGTCTCCTAGGGATCCAGTTTGCATCTTTAAACCTCAAAAAAGGGCAACAGCTCTGTCGAAGAAAAAAAGGGATCTTGACACACCCCATTGACCATTCAATTGTACAAATATCATATCCCAGCTTCAGGGCCGGGCCGAGGCAGACACCGAACATTTATCTTGCGCTTTTCTCCTGGCGGACTCAAAGCGCCAGAGCTGCAGCCACTAGGACACGCCCTATAGGCAGTAGCAGTGTTAGAGTCTTGCCCAAGGATCCTTACTGAATAGGTGGTGGCTTACTGAACAGGAAGAGCCGAGATTCGAACCCTGGTCGCCTGTGTCAGAGGCAGAGCCCTTAACCAGTACTCTATCCAGCCACTGCTGGACAGAGGCTCCAGCCTCAGGGTGCAGTGTAGGAGGGGGCGCACAACTCACTCAGCTATCATTCCCCTATTGTGTTTGAAGCAGAGAGAAATAGGAAAAAGGGATACATGGCAGTGACTGCAAGCCAGATAACTAGAGATTGAGGTGTTTGGGGGGGGGGGGGGTGTCTAATAGTAATCAGTGTGTGATGGTTGTGGTGGGAGGGATGGAGGGTCGCACTTCGGTGTCTCAGCCTTGTGTGCTGGAGGACCTTGTCCCGGCTCTGCCCAACTCTCTTTAAATCCAGCAACATGCAGATAGAAACAAGTACTGTATATCCTGTGGCTCCAATGACTAATCACAAAGCTATGCACAGCAGCTTGGTTTATGCAGTCCAGTGTTCTGTGTATAGTAAAGGCTTGTACACTGGGGAGACAAAGCAGGGACAATCTTTTAAGGATGTTGAGGTGCACATTTTGGACAAAGAAAAAGCTGACATTGATGGTCTCTCACTTCTCTGGAACAACCATCCCTAGAAAGGCAAGGGGGCATTTGAACCACTTCTTATCAACATACTAGACAAGACAAATATAATTTATGTTGCGCTTTTCTCCTGGCATACTCAAAGCGCTTGAGCCGCAGGCAGAAGCAGTGTTAGGGAGTCTAGCCCAAGGACTCCTAGCTGAAGAGGCACTGGTTTACTGAAATGGAAAAGCTGAGATTTGGACCTTGGCCACATGTGTCAGAGGCAAAGCCCTTAACCAGTACACTATACAGCCACCACCACTACAAGGTAAATGATTTATGCTGGGCATACAAGGGTCGATCCGGCAGCCAATTAGCGTCCCTGCTCGTCCGCTCGTGCGCCCGGATCGATTCCTGCTCGTCCCCGCCGGCGCTTCTTATCTTCTGCTCGATTCGTCGCTATTGTCCGCCCGCGGGTGTCGAGCGCGGAATCGATCCTCGCGGTCATCGGACACGTCGAATATTATCAATCGAGCCATCAGCAGCTCGACTGATAAGCCTGCGTGGAGCCGTGTATGCCCAGCATTAAAGAGAGTATACTCTGTCTGTCAGCCAGGAAATGCAAATAGTTCACACCTGATCATCTTTTAGCTAGACTGAGGAATACCTATACATATAATTATCTGGAGATTTCCTTAATTTCATTGGAACTCAAGATGCTGCTCAGTAGAATACAGAAAGCTGACAAGCTGAAGCTACTTTTTTTGTATTGATATTACTAAAATAAAAGTATTTTGGGGTGCAAAACCTTCTTGTGATTGGAAAGCGGCCACCTCTAAGTGAAAAAACAGCTGACGCAGATCAAATTACACTTCAAATATAAATACTGACATTAATAAAAATAAAAGTATTTTGGGCTACTTCTACTGGTCCAAGTAGACCTAAAGTAGGACCTCTTGATAAAATCACATCAGAAGTACTAAAAAGGGTTCTGCTGCCATCTGTAAGCAAAGTTAATTTTACAAAAAATAAATAAATTCTATATGACCTTTGAATACTCATTGCCAAAGTGCCCTGTCGCTCATGCTGTCCTTGAAAGTCATGGTAGACCAAAACAAGCCATCCATCTTGAAGTAGTTCCCTAAAATGTTAAAGCGGAATATAACCCTGCATTTCAACTTTGCTCTAAAACATTATTTACAGTATATTATATGCAACCAGAATTTTTTTGTTTACTAGACCAGCATTGGAAGGGTAACACAGGGCTTTAAAGTTCCTGGAGATTTCTGCAGACGCATCCGAAGCTGAAATAGATACATTTTGTTTACATAACTGTATCTAAGTGTTGAATGTGACTCATCTCTCTGACTGAGAAGGAGCTTGGAGGACAGCCAAAGAGTGTGTAACATTTATCAATAGATACATGTAACTAAATAGAATGTATCTATCTGAACTTCTGCATATCTCTCCACGGAACTTTAAACCTCTGTGTTGAACCCTTCCAATGCTGGTCTAGTAAAAAAAAATGCTTTTTGCATATAATATGCTGTAAATAATATTTTAGAGCAAAGTTGAAATGCAGGGTTATATTCCACTTTAAGTGAAAGGTTTTATTTATTTCCCAATGTGGCCTTAGAAGCCAAGTGTACATTACCCGACTGTGTCTTTTTCCTCTCCAGACCAATCTCTGGCAGTACTATAACAATAAATAGATGTCCACAACATCAAAAATAAACCATATCTCCAGCTCCATGTTAAATATCAATAATCTTTATTGGAGAACTTCTTCTTCTTCTTCTTCTTTACTTCTCCAATAAAGATAATTGATATTTAACATGGAGCTGGAGATATGGTTTATTTTTGATGTTGTGGACATCTATTTATTGTTATAGTATGTGTAATTGTCCATAGACATGGATTTTGGTTGCCTTTTGTTTGTGCTCTACTGTTTCTGTTCTCAATCTCTGGCAGTAGTCCAACTGACAGATGATGAGCTGCCAGACACTGACAAGTCAATTTCTGAGTATTTTCTTACACTAAGTATAGTGAGGACATTTTCTGCTGCTTTTACGTGGACTACAGAAAAAGCAGAATGTCAACATTGTTCTATATTTATTTTTAAATTATATTATATTTTTGGTGAGCCATTAACATTAGATGATGCAAAATGTGATAAAGCCATATAGGAAATCAAGGTCAACGAAACAAATATAATTTGCATATACTGCCATGCATGGATGTACATGAACGCGTGCAAAGTCAGCAGTCTGCAATGTTTTGTTTATTCAAATATATAAGACCTTGGGATGTGAAAATGACCAAACTAGGAAGCTTTTCATTGAGAACTTCATACACATTTTATAGGACAGATTTACATATATAGTATGCATTGTTGTACAACTACTGTAATCTTGGTACGTCACGGTGCTTATCAAGCAGTAGAACACAAAGTAAAAGTAACATTAATATTAGTAATAGGTTATTGCTACATTAACAAAATGATCTTTAAAAATACACATTGAGTTTACTATAGTATTCAGGTGGAGTAATATTTAGTAGATGTGCATGGATTCTAGCACATGGTATGCTTGAATTTAGCGCACAGAATCTGGAGCCATGGGCCAATAATTATTATTTAGTATTTATATAGCGCTGACATCTTCCGCAGTGTTTTACAGAGTATATAACCTTGTCACTAACTGTCTCTCAGGGGGGCTCACAATCTAAGCCCTACTATAGTAATTTGTCCATTATAGTCTAGGGGCAATTTATAGGGAAGCCAATAAACGTATCTGTATGTTTTTGGGATGTAGGAGGAAACCTGGGTTTCTGGAGGAAACCCACGCAGACATGGTAAGAACATACAAATTATGTGCAGATAATACCCTGGCTGGCATTTGAACTGGGGCTGCAAGGTGAGAGTGCAGGTTGACTCTTCTATCCTGGCTATACCAGCCTGCATGGATGAAAAGGGATGAATTAAAGCTGTGGAAAAGAAAGGGTGGGGGGCTACATTTTTGTTTTTAAATGACAATAAATGTTGGTATGGCACGTCCCCTTTAAACTTTCTTTAGCAAATTCTCACCCATGCAGGCTCAGAGTCAACCTGAGTGAGGCTCTGCCATACCAGCCATACCAACTCACATGATACAGTACGAGAAATCGGGGCCTCTATATAATAGTGTGGCACCAAAATCTCCCCCACTACTACAGAGCCCTGGTCCATATCATGGACAAGGGGCTCTTTCCCACCTCCATTGCCCAAGAGGAGGTGGGGATGTACTGTATATGTCCTGGGGCTACTGTTTGAACCTGGGAGTCCTTTTAATAAGAGGGACTCCTAAATGTCCAGCCCCTTCCAGGTGAATAGGTATAGAGGGTCACTTTTGAGCCTATACTTACTTAAAAAAATAAAAAAAATAGAATAGTAAACTTTATTAAGGGAAAATACTTCTGCATTCTTCTGTTTTTCATATGTCACTTCTTTCTTTTTTTAATTTGTTCTGCTTTATTCTCCTTTAAACCTTGATTGAAGAATCTCCTTCAGCTGCCACTCCCTGCTGCTGTTCAGTGCTAGCCGTCACACTCTGGCGACCACCCTTCATTACACCACTGGGCGCTAGGGCACTCGCTGTACCACTCTTTCTTCATGCTAGCTCTCCAACTATACTGTTCAGGGAGCCCCTGCAATAAGGTTTCTCATTGGTCAAGGCCTTTAACTAATAAGAATCCTCCCTGGAAGGATTTTTATTTTATTGGTCAGTTTGAAGGAGGATTCCTCTAGGGAGGATTCTCATTGGTTACAAGCCTGGGCTAATGGGCTGTAGGCTTCAAAATGCTTTGCCAGAACTTGCTGATCAATATAGCCCGAGAGTAAGAATGAAGAAGGAGCATTGGGGTGTGTATCCCAGCGGCAAACGGCAGAGCAACAAGTGGTCCTTGATGCCAGCAGCGGATTGATGGGAGGTTATGATGGGCAGCAGTGAGAAAGGTTTTTTTCTTTTATTAACACTAAACAGGTATGAAGTCAGAAATTACTTCACCTATTTAAATCGCGGGCATCTGGGGTTTCCTAAGTAAAGGAGTCTACCAGATCCACAATGAGCTGGCGGCACATAGGCGATAGGACTTTTCACTTACTTTGAGCAGGTGAAAAATTGTCGCCTATGTTTGATGGGAAGCTTAGCTTCCCATCTTGCAGTAAAGGCAATTACATAGGGAAGAAAAGAACCTGTTGACCGATTAAATTGGCTAAGTGTAACGGTTGGGTGTTTAGCCTCAGACGTCTGATTATTAGGTGATCTGCAGTATCACCAATAATACAGATGCTATACCTGATTATTAGGTGATCTGCAGAATCACCAATAATACTAGTATAGCAGATACAGACTGAGTGAGAAGTGATTGGTGCAACCGTAACTTTATTAGTTTCGCGAAACCTTACCAGAGGGACTGGTAAGGTACTATCAGTACACTGACTGTATAGATTTGATTAAACCTTCCCAGAGGAGCTGGAGAAGGTACTAACAGAGAGAGTACAGAAATAGTATTGCTGGTCTATACCAGGGGAGCTGGTAAACGACCAATAAATCAGACAAACAATCACACCGACCTTTTCTAGTAAGGTTGGGTAGGTCGGACTAGGAGGATACGGTAATAGGCTAAACCTTCCCAGCGTGACTTAGATAGCTTTTGGCTAAACCTTCCCAGAGGGGCTGGGAAGGTGCTATCCATCACAAGCGGTACCTCACTGTAACGATTGTGGAATTATCTCCGTGATCAGCGCGCAAGGCGTGCGCTGACACGGCGGAAAACCTCCACAAGCGTATGAAAGGAGAGAACCCAGCTTTGGTGCAAAGCACCAGTAGAGGGAAATTCCCACCGGCAGGTGGAGCTGTGGAGTGCAGAGGAGCAAAGCCTCTGTACTGTCACAGGTGCCAGATGGGAATTGTCTGAATTGCAACCGAGCAGGGCAAGATAGCCCCGCAAGAGAGAGAGCACAGCGACAGGGTGGATGTGTGTCCACCAATCTAGTCGCCAACCCGCGACGATGAACACACAACCGTGAAGATCAGGTGGGAAAGCAATCGCAAGAGATGACGATTGCTAATAGCGACACAAGTCTGAAAAAGCATAGAAAAGGGATATATGTATGTCCACCAAACTTGTCGCCAACCTGCGACGGTGAACACACAACAGAGGAAACCAAGTGAGAACACAATCGCAAGAGAAGCGATTGCGAATGAGAATGAGCACAGGGACAGAATGTATGTGTGTGCACCAATCTAGTCGCCAACCTGCGACGGTGCACACACAACAGCAGAAACAGACTAGGAACGCAATCGCGAGAGAGGCGATTGCCAGAGGTGACACAAGAATAAGCAGAGGTAAACCCAGGAGCAGAGCAAAGGCACAGCAAATCATACAATGAGAATGATAAGGAAAATAACAAACGCTAACTAAACGTGAACACCACACTCATTGGCAACAGCGAATGCGTTTACAGCGCGGTCTCCGCACGTTAAGTGCAACAGAGACAAGCACGCCACCCTAACTAACCACCGACACACAAACACGAAACAGAGAACGCGAGCGCTTGCTTAACGGTTACATCACCGAGCCTACAGCAAGCGTTCCTATCAGACAAGACAGACAGATGGACGGAAAACAGGAATATGAGAGATACGATCTACCGCACTTCCGCCAGAGCGGGTGCGAACCAAGTAGGAAAACAGAGTTAGCAGGATCCACTGCTCTTTCCGTCAGAGCGAGTGCGATCCAAGTAAAGCAACAGAGCTTAGCAGGATCCACTGCTCTTTCCGAAAGAGCGAGTGTGATCCAAGTAAAGCAACAGAGCTTAGCAGGATCCACTGCTCTTTCCGCCTGAGCGAGTGTGATCCAAGTACAGAAACAGAGTTAGCAGGATCCACTGCTCTTTCTGCCAGAGTAAGTGCGATCCAAGTACAGCAACAGAGCTTAGCAGGATCCACTGCTCTTTCCGCCAGAGCGAGTGTGATCTAAGTATAGAAACAGAGTTAGCAGGATCCACTGCTCTTTTCGCCAGAGTGAGTGCGATCCAAGTACAGCAAGATGAGGTAGCCAGTAGCAACCGCTGCTCCAGCTTACCCTCCTAGAATACAGATCAGAAGGATCCACAGCCGCTACCGCTAGAGGCAAGTGCGATCCAAGCAGATGAACAGAAGGAGTTACTAGTAGCAACCGCTGCTCTGGTTAGCACCCCCAGACAGACAGAACAGGCAATACAAATAATACAACCTGACTGAACTAGAGGGGTGTCTAATACAGCCCCCAGAAATACTCTAAGATAGTTTAACAATCCAACAGTGAGGCTGACACTCCAGGAGTGTATTAACAAACCATTATGACCAGCAAAGCATTCTGGGAGCAGGAGGCTTGTATACTGCCAGCCCTCAAAGGAGACAGCTGGGCAATTTGCATGTATGCAAATCCCTCAGCAAAGCAACTCTGAAAGTTGCAAGATGAAGCCAGGTCTCTTTTTCAGAGACCTGCATCCCTCAGACATAAGGAATGGTCAAACAGCTGTCGGCCTGTGCAGCCAGCTGAGCGGATCATTACAGTACCCCCCCCCCCCCCCCAGAGATGGCTTCCAGGCATCTCTCAAAACTGACACCAGCAAAAAACTCTGACTGAAGACTCATGAAGGTCGGAACAGCCCGACTAGGCCCAATTCCAGAGTCAGTCCACCCGAAACAGACCTCATCGGAAGCAGAAGCCACCGAAACATGCTCATCAGCCTACCAGACTCAGCATATGATAACACCATCAGGACTGTGAACGCCAGAGAAGAAGCCATCGACACTGTAATAGATTGCGGAAAAGCCGCCGCGCGGACTGGCAGCGAGGCGGCGTGTTCCGCATTCAGCTCAGCGGTTTACACACGGCGGCGTGCGTCTGATGTGGCTGGGCCTTCTAGTGCACACAGATTGGGGAATACGCGCGCGCGCGCTGAGAGGCGGAACCTTTATGACAAACGAAGAGGGATCAGCTGACCAGGTTGGTCAGCTGATCTCAGATGACCAGGTTGGTCAGCTGATCTCAGTGCGGGCGGCTATTGGTTGATTAGCGATGGGTGGCGCCGGGGAGCGCCGCTCTATATATAGTTATGGCTGGTCAGTCTCAAGTTGTCTGCCGTTGCGAACACTTACGTGAAAGCACTCAGACTATAGTCAGATCTCACAGTGTGTTAGAACCAGGTGCCCCTGGGGATTCACACTGAACCAGATTACTACTGTGTTATTTACTATTGTGTTATACTTCAGACTAGTTCCAGGGTGTTGAGACCATGGACCTCACACCCAAGACTAGGGATACTGTGTTACTATTGTGTTATACTTCAGACTAGTTCCAGGGTGTTGAGACCACGGACCTCACACCCAAGACTAGGGATACTGTGTTACTATTGTGTTATACTTCAGACTAGTTCCAGGGTGTTGAGACCACGGACCTCACACCCAAGACTAGGCCTTGTTTGATATCTGTTATGACCTATTGCTTTCCTGACTATCCTTCTGCTTTCTGATTCGGTACCTTCGCATATCTGATTACCTGTTGCCAACCCTGCCTGTCCCTGGTTACCGAATCAGCCTTCTGTCTCTGTACCTTATCTGCTCGTGTGTTGCCGACCTAGCCTGCCCGACCTTGCGAGCGATCACTCTCTATTGAGGGATTAGTTCTCAGTGCTGCTTGTGACGCCCACCTTCTAGGTGTCACTTAGCCAAAGGGCCTTCCTGCTATTCAGCCTGGGGCTCCACCCCTTTGGAAGTTTCAGGCTGCTGGAAGGTCTTCACACTTTCCAGAGGGAGGTATTTCTCATACGGCCAAGGACCACCTGCTCCTCGGTGGTCCTACTCAAAGTCATTACTGTTGCACCAAACACTCACACTATATAGGTGTCCAGAGGTTAGTCATACTCGGATTATTGATGATTCTGCAGATCATCCATAATCGGGTATATATCTGTATTGCTGGTGATACTGCAGATCACCAATAATCAGATTCTCTCTGGGTGTGGACACCGATCGTTACAGAACGGCAGACCATAAAAACAAAATGGACGCACTTAACAGTCGTCTTGATGCACTCACCACCTCGGTGGAAAATTACATCCGAGTGCTGGACAGTCATCAGACCCAGATCAACACTTTGTCTGGGTCCCTACAAGTCCTTCAGACGGCTGTGAATACAGTGCGATCTCCTCCAGGTACCGACTTACATATGCCTGTGCCCGAAAGGTTTTTTGGTCACAGATCTGACTGTCAGAATTTTAAAAATCGAGTGTTGTCATACTTTGAGTTAAGGCCTAATTCATCAGGAACCGAGACACAGAGAATTACTTTTATTAAGACTCTGTTGTCAGGGGATTCCCAGACCTGGGCATATAGTCTCCAGACAGGGCATGAGGCCCTAACTTTAGTTGAGGAATTTTTTAAAGCGATGGCTATAATTTATGATGATCCCGACATTGCTTCCACCGCTGAGCGGAAGCTCAAGACTTTGCGGCAAGGCAAGGATCCGGTTGAAATTTACGCAGCTGAGTTCAGGAAATGGGCGATATCAGCTAGATGGGGTTCATTTGCACTTCTGGACTGTTTCTTGTCAGGGTTGTCAGACGCGGTCTCTGATGTAATGTTGGGACATCCTGAGCCGAAGTCTATGGATGAGGCCATTTCTTTAGCAGTCAGGGTTGATCGTCGTCTACGCTACCAGAATCAGACTCGGAGTAGGAACAATGTGAAATATGTCTCCTACGCCTCTCCTCCACCTGCTTCACCTCCGCATGAACCAATGCAGATTTGTCGGTCAAAATTGTCCCGGGTGGAGCAGAATCGCAGAAAGACAGAACAGCTCTGTTTATACTGTGCAGAGGAGGGTCACAGAGTGCAGAATTGTCCCAAAAAGTCGGGAAACGCTGCCGCCTAGGTGTAGTCAGAGGTAATACCCTAGGCGCGCAGTCTTTACCTCTAAACGATGAACGTTTGCTCCTTCCTTGTTCTATTTCATGGGAGGATCAAACAGTTGCTACTGAAGCCTTCTTAGACTCTGGCTCAACAGCCAACTTTATGGATTATGAATTTGCGAAAAAATTGGGGATTCCTATTTTTCCTTTGAATCAACAGATTCTAGTCACTGCAGTAGACGACTCTCCTCTGCAGAGTAAATACCCGCTGTCTCAGACCCCAGAGTTAAGGGTCACGGTGGGGGTGTTACATAGAGAGAGTCTACAATTTCTGGTTTTGCAGATGACAACTTCCACGATCATTCTTGGCATGCCATGGTTACAACTTCACTCCCCTCAGATCGATTGGGCTTCAGGTCAGCTAACGAGTTGGTCTACCCATTGCCATCATCATTGTTTAGCGAAGGTAACCATAGGTAACACCAAGATTCAGGTGGAAGGTTTGCCAAGCCAGTACTCAGAATTTGCTGACGTGTTTTGTCCCAAATCAGCGGATAAACTTCCTCCCCACCGTCCCTTTGATTGTCCCATCGATCTCAGGTCTGTTTGTATGCCCCCTAGAGGTCATCTCTATAATTTGTCTGGGCCAGAGAAATTGGCTATGCAAGAGTACATCAGAGAAAATTTGGCTAAAGGTTTTATTCGTCCCTCTCGGTCACCAGCAGGGGCAAGATTCTTTTTCGTGAAAAAGAAGGATGGAGGCCTCCGTCCCTGCATTGATTATCGGGGCTTAAATAAGATTACAGTGAAAAATCGATATCCTTTGCCTTTAATTGACGATTTGTTTACTCAGGTCACCAACGCAAAAATTTTATCGAAACTGGATTTGAGGGTTGCATACAACCTTGTAGATATCAGGGACGGTGATGAATGGAAGACGGCCTTTAACACACCCGACAGGCATTACGAGTACCTGGTGATGCCCGTCGGGTTGTGTAACGCCCCGGCCGTCTTCCAGGAGCTGATTAATGAGGTGTTCAGGGAGGTGTTGTGTTGGGCAAATTCGTCTTAGTGTATCTAGACGATATACTGATTTTTTCATCCAACCTCTCAGAGCATAGGAAACATGTTAAGTTTGTGTTACGGAAATTGAGACAGAATCTGCTGTATGCCAAATTAGAAAAATATATTTTCGAAGTGACCTCTGTCACCTTTTTGGGATACATTATCTCGACCTCTGGCCTCTCTATGGACCCTGGAAAGGTTTCTGCTGTCTTGGAGTGGCCTCAGCCTGTGGGACTGAAGGCACTTCAAAGATTTCTGGGGTTCGCCAACTACTACAGGAGGTTCATAAAGGGGTACTCTACGGTGATCTTGCCTCTCACCAGTCTCACCAAGAAAGGGGCGGATACTCACCACTGGTCCGCAGAAGCCCATACTGCTTTTTCCACTCTAAAAAAACTGTTCTGTACTGCACCCATATTGAGACATGTAAATGTCACCTTCCCCTTTATCGTGGAGGTTGATGCCTCAGAGGTGGGGGTGGGGGCTGTATTTTCTCAGCGTTCTGGTTTGCAGGGAAAACTCCACCCATGTGCCTATTTCTCTCGTAGGTTTTCACCCGCAGAGAAAAAATATGATATCGGCAACCGGGAACTTCTAGCCATCAAGTTGGCCTTTGAGGAATGGCGACATTGGCTAGAGGGGGCAGAACATACCATCACAGTTTACACAGACCACAAAAATTTAGAGTACATAGAGGGCGCCAAGAGACTTAGCCCCCGACAGGCCCGGTGGTCGTTGTTCTTTTCAAGATTCAGATTTGTAATTACGTGTACCCCTGGTAGTAAGAACATCAAGGCCGATGCCTTATCCAGGTGTTTCAAGCCCGAGACAGCACAGCCCTCAGCCCCTGAGACCATTTTACCTCAGAAGGTGGTCTTGGCAGCCACTGAGACCTGGAAAGACTGAACTGTCACTCTGAGCCCATACCAAGAGGATGTTCCAGAAGGGAAGCCTGAGGGGGTTATGTTTGTGCCATTGCCTTTTCACCTACAACTGTTGCAGCTGTTTCATTCCCACAAAAATGCTGGGCATCCTGGGGCCACCAGAACTCAGGACCTGCTTGCTAGATGTGCTTGGTGGCCGTCACTGGCAACAGACTGTAAAGAGTTTGTGAGAGAGTGTGCAGTGTGTGCTAGGAGCAAACCCTCCCGTCAGGCACCTGTTGGAACGTTGCAGCCTTTACCAGTTCCGAGTGAACCTTGGACCCATTTGTCCATGGATTTTGTGGGAGAACTCCCCAGGTCTGAGGGCATGACGGTCATTTGGGTGGTAGTTGATAGATTCAGTAAGATGGCTCATTTTGTCCCCCTGAAAGGACTCCCCTCGGCCCAGGAATTGGCTGATCTCTTCATCCAGCACATTTTCCGGCTGCATGGCATTCCGGAAAATGTAGTGTCAGATCGGGGAGTCCAATTCGTATCTAAGTTTTGGAGGGCATTCTGCCATCAGTTAGACATGGATCTTTCGTTTTCATCAGGCTACCACCCACAGACCAATGGCCAGACTGAAAGAGTTAACCAGTCCCTGGAACAGTTTCTTAGATGTTATGTTGCAGATGCACAAACCGACTGGGTAAAGTTTTTGCCGTTTGCAGAATTTGCACACAACAATCTGAAAAGTTCCTCTTCAGGATTTTCCCCATTTCAGGTGGTGTCGGGAAGGTCACCCAAGTTTGCCCCATTGCCAGTAGCGTCTACTCCATTTCCAGCCCTGGAGGATTGGCAGAGGGCCTTGAAACAAATTTGGGGAATGGTTAAGAGAAATTTGGGGAAGGCTTTTCAGAATCAGAAGAAACAGGCTGATAAGAGACGATCCATAGAATGGGAATTCTCTCCAGGGGATTTGGTCTGGGTGTCCACACGGCATTTGGCTCTGAAACAACTGACACCCAAACTGGGCCCTAGATTCATAGGTCCTTTTCCAGTGATCAGAAAAATTAATAATGTCACTTATGCTATTGATCTCCCTACCAGCATGCGAGGTGTAAGATCATTCCATGTGTCTTTGCTTAAGCCGGCAGTACACTTGGATTCCGCTCCCCCCCTGTGTTGATTGATGACCAACCTGAGTATGAGATAGAAAAGATTCTGGACTCCCGGCTAGTGCAGAACTCCGTGCAGTATCCGGTTCACTGGAAGGGATATGGCATAGAGGAGAGAACTTGGGTGCCAGATTGTCGCATGCACGCAGAGGAATTAAAGAAGGAGTTTCATGACTCACATCCTGGGAAGCCTGGTGGGAAGTGTCCAGAGTCCACTCCTCAGGGGGGGGGGGGGTACTCTAATAGATTGAGGAAAAGCCGCCGCGCGGACTGGCAGCGAGGCGGCTGGTTCCGCATTCAGCTCAGCGGTTTACACGTGGCGGCGTGCGTCTGCTGTGGCTGGGCCTTCTAGTGCACACAGACTGAGGAATACGCGTGCGCGCTGAGAGGCGGAACCTTTATGACAAACAAAGAGGGATCAGCTGACCAGGTTGGTCAGCTGATCTCAGAGCGGGCGGCTATTGGTTGATCAGCGATGGGTGGCGCCGGGGAGCACCACGCTATATATATAGTTATGGCTGGTCAGTCTCAAGTTGTCTGCCGTTGCGAACACTTACGTGAAAGCACTCAGACCATAGTCAGATCTCACAGTGTGTTAGAACCAGGTGCCCCTGGGGATTAACACTGAGCCAGATTACTACTGTGTTATTTACTATTGTGTTATACTTCAGACTAGTTCCAGGGTGTTGAGACCATGGACCTCACACCCAAGACTAGGGATACTGTGTTACTATTGTGTTATACTTCAGACTAGTTCCAGGGTGTTGAGACCACGGACCTCACACCCAAGACTAGGGATACTGTGTTACTATTGTGTTATACTTCAGACTAGTTCCAGGGTGTTGAGACCACGGACCTCACACCCAAGACTAGGGATACTGTGTTACTATTGTGTTATACTTCAGACTAGTTCCAGGGTGTTGAGACCACGGACCTCACACCCAAGACTAGGGATACTGTGTTACTAATGTGTTATACTTCAGACTAGTTCCAGGGTGTTGAGACCACGGACCTCACACCCAAGACTAGGCCTTGTTTGATATCTGTTATGACCTATTGCTTTCCTGACTCTCCTTCTGCTTTCTGATTCGGTACCTATGCATATCTGATTACCTGTTGCCAACCCTGCCTGTCCCTGGTTACCGAATCAGCCTTCTGTCTCTGTACCTTATCTGCTCGTGTGTTGCCAACCTAGCCTGCCCGACCTTGCGAGCTATCACTCTCTATTGAGGGATTCGTTCTCAGTGCTGCTTGTGACGCCCACCTTCTAGGTGTCACTTAGCCAAAGGGCCTTCCTGCTATTCAGCCTGGGGCTCCACCCCTTTGGAAGTTTCAGGCTGCTGGAAGGTCTTCACACTTGCCAGAGGGAGGTATTTCTCATACGGCCAAGGACCACCTGCTCCTCGGGTGGTCCTACTCAAAGTCATTACTGTTGCACCAAACACTCACACTATATAGGTGTACAGAGGTTAGTCATACTCGGATTATTGGTGATTCTGCAGATCATCCATAATCGGGTATATAACTGTATTGCTGGTGATACTGCAGATCACCAATAATCAGATTCTCTCTGGGCGTGGACACCGATCGTTACAGACACCGTCCAGACAATACCCACCACCTTCCAGGGAGCGTCCGAAAATACCAAACCTGCCACAAACAATACCTGTTCGAAGTGTCCCTTTCAACACAAAAGCCACTGTTGATCCTATCCAGGTTACCAAGCAAAATTTCTCCTGGAATCTCCCAGAACCCTTTGAAGCTCCGCAGAGATCCCAAGAGGCCAGAACGCTCACCAGGCTCACATGGAGAACTACCAAGAACCCCTATGGAACCTATGATTATTCCGGATTCAGAATTACCAGGACACCCATCAAGATCAGGACTTTCAGGGACCACTTCTGGGCATGCAAGCAGGCAGGCAATATCAGAGCATGTCTCCACCGAGGAAGCATCTAAGCATGCTGGTAACCGAGGCACACTTGGGCTTTCTGGGTCACAGAGCACATCGGGATACACCAGCACAGGAGAAACCTCAGGACATGTCGGGGAACTGCCAACCTCAGAGTCCGATACGACAAGACCAAAACCAGGACCGGGCAGAAAATCATCACGAGTAAAGGTCACAGGTACTGGTCTTTCAAAAGAAGACTCGGACTTAAATCCAGAAATTTCTGTGACTGTAATATCATCATTGACTACACATGAGTGAAGCTCCACAAGAGCTGCAAAGGTAGTCAGCACAATAGCAATGCCTACTGAAGTGGGCAAAACCTCAGACGGATCTGGAGGGCAGGAGGCATCTCCTAGAAGTTCTGCACCCTCCAGGAGAGACTTTAGAAGCCTTCAAAACATCAAACAAGACCTCAGAAGTGTCATTTTCCAAGCTTTCTAAGAAGGATTATAAACTATCCATGTTACAGGGCTAAACATTAAATACCTCCTGCAGGAAGGGCAGATGTCCCAGGAATGGTTCCACCATAAGCTGAGACTGAATTTCATCATCAGGACAAGGATACACAGGAATATCTAATGAAACTAACTCTGACTTTCTGAGTTTCGTTTCACTGCAGGCAGATTTTATACAAGGCAAAACTGACTCATCCAGAGTACAGGGTGGAGAGTCAGTACTTTCTTCAGAGTAAGAAAGGGACTCACAAATGTCAGTGCGATTGGACATCATATTGTTATTCATGGTACAGGGCAGGCTCAGAGAAACCTTCTCTGGACACAACAAAGATGCTTCAGTGTCAGATTCGCAAAAGCAAAGTGCTGTCTCACTCTTAGATTTGGCTAACAATGTCGAATCCGGGGAGTCAGAACGCAAACCTTGCGAATCCAAGATCGCTTTAGGTTGTGAAACTGACGCTTCCATAGCGCAAACCTCCGTGATCTGCGGAGCAGACTGCAAGGCGTTCAGGACAGAAACACTGGAACAACTGTCACCAGGCAACGAGCCCTTACAGGTGTGAACAGGGTGAGACAAAGACTCATTTGCAGAAGAAATAGCGACAACAACAGGAGAAACTTTATTAGACATATTAATTTTACTTTTGACGCTGCATAGTTTAGGAATTTTCCCCATAGCAGGATCATAGATGGAAGATCTTAAAGATCTGTTTTTAGATGACAAGGGATCCCACATATCTTTGAGAAAACTGGCACATTCATGTTGATCACAATTTGCAGGAACATCTGAGAAACAGGCATTAGATCGCATAGATTCAAACGGCACACTGTCAGGATTCGCACAGGAATCGACCACAATGGTACACCCATTCATTTCAGATCGCACAGTGTCTAAACTCACATTGTTTACCCCAGAAAGGCAGGAACAATCATCCGATAATGATGTCACTTTATTGGAATCAATTGATTGGTGCGTGTGCAACTCATCCAAGATCGTCTGCCACACACACATCACTAGATCCACAAAACATTTGGCCCACTCTTCAGAATCTATCAAAGTGTACACAGAATTTATACAAGCGTCTAGCGTCTCTGCGCTTTCTGCGATGTAGAAATCGCAAAACGCCTTCCAATCAATCTCGAACTCCTCAATTAACGCTCCAATATCCCATGGAGCAAATGGGGGTTCAAACAACCCGGTATCTAAGTAACACTCATAAGGGTTGGGGTCAGGAACATGCATAGACTTTCTTACTCCTTTTATATAGAAAATAATTCTGCCTATGAAAGGATTCACAAATGCTTCTGATTGGGGCAAAAAACCCTGACACTGAGCAACATCATTGTCAAGATCTATAGGAAGCGTTTTATTCAGATGTTTGTGCCTTTTAGATTTTTTCTTTTTTGCAACTTTGAATGGCTGCTGTTTAAACGCCAGAGAGGAATCAAAGCAATCCTCTTGCATCTGCTTAGAACCTGAAGTGGCAACAGAAACATTGAACTGATTGTCATACTGAATGGTTTTGCTTGGAAGGGATAGAACAGCTGACTTATTAACAGCTACAGACTCGATCAGAGCAGGTGGTAAGCAAGGCAGCTTAAACCAGTGAGAAAAAATGAATGTAAGAAACTGATACAGATTATCATTCCAAGAATTGTCTTTCAAAATATTATAAGCCCAGGAGAACAGATCTCCTTGCAACAGCACATAGGCTAATTGGAGAGCTGACGTGGACGGATCAGTAATCTGAAAGGTAGGATTCAAACAAAATCTCAAACATTCAGAGAGGAAATCCTCCTTGGTCACTGAATCTAGCCTTTTAAAGCTCTTAAAGACATAGGACCCATACTCGACAAAAACGTACAAATCGGAAATTCCCTCTACACTGGGAATTTCGGTTTGGCTGGTCATACTGTAACGATTGTGGAATTATCTCCGTGATCAGCGCACAAGGCGCGCGCTGACACGGCGGAAAACCTCCACAAGCGTATGAAAGGAGAGAACCCAGCTTTAGTGCAAAGCACCAGTAGAGGGAAATTCCCACCGGCAGGTGGAGCTGTGGAGTGCAGAGGAGCAAAACCTCTGTACTGCCACAGATGCGAGATGGGAATTGCCCGAATTGCAACCGAGCAGGGCAAGATAGCCCCTAAAGAGAGAGAGCACAGCGACAGGGTGTATGTGTGTCCACCAATCTAGTCGCCAACCCGCAACGATGAACACACAACCGTGAAGATCAGGTGGGAAATCAATCGCAATAGATGACGATTGCTAATAGCGACACAAGACTGAATAAGCACAGAAAAGGGATATATGTATGTCCACCAAACTTGTCGCCAACCTGCGACGGTGAACACACAACAGAGGAAACCAAGTGAGAACGCAATCGCAAGAGAAGCGATTGCGAATGAGAATGAGCACAGGGACAGAATGTATGTGTGTGCACCAATCTAGTCGCTAACCTGCGACGGTGCACACACAACAGCAGAAACAGAGTAGGAACGCAATCGCGAGAGAGGCGATTGCCAGAGGTGACACAAGACTAAGTAGAGGTAAACCCAGGAGCAGAGCAAAGGCACAGCAAATCATACAATGAGAATGATAAGGAAAATAACAAACGCTAACTAAACGCGAACACCGCACTCATTCGCAACAGCGAACGCGTTTACAGTGCGGTCTCCGCACGTTAAGCGCAACAGAGACAAGCACGCCACCCTAACTAACCACCGACACACAAACACGAAACAGAGAACGCGAGCGCTTGCTTAACGGTTACCTCACCGAGCCTACAGCAAGCGTTCCTATCAGACAAGACAGACAGACGGACGGAAAACAGGAATATGAGAGATACAATCTACCGCTCTTCCGCCAGAGCGGGTGCAAACCAAGTAGGGAAACAGAATTAGCAGGATCCACTGCTCTTTCCGTCAGAGCGAGTGCGATCCAAGTAAAGCAACAGAGCAAGCAGGATCCACTGCTTTTTCCGCCAGAGCGAGTGTGATCCAAGTAAAGCAACAGAGCTTAGCAGGATCCACTGCTCTTTCCGAAAGAGCGAGTGTGATCCAAGTAAAGCAACAGAGCTTAGCAGGATCCACTGCTCTTTCCGCCAGAGCGAGTGCGATCCAAGTACAGCAAGATGAGGTAGACAGTAGCAACCGCTGCTCCAGCTTACCCTCCAAGAATACAGATCAGAAGGATTCACAGCCGCTACCACTAGAGACAAGTGCGATCCAAGCAGATGAACAGAAGGAGTTACCAGTAGCAACCGCTGCTCTGGTTAGCACCCCCAGACAGACAGAACAGGCAATACAAATAATACAACCTGACTGAACTAGAGGGGTGTCTAATACAGCCCCCAGAAATACTCTAAGATAGTTTAACAATCCAACAGGGAGGCTGACACTCCAGAAGTGTATTAACAAACCATTATGACCAGCAAAGCATTCTGGGAGCAGAAGGCTTTTATACTGCCAGCCCTCAAAGGAGACAGCTGGGCAATTTGCATGTATGCAAATCCCTCAGCAAAGCAGCTCTTAAAGTTGCAAGATGAAGCCAGGTCTCTTTTCCAGAGACCTGCATCCCTCAGACATAAGGAATGGTCAAACAGCTGTCTGCCTGTGCAGCCAGCTGAGCGGATCATTACACTCACCAGTGGAGCTGGTGGGTATAGAGCACCTCACCAGTGGCAAGGGCCCACTGGTGAGTAGAATGGTCAGACAGGCAAGGTTCGGCAACCGAGAAGTAACACAGTACAGAATCATGAGGCAGAAGGATAACGAATAATCAGGCAGAGGTTCAACAACTAGTCAGATAGGCAGAAGTACAGTAACGTTAGGCAGGAATCTAGGTCAGCGGTATAGCCAGAATCATACACAGGTAATCAAAACAGTAAACAATCTCCTAGTCTTGGTGTGAAGACCTTGGTTTTAACACCGGCCACTAGTCTAAGGTCTGAGCGCTTACACAAAGTATTCATGACAGCAGACAGGGAAATACTGAAGCCTGGAGGCTTAGAAAGCGGAGGAGACCTCGCAGGCACGCCCCCTGCAATTAGCCAATCCGGGGCGCCGTGAGTCTCCGCTGACGTCAGCCAACCAGCAGGTCAGCTGACGCACCTCCTCCCCGCATAAAGGTCCTGTCTGTGCACGTGCCCGCGCGAGACAGCGTCCCTATGGGGTAATGACAGCCCCGTCCTCGGCATCCTAGCCGCCAGAGGAACGGGCAGGGGCACGGGGGCAGCTGCGGCGGCGGTTCTGTTCGCTGCAGCTGCCTCTTCATTCCTTACTCTAAGCGAGTTCTTTATTGCATGTATAAGTTTGAATTAGGCGACGGTCCCATTGCCTAATTTTAGAACTCGCTGGTGCTTAACGCTGGTGAGTTCATGAATTGCATAGACCGTCTGAGTTTTTTCTAGATAGATATGTATTTCTACATTTGTCAGGGACCACCTCTTTTGTTCAGGTATATAAGCAGGGTATTTCTGCAGATAATTACAACACTGTGGATTCAGAGATGATACCAGAAAATAAGAGTTATCTGGCTACCATAGTTTACAGTGAAAACTGATATGTTTCCAATTACAACAAACCCAGTAAGCATTTAACACTTAAAATTATATTGGCTACGTGCCTTATACTTACTTTCATGAATTACTTGGCTCCAAGCTTTATTTTCATTATTCTGTATCATTTGCTTTCTTTCCTTGTATAGCAAGGGCATGATTATTATGCGTAATTTTACTTGGCAATATGACTCATCCAGGTAGACCTTCAGATGTCATTGTAAAAACCTGATTAATCTTGAGGTCACACTATGCAGTCCATATGAACAAATAATAGCAATTTACTTGACAGCAGATTGGACAAAACGACAAAATGTCCTAAAAGTGTAACTATACACATTTTGCATGACTTTTACTTTATGATACAGTCAGAAAGAGCTAGAACCCTATTGAATGTGCAATAACTTGATCACTACTTACGACCTCTTATTGGGACAAATTATGCTTTCTTTGGATGGTATTTTTCAACAATTCTTTTTTTTCTTTTAATTTTAAGGAGAAATAGGGAAAAAAAACATTGTATAAATGTTTCTCAGTTACCATCAATTGATATTTTAAAATCAACCCCAAAAAGTGGCCCAAAAGTGGGGGTCTTGGCGTATATGCGAGTCATCACTACTGAGAGGTGTATGCAGATGAGCGGGCTGTGGGCGCCATCCTTCCTGTGACCTCCTCTGACCCCCTCGCGCTGCTCTCCCCTGCTCTGTCAGCTGCCCAGGCCTTGAGACACTGCGTGACGCCAGTCATCCTCTTTACACTGTAATTGGCTGTCAGCGCTACACTTCCTCCCGACCGGCCGTATCATCCAGTTGCCGTGGAGATGCATCCCCTCCACCACTCGGGACACGCGGGTAACTCAAGCGCTAGCATGCACATCTGCCCTGCCGGATCAATCCTTTCAATGGGGGCAGCGTGCAGTTACTTTCCTATGGGGAGCTGTTTCTTTGCCCTCTGTCTATATGTAGGCCTACATCGTAACTGTCCCTGGGTTTAAGTACCGCAGCTCATAGTAGCCACAGTGATGTCGCCTATTCCTGGCCACTGCATTGCATGCTAGGAGATGTAGTCCAGTATTCGCAACACCACCACTGCAGGCTGGTATTGCTAGAAATAATTTTATTTTTTTTTAAAGACCTTGTCGTTTTTGAGAAAACTGATTTAAAAAAAGTTTAAAGGGTTATTTAAGTGAAAAAAAAAAGAAGTTTAACTTACCTAGTACTTCTTGCAGCCCCCTGCAGTCATTCTATGCCTGTGCTGTCACTCCAGGAACCTCCAGTCAGCAGCGGCGACCCTCTGTATTGACCTGAGGAAGCAGGCCATGATCCGTGAAATGCGTTGTCAGATTGCTTTTTGAATAAAAACTTTTTCCAGTTGAACTGGAAAGGTAAGCAATAACCTCTCTTTTTATTATATATTTTTTATTTGTATTTTAAAAGACTAAAATAGAACACACATTGGGCGCCTCCATCTTACCCATTACATGTATATCAAGGTTGACTGCCCAATAGATCTGCTACACGTAGAGATATCCATTCGAGTCCATTTTTTAAGTACTCACACCATTCATGCTCAGCAGTCAAGTAGGAAGGAGCACAATGGGAATCCCGCACCTTCATTTTACTCTAACTGCCAAAACTGACAGACCCTCTTTACAAGCTGGAACACAGTGCTATCCTTGCCTCCAGTCTGCATAGAGGAATATCCCTCTCCAGACAAGGAGTCTTCCTAGAGTGGTGAGTATAATATTTTATCCTCACTAATTACTTTTATTGTTATTCTAGGAGTTTTGATAAAACATACCCAATCACAAGTATGAGCTACAAACATAGCATGAAAGTAAACAGTCGTGTAGATCTGGAGGAGATAAAAAATCTTTGAGTTGGTGCAATCGGTATTTACCATTTTAATTTTGCTACAACTTGATTGATTTTTTAGAGTACATGCAACAATTGGAGCTGCACATTGCTGTGTAATATGTTACTTGCCTCATTGACCTCAAAACTTCGGATAAAAATTAAGTCATAGCTTTCTTCTAAAACACTGAATTACTTTGCACTGGTGCAAGCAAGAGCCAGGATATAATTCACAGTCACTGAGGTCATTCTGAAACCATTCACAACAGTCTTGCCTTGCAGCAAATCCTATACCTGAATTATTCACAACACAATTCTATCCTGCTATGGGGACTAAAACATAACTTTGAATTCCTAGTCTAAAAACAATGATAAAATGCCGCCTGAAGGTACAAATGTCTGACCAATGATGTTAGGGATATTAGTGCATATATACAGGTCCTTCTCAAAAAATTAGCATATTGTGATAATGTTCATTATTTTCTGTAATGTACTGATAAACATTAGACTTTCATATATTTTAGATTCATTACACACAACTGAAGTAGTTCAAGCCTTTTATTGTTTTAACCACTTGCCGACCGCGCACTCATACCGCGCGTCGGCAAAGTGGCAGCTGCAGGACCAGCGACGCAGTTCTGCGTCGCCGGCTGCAGGCTAATTAATCAGGAAGCAGCCGCTCGCGCGAGCGGCTGCTTCCTGTCAATTCACGGCGGGGGGCTCCGTGAATAGCCTGCGGGCCGCCGATCGCGGCTCGCAGGCTAAATGTAAACACAAGCGGAAATAATCCGCTTTGTTTACATTTGTACGGCGCTGCTGCGCAGCAGCACCGTAAGGCAGATCGGCGATCCCCGGCCAATCAGCGGCCGGGGATCGCCGCCATGTGACAGGGGAAGTCCTGTCACAGGCTGCACAGGACGGATAGCGTCCTGTGCAGCCCCGATCACCACCAGGGGGCCAGGTAGGAGAGGGGGAAGCGGAATTTCGCCGCGGAGGGGGGCTTTGAGGTGCCCGCCCTGCCAGCCACACGCAGGCAGGAGAGATCGGACCCCCCCAGCACATCATCCCCCTAGTGGGGAAAAAAGGGGGGTGATCTGATCTCTCTGCCTGGTGTTTGATCTGTGCTGGGGGCTGTAGAGCCCACCCAGCACAGATCACAGAATTCAACGCTGGTCCTTAAGGGGGGGTAAAGGGTGGGTCCTCAAGTGGTTAATATTGATGATTTTGGCATACAGCTCATGAAAACCCAAAATTCCTATCTCAAAAAATTAGCATATCATGAAAAGGTTCTCTAAACAACTTATTAACCTAATCATCTGAATCAACTAATTAACTCTAAACACCTGCAAAAGATTCCTGAGGCTTTTAAAACCTCCCAGCCTGGTTCATTACTCAAAACCGCAATCATGGGTAAGACTGCCGACCTGACTGCTGTCCAGAAGGCCATCATTGACACCCTCAAGCATAGCCGGCCTTTGATATGAGCGACCGGAGCGATCGCTCAGGGCGCCGGCTTCCAAGGGGGCGCCTATAGCTGGTTACCTATACTGAGGACACCTACACCTGATTTCTTATACTGGCGGGACCTATAGCTGGCTACATTTACTGAGAGCACCAACACCTGGCTACCTATACTGGAGGCACCTACACCTGGCTACCTATGGGAGGGGATGGAGACCCTCAACTGACTTCCTATACTGGGGGCACCTATGCTTTGCAACTTATATTGAGGGCACCTACACATGAGATCCTAAACTATGGCACCTATACCTGGCTACCTACCTATATTGAGTCTGAGGACGTTTATTTGTTTGGGGAGGGGGGGGGCACTGCGGCTATAACGTGTGGTGCAAATTGTCTTTCTTTGTCATTCTAAATGGTGGTGGGGGGGGCTAACTGTCCCATTCATTGTTTTTATTAATATTCCTGAAAGGTTCTAGCCTTCTTTTTTAAGTATATTTAAGATAATGCACTGTTTCCATCCATTTGTGGTTATTAATAGTATTTTTTCTATTATACATATGTGACGTGTCACAGAGATCTGAGCATTTGGCGTTATGTGTAACAACGTCAAAAAAGGTTGTGAGCCACTGTCCTAGGAGATATCTCAGGAGAAAAGGAATTGCATATGGGTGTGTGCAGAGGCGTATCTAGAGGGGTGCAGGCATGGCTCTTGCCATGGGCGCCACAGCATCAAGGGCGCCATGCCTGCTACTGTGCTGCAACGCTATGCCTGCCCCTGTGACTCAGATTTCAGATCAGATTAATTCTCTTATCTGGGGAACATGGGTACTTAATTTATATATGTAGGGTGCACTTGGCTTAGTGTTAGAAAAGAGGACAGAGAGGGAATAAGAAGAGATATTTCCAAAAAAGCAAAAAAGTAACTTCAGCAATATCCTGAGCAAAAAACATAGGCAACCATAACACATGTATGCGAGAAAGGATGCTGTTTTTAGATGAGAGGGGGGCTCTGATGGGGGGGGGGGGGCGCAATTTCAGTGTTTGCCATAGGCCCTATATTACCCAGATACGCCCCTGGGTGTGTGTGTGCGTGTGTGTGCGTGTGTGTTTGTGTGCGCTCATGCACGCGCGAAGAAGATGAAGGGGGGCACAAAAATCAGGTTTCGCTCAGGGCGCTGTGAAACCTAAGGCCGGCCCTGCCCTCAAGCAAGAGGGTAAGACACAGAAAGAAATTTCTGAACGAATAGGCTGTTCCCAGAGTGCTGTATCAAGGCACCTCAGTGGGAAGTCTGTGGGAAGGAAAAAGTGCGGCAGAGAACGCTGCACAACGAGAAGAGGTGACCGGACCCTGAGGAAGATTGTGGAGAAGGACCGATTCCAGACCTTGGGGGACCTGCGGAAGCAGTGGACTGAGTCTGGAGTAGAAACATCCAGAGCCACCGTGTACAGGCATGTGCAGGAAATGGGCTACAGGTGCCGCATTCCCCAGGTCAAGCCACTTTTGAACCAGAAACAGCGGCAGAAGCGCCTGACCTGGGGACTACAGAGAAGCAGCACTGGACTGTTGCTCAGTGGTCCAAAGTACTTTTTTCGGATGAAAGCAACTTTTGCATGTCATTCAGAAATCAAGGTGCCAGAGTCTGGAGGAAGACTGGGGAGAGGGAAATGCCAAAATGCCTGAAGTCCAGTGTCAAGTACCCACAGTCAGTGATGGTCTGGGGTGCCATGTCAGCTGCTGGTGTTGGTCCACTGTGTTTTATCAAGGGCAGGGTCAATGCAGATAGCTATCAGGAGATTTTGGAGCACTTCATGCTTCCATCTGCTGAAAAGCTTTATGGAGATGAAGATTTCATTTTTCAGCACGGCCTGGCACCTGCTCACAGTGCCAAAACCACTGGTAAATGGTTTACTGACCATTTACCAGTCCTCCAAACTGTGGTCAAGCGAAGCGAAGCTACAACTTCAGGCCTGCTTTCGACTGCACAGACTGGCAGACCCTGGAATCCCCAAACTTGGACGAATGGGCTGACAATGTTACCTCATACATTAACTTCTGTGAGAATCATTGCATACCAACGAAAACCTTTAAACTCTATCCTAACAACAAACCGTGGTTCTCAAAAAAAACTACGGCAACTGTGCAGAAGCAAAGAGGACGCACACAAGTCAGGAAACCGTGATGAATACAGAAGGGCAAGAAATGACCTGAACAGAGAACTGAGGGCTGCCAAGAAGGGCTATGCAGATAAACTGGAACAGAACCTCTCCTCAAACGACTCGCGAGCTGTGTGGAAAGGGCTCAAGGCCGCCACCAACTATAAGCCTCCCCCGCATCATGCAACACCGAGCGCTGCGCTCGCCGAGAATCTCAGTGAATTCTACTCTAGATTTGAGAACCAGTCTCCCCCACAGCTACGGGCACCTCCCCCCCTCCCCTGCCTCTGAGACCCCGAGACCAAACTCGCCCCCTCCACCGGTGAACGAGGCGGATGTTCTGCAACACTTGTTAAGGATAAATGTCAGGAAAGCCTCTGGCCCGGACGGTGTGTCACCAGTCTGCCTGAAAACCGGCACTCGACAGCTCTCCCCTATTCTTTCCTCCATATGCAACAAGTCCCTTCAGAGCGGGAAAGTCCCCGCATGCTTCAAGAGGTCCACCATCATCCCTGTCCCCAAAAAGCAAGGCGTCACCGACCTCAACAACTTCAGGCCCATGGCACTTACATCAGTCATCATGAAGGTTTCTTGAAAGGATGGTGCTCCCCCTCCTCAAGCTCACCACTAAGGCCCTGCTGGATCAGCACCAGTGCGCATACAGAGCAAAAAGGTCCACCGACGACGCCATCAATATCTGCCTGGAGCTCGGCTATGATCATCTGGACAAACCCGGCACGTATGCCAGGATCCTCCTTCTTGACTTCAGCTCAGCCTTCAATACCATCAGCCCCAAAATACTTCAGGAGAACCTTGCCGCACTCGGGGTCCACCCCACTCTACGCCTGTGGATCACAGACTTCCTCACCAACAGATCCCAGGTCGTAAAGCTAGACACCATCTCCTCTCAACCTCGGATTACAAATATAGGAGCACCACAAGGGTGCATCCTGTCGCCGTTCCTGTTCTCCCTGTACACGAATGCTTGCAGATCCACAGCGGAATCCGTCAAAGTGATCAAATTCGCTGACGACACCACCATTGTCGGCCTCATCACTAAAAATAATGATCAAGCGTACCGCCACCAGGTTGAGAGCATCTGCCACTGGTGCAGGGAGAACGGGCTGGTCCTAAACACGGCAAAAACTGTTGAGATGATTGTTGATTTTAGGAAGCTCGCCAACGCCCCCCCCCCCCCCTCCAATCCGTATCGATGACAAAGAAATTGAAAGAGTGTCCTGTGTCCGACTTCTAGGCACAACCATCTCCAACGACCTGAAGTGGAATGCAAACACCTCCTCCATCCAGAGGAAAGCCCAGAAGAGGTTATTCTTTCTCCGTCGACTGAAGAAGTTCGGCATGTCCCCGAAACTTCTGACCAGCTTCTACTCTGCTACACTACAATTGCATCTGTCCTCTGCTCTTCCATCCTAGTCTGGTATGCCAGCTCCTCCACCAGCGACAGACACAAATTACAGAGAGTCATCAGATCAGCGGAGAGAATTATAGGAAAACCGCTACCCGCCCTGGACCTCCTCTACCACTCAAGGCTGAGCTCCAGAGCTTTGAGGATTGTAAATGACCCCTCACACCCAGGCAACCATTTTTTTAGCCAGCTTCCTTTGGGCCAGAGGTATCGGTCCATCTACACCAGGACCACTAGACACAGAAATAGCTTCTTCCCCTGAGCTGTAAACTCACTAAACTCTCTCCACGCACTCCCCACCACAACGTGATCATGTTTTGCCGCCACACATATGCTTCACACACCTGAGTGCTGTGTAACTATGCAAAAATTGAAAATTGAGTGTTGTTTGCTTGAATGTTTTCTCTGTATGAAATGTCTGATATAGTGCTGATCCTTTCTGATGTATTCTGTGTACCCTATCCTACCTGTATCCTGTACGTGCCAAGACCAATTCCGGCCACGACCCAGTCGTGCTTTGCGAAAATAAAGATTCTGATTCTGATTACTGTGCTCAATTGGCCTGCCAACTCTCCTGACCTGAACCCCATAGAGAATCTGTGGGATATTGTGAAGAGAAAGTTGAGAGACGCAAGACCCAACACTCTGGATGAGCTTAAGGCTGCTATCGAAGCATCCTGGGCCTCCATAACACCTGAGCAGTGCCACAGGCTGATTGCCTCCATGCCACGCCGCATTGAAGGAGTCATTTCTGCAAAAGGGTTCCCGACTAAGTATTGAGTGCATAACTGAACATAATTATTTGAAGGTTGACTTTTTTTGTTTTAAAAACACTTTTCTTTTATTGGTCGGATAAAATATGCATATTTTTTGAGATAGGAAATTTGGGTTTTCATGAGCTGTATGCCAAAATCATCAATATTAAAACAATAAAAGGCTTGAACTACTTCAGTTGTGTGTAATGAATCTAAAATATATGAAAGTCTAATGTTTATCAGTACATTACAGAAAATAATGAACTTTATCACAATATGCTAATTTTTTGAGAAGGACCTGTATATAGTAGAGGAAAAAATCCTCAATCCCTAAAACATCATTGCATAACATATAATTACACTAACCACCACCAAAAAGCCAACATGTTTCACTTCGTAAATGGAAGCTTTTTCAAGGGAACTAGTGCTTAGTACAAGAGTGCAAAAGTGCTAAGGTGCAGAAATACATTATATACAATAAATCTGAACATTGGCATAGCGTATAGGCTAATAGTAGCAGCCAAGCACTAGTTCCCTTGAAAAAGCTTCCATTTAGGAAGGCAAACATGTTGAGTTTATGCACTAATATCCCTAACATCATTGGTCAAACATTTGTACCTTCAGGTGGTATTTTATCATTGTTTTTAGACTATAGGCTTGATTCACAAAGCCGTGCTAACTGTTAGCACGCTGGTGAAAAGCCCATTATCACGCCTAAACTCAGTTTAGGCGTGATCAAATAAACTTGCCCACAAAGTTTTGCATGTAAAGTTTTACGCGCGTAAACTTTAACGCGTGCAAAGTTTACGGGCGCAACGCCATTAGACTCTATGCGACGTTTCGTGCGCACCGGACTTCACGCGTGCAAAACTTTTCCCTCAAAGCGGTGCTAACCTACTTAGTGGTTATGCTTATCACGCCCAAAAGTCTTTAGGCGTGCTAACTAGGTTAGCACCGCTTTGTGAATCAAGCCCTATGTATTCAAAGTTTTAGTCCCCATATCAGGATTGAATTGTCTTACAGCAAATCCTTCAGATGTATGCTGAGAGAAAGTGCAATGAAATGCAAGTTTGTAGCAATAGCTAAATATCTTCCCTAGCTACCGGTATTACTCCTGAAGCAGAGGGTTCTAGGTAACTCAATTTGTGTTCACATATGAATTTATCTTAGTTCCTTAGGACATTACATTTCTGTGTCCAAGTTCTGTATACAACCTGCCATATTTAATCACAGCTATGGGGTATGGGAAGGTATAGATGCTCAAATGCGTCTAGGTCTAAGGTTCCCACCAAAATTTTGCTATGATTTCTACCTACAACACTGGCTTAAAGGAATCTGCTTCGTCTTCCTCTAGCCCAAACTGCTTAACTTCCTGTGTTAACTGCCTTGTATTTGTTGACCCTACAAGCCTCCGGCCATGTGGATACTCCTTTTAAAACTCCTTGCTGACACTACATGAGCAAACCTGTCAAGCAGACCTGTGACCTACATTCCAAGTAAATTGTTTGCATATGAAAACATGCTAAAATGTTTTTTTTGTTTTTGTTTGCCAAGAAACAAGGTTTCATTAGTTAAAGTTATCACGGAAGTCCACAAGATGATTGTGTGTCCGCATCTATGCTCTGTAACTCAAGCTTTACCTCACACCGGCATTATGACATCTGTAAAATGTAAAAAAATGTAAATGCTGTATGCAGAGGTAGAGAAAGCATGGGCAGCTGCAAAACATTTGTCAAGAGAAAGATCCTGGCTCCATCTCTTGGAGAAAACACACTGGGACTCTTCTCCCTAAAGTAAAGCTGCAAAATAATGCAGTTTGTGTTGTCATTTGTGGACTTCATTATATAGAAGATTCTTGGTTATGCAGCACCAACAGGTATTGGCTGATGCAGGATATGTGTGCTCTCTGCTTGCTTGAGACTCAATGTTAAAAATCTGCCTAGATACTATAGAACTATACCCCACTCTTGTCTGGTGGCCTCTGTCCTGCTGGTGGTCAAGTGGCCTCTGTCCTGCCCAGTGGCCTGTGTCCTGGCCTTGTCTGGTGGCCTCTGTCCTGCTGGTGACCAAGTGATCTGTGTGTGTACGTGTGGCAAACCACTAAAGGAGTGACAGATAACAACCGATTTGCTTATCCATCCGAAGGTTGAACTCACATGATTGTTAGGCTGATATCGTGCAGTTGGTTACGTCTGTACAGCACCATCTTAATGACGTACTTGTTTTGAATGTGGCCATGTCATGCAGTCCGTAGTTTCCCTTGAACATGCAGTATGTAAATGAGTTGGTCGTCAGTTGGTCAGTGTGCAGAAAAGTTCTGCAAACAGTTGTCAGTCGTGTCCTTAAAGAGAAACTCCAACCTAGAATTGAACTTTATCCCAATCAGTAGCTGATACCCCCTTTTACATGAGAAATATAATGCTTTTCACAAACAGACCATCAGAGGGCGCTGTATGACTGATTTTGTGCTGAAACCCCTCCCACAAGAAGCTCTGGGACCGCGGTACTCGGGGCAAACTGCCACAATTTAACAATGTTCACAGACAGGAAATGGCTGTTTACAGCTGTCTGTAACAGCCAGACCAGCTAGAAACAGCTAAATAACCTGCCCACAGTAACAATGTCACCATGTAATAAATGTCAGAATGTGAATCTGGGAGAGGAAAGATTTTACAATGAGCAAACACTGACTAAATCATTTATACATAATTATGGTAAAAAATGAAGCACTATTTTTACTACATTATTTTCACTGGAGTTCCTCTTTAAGTCATTTGTGCAATTTTTTGGATGTTGGAACCAGTGGGGTAGCAGGATATCATGGGGCCCCATAGCAAAACTTTCATGGGGCCCTCAGATGTAGACACTCTTAAGCAATGCCACCTGCCCCTACCCTATGGATAGGAGTTAATTGGGCAATTTACATTCTCATGCAATTAACACTGCACATAGCTCATGGGCACTGAGACAAAGTCAGAGGGTGGAGAAACACAAGAAAGTTAATGGTGAATACATTAAGAACCCGCTGGGCCCCCTATGTTCCAGGCCCCAATAGCAGCTGCTGTGGCTACTATGGCTATTGCTACACCCTTGGTGTGTACATAGCTTAAAGTGGATCTGAGATGAACTGTTACTCATTGCATAATTGTGTTCCTTTCCTATTGTTTATAGGGCATTCCTCAAGCCAAATATTTTTTTTTTAAATACTCTAATTCCCTATAAACTGAACAAGCCTCTCACACAGGTTTTCAGAGAGCCAAGGCACTTTCAGACAGTAGCAAGGGCTAATGGGAGCTCAGTCTGGGCAGGAGGAGGGGGAGGTATTACTAGCCAGAAGTTTCAGAAGCAGAGGGGAGGAGAGAGGATTAGGTTTTTTTGCTCAAGATGCAGATAAGCCTGCCTCTGTGTAATGTTTACAAACAACATGGCTGCTGTCATTGTATCACAGGAATAATCAATCATATTCTATTAAAGTTGTTTGCAGCTAGATTTGCTGTGTAAACTATCTAAACTTTAGGTAACATATATAGACAAGTTACTTGTTATTGTTAGTTTTTCATCTCAGATCCGCTTTAACCTTTACTTATTGTTTGGCATTTCAGTTAACACCTATACTCCAGTCTTTGCACCCTGACCTTGTGTAAACAAACAGGTGGCTATTGTTGAAATCTTGAAATGATTATACGATGTATTATACAGTGATATTGTACCTTCAATACAGGGTGTAACCCAAATTGAAAACTCTTTGTACTTATTCCATAGAATCATGAAACTCAGTCCTCAGGATCAAATTAAAACAACTCCAAGCTGCACTATCTGGGAAATAATCAATTCAAAAAATGTTATGTAATCCCCTTTGCTAAACAATAGACCAGTCTTGGGGTTAAATATCTACACCAACTCTACGAGGGTAACAGGTTTAGACCCTTTGCACAAATGCAAATGAAATTCAACAGAAGCACTGGTGGCTCCAGTATGAACAGCTTAAAATGCCTCATCCAAACAATTTAAAGGTTGTACATTAATGTACATTCAAACAAACACCAATATAGAAAATATCTTACTACTAAAAAAAGGCCATAGGAATCTTGTATCACATTTATATGCAATGCTATCAGAATTATCACAACAACATAAACTGGATAAAATATTAAGAAAATGGCATACAGCAGAATCCTCTGTGCTTCAAATGTGACCCAGAAATGGACAGATTGTGCCACGTTTTGAGATTGTAAGGACATTTTGGGAGGACAGTACTGGAGTACACCATACACAAACTGAAACTTTCCCATTTTGTTACACATAAATTCTGTATCCTAGTGAATCAGGGAAAATGTTCTAAATAAACAGGGACAAATCCTGATGGGAGATCTACTATTCTATGCCACACAATGCTTTGCATATTATAACAAAACAAAAAGAAATATATTTTTATGAATTTTTATGTTACAACACATATGAAATTAGGAAAATATTTTTTCATTAACTTTTTTATTTTCCTGAAGAGTTCATCAGTAATTAGCTTTCCCCTTTTCTCTGCTTGTTTTTTCCTCCCTTCTATAACCTCACAAATGGCTGTTTGTTATCCTCTAGGCTCCAGGCTGGTGGTAAAATAGCAGACATCCAGGGGTGTAACAATAGGGGCTGCAAGGGATGCAGCCGCAGATGAAGGGCCGTGAAGGTGAAGGGCCGTTTTTGGTGGCAGGAGGGGTTGCAGCACATGAGAGGGAAGAAATGCCCACACACACAGCGGCAGGGAGGGGGGCCCACTCTCCCCCTCCCTCTTCTCGGGCTCCCCTGTCAGTGCTCTCCCTTCAGCATTAATGGGCAGCAGCAGCATGGAAAAGGGAACGAGGACTTTCTTCCGCGTTTCACACACCAGATGTTCTTATCTGCATCAGCGTCCGATGCGCCTGTTTATCAGGAAGTAGCGATAGGTGTTGATACAGAGAAGATCGGACCTCCGTCGCGTAGAATGCAGAAGAGGTATGTCTGCGTCCTCTTTTCCATGCCGCTGCCGCTGCCCGTTAATGCTGAGGAGAGAGTGCTGACGGGGGAGGCCGAGGTGAGGGAGGGGGAAGTGGGCCCCCCTTCCCGCCGCTGTGTGTGGACATTGCTCCCCCCTTATGCCTGGCTATACTGAGGGCAACTTTACCTAGCTAGACTGAGGGCACCAATACCTGGCTGGCTATACTAGGGGCACCTATACCCAGCTATACTGTGGGCACCCATGCCTGGCTATACTGAGGGAACCTATACCTAGCTATTCTGTGGGCACCCATGCTGGCTATACTGGGGGCACCCATGTCTGGCTATACTGTTAGCACCTCTACCTGGCTATGCTGGGGCACCCATGCATGGCTATACTGGGAGCACCTATACCCAGCTATGCTGTGAGCACCCATGCCTGGCTATACTGAGGGCACCTACTGGGGGCACCCATGTCTGGCTATACTTTGAGTACCTATACCTGGCTGTACTGTGGGCACCCATGCCTGGCTGTACTGTGTGGGTGCCCATGCCTAGTTAGACTGAGGGCATCTATTCCTGGCTATACTGAGGACACCCATGCCTGTCTTTACTGGAGGGCACTCATGCCTGGCTGTATTGTGGGCACCCATGCCTGGCTATACTGAGGGCACCTATACCTAGCTATACTGAGGGCACCTATACCTAGCTATACTAAGGGCACTGTGTACTGTGGGCACCCATACCCGGCTGTACTGTGGGCACCCATGCCTAGCTATACTGAGGGCACCTATACCTAGCTATACTGAGGGCACCCAGGCCTGGCTATATTGGCGGCACCTATACCCAGCTATACTGTGGGAACCCATGCCTGGCAATACTGAGGGCACCTAGCTATACTATGTGCACCAATATCTGGCTATACTTTTAGCACCTATACTTGGCTGTACTGTGGGCACCGATGCCTGGATGTACAGTGAGCACCCATGCCTAGCTATACTGAGGGCACCTATACCTAGCTATACTGAGGGAACCCATACCTGGCTTTACTGGGTGGCCCCAATGCCTAGTTTTACTTGGGGCACCCATGCCTGGCTAAACTGCGGGCACCTATACCTAGCTATACTGGGCAATTATACCTGGCTATACTTGGGGCACTTATACCTAGCTATACTGAGAGCACCTATACCTGGCTATACTGGGGGCAAGCGCTTATACCTGGCTATCTATACTGGGGCTGGGGCACCTATACCTGGGGTGGGGGTAGGGGGGCCCTATGCAAAGTTTCACGGGGGGCAGTGATTCCCTGCAGACATCTCACTTGTTTTACCGCATGCGTTATCCTTTGTTGTGAATATGAGGTAATTTTCCTCACAATTGAGTAATTTACCTCACTAGTCGCTAATTTTAGTCTTCCATGCAATAACAGACTTTGAGAATTGACATCTAACAAAATGTTTTTAAAAATCAGATGTTTTTTGCTTTACCACATGTGGCAATACGATTATGAGTTGAGACCATTGAAGTGGATAAGGTAAATATTACACAGACTGACTTATTTAAGATGTCGTTGAATGGAATAAACCATTGCTACGTCTAAGTACCTAGCTTTCAGATTTTACTTCAGAGTTCTGTCAAAGACTGGAAGACGTGTTGCATTCAAGTCTTCACAATAATTTCCAAGAAGCCTGCAGGTTTTAAAAGAAGAGTCAAAATGATAGCTCTGCATATTATCAGTGTTCAGCATCAAAATACCACTTGTAGTGTATACATTAAACCAACTGCTTCAGACTGTTCTGTAAGCAGTAGATTATGTGATCACATTTTCTCTGAGGACATCATTAGACACACTTTGCTTATATGACAGAACTCTGTGGTTTCCACAAGGCCACTTGTAAATGTTAGATTTCAGCTATTAGCAATGTGGGTGAAGACACAATAAGCAAATGCATTTCCCGACATGTATATTAACCAATCAACATCCCAGCTTGAATCTTTGATTATCACAGCTAATTTTCATGTGTGCTGAAGTAAAAAATGGAAGTCCTGATGTTTTTCTATGACCCGCTGCAGCCAAGACAAGTCTTTCAGATAGAAAGTGAAAAGTGCGCTTGTCGAGCAGCTTGTTTAATTATTTAAACGAGAACATTGATCTAATTTTTTTTTCGATAGAACTTGATTGGGAGTGGGGGAATTGAATGGAGTAGAATAGATTATAGACCTGAGTTTTCAATCTTTTTTTTCCCCTCAGAATTAAACACGTGTGCTGCATTGTTCAAATGTTATATTTAATAAAAAAAATTTGAATTGAAAAGAAATCTGTGTTGTGTGTGTTCACCTGATCTGAATAAGTCTTCAGGACACTCCGTCCCAGCAGACTTCTGGGACCAGCGTGCTCAGGAACAGGTGACGCAGCCGCATCTTGCTAGTAGCACCTCTTGTGCATCATCAGGGGCTTGGCTTCAAGCACAGGTGCTCAGGTCAGGGTATTTAAGCCTTGACCAATCAAGTGCCCAGTGCTGTTACATCTCTACAGCTGTGTCGTGTGTCCACACGGTTCCTGCCCGTCCTGTCGGACAGCCAAGTCCTGTCCTGTCAGTCCATTCTGTCACACCAGTCAGTTCTGTCTTGCAGAGTTCTGTCAGTCAGGCTAGACAGTCCTGTCACACTGGTGAGGACCTTAGCTCACTTAGACTCTATGCCCTGGGATTGCCTTCACCAATCACAGGTCCCAAGATCAACAGGACCCAATCTAGGGCTTGGTGTTAGTGCTGAATGGTGGATGATCATGAATGCTGATAATGGACTCTTTTGGGTTACAATTACCAGGTGTTCTGTCCGCGGGGGTCAATGGCGATTGTTCCGACCGTGCATAATTGGATCTGTCATGGTCGTCATTCAAAGCGAACGATTAAAGCGCACAATCGTCCGTCGTTGACAATCGTTTAACAAACTTAAGTAAAATTATTTTGTGCAATATTGTGAAAAATCTTTTGTCACAAAAAATTGTTTTCGTAAAAATCGTTTGGTGGATATGAGCCTTAAGCTGCACCAGGCATTCATATAGGATGTAATTTTTAGTGCCCAGAAAGCCAGGTAACACAAAATCGATGGTGCAAAATGGTTTATTTGCAATGTATAAATGTGTCCACTGTAAATCATAATATATTCCACAGTAATAAAGGGTCGGTAAAATTCTGCATTTGGTGTTTTAGACACATGTGGTAATATTTCGGTAATTTACCAAAACACTGCATGACTATTCACTAAGATTTTAGCTCTCAGTCTTTAATTTGGTATTTTAAGGAATCCTACTGTCACTCTGTATTTGATGGATGAATGCAGTGCTTGATAAATAGATGAAAGATCTGATACATTTTTTTTTTATGAAACTGACAACTCCAAGATCAAGCTGTATCGAATTAACATACGGTACCATTTGAATCAGCTCAAAATCATTAGTATCTTATGAAATATTTTAATTATTATATAATAATATTGTGAAATGAGGGAAAATGTTTTTTTTTTTTAATCAGAAAAAAATTATTTGTTGAACAGATTAGCAGTTGCTTAAACCATTGCATACACTCAACAAATCTAATGAGCAAATTCTTTCAAAAATATTGTACACTATAAACCCATAATTGAAAACCGGCATACGTAGATTCATATCAAACCAATCAGCACTTTTACAAAGCCCACAACAAGAAGCATAGCTATGTAAAAGGTACATATATCCATATGCCTATCGGAGGGCCACTCTATAGCAAGAAAAAAGGTTTTTATTATGAACTTTTTTATTTTCCTGAATAGTTTGATTAGTGTCCACTTTTTTCTCTGCTGTGTTTCCTCCCTTTTATAACCTTACGAATGGCTATGAGCTATGATTCATATCATACACGTATAATCTTTGCCTTTTTCTGCAGCTATAGCCTCATTGATCTCACCAGTACCACCGGTGTCACTCCATATAATATTGCTGGCAGGCGGCAGCAATGGACTAGATGCAAGACCCTAGGAACCAGATGACCAACAACATGAAGGACAACTCTACTTCGCATTACCTATCCTTACCTATCCAGTACTTAGCCCCTCCCTGTTGCTGTTTCTTTGGGTCCTATTTACAAAGGGAAGCAGACATTTGCTGGACATGCTTCTGATAGCTACAGCTCTTGGTTATGACATCCAAAAATTCCCACAACTTATTTGTGCTTCCTATGTGATTTCTGGTCTTACAGCGAAAGCTGCAAATGGAGGAATTTGGATAATCTCACTTGACATCTGCAAGGGTTTCCTCTTGAATTGCCTCCGACAACAATTGCTAATTGCTGACAACGACGACAATTGCTAATAATGCTTTTCCAGTGAAACGTGCTATTGTTAATGTTATTCAAACAAGATCCTACATTTGATACACTGAACGACATACTATTGTATATTTTACATATAATGTACACTAAAAGCAAAGTCAAGGCACTTTTCACATGGGCCCTTTTTGTTGACCTTCAAAGCAACATTGGTCACATTGCATCTGTGGTATAAGCATTTTTAAAGCACAAATGGACACAAATGTACATTTAAAATTTAAAGTGTACCCAAGGTGGACCTCAGGCCAAAAGTCAAATACCTCTGTACCCTTTACTGGCCTCTCACACTGTCTTCTGGTCCCGAGTCCTCTACCCCCTTCCCTTCCCCCCGAAAGTATCAGATTACAAGCTTGTGTCCATGCTCCTATACAAGCACAAGCGCCTATATGCAAGCACGGCCTCTCCGCAGGTGAAGCATGGCCATGCTTATGCATGAAGAGGAGTGTGGTTGCATGAAGAGGAATGTGGTTGCCCTGGGCAGCGGGTGAAGGTCCAGCGGAATGGAGTTCACTTTAACTAAACATAAATCCCTGCACTACCATAAATTAGGGTAGGTAATTTGGTTTATTGCACAAATAGTGTTTGCATGCAAGCCAGAGTTATTAACATCTCACTGAACATCTTTAATAATGACCACGTATAGATATCACACTTTGCCAGATATGATCTAAACACACCTTTCATTACTGTAAAAGTAAACAAAGGGAAATTCCCTAGGATGTGTATCAAGCACTTGCCAAAAAATATAAAAATAGCACAAAGATGGTGTCCTCTAGTAGAGCTCAGTTTAAAAAGCTACAAAAATTATTAATAAAGAGAATAATATCCATCCATATACTGGAGCTTTTATAGAGCAAGATGATTTAAAAAACAACTGTAGTGAGAGGGACATGGTGGCTGCCATATTTATTTCCTTTTAAACAATACCAGTTGCCTGGCAGCCCTGCTGATCTATTTGGCTTCAGTAGAGTCTGAATAAGACCAGAGACAAGCATGCAGCTAAGCTTGTCAGATCTGACAATATTGTCAGAAACACCTGATGTGCTGCTTGCTTGTTCAGGGTCTATGGCTAAAAGTATTAGAGGCAGAGGATCAGCAGGATAGCCAGGCAACTGGTATTGCTTAAAAGTAAATAAATATGGCAGCCTCCATATGCCTCTCACTTCAGTTGTCCTATAAGTAAGCAACTAATGACAGCTTGTAAGATGAGTTTTACCATCTAAGGCATTCAGTCCCAACCCACTACAGCCAGAAGCTGAGAGAGACTGACAGAGTTAGGCCTCATTAACATCATGACGCGCTGCCAAATGCGCATGGAAGCACGTCATGATGGGAAAGAGGCCTAACTTAGGCAGAAGGGCATAGACAGACCTTTTGACATTCACATCATCGGTGCTGCGCAGCAATGTTATGCACTATGATGCGCTGTCGTACTGCTGCATGCGTTCTGTCCACAAGCACAGCACTGACCCATTCATTGTAGTGAATGGCATCAGCAGCGAGTAGCAGCGCACATGGCATGCGATCATACGCATTGCATTCCGATCGCACGGCCATCTGCGCGTCATGATGTGAACGAGGCCTCAGTCATCCACTAAAGATACGATATTACCAAACCCATGTAATAGAAAGGTAAAAGTAAAACCAGAAATGGTAAGAATGGGCACTTCTATGCCACTCCGTGAGACTGGGATTGTGTATGCAGTTTTAGGGAGAAGTGCTAGCCAGAGGGTACAAAAATTGTAAAATGTTAAATACATGTGTACACATACCTATAAAGGTGTTCTCTAATAGTACAGCAAGCCCAAGCGATCATGCCTAAAGTGCATTATGGTAAATCCGGTCATGCTTCTAGCCTAGGCTGAAGAAATGCTTCACAATTGCATTCTACAAAACCTTCATGATCACAGAAGTTTACTAAAGGAAAACAGTTCTGCCTTCAGACTGTGATCACATGGTTTCTCAGACTGTAGTAAACATTCCCTGTTTCCTCAGCCTAGGTTGAACTAAATATCAAGCACTTCCTGCCTACCAAACCACCCAAATTAAAGGTTAACTGTACTTACAAACATACATATGATTATTCTATTCATCTGCATGCTGGAATGCTTCTGAAAGATAAGTGCAGCTGCTTACTTACCTTCTCTTGTGCCTTGAATAGGGCTATGTTTTTCAAGGGTTCGGCGGGTCACCGCCTGGGCTGCAGCTACGCAGGAGGAGGGGGAGTTCAGGCGCCTGGAGTTTGCACAGTGGAGGGGTAAAGTTAACTCAGCTCTCCAGTATCCACATGCAAATCATTCTCTTCCTCCTAGGCCTCCTTTCTTTGGTAAAAGCCCTGTCTGTGATCACATGATGCTTACATGATCAAGGCAGGGCGGTTACCAATGAGATGAGATTACTGTGAGGAAGAAGAATGGAGAGGTGAGTCACTTCCGCCCTTTCTCACCACATATCCTATGCTTGTCACATAACTGCAGACCGCCTGTAACTGTTTTGTTAAAGGGACTCCGAGCTCAACATAAATAATAAAATAGTACTCACCTGGGGTTTTCTGCAGCCCAGTGTAGGTCGGGATGTCCCACGCCGGCGTCCTGGCTCTTCTCCCGCCGGCGTGGGACGTCCCGACCTACACTGGGCTGCAGAAAGCCCCAGGTGAGTACTATTTTATTATTTATTTTGAGCTTGGAATCCCTTTAAGGAGACTTGCCCAAGAAACTCTTTACTGAAATAGGTGCTCGCTTACTGAACAGGCAGAGCCGAGATTTGAACCCAGGTCTCTTGTGTCAGAGGCAGAGCCCTTAACCAATACATACTTAAAGGAGATGATTATGTGGAAAAGTAATCAGAACAGCGGTCCCGATCCAATTCACTTTTTCTCCTAAGTTCCTTCCTAGGTAGGATATCATTTTTCATCTTCTCTTTCAAGGTAACCTTCCTGCACCTCTCATGGTCCCCTCGTTGCAGCACTGGAGCCAGAGCCTTCCCTCTCCTTAGGTAAGTATCTGTTTGATTTTTTATTTACCAGTTCCCATTCATTTTAAAATAAATGTTGTGCTCTGCAAAGACTACCAAAAAATAGATGAAAAAGTACCGTACTTTCAAAAAAATTTTGAGTATTCTCTTGCTTGCTGGTGGCTTAACCACTTAAGCCCAACTGGACGAGATTTCTCGTCCAGTTGGGCTGCGCGCACTCCCGCGGGTCGCGCGCGCTCCCGCGGGCCCCCACGTGCGCGCCCCCGCTGCTGGCCGCTAGCCCACCGATCAGTGAAAGGGATTATAAATCCCTTTCGCTGATCGGACCCCCCCGGAGAAAAGCCGACAGCGTCTCTTCAGACGCTGCGGCTTTTCTGAGCTCTGGTCTCCTTTCTTCTGCCTGGGAGCGAGATCGATCGCTCCCAGGACTTTTTGATTCTGGCCATCTTGTGGCCAAATAGCAAATTACACCTAAAAAAAAAAGTTTTAAAAATAAACATATAAATATATTTAAAAAAACCCTGTTTACCTCCCACACCAAAAAATACCCACATACAAGTTTAAATTAAAAAAAAAAAAAATTACAATAATAAAAAAAAAAACATAAATAGTTACCTAAGGGTCTGAACTTTTTCAATATGCATGTCAAATGAGTATATCAATATGATTAAATAAATTATGGGCTTCTAAACAGTGATGGACGCAAAACGGAAAAAATGCACCTTTATTTCCAAATAAAATATTGTCGCCATACATTGTGATAGGGACATAATTTTAACGGTGAAATACCCGGGGCATATGGGCAAATACAATACGTGAGTTTTAATTATGGAGGCATGTATTATTTTAAAACTATAATGGCTGAAAACTGAGAAATAATGAATTTTTTCCATTTTTTTCTTATTCTTCCTGTTAAAATGCATTTACAGTAAAGTGGCTCTTAGCAAAATATACCACCCACAGAAAGCCTAATTGGTGGCGGAAAAAACAAGATATAGATCAATTAATTGTGATGAGTAGTGATAAAGTTATTGGCAAATGAATGGGGGGTGAAAGTTGCTCGGATGTAAAAAAATTTCAACCCTTCGGGCTTAAGTGGTTAAAAGGCATTTTATATATAATGTAAAAATATCACCTAGGAGAAAACTTAGGAGAAAAAGTCAATTGGATTGTGTCCTTTGTGTCTAAAATAAAATGTTTCCTTATTTGATTAATTGAAAGTTACTTTCAGGATGACCCTCATATGTTGCCAATTCCATGATCTCATCACATTGTGCTATATTCTACGCAGAAGATTACTCATTTGTCTAATAATTACCAAAGACACCACTGATAATCAACTGAATATGACCTTGAGACTTGGGCTGCAGTCAAAGCAGACCTTGATGCATTCTAATTTCTATATCACATAGGACTAGAAAATGTAGCGTAAAACTGTTGCAACAGTAAAGTTAAAAGAAGACTAATGCACATGATATTCGGCTAATTATATTCAAAGTATGCTGAATATGTCTGAACCACAGGAAGCAAGTCAACCCCCATGACAAATTCTAATTATTTATTTTTTTGCAGGATGGGCACCTAACCACAACTTAAAAAAACCTGCACATGTATATTTTCCTCCATACGTTTATGGGACTTATTGAAAGCAACAATAGGGGCTTATACATGCTCTGATTAAGAAAATAACAACAACAAGGGTAAGGCTGCTGAATATGCAAGCAACTTGGTCCATTTTCATCTTTTGGAGTTCAAAGATTTCTTCAGCAGCATCTGGTCCTCGTACTTTGCTGATCTCCTGGCCATGGAAGATCAGCCTCTGTACCAAGCAAAATAGGAAGAAGGGATTTAGGGTGTGCTTCAGCAGTACCATAGACTGCAATATTTAATTGCAATTAAGAGGCCCTGGGGTGTGTGATACTGGGTTTGGCTTGCCGTAATGGCTTCAGGAAGTGTGCAGGAATCAGCACAGAGGAATCGGTAAGTGGCGGAAGGCTTCGGTAAGTGATTTGGTAAGCAGTCAGGGGCGTCTCTAGCCATTTTGTCACTCCAGGCGAGAAATCCTGTGGTGCCCTCTCCCCCCCCCCCCCCGTCATTGCCCCCAGCCCCATACCCCCCCCCCCCCACTCCTGTGGTGAACCCCACCCCCAAACCCCCTAAAATCATAATGCAGCAGCGTTTCACCAGAAAATACACTTATTGCGGCATGGGTTCAGCAGAAAATAGTTGTAATGCAGCAGAAGGTTTACCATAAAATATACTTATTGCGGCATGCACTCACACGCAACACACAGTACACACACACACTATACACACACGCACACACACCCTATACACACGCACACAGTACACACACATACACCGCACACAACATACACACTATACACAGTACACATACACATGCACACACACTACACACACACAGTACACTATACACACACACTATACACACGCACACACAGAGCACACTATACACAGCACACAGTAGACATACACTATACACACACACTATACACACGCACACACAGAGCACACTATACACAGCACACAGTAGACATACACTATACACACACACTATGCTGCTACCAGGGGAGGACTGGGACCTTCTGGCCTGGGGGAAACACAGACTAGAGGCCCATTATTATGGCAGCCTCAGCCCAAATTACGTCCGATGACGTCAGCGCAGCTGCGTGGGATGCAGAAGTGCCAGGCCTTGGAGCGCAGAAGAGCCCGACCTGGCAGCCGGCCTGGCCAGGTCGGGTCGGCCACCGGAGACCACCGGGAGCCTGCGGAGCGGCGGCGAGGGCACCTCCTGCCTGCCACGGGCTGGAGGAAGCCCCAGGTAAGTGGATATTGATTTTTATTTTTTTACCTCCCTCCCTGAACCTTCCCTTTAAGTGTATGAGTGCAACCGTACTGTGCATGTGCTAGTATGGTCCACCCCTACGCAGTAGCATGAAGCCTCTCATGCACAGCTTTTACCTCTATGTTCAAGTGGGTTCATGCTACTGTACTGTGCAGGCATGGACCATACCAAGTACACAGACAGGAGCAAACACAAAGAGAACCCTGGCCAACAGCGGTGGGGTTGAGGGAGACTTTGGAAGCCTCTGGACCATCCAGTAGCTTATCTCTACTTGGGTAAGTACCTAACTTTTTATTTTGGTATCTAACCATTTGACTTCTAGGGGTTGGACTAAATGCATACCTGGTTTACAAAGACAACAAGGAATTTTGCCTACTAAACTGAAGTGATGCATTAAGGTTACTGCATTATAAAGGAGAAATGATCACGTATAAGTTGTTCCTGTTTTACAAAGACAGTACTTAACAGTCTTATTAGTAGAAGGCTTTTAGTCCACTACATAAAATTACTTTTAGTTCACTATATAAAATGCTTATGGATTTTAATTGGCTCAGGACCTCAGTAGGTAGAATCTATGCCACATCTGAAGTCGATCGCTGCTCGCTGCAGGAAGTAAAAGTGACAGCCAACCTTCCTACTATCGGTAAGGAGCCAGTTTTATTCGATCCTTGCCAGGTGATAACTCTGAGCCAATCACATTGATCACAGAACGTCCACATTTAAACAAGGTTCTGGTCCTTAAAGGAATCATCAGGCTAAAAATAAAAAATCTGCGCTACTCACCAGGGGCGTTCTCCAGCCCCCTGCAGCAGACTGTCCCACGCTGACTGCTCCGCTCTCTGAAGCCAACCCGGGCTCCCTGCACATTGCAGAGGACTGCGCCTGCCCAGAGCACCACGGACAATGTGGCCATGATTGACAGCGATGCTTCACGCAGGCTCAGTAAGTACGACCTCGAGGTCGTCCTCTGCACCATGCGGGGAGCCCGGGACAGCAGCGGAGAGCGGAGCGGTCAGCGTGGAACATGCTGCAAGGGGCTGGAGAAATCCCCAGGTGAGTAAAGCTGATTTTTTATTTTTAGCCTGATGATTCCTTTAAGTGGTGCAGTCCGTAATAAGTTAATCTCCACAAGTTAGCTGGATACTGCCTAGAAATAGCAATGGCTCAGATTGGCATTGTTGCGTTATTAAAGGACACCTAAAGTCAGAGGGAAATGGAGGCTGCCATATTCATCTCCTTTTAAACAATGCACGTTGCTTGACTGGTAAGATGATCCTTTGATTCTAACTCTTTTAGCCATACACCCTGAACTAGCATGCAGATCAGGTGCTCTGACTGGATTTGCTGTTTGCATGTTTCAGGTGTGTGATTGAGACACTAATGATTGATGAAAGATCACCAGGACTGCCAGGCAACTGGTATTGTTTAAAAGGAAATAAATATGGCAGCCACCATATCTCTCTTCAGGTTGCAACAAAAGCAAACATCTGACTGGGTGCTAGGACAATGCAGATAATTCAGTTTCTCTCTGTAACAGCCATTATTTAGAGTCTGTTTGCGTGTTTTATTGAGGCAGTTGTGTTTTTCTTTGAACAGATCATTACAAACACAATAATGAGGAAGGTTTGTGGTGAATAATTGGCAGTGTTTTATGTTTGTTTTTTGAAGAATGGATGTATTGTTGAAATATATACAATTAGCAACCTAGCCTTCACAATTTAAACATTTCATGTTTGATTTTTACATAATCAAAGACTTTATCCATAATAAGACATTTTGTTTAGTTTTTATTCACTGAGATAAACCAATATTAACCAAATAAACAGTACCAAGGCTCACTGTAGTTACAGAATAGATCGTTGCAATGTCTGTGGTTGACCATAATGGCTGCCACACCCTAACTGGCATTAAGAAATCAAATAATCCTTGCTGTGGAAAACGCCACTGAAAATTTCCCATGGTGACACATTGGATTAAAGGGATATTCTATTAGCTTCCTTGGCTTGAAAGATAATAGGGAAGAATGATAGCAAACAATCTGACTTTAGGGCCATGCAGTTAAAGTAAACCAATGACATCAATAAAGATCGGAAACCTGATCGGCCCTGTCGTAAATTTTTCGACCCATCGATTTGATGGAAAATTGCATTGTGTGTACCAGGTAAAGATGCAGTAACCAGTGGTAATTTGTGCGCTGGTTTCATCAGTCCTTCTGAACTTAAGGTGACCTGAGACATCAATAAAGAAAGATTTGATACTTACCTGGGGCTTCCTCCAGCCCCATAAGAACCACTGAGTCCCTCGTTGGCCTCCCGAGTGCCTCTGTTCTCCAGCTATTGGTCCCGGTAACTGGCTTAGTTGTGCCAGTCGGGCTCTTCTGCACATGCACAGAAGACTAAAATTGTTGGCCAGTGACTTCAATGTAAAAAATGTGAATGCAATTTAAAAAAAAATTTTTTGCGTTAAATGTGAACAGCCCATGTTCACCAGGTGAACTCTTCTGGCCATTTCTAGTAGCAAACCTTAAATGCGTCGATAGATGACTGAGAGGAGACAGAGGGGTTTCCGCAGTGTAAAATTATCACTCACTGGAATATATCCTAAATCGCAGGTGAACAATATCAGACTCTGCGTTCCTCCACTATCAATCACATTTAGTAAGGCACGTTGTTTGTGGACATATCGCCCTTACACATACAGAAAACAAGGACTTGACATGTTTCACCAAACAAAAGACTTCATCAGGATTGCAAATAAAATAAACAGTGCATGATGTAAAACAAAAAAAAATCTCCCCACCAAACATATAACAAATGTCAGCAAAATATCCCAAGTCAGAGCCCTGACATTATTTGCTGACATTTGTTATTCATTTAAATTTAGCAGTAATGATTACAAATATCAGCACCCGATAGAATCCCGCTATGCAATGCCGCTATTTGCATTTTTGCAGGGGATTCTTTCGGGTGCTGATATTTGCAATTATTACCGCCAATTGGCCCCTGCAGGCTCCAGAGTTGACCTTGTTTGCCGCATATCGTAGCCATTATAAAAGCCGCGATTTGCGACAAAGAAGGTACATTTTGGCACCAGAAGGCACCCAATAGTGTCTGCCAACATGTACCCAAATTTCCTTTCTTTGCCGCTAATTGCTGCTTTTATATGGCGGCAACATTTTTTCCGCAAGGGCTCCTGCGCCCTTTTTTCGTGCTTCAGGTAAAAGATACCTTGTGAACTTATTGCTCCATACTTACACCATGGTTTCATCCCATTCCTTCTGTCCAGTGGCGTAGCTAAGGAGCTGTGGGCCCCGATGCAAGTTTTACAATGGGTCCCCCCAAGCACTCCATACAGAACAATTAATAAGGCGCACCAAAACCTGCCAATGGCAACTACAGTGTCAGAGGTGCTAGAATGGGACGGGGAACAATTTGTTAATGATTACCACTATTCAAAGTATCTTTAGAAGTGATTTTTATGAGCACAGGACCAATAGAGAGCTAATACTGTGGTTGAGAGAGGGCCCTTTAGGGCCCCTCTGGCCCAAGGGCCCCGATGCGGTCACTACCTCTGCACCCCCTATTGCTACACCCCTGCTTCTGTCCTCTAATCAGCATCTGTCTCTAATAACTCCATAAAGAACAATATTACTGGCATGGTTCTTTTACCCTAAAGCACGCCCTGACTGTGTAGGATTCTGAGATTGGTTATTCACCCATAAGCACCCAAAGCAGCTAGACTGGACAGCCATCATGTCTTGATTTATAAGCAACTTACATAGCAAAATAAAATACAGATGTGCTTAAAGCAAACTTGAGGCAATACTTACCTTTGAAGAGGGAAGCCTCTGGATCCTCCAAAGGTTTCCCGTCTCCTCCACCAGACCACCACCACTTTCCAGGACCCTCTTGAAGTTCTGCTCTTCCCACTGTGCACGGATCTGGCTTATTGCCCAGGTGTTACCGTAGTCACTCAGACTCAGTATGGCACATTCGTAAACAGCGGGAAGCATGGCCCTGATAACATATCTGACAATATCTGTATTAGGCAACAGTGGTCTCCAAGAGGACACGGGAAGCCTCTGGAGTCTCCAGATGCTTCCCCCTTTATAAGTAAGGTTCTCATTGTGATGTTGTATATGATATAGCAGCCATTTTTGTTTAACTCTTATCTTGTGGGAGCCTCCATTTTCTGTATGACCATCATTTTTTTTAGGTCTGGGCAGTGTGGTTCATTTGGAGAGAGTGCAGACTCTCTGTCTCCAATGCACAAGGGCTAGCGTTTGCATTCCCCATGAAGTCTGCATATGATGACATGTAAATTCCGCAGCCAGCCGACAGCAGAGTAGGAAATGTCGAAGTGTCTAGCAGTATCATCCCCGGCAACTGCTAGTGGTGACGAGTGCGGTTGAGGGGCGACAGCTTTGTGTTAGCTTGAATAAGGCTGCTCCCCCTCTCGATCTGGGTCAAAACTCCTGTCAGGAACGGTCTGCAGGCTTGCCGTGGGGCCGATTCCTGACACTCATTTTTTTCATTAGGTTCACCTCGGGTACACTTTAACTACTTAATGCCAACCAGACTTATAAAAACGTCCTGCTAGAGCCTCTTAACGTTTTTATAAGTCAAACAGTGCTGCTGCCGCTGTGCGCATGCACGTGCGCGCTCCCGTGCGTGGAAGTGCGTCCCTGCACGCGTGTACATGAAATTAGTGGGGGGAAAAACTCCATAGGAAAAATACACCTTTATTTCCAAATAATATATTGTCACCATACTTTGTACTAGGGACATAATTAAAATGTTGTAATAACCAGGACAAATAGGCAGATACAAGTGTGGGTTTTATGTACAGTACCAGTGTTTATATTAAAACTATAGAGGATGAAATGGGAGAAATAGTGTATTTTTTCTTTTTTCCTTGTTTTTCCCTTTAAAATGCATAGAAAATAAAGCAATTACTGAAAACAAATATCATCCCCAAAAAACCTAATTGGTGGTGAAAAAAACAAGATATACAGTAGATCATTTCATTGTGATTAGTAGTGATTAAGCTGTGGGCAAATTAAAGGGATGAGCACTGAAAGGTGAAAAGAGCTCTTGTCCGTTAGGGTAAAAACCGCTTTGGGGTGAAGTGGTTAAATGGCATAGAATCCACCAGGCCACTAGACTCTCTACAGGCCCTAGAATTGCCTTGTGCATGATCCAGCTCTGGGCATTAACAATTCTAATGCTGGGAATACACAGTTCGTTTGAAATTATCGATTGATAATTTCCGACCTGTCCGATACCCGGCTGGATCGATTTCGCGCTTGATACCGGCGGGGAGAACAAAAGAAGATATGCACTGAAGATTAGGAAATTAGGGACAAGCGAGAATCGATCCGCACGCCCGCGGGGACGCGCCGGTATCGAGCCAGCGGCTTGATTCCGGCGCATAAACACACCGTGTATTCCCAGCATAAAGAACTATTTATTTTAACTCAATTCCTTTAGTTCTCTTCAGTATTTGAAGTGAAAAGATAAATATAGACATGTGTAATTGTTCAGCAATGCATTATAATATTTGTAACGCTGTGTGTTGATTTGGCTGATTAAGCACACAGAAATGTGTCTTGTATGGATGTTTCCCATGATTATCTGTGCAGAGAGGACTCCAACAGAGAAACAATAAGTGATTATGAGCAGAAGAAGATATTTGCAATGGCACTGTTTACTTATGGAGAGGAAACTACTTATTCTGACTCACATTCAGAATTCGCAGTAAACATTTCCTGCTGTTTCACATTAGTGGAATACAACAATAAGTAATCCGTGGTTCCATATTGCTGTCTTCCCTGAGCTTCACAATAAAAAAGGAAACTACTTTTACTTCTTGACCTCTGAATATTCTCAAAGTTTATTCTAAAGCAAGGGCATCCATGTGTCATCTGTACGTACTATTCTCTCACTGAACTGAAAGGGATATAGAGGCTGCCATATTTATTTCCTTTTAATCAATACTAGTTGCCTGGCAGTCCAGGTGATTTTTCTGGCATCAATAGTGTCTGAATCACACACCTGTAACAAGCATGCTGCTAATCCAGTCAGACTTGAGTCAGAAACGTCTGCTCTGCATGCTTGTGCAGGGTCTGTGGCTAAAAGTATTAGCCAGGCAACTGGTATTCTGTAAAAGGAAATAAATATAGCAACCTTGATATCCCTCTCAGCTTAGGTGTCCTTTAACCACTTGAGGACCCACCCTTTACCCCCCCTTAAGGACCAGCGCTGTTTCAGCTGATCTGTGCTGGGTGGGCTCAGCAGCCCCCAGCACAGATCAGCGTGCAGGCAGAGCGACCAGATCGCCCCCCTTTTTTCCCCACTAGGGGGATGATGTGCTGGGGGGGTCTGATCGCTCCTGCCTGCCGGGTGTTGCGGGGGGGGGGGGGCACCTCAAAGCCCCCCTCCGCGGCGAAATCCTCCCCCTCCCTCTCCTACCTGGCACCCCCTGGAGATCCGGGCTGCACAGGACGCTATCCGTCCTGTGCAGCCAGTGACAGGACGTCCCCTGTCACATGGCGGCGATCCCCGGCCGCTGATTGGCCGGGGATCGCCGATCTGCCTTACGGCGCTGCTGCGCAGCAGCGCCGTACAATGTAAACAAAGCGGATTATTTCCGCTTGTGTTTACATTTAGCCTGCGAGCCGCCATCGGCGGCCCGCAGGCTATTCACGGAGCCCCCCGCCGTGAATTGACAGGAAGCAGCCGCTCGCGCGAGCGGCTGCTTCCTGATTAATCAGCCTGCAGCTGGCGACGCAATACTGCGTCGCTGGTCCTGCAGCTGCCACTTTGCCGACGCACGGTATAAGCGTGCGGTCGGCAAGTGGTTAAAATGACCCTACAATGGGAGAAATAGGGAGGCTGACATACAGTATGTATTTCCTTTTAAACAATGCCAACTGCTTGGCTTTCCTGGGGAATGTTTAGCTCCAACTTTGTGTAAATCACACATGTGAAACAAGCATGTTGTTAGAGTGGTCAGATCATAGTCAGAGCACCTGATCTGCAGCCTCCTTCTGGGTCTGTGGATTAAAGTAATAGAGGCATCGTCAGGTAGCCAGGTAATATGCATTATTTAAATATGACAGCCTCCATTTCCCACACACTACAAGGTCACTGTGAGACAAGGAAATAGCTAAAAATAATGGAGCTGCCCCATGAAACTTCGATGGGGACCCCTTCCTACCTTACCAGCCCACCACCCCATAACAAGTCTGGCCACCTCTACCACCCTCTCCTCACATAGCAAACCAACAGCAAGTGTGGCCACCGTACTCACTCCTCCACGTAACACCTGTGGCCATCATTCTTACCCCTAAAACAAATTTAAAAATTCTGGCACAGGGGCAGGAAGATGAGAGGCAGCTACCGAAGGTGCTCAGTAGAGGGGCCTGGGAAGGGGGAGGGTAAGGGGTGTTGAAGAAGTTGGGCTGCCCTTCCCCATGGACCCACCTGCAGCTGCAACCACTGCTTTAGGAGATCAAATACTAGTCTGTCTTACCTTGGAAGTTGGTATATTATTATTATTGATTTGTATAACACCATCATCTTATGTGGCACTTTACAGAGTAAAAAACAAACATGGGCACATAAATATACAGAAATGTGTACATAATACAGAAAAGGTAGACTAAGTATACGTTTTAGTGACAATGTTTGCGATTAACAAAACTTTACAGCAATTTACAAGATACAAAAGGGCAAGAACCCTGTCCTTGCAAACTTACAATATAAAGTTTTAGGGAAGAAACAAGAAGTGATTTGATAAATAAGGCTTTCAAATAGGGATGTTGTGTTATTAGATTATATTCAGTAGCATAGCTTGGCCAGAGGCTAAAAGTGGAATGGCCTAGGCTGAACTGTATGCACTTGAAAGCAACAAAGTTATAGCATGATAGACGCGTTTATGAAGGGAATTCCAGAGATGGGGAGAGGCTTGTGAGAAATGCTGAATACGTGAATGCAAGGAGGTCAGCTTAGAAGAGGAAGGAAGAAGGTTGCAGTATGTTATTTTTAATTCTTTTGTATGATCACAAATACAAATCTCAGACATATTGCAAAACTTCAAGTCTTTAGTTCTATATATTTAGAGTTTTACAACTCCACTGTCGTCACACAATAAAGAATATTAGAAAAAATTATAAGATTAAATACAGTACATTGATGTCAATAGGCAATGAGAATTGATGTTAATAGGCACACACTCACTAAACCGTTCTAAAGCAGCCCATACACTCAGCCGATTTTCTGGCCGACCGATCGATCCCGATCGATCGATCGATCAATCGATTGCAAATCGGTTGGCCAATCGACCGATCGACGGCCGATTTCGATCGATTTCGATGGATTTCCATCGAACTTGCAGGGTGGAAAATTTAGGTCGATCTGATGAGATTGCTTATCAGTTTGCATTGGCCTTAATGGAAATCTGATGGCAAAAAAATGCCATCAGATCGAATTTCAATAGATTTCAAACTGAAATCTATTGGAATTCTATCCTGGTAAAAAATGTTCTAAAAACGCATCAGATAGATCATCAGATGCATTTCTTATCTATCTGCTGCCAATCTGACGAGTGTATGGGCTCCTTTAGCTGTGACTTTCTACACTTGACAAAATGTAATTTATCAATACTTTTATGATAGAATAGTTAGTTTACTAATGATACTTCTAAACATGCTGCTGTTTTTTTTTTGGGGGGGGGGGTTAAACTAAACCCATCAATAGATGTGATGTCTGGTTTCATTCACTATAATGACGTTTTTTATATATAGATTTGTAGCAGAATTTAGGCTGTGCTTAGATGGCTGAATTGAAGAAAAGTGTGGTATTTAAATCTGCATTCAGTGCAACTGAAATTACAGATGTTCATTAATATTTACTCAACAGTCAGCAAACTTTTCTGGTGCCGCCTTGCAGTCTGATTAACCACTTGCCGACCGCACGCTTATACCGTGCGTCGGCAAAGTGGCAGCTGCAGGACCAGCGACGCAGTACTGCGTCGCCAGCTGCAGGCTGATTAATCAGGAAGCAGCCGCTCGCGCAAGCGGCTGCTTCCTGTCAATTCACGGCGGGGGGCTCCGCCATCGGCGGCCCGCAGGCTAAATGTAAGCACAAGCGGAAATAATCCGCTTTGTTTACATTGTACGGCGCTGCTGCGCAGCAGCGCCGTAAGGCAGATCGGCGATCCCCGGCCAATCAGCGGCCGGGGATCGCCGCCATGTGACAGAGGACGTCCTGTCACTGGCTGCACAGGACGGATAGCGTCCTGTGCAGCCCGGATCACTGGGGAGACAGGTAGGAGAGGGAGGGGGAGGGAATGTCGCCGCGGAGGGGGGCTTTGAGGTGCCCCCCCCCCCGCAACATGCCACCAGCAGGAGCGATCAGCCCCCCCCCTGCACATCATCCCCACAGGGGGGAAAAAAGGGGGGCGATCTGATCGCTCTGTGTGCCCGCTGATCTGTACTGGGGGCTGCAGAGCCCACCCAGCACAGATCACAACAAACAGCGCTGGTCCTTAAGGGAGGGTAAAGGGTGGGTCCTCAAGTGGTTAAATGGGAGTGAACTCTAGCAATCATTCTAGACCCAAGCTAAAGTAATAATACGTGCAAATAAAACATATATACATATTTTATTCCTCCTTGTGTGTGCTCATTGTGTCTGTGACTGAGTTTAGAGTTCATCTGTACAACAATGGATTAATTTCGACAGGTCTTATTGGAGTTTATTGCATCTGGGTTTGTGTTTCAACTGTTGGGAAAGAAAAGGCTATTGGATGCTTCAAATTACTGCGTTTAGATTTAAGGAAATACCCTAAGAGGCTTATAGATTACAGGGCTTTTTCCAGGTGCAGGCTGTCTAGGCAAAGGTCTGAGGTTCCTGCTAGTGTACCGGGCACACTACGTCGACCAGAGGCCAGCAGGAGCAGAGGGCTTCCCATTAGTTTACCATAGATCAACTCTCCCTAGCAACAGGGAGGCTGTTCATATGGTCCACCATGAACTGATGAAAACCCTCCATGTTACTGGGGAAATTAATCAATTGTAAACCAATGGGGAGCCCCATGCTCCTGCCAGCGTCCGGTCTGTTTATCGGCTTCGGGACCAAGTAGAGGAGACAGCAGCAGCTGAACCAGGGGACAGGTGAGAATTTGCCTCATGGCAGACAGCAGCAGGCAAAGTGAATGTAGCAAATGCAAAACGGATGGTCCTGACATGCAACGGAGTGCAGCACCCACACCAAGTGCTTGCCAAGCCTTAATGTGACTGGTCCTGTGTGGTCTTATGGGCTACAGAGAATATTGAAAGCCCCTCCCACTAAGAAACTTAACCTTGCCCCTGTATGGTTCCAATCATCTGGCTTTGCCTGGAAGGGTACACCCTCTGAGTGCAAGGAATAGATAAAAAAAGCTCAATAGTTTATAGATTGTGGCTCAGATCTTTGTCAGACTGTGTGAAAGATTATGTCAATCAATTATGATTAAAAAAAAACCATTAAAACTACTTTTTTAGCTTTTTAAGAAAATAAATCTAAGGGATTTTTTTTAAAGTCATATCTAGGAATGGGCATATCCATCCATAGGATCTAGATATCATACATAATATGGGATGGACCTGTGGCTTTAGGCCACCAATTCATATGAGATCTGCCATATGAGACAATGCCTTTACCTTTCAACTGGTCACTCTGGTGTGTGACATGAGGGGGCGGGGTGTCACTGTGCCCCTGTAACCAGGAAATATATTTCTCATTGTAACTGCTGATTGATAAAAGAAACTGCCCCAAGGTTTTGTTTTTGTCCGATGGATTGGCTTGCTTTAGGCTACTTTTCCATTAGGGGCTGCCATTCCGGGTCTGATGCAGCATTCCAGACGATGTACACATACGAATGACAAAACATTGTGTGAGGAAATGCTGCAAATCTGTTTTTTTTTGCCAGGTCATAAACATCCGCAATTTGTATGTTTTGCATTAGGTGGAAATGGCCAAATTATTTTCAAAGGGCTGTTAAACCTAATGTGTATTTCATCCACGTTCAGTGTCCGTACATACACAGTGGTATCAGAGGTCTAATCTGGTAGCACAGAGGTGCTTGGCTCAGTCAGTACCAGACCTGCATCCAGAGACGGGACAAGGTCCTCCAGCACCCAAGGCTGAGACACCAAAGTGCGCCCCTCCATCCCTGCCACCCCAGCTGTCACACACTGATTGCTATTAGACTAAGAGGGCCACAGGGCCCACAACGTCCCCAACACCTTAATATCTAGTTATCTGGCTTGCAGTCACTGCCATGTATCCCCTTTTCTTATTTCTTTCTGCTTCAAACACAATTAGGAATGACAGCTGAATGAATTCTGCGCCCCCTCCTACACTGCGCCCTGAGGCTGGAGCCTCTTCAGCCTATGCCTCGGCCCGGCCCTGCCTGCATCGTATATACACCAACCTATTGCCTGAAGAAGCGTGGTCACTCCCATGACACGCATTATATTGTTCTCTGGAGTGTGTAAATAAATTGCTTTATTGAAAATACGTCTGCATGATCTTGTGTCTTCTTGGAGGAGGTAAGTCCCCTCAATTTTAAACGTTTTAGATACTTTTATCCTTTTGGCGCCTGTTTCCATACCACCTAATCTGATAGTGGTTCCTTTCTAACTACAGTACAGGCAAAGCCTAGCACTATGCCACCATTGAATAAGCTGGTTTCCCTGGTATGAACGTGCATGAATTAAAAATGAGTAAAACTGCAGAGATAGAACCCAAGGTCACAGCATATGTTGCCAATGCAGAAATCTAGCCCTGGCGGATTCTGATTAATTGCTATTGGCACTGAGCTTGTTACTAATCAGCACCGCATATGCTGCTCATACTGTTTAATGAAGAATCTGCTTTATGTTTGACATACATATACTTGACACCTCTACAAACTATATTAAAGATTAAAAAAGACACTTACCGGGGTGTGCCATCGACACAAAATTAAATCACATACATGTTACACAATATTTTAGACATGTTACATTTTATTAGTAAAGGGCAGCCTGGGAGCTTCAATCACATGACTGCTTAGGCAATAAGGATTTTGACATTCTGCTATCCCTACAGTTATTCATGTGGTAGCAGCAGAATAAAATCCTCCATATACTTTATAGCAAAAAAAAAAAAAATCTCAGAAGCGCCACTTTCAAGTATCTGATAATGCATCATTTGTAAACAGGGCTGTTTCACCTCTTCACTTGGTCTCTTCCATCTGAGCAGACTTCTGATAGCTATATATCTCTGTACTCAGCTGATGATCTGTAACTTACTACACTTCTTAAAGAAAACCTGAACTGAAAATTAAAAGACAAAATAAACATACACAAGTCATACTAACCTCTTGTGTAGTCTACTCCTCAATCTATTTTTCCTCTCCTGCGTCCTATTTGTCCACTGTGATCAATGGAATTCTCCGTCCTCCATTTTGAAAATGGCTATTACTCTATAACAGCTTCCTGGTCAGCACACTGTTAAACTGTAACATCGCCCACTTGAGAAATAGGGAAACATGGACACATCAGTTCTCCTCTCAGCTGTAACTGACAGCAACTGATATATAACTGACAGCAACTGATATATTTCAGTTCTGACAAAATGTTGTCAGAACTGGAAGGGATCACTGTAAGAAGAAAATGGTGAGCTTCTGAGAGGAACTGATGGCAAGGTAACTATGTAATGTTCATTTGAAGTTACCTCATGTGTTTATTTTAAATAATTTTACTCAGTACAGGTTCTCTTTAACTTAAAGGGAACCAGAGATGAACGTTTCACACAAAATAAACATATCAGTCCATAGCTTGTAAAGAATAAATGCTCTACCTGATAATTTCGCCGCACTGGTGTTCCTTTTTTAGTGTTTTTTATCCATTATTGCTCCAGGAAAAATCAAATATGGCCGCCGGCTCATATCCCTTCTCCTTCCGGGTTATGAGTTGTTCTGGATGTGCTGTCTAGGCTATATGAGACTATGCTGCTATCTAGGCTAAATGCAGCCTTTCATCTGTGTGCTTTCATTTTGGTATGATGTGCAGCTGCCTGTAGGAAGTGTCTCTCATAGGAATGAAACTGCAGTCATCATCAGTATCTAGTGCACACAGAGCACACAGGGATCATATTGCAGCCACACTTGTCTGTTCAGAGCTTCTCTCTCAGCAGGAGCAGCCCCTCCCATGTCATCACAGCTCCCAGTATGCAAAGAAGGAAATCTGAGCCAGGAGGTGGCAGGCTTGGGCTTGAAAAGACTCCACAGAAGAGTGACCCAGCTATAATGATTCCAGGTCAAACCTAGACTGAGCCAGTTGGGGATTCTTATCACAGCTGATAATAGACTAATTAGGCAGATAAGAATGAAACTAAAAGCAGGGTAGGTGTTTACTGTCATGTTCCCACTGATAAATGTAATAAAATACATGAGGGTGCTTCATCTCTGGTTCTCTTTAAGCCTTGTACACACTTTAGATTACGTTTGCCCAGAAGAGATCAAAACTGTTCCCTTTGGGTGACTGTTTGTGGCCGAGGCTGTACAGGCAATCACTAGTCTGCAGACTAATGGATGCATTCTGTAGTGTGTGTGTGTGTGTGTGTGTGTGTGTGTGTGTGTGTGTGTGTGTGTGTGTGTGTGTGTGTGTGTGTGTGTGTGTGTGTGTGTGTGTGTGTGTGTGTGTGTGTGTGTGTGTGTGTGTGTGTGTGTGTGTGTGTGTGTGTGTATAATAACATTGTGCCTCACCAGTGGCGTAACTTAGGAGCTTGGGGCCCAAGTGCGAGTTTTACATGGGGCATCAAACACTCTGTTGATATGGAGCCTCAAAACCAATGATAGTTTCATAGTCCCAGAGGCATAATCAGAGTAAGGAAACAGTTAGTTAAAGAGAAACCGTAACCAAAAATTGAACTTCATCCCAACCACTAGCTGATGCCCCCTTTCCCATCTTTTCCTTTTCTCAAAATGATCATCAGGGGGCTCTGTATGGCTAATATTGTGGTGAAACCCCTCCCACAGTGTGATTTCAGGACCATGGTCCTTGACAGTTTCCTGTCTGTCTGTGAACCTCATTACATTGGGGGAAATAGCTGTTAACAGAAATTGTCACCCTCCTCAGCTCTGTGAGAGTGAAGACCCGCTGGATACCCTGTCGCATCAAATCAGAGTGAGAAGCAGGCAAAAAGTTTTCAAAAGTCTGTCATAGTTTTCGCACACAGAGAGCATGGAGGGAGTGAGTTATCGGCTGCTATGAGCTGGAGAAAAATACTGAACACTTTTCCCCGATTTACCGACTGTTGCAGCCTTTGTGAATTGCAATTTCTTGACATTTCTTGAGGCATTTATCATATTCGTTGGTAATTTATCTCACTAGTCTGTAATTCTAATTTTATGTCAGGTAACAGGTTCAGTGATTTGGAATTTGGGAAGGTGATCTGTAAAATCAGCTGTTTTCAGCATTACCGAATGCGGTAATGCTTAGTGATTTCTGTCTATAGAGCTGTTCATTACCAGCCTAGCACCACTGAAACGCTAATAAGATGGATTAAGAAGGGCCCCTAATGGGCCCTCTGGTCCAGGGGCCCCAGTGCGGTTGCAACCTCTACATCCTTTATTGCTACGCCACTGGGCCACACTTCGATGCAATTATGCGGTAGGCTAGATCTCTCACCAACGAATTGGGGAGAATCAGGAGCTGCTGTACACAAAAACACCGGTAAAGTGGTGCCCAGGTTGTAATAAAATTGCATTAAAAGTAATGAAAGGAAAAAAAAAAGATGGCTTCGTGGGGATATAGAACACACTCAATTATCGGCCGTTCACACGGCAGGCACTGAAAATTGACCTGAGGTGGTGGGTTCTTTATCCTGACAAATTGCATTGCCAGAGTGCTAATAAAAATTGTAAATTTTTTCATTAGCTCAGAGTTATCCCTGAGGCAAGCCACCTCCCTTTTTCTTTTTTTATTGCTCTTAACGCAGTTTTATTTCAACCTGGGCGCCTCTTTCACACTGTTTATATTCTCTACCCTTCCTTGAAGGGAGGCCTCCAACTGCATCCACCTGCACTAGCCATCTTCTCACTTAAAAGAGTGACCACCACTCAAGAGAGTCCATTTAACCTGCATAGAGATGGGAGTTCTCCTCATGCCTTATTGGTTGTTTGTCTACCTAAGAAATCTAATGTTGTGAGAAACATTTACCTACTATTTCTCCATTTTTAGTACATACTACACTCCGTGTGCTCCCGTTATTTTTGTGTTTATTTTTCAAGGTACATCCTATCTCCCAAATTGTGCTGTACACATGCTAGATTCTAACATAAACATAAATAGAAGATAATAGCTGCGCTTCAATTTGTGCTTGTGTTTCTTCCAGCATAAAATAATCAACGGGTGAAACAACACCCCCCGTCAGGTGGGGACTCACCAGGTGGTGCAGCCTACAGGGCCCGATATCGCGTTTGGGGTATTGGCCACCCCACAGCCTCTCTGGCACCTCCCGTCCAGTCCTTCAGGGACTCAAGTTCATCATCAGCTGTATATAATAAAAATGGAGACTCCTCATCACGTAAAAGTCTACTTATGGCTTTATTCATTTTTTTTAAAAGGTATGCATATACATGCAGGAATAATCAAAAACATAAAAAGTTCCAGTAATAAGTGTTCCCAACATGGGATAGTGACAACTCAATATGAGCGATTAGGGATCACTTAAAGCAAAGTAATGCACTTAGCTGGGGTGGGTAGAGCACCCAGGGACCACCTAACAGCCTGCCCAGTGTCCACAGATGTCACTCCCGCTATCAGTGCTAATACTGCTCACTGGAAGGAATAAAAACATCTCCTACGCAAATACCGCTGGCCGCGTCCGACCAGAGCGAAAGTCTGGTCGGACGCGACCGGCGGTATTCGCATAGGAGCTGTTTTTGTTCCTTCCAGTGAGCAGTATCCGCCCAATGTTTCGTTGCTATGGCAACTCAGGAGTTGCCATAGCAACGAAATGTTGGGCAGAGTCGCGGCGTGACGTCAGCGCGAAAGTCTGGTCGGATGCGACCGGTGGTATTCGCGTAGGAGCTGTTTTTATTCCTTCCAGTGAGCAGTATTAGCACTGATAGCGGGAGTGATATCTGTGGACACCGGGCAGGCTGTTAGGTGGTCCCTGGGTGCTCTACCCACCCCAGCTAAGTGCATTACTTTGCTTTAAGTGATTTTTAATCGCTCATATTGAGTGTCACGTGCCACTGTCACGTCAGGATGGATGATAGGCAGGCATCGGTGTCATTAGCGCTGTTTGCTCCAAAACTTCTGGACAGCACACTGGTAATTGGTTAGCTACCTTATCAATAATTGTGTTTTCCATTACTATGCCATAGTGCAGGTGCCCAGAATGGGGGGGGAGTAAACGTGGCAAAAGTTCTGGAGCCTAAAGATCTCTGATGGGGACACAGCAGTGTTGGAGGACAGTGAGTAAATAAGGACAGGAGAGAATATGAATGTATGGTTTTCTTCTCACAGTTTGTGTGTAAACTTTATGCTTGGCAGTTCTGCTGCTACTACATCATGAGGTGTTGCAGAAAGCTAAAGGTTTTGGTAAAGAGGTTCTGCCTCATTAGAGCATCATGGGAGATAGAAGTCATCTGTAACAATTACACAATGCTTGCAGTGAGATGCAGCGTAGGCAAATATAAGGAACATATAACCAGGAGGAAGATGCTAGCCCAAGTTGAAAGGGAACAATATGACTGCACCCATTATGGTGAAACAAGAAAAGTAAGTCTATCTTACCATTTCCAGAAGTTACCATGGTCCTTTTTTGAGGTAGTCTCTGTAGTCAGTTCAAGAGTGGCTAACACAGACTTATTGTAGAAGCATGTAGACTGTCAACTGATATTAAAGTATCCAATAAAGTACTGAGTGGGCTAGAAATATTTGGCTGACTATCCTATGATGTACAGAGGCTGTTATATATTTTCTTCAGAGGCCGTTGCATGATAGGAATGATTTTGATGTTACTATGGAGGAAGCAATAAAAGACATTGGAAGGCCAGAGCAGCCATTTCTTTAGATTACAAAGTTTTAGAAATATGTCCCATTCATGGTTTGTCTAGGTTTCATTCTGGTATAGCTTTATAAATCTGCACCATGCTGTACTGAAAGACAAAGCATTTACAGCCCAGCTTGCAGTGAAAAGTGGGATAACTATTATTTGAGGGGTTACAGAATACTCAAGCAGCTCGGGGTGACCCAAAACTACTAGGAAAGTATAGAGGACTAAAAGAGACTGAAAAGCCCTGCTCCTTCAGGGGCATAAAGAGATGATTTGCATATTCAGTAGTGATGCATTGTAGGAGACCACAATCACTCACTTAAAGCTGAGTTATCCGAAATAACTTTTGTTTTAAGAAGGCAAACTACACTTTAGTAGGAGGGCTTTATGGTCTTTTTAGGTATTCTGTTGTTCTGGTCCAAGCCCCTATCCCACAGAGCCACATCAATCCCTGCCATGTACTGATGAGGACCAAAATGCCAAAACAGGCTGTCTGCATGTTGGGTTGATGTGGCTCTTTAAATTTTATAAGCTATAGGCTTGCTATACACCAGCGGTTTTGGATGTAAGCCTGGCTTCAGGGGCATAAATAGTTCATTTGCATATTCAATAGTGATGCAATGTGGGAGACCACAATCACTCACTTAAAGCTGAATTATTGCAAATACCTTCTGTTTTCAGAAGGCAAACTATACTGAGGGGTTCTGAGGATAGTACAAGCACATCTGTGACAGACACTGTTTGCCATCACTATCATCAAACACTATGTCCAGCATACTAAAAAAACATATAAAAATGATGACATTGGAGTTCCTTGAAAAGCTGTTCAGCTTAATTTCCTTGGAAATTTCGTGTTCCCACAGACACATTTATGCTGTTGCTTAAATCATGAATTTCCGTTGTTGATAAACTGATTTCTGTTTGCAAGTCAGACCTTAATAACCTTTGTAGAGTGAATGCTTCGGAATTAATGTTGTATGAGAGTTTCATATAAGTGGCATTAGTATAAGCAAAGTTTTATTAATGTTATAAAAAATGTACTGAATTTTATAAAACACTTGAATATTCATTCTCAACTATTCCACTTTTTTTTGCTAGACTTTTTCTTCTACAGAGTAATCTGATCAGTGTTGCTCCCTCAGTAGTGTAATTGGAAAGTGCTGTGTGTGGGTATTTTATCTTCTTTGTCACTCCACCATGTGGGTATTTTCCTAAGTCTGCTCCTGCTTCCTTGTCTTTCTTTTTCCGCTTAGGTAAGCATATATTCCCTATATCTTCAGGATATCTGTGTCATGTTCTGTGCTTGCAGCATGACAACAACTCCTTGTAGATAGACAGTGCCTGGATCACATGGGTACCAAGATGTCATAGCAATTACAAAAATGCTGATTATTGTTACAGGCTGATTGTGGACTCCAGGAATAATATTGTCTAGGTTTGCCTTGTGGATTATCCAGCTCTGTATGCCATACAGCACATGCTGCCACTATGCACCTCAAATAAAACAGCACCCACACTACAAGTCCCGACATCATGATCCAACAGTACAATTTAAAGAGAAACTCCAACCTAGAATTGAACTTTATCCCAATCAGTAGCTGATACCCCCTTTTACATGAGAAATATAATGCTTTTCACAAACAGACCATCAGGGGGCGCTGTATGACTGATTTTGTGCTGGAACCCCTCCCACAAGAAGCTCTGAGTACCGCAGTACTCTGGGCAAACTGCCACAATGTAACAATGTTCACAGACAGGAATTAGCTGTTTACAGCTGTCTCCAACTGCCAAAACAGTTAGGAGCAGCTACATAACCTGCCCACAGTAAAAATGTTACCATGTAATAAATGTCAGAATGTAAATCGGGGAGAGGAAAGATTTTACAATGAGCAAACACTGACTAAATCATTTATACATAAGTATGGTAAAAAATGAAGCGCTTTTTTTACTACATTATTTTCACTGGAGTTCCTCTTTAAGGAATCATGTCCTTTACATTGCAGGGTCAGATTATCAAGCAAGACAGTCTTCATTTCAGAATACTTTTTCACAAACATTATGGGATATGCAAACAGATAACCGGCTATTAGGATAGGACTGGAGTGAGTATGTCATGACATTGGAAACAAAATATAGGTAGAAGGCTGCGCATCCCTGACCCAATACTGTACAATTGAATGGTTAATCGCTGTGGCGCACACCGCCCCCCCCTGGACTAAAATGTACGCCCGCATCCAAACAATGCAATACTGGTTTATGGAGAAATTTTAGCTTCCTTTATAGTTTTGCATTTCTGATGTCATGACATTGAAGGTCTGACATACTGAGATGGTACAATAGTTTAGCGATTCATAACCGATTCTAGAGATAAGCACAGTGTGTTTTTAGTGTAAGTGAGACAAGATAAGAGGAGTAGAATGGAGGGATGAGGGGTAGTAGAGGGTCAGAATTGATGAGCAGATAGCTATGAGCGGAATAGAGGCATATTAGATAGCACTATTGTACTATAGTGCAGAGTCCTTGGTTTGAACATTGGCCAGGGCAAAATCTGCCTGGAGTTTTTATCTTCCCCCGGATTTTTTACAGACTCTTCATATTTTCCTACATCCCAAAATCATACTAATAAGTCAAATGGTTTCCCCCAAAACAATCCTATATTATAATATTAGACTATAACTATGGTAGGGATTAGGTTGTGAGTCCCTCTGAGAACAGTGACATGACTATGATCTGTAAAGCGCTGCAGAAGATGTCACTGTTATATAAATACATAATAGTAATATTGTAGGGATACTAGACTGATGTTGGGCATACATGGTAGGATCCTTCCTCTCGATTGATAATTTCCGACAGGTCTGATGACCCGCCGGATCGATTCTCAGCTCGATCCCTGTGGGCGGACAATAGTGGGGAATCGAGCGGAAGCTAAGGAGCGCCCGCAGGGACGAGCGGGAATCGATCCGGCCGCCCGCGGGGACGCGGCAGGAGTCGATCCGGCGGCTAATCGAGCCGCCAAGTCGACTCGTGAATGCCCAGTATAGACTATGATACAATTAGACTGTGAGCTCCTCTGAGGACTGACTCTGTAAAGTGCTGCAGAAGGTGTCAGTGCTATACAAGATAACTTTCACAAATGACAGAGCCCTCATAAGAACACAGCCAAGCTGCCACACTCACAACAAGTCACTATGCAGACAACAGAGACTCACTGATCTCATCATGCTGTCCTGTTCTCAGGCTGGGAGCACACTTGTCTGTTCATGTGTTTTCTGCACAGAAAAACTAAGAAACCGATCTTAATCAGTTGGCTAGTGCACACTTGAATGTGTTTTCCCCATGCAGACAGCAGTGAAGCACTGGGAGCATTTTCTCTATCAAAGTACATTTGCTTCTGTGATAAAACATGCATGTTTTCACACATACAGACACACATGGGGCTTGATTCACTAAACCGTGATATGACAAATAGCACACCTTATCAAAGTTAACACGCCTTATCAGGGTAGCATAGCAAGCGCTACGAACGTATGCCTGCTAATTCGTCCTGCCCTGAGCCCCTGCAGGTTCGTAGCGCTCGCTATGCTACTCTGATAAGGTGTGTTAACTTTGATAAGGTGTGCTAACTTTAATAACGTGTGATATCTTTAGTGAATCAAGCCCATGGAGTACCGAAAAAAACACACACAAAGATGAGTGTGCTCCCAGCCTCAGCTTCTTATTACATTCACTCTGTCCACCTCTGATGGAGCAGAACTGGCTCTGCAGATTCCTCCGGCAGCATCACTACTGAACACAGCACTTGGGAAAGGGGTGAAGAGGCTGGGGGCATGGCACTGTACACAAGATACGATTGAACACTGAATAGGGACTAGGCTTAACATCACTGGGAGGGCGCTTCTGAGGTGTTTCTAATGCTGAAACAGGAAAAATGTACATAAAAATGGAATTCATTAAATGAATGTGGTAGGACATGCGTGCCATAACGTAAAAATGGGTATCCTAAATAATTTACTGCATTCTACTATATGTCACTACGGTAGAACTGTTTACCTTCCTTAATTTTTTTTTAAATATCTCTTAAGCTACGTACACACATTACATTAAATTCAGCCAAGGAGGCCAATAACAAACGCTGCTGCTAAGAATCTAACCTTTGTATAAAGCAGCCCCCGATCTCTCTCGACATGAGTGATCTGCCTGACAAACATCATATTATCTTCACATAAAACATGAAACGATGAAAAAAGCCTTTGTGTTGTTATTTGCTAGTAATTACTGGAAATATATGTGGCATATAGAACTTAAGTAATTAAAAAAAAAAAAGTTTCACTTGCCTGGGGCTTCTTCCAGCCCCCTGCAGCCAACCTGTGCCTGCGCCGTTTCCAAACGATCCTCATTTCCCCGCCGTGGTTCACTTTTCTTCGCAACGACTTCTAAGTCGTCGTCCACTGTGCCACTTGCTGCTGGTGACATGGCCAAATGCTGGTTGAGGGCATTGCTCTCCCTGCCTACTCTGTGATGCACCTTGTGTGACATTCCATCAGCCCTTTAACCACTTCACCCCCCCAGTGCTAAATTTCTCCGTCCCTCTGCGCACCGCTTGACCCCCAGGGACGGAGAAAGGCGCACTTGTTTATTTACTTGCTGGGAGTGGGCGGGGAACTCTCGCGCACACTCCAGCCAGCCCGCACAGCAGGTGACTAATTGGATGTTAGGAACGAGCGTTCCTAAATCCAATTAGCCTCGCCGATTGCGAGTAGAATGAAGACGGCTTTAAACAAAAGCCGTCTTCATTCAAAACAATGTAACGTAAACAAATGTGCAGCGCGCGATCGCGCGCCCCCGCGACCCGCGCGCGCACACACACCCCGGCTCTGCAGTACAATGATTGGTTATGGAGACTCTCCAGTCCCCAATAACCAATCATAGTACATAAATACTACAATGGAGGCAGCGCTGAAAGGTAAAATAGCGCTGGTGTTTCAGGGGTAAAACCCCTCAGTTGTGAAATGGTTAAACTCCCCGCCACAATGGCAATTGAACGTGTCACTAGCCTGAAGACTTGAGACACGTCCGCACAGCCTCTGCCCTGCACTGTTGTCCGAGGGATAAAGTACCAATCCCTGCTGGGCACATGCCTCGTCTGTATGTGCAGGGCTTTAGTTAGACATTGTAAAATCGCTCATAGGACACATAATGTTGATTTTCTGCTCATATATACCAGCTCATGAAGGTAAGCATCAACATACCGCGCATAACTCACTTATTAGTCACAGCTTTGAGTTCATCTAAAGTTAAATGTGAAAAATTAAAGAACAAGCAAGCTGTTTCCATTCTTGAACTTTATTTGATGCTGTGATTTCAGCCTCCCATTAAATTAAAGGAAACCTGATACACTCACATTTGCTTAAAACAGCTTCAAATAAGACTCTGGTCAATGATGCAAAGTACTTGACCTACGGATTTTAGCTTCTTTTTTTTAATTCAAGCATGTCATGTCTATTGATTATGTTATAAAAATGGTTTGTCGCTAGTTCATACTCTACTTACTGTTTCCTGAATTGCTTATACTGTAATATCTGTAGAGAGATAATGAGGAATAGGTTAACAATCCGGGAAGGGAGAGTACAAAAGATTTTAGGTAGAATAGAGTGCTGGGCAAAAATAGGGCTCTGGGCATTAGTTTAATCTACAGTCCTTGACTTCTGGGGCCCCAGGGAGCTTGGGCCCTGGGTAATTGCCCAATTTGCCCAGTCTTACCCTATAGAATCACTGGCCCTGGGAGAGTTTAAATAAAGCAGTGAAAATAACAGGAGTCAGCTTGCAATTTACCTAGTCTATTCATTAGCACAAACTCAGTTTTTTTCACATACATTATGAGGCTGACAAATCAAATAAAATGAGGTCAAATCTGTAATACTGCAATGCAAGTGTACTGCACTGCTATTAAGCATAGCGCCTCTTTGTAAATAAATTCATCTCTCCCTCTTGCTTCTTTATTTGTCCCTCTTTCAGGAGTGATGTACAGATTTAAAGGACAGCTATCAAAGTTAAAGCGGACTTGAATATATATATATATATATATATATATATATATATATATATATATACACAGTATATAAGATTGACCATTTTTTAGGTCTGAATGCCGCAGGTCTCTGGAAAAGAGACCTGTCTTCACTCTGCGAGTTTAAGAGCTGCTGTTCTGGTGAGGAATTTGCATCCACTTGTCATGCAAATTGCTTAGCTGCTTCCTTTGATGGCTTGCAGTATAAATACCATTTGTTCCCAGTATTCCCTGCTGGTCATGAAGGTTTGTTCCTGCTAACTTGCCTGGAGTCTCAGCCCCCTGCTCATAGTAGGCTATTATTGCTAGCTTAGAGTAGTTTCCCTTTGGGAGTGCTCCTTGCATTCCTATTTAGTGCAGTCAGGTTTGTGTTATATTTGTACTGCCTATTCTGTCTTGTCTTGTCCTTGCGATTGCACTGTCGCCAGCGGTTGGCGGTAGTGAATCGTTTTGTCTTTCCGTTGCGATTATTCAGTAACCAGCGACGGCTGATAGAAAATCACTCTGTCTGTTTGGATCGCACTCGCCCTAGCATTAGAGGCGGTGGATCTCCCTGTATTCTGTCTTGGAGTTTAACCTCAGCTGCGGTTGCTACTGGTTACTCCTTCTGTCTGTCTTGTTGTGCGGATCGCACTCGCTCTTGCGGAAGAGCAGTGGATCTTTTCAGTCCTGTTCCTGTGTACGCCGCAGGAAGTGACGTCAGTGGAGCGCACGCTGGAACAAGGAAGGTGAGTGATCCCCGCCCGTTGCCTCTTATAGCTGCAGCCAGCCAGCGACCTAACAAGCTGGAGGGGAGCGGAGGACGGGGGACCCAGGCGAGGGAGGGGGGGGTCCGACCCATCCCCGCCGCTAGGCCCAATACCCCCTTCCTGCCCGCTATCCCCTCCAGTTCGGGCGGCCCTCCCCACCCACGGACGGGCGGGTGCCGCCCCCCCCAGAAGTGCCGCCTGAGGCAAACGTTTCACCCCGCCTCATGGGCGGGCCGGCCCTGCCATTGGTTTAAACTGCCTTGTTTGCCATCTGTTCTTGATGAGTGTGTACCTGCTAATCAGTCAGCTGTTCGATCCCTTCCATGCAAAACCATTCAGTGTGACAATCAGTTTAATGTCCCTGTATCTAAAGCAGCTACAAATGAAGAAGTTATTTCCGTACAGTCTGAAATGTGGAACACACTTGAATGTGATAAATACGGGGAGACTTCTCAGTCTCAGGTTTTATTACCACAAGCAAAAGCATATGTGGATCCTACGATAGGCAGAATGATTCACTATATTAAAGGAGTAAGAAAATCTATGCATGTTCCTGATCCCATCCCGTATGAGAGTTACCTTGATACAGGGTTGTTTGAGCCTCTATTTGCTCCGTGGAAAATTGGGGCTTTGATTGAGGAGTTCGAGATTGATTGGAAGGCGTTCTGCGATTTTTACATCGCAGAAAGCGAAGTGATTCTTAATGCTTGTGTTAATTCTGTGTACACTTTGATTGAATCTGATGAGTGTGACGTATGTTTTGTGGATCCGGTGATTTGCGTGTGGCAGACGATTTTGGATGAATTGCACACACACCAACCAATTGACTCCAATAAAGAGACATCGTTATCGGATGATTGTTCTTGCCTTTCTGGGGTAAAGCAAGTGAGTTTAGACACTGTGCGATCTGAAATGAATGAGTGTACTACTGTTGTTGACACCTGTGTGAATTCTGAGAGATTCTTCCCTGCTTGTGTGGAGCTTGAATCTGTACGATCTAATGCCTGTTTCCCAGGCGTTCCTGTAGATTATGATCCATATGAATGTGTCAGTTTTGTCAAAGATATGTGGGATCCCTTGTCATTTAAAAACAGATCTTTTTCTCCCAGTAATTCTTTAAGATCTTCCATCTATGATCCTGCTATGGGGAAAATTCCTAAACGATGCAGCCTCAAGAGTAATATTAATATGACTAATAAAGTTTCTCATGTTGTTGTCACAACTTCTTCTGCAAATAAATCTATGTCTCGCTCTGTTCACACCTGTAAAGGCACGTTGCCAGATGACAGTTGTTCCAGTGTCTCTGTCCTGAACCCTTTGCAGTCTGGTCCACAGATTGCGGAGGCTGGCGCTTTGGAAGCGTCAGTTTCACAACCTAAAGCAATTTTGGATTTGCAAATTTTGCGTTTTGACTCCTTGGATTCGACATTGTTAGCAGAGTCTAAGGGTGAGACAGCGCTTTTGTTTTGCGAATCTGATACTGAGGGATCTTTGCTCTGTCCAGAGAATGTTTCTGTGAGCCTACCCTGTACCATGAATTAAACTATGATGTCCACTCGCACTGACATTTGTGAGTCCCTTTCTTGCTCTGAAAAAAGTACTGCCTTTCCACCCTGTACTCTGGATGAGTCAATGTTTCCTTGCATAAAATCTCCTGCAGGCAGCCCAGAGGCTCGTCTAGGTATTACAACTAGTCGCATCTGTTTTTCTGCCATTTCAGAGTAGCAGTCTGGTTTGACTGCTATGAAGGATTCTGCCTGCAGTGAAACTAGACTCAGGGAGTCAGTGTTGGTTTCACTAGATATTCCTGTGCATCCTGTTCTTGAAGATGAAATTCAGTCCCAGCATATGGTAAAACCACCCCTGGGACATCTGCCCTGTCTGCAGAAGGTATTTGATGTTCGGCCCTGTAACATGGATAGTTCAGAATCCTTGATTGCGTTGTCAGAAAACTTGGGAAATGATGCTCCTGGAGTTTTGTTTGATGTTCTGGAGGTCCCCGAGTTCCTCCCAAAGGGTGCAGAACTTTTAGAAGATGCCTCCTGCCCCGCAGGGCCGTCTGAGGTATTGCCAACTTCAGTAGGCATTGCTGCTATACTGACTACTTTTGCAGCTCTTGTGGAGCTTCAGTCATGTGTAGTCAATGATGAGTTCTGGTTAGATTCAATTACATTCACAGAGACTTCTAAGTCTGAGTCCAAGTCTTCTTTTGAAAGACCAGTACTTGTGACCACTACTCGTGATGATTCTCTGCCCGGTCCTGGGTTTGGTTTTGTCGTGACGGACTCTGAGGTTGGCAGTTCCTCGACGTATCCTGAGGTTTCTCTTGTGCTAGTGTACCCCGATGCGCTCTGTGAGCCAGAATGCCCAAGTGGGTCTCGATTACCAGCATGCTCAGATGCTTCCTCGGTGGAGACATGTTCTGATATTGCCTGCCTGCATGCCCAGAAGTGGTCCCTGAAAGCCCTGATCTTGATGGTTGTCCTGGTAATCCTGAATCCGGAAATGTCATAGGTTCCATAGGGGTTCTTGATAGTTCTCCATGGGAGCCTGGTGAGCGTTCTGGCCTCTTGGGATCTCTGCGGAGCTTCAAAGTGTTCTGGGAGATTCTGGGAGAAATATTTCTTGGTACCCTGGATGGGACCAACAGTGGCTTGTTTGTGGAAAGGGACACTTCGAATAGGTATTGTGGCAGGTTTGGTATTTGTGGACGGTCCCTGGAGGGTGGTGAGTATTACTCGGAGAGTGTCAATGGGTTCTTCTCTGGCATTCACAGTTCTGATGGGTGTTACGCTGAGGCTTGTAGTACTGATGGGCATGTTTCGGTGGCTTCTGCTTCCGACAAGTTCGGTTTCGGGAGGATTGACTCTGGAATTGGGCCTTGTCGGGCTGCCCCGACCTTCAGGAGTGTTCAGTCACACGGTTTTGTTGGAAATATCAGTTTTGAGGGACGTCTGGAAGCTGTCCCTAGAGGGGGGGGGGGGGGGTACTGTAATGATCTGCTCTGCTGTCTGCACAGGCAGACAGCTTTTTGACCATTTTTTAGGTCTGAGTGGTGCAGGTCTCTGGAAAAGAGACCTGTCTTCACTCTGCGAGTTTAAGAGCTGCTGTTCTGGTGAGGAATTTGCATCCACTTGTCATGCAAATTGCTTAGCTGCTTCCTTTGATGGCTTACAGTATAAATACCATTTGCTCCCACAATTCCCTGCTGGTCATAAAGGTTTGTTCCTGCTAACTTGCCTGGAGTCTCAGCCCCCTGCTCATAGTAGGCTATTATTGCTAGCTTAGAGTAGTTTCCCTTTGGGAGTGCTCCTTGCATTCCTATTTAGTGCAGTCAGGTTTGTGTTTGTGTTTGCAGTTTGTACTGCCTATTCTGCCTTGTCTTGTCCTTGCGATTGCACTGTCACCAGCGGTTGGCGGTAGTGAATCGTTTTGTCTTTCTGTTGCGATTATTCAGTCGCCAGCCGCGGCTGATAGAAAATCGCTCTGTCTGTTTGGATCGCACTCGCCCTAGTGTTAGAGGCGGTGGATCTCCCTGTATTCTGTCTTGGAGTTTAACCTCAGCTGCGGTTGCTGCTGGTTACTCCTTCTGTCTGTCTTGTTGTGCGGATCGCCCTCGCTCTTGCGGAAGAGCAGTGGCTCTTTTCAGTCCTGTTCCTGTGTACGGATCGCACTCGCTCTTGCGAGAGAGCAGTGGATCCTTTCTCACTTATTCCTGTTGTCTGTCTGTCAGTCTGGAATAAACGCTTGCTGTTGCCTGAGGTAAGGCAACCGATTAGCAAGTGTTTCTGTTATTTGTTTGTTTGTGTTTCCAGTGTTCTTTTGTTAGTCAGGGTTGGCGCGTTTTGTCTCTGCTGCGCTTTTCGTGCGGAGACCGCGCCATTAACGTGTTTTGTCGCTGTTGCGCTTCTCGTGCAGCGACCGCATTTTGCAAGTGCATTTGTTATTTTCCTTGGCGTTCTGATTGTTATTGTTTACTGTGCCTTTCTTACTTCACCTATGCTCTGTCTTTACTCAGTCTAGTGTCACTATTAGCAATCGCCATTCTGGCGATTGCTTTCCCACTTGGTCTACGCTGGTGTGTGTTCACCGTCGCCGGGTGGCGACTAGATTGGTGGACATACATACATTCTGTCTCTGTGCTCTCTCTCTCTCTCACTAGGGGCTATCTTACCCTGCATTGCTTCCCCTCGTACAATTCCTAACTGGCATCTGTGGCAGTGCAGAGGGTTTATTCCTCTGCACTCCACAACTCCATCTGTCGGTGGGAATTCCCCTCTATAGGTAGATTGCACCAAAGCTGGGTTCTGTTATTCAGAGGCTTGTGGAAGATTTCCGCAGTGGCAGCGCACAGCTTGTGCGCTGACCTCAGAGATAATTCCCCAGTGGTTACACCCCTGCAATTCTTCTACCCCCCCCCCCCCCCCCAATTAACCAAACGATCCTCTGTTCCCTTACTGTAGCTCACTTTGGCTTTGGCAGTCGCCATCCACTGCGCCTGTCTGGCCACACACATCCTTGTTCCCACTCCCGTCGCTGGGAGCGTACTGCGCTGGCAAAATAGAGATTTTCCCGTACTGCACCTGTGCATGATGCTCTTGGCCACAGGAGTGCATACAAGGATACACGCAGCCAGGGCCACGCAGGCGCAGTGGACGTCGACTTGAAGAAAAGTGAACCACGGCGGGCAACGTAGGGTCGTTTGAAAACGGTGCAGGCACAGGTCGGCTGCAGGGGCCTGGAAGAAGCCCCAGGTAAGTACAACTCTTTTTTTTTTATATTACTTCAGGTCCACTTTAGCATATATTTCCAGTAATTACTAGTAAATAGCAACATAAAGGCTTTTTTCATCTGTTCATGTTTTATGTGAAGAAAAGCAGAAATGTAGCTTCTAATGTGTAAATCATCAGCTGCAGCTCTGTGTGCCTGATCCTGTGAATCTATCTCTGCCTCGCAGTGTAAACAGTTTACAGCCAGGGAGATCTCATTCTGAATGGGGAGGAGGGGGTGCATCCAAGTAAGGAAAAAGTACAGGTCCTTCTTTTCAGATCCTTCTCTTTATCTAAAAATCCCTCAGCTGTTATCATATGATCTATGAGAAAGCAGGCAGGGCAGAAATAAACAGTATATAATTCCACAACACAGATCACAAAACACAAAACAGCTGGCTAAAACGTCTATGTGGGGCTTACAGAAGAACAGTTTATTTAATAGTTGTTCTTTAAAGGATACGTCCAGGCAACCTGAAATTTTTTTTTAACTTACCTGGGGTTTCCTCCAGCCCCTGGCAGCTGTCCTGTGCCCTCAAGAAGTTAACCCGGAAGCCGACCTGTCGAGGTCAGCTTCTGCAGCAGAGGAGAATGGGACCCACCGGAGCTGCGGCAAGGGCACAGGAGGGCTGCCAGGGGCTGAAGGAAGCCCCAGATAAGTGGATTTTTATTTTTCAGGTTGCCTGGACGTATCCTTTAAGTAAATATATGTAATTTTCTACTGAAACGTGTTTAACAGAATTGAGGAAAAACTAATGATGGTAGAAAGGACCAGTGTGATTTGAATAATAAAACTACACCTTTTGATTCTTAATTCTTTGTGATATCCATGCTGAGGAGTGTGGTGGAGGGCAGGCCGACATGTGTATTACAGCAAGACTGAGCCAACAGGAGGGAGAGACCGAGTTGGCCAGCGGACGATTAGAGTGGTCTGGAAGGTTGGCAAGGGATCCAATGGCCTAGGGGGCTGAAGGAAGCCCAGTTAAGTATAAATGCTTTATTAAATTTCATCTCAGGTACACTTAAATAGCATGTATATTTTAAGTTTAAAACTATTGCCTATTCAGTAGCTTAAGAGCTATGAGTCCCAATGCAAGTTTTAGATCAGGCCCCCTTAAAGAGAAACAGTAACCAAGAATTTAACTTCATCCCAATCAGTAGCTGATACCCCCTTTCCCATGAGAAATCTTTACCTTTTCTCAAACGGATCATCAGGAGGCTCTGTATGGATGATATTGTGGTGAAACCCCTCCCACTGTGTGATGTTACGACCATGGTTCTGACATCACACTGTGGAAGACTTGTTGCATTGTTGGAAATAACAGCTGTTTACAACTGCCAAAAAGGCAAGCAGCATCTCCTTCCACTGAAATCACCTGCCAGCAGTAAAAATGTCGCCATGTGATCAATGTCAAAATGTAAGTCAGGGAGAGGAAACATTTTACAATGGGCAAACACTGACTAAATCATGTATGCATAACTATTGTAAAAATGAAGCACTTTTTTATTACATTATTTTCACTAGAGTTCCTCTTTTAAAGAGACTCTGAAGCGAGAATAAATCTCGCTTCAGAGCTCATAGTTAGCAGGGGCATGAGTGCCCCTGCTAAACTGCCGCTATCGCGCCGCTAAACGGGGGTCCCTTCACCCCCAAACCTACCCCCGCAAGACTTGGTCGCAAAGTTGGTCGTTCCTGGAGGCAGGGCTAACGGCTGCAGCCCTGCCTCCAGTCGCGTCTATCAGCGGCGCATCGCCGCCTCTCCCCCGCCCCTCTCAGTGAAGGGGCAAGGCTGCGGCGTGGGGCAGGGCTCCGGCGGTTAGCCCTGCCCCAACCAGGAAGCGCTCCCCCGCTGCACCGAGGGGATTTGGGGGTGAAGGGACCCCCGTTTAGCGGCGCGATAGCGGCGGTTTAGCAGGGGCACACATGCCCCTGCTATCTATGAGGTCTGAAGCGAGATTTATTCTCGCTTCAGACTCTCTTTAAGTACTGCATACGTAGCAGTTGTTATGGAGCACCAGAACTTGCAATGGACAGCTACAGAGCCAGAGAGGCAGGTGAGAGGAACAGTTAATGATGACTATTATACAAAGCACAAATAGAGGTGATTATTACCAGCACTGCACCAATGAAAAGCTAATACAGCAGAAGCAGAAGCACTTCTTGTGGTGTATATGCCACAGTTTTACACGTAAGATACATCTGCCACTAGACTGCTATGCTGTGTTGACATCCTACGTGCTAGATAACTAACTGGTTCATAGGTTGAGAGACACAGAAGCAACTCTTCACCCTACTTTCCTATCATCCCTACATTGACATTTGCTCAACAGAGCCATTTAGTAAATGCAAGCAGTCACAAATTTAAAACAAAATTGCCCAGAAAGAAATCTACACAACTCTAATCACCCTTTTGATGGTAAATGTGCAGTTTATATATTACTTTACACAAAAAAAGACATCAGAAAATATCACTGGTGTACTCTAGCTTCCTGTGTGACCCTTCCTGTATGGGCCTTCCTGTTGTCATTTGAAGAAAAGACAACCACATGAGGTGCATATTTGTAACAAAGTGTGTTTCATATCCTGTAAGATGCTCAACATTGTGAGCTGTTTATTTTACTATAGGTTTGTCACACACTGAGCTATTGTGCATAGCTGTCATAATATTCTTCTGTCAGTTACACAGCTATCAGCAAGGAAATTGTGTTATTTACTTTACACATTGCTGGCCAGATTGAACTTACTGAGTAATATACACCAAGGGGCCCGATGCAAAAACCTTGTCTGAATTTCTTCAAAAGGTTTTCTGATGGTGGTAAAAAGTTTGACAGACACATTTAGAGATTAGTAAAATGATGTACATGATTCCTAAAAGAGGGACAAATCAGGAAGAGAGAGGGACAGAGGCATTTAGTTCCCAAGGAGGGACTGTCACTCTGAAAGGGACTGTTGGGGAGCTTTGCTGTATGTTTTTGTGAAGTGAGTGGATACCGAAGGCATTTGATACTAAAAGGTGCATATTGCCTATATAAAAGCAGCATGCCGTCAGTTTGAAAAAGTGTTAGATGCAAATGAGGGCATTGTTTAACATGAGCTGTCAATACACATATGTTTATGCATTGAGGAAAGATGCAAAAAAAAACCCAAAAAACAACTGAGCAAAGTCGGGAGTTCCATTTGCAGACTGTGGTCAGACACAGGAAGCTTACTGAAGTTATCACTTCTGTCATCACTTTGCTGGTGCTTCTCTTCTCAAGTCATGGCTGATCACAGCAAGTTCATTAAGGATGGGAGCACACACACTTGTCTGTGCACAAAACCATGCCTTTTCTGGCATAAGCATTTCTGCATTTGTACTTTTTTGTTTGCGTTTTCAAGTGCGCTTTTTGTGCATTTCCTATTTTCCTATTTTCTTCACATGACTTTTCCAAAGAGAAAAAAATTAACTACCTAACAACCGTGTCATGCCTATTGGCGTGACCGCGGCGGCAGCCCCAGGACCTCCTAACGCCAATTGGCGTCAAGTCCTGCGGCCGGCTACTGCAGGCGATCGCACGCAGGCTGCAGGCGCATTTCCTGCTTGGGAGGAGGAGCTCAACCCTGCCTTCAGTCACCCAGCGGCGATCCTCGATCGGGAGACTGTTAGATGGTGAAACCGCCATCTTTTTACTCAGTACAGTGCTGCGATCTACAGCAGCGCTGTACTGGGGACAGCCATGTGACATGGCTGTCCAACTGGGGCACAAGAGAGCGATCGGCAGTGATAGGGTGGCCATGGGAGGGAGGGTGGGAAAAATAAAACAAAAAAATACATACATAAAAAATGAACAAACATCTGGGTGGGCGATCAGAAAGCTCTGTTGGTGGGGAGAAAAGGGGGGGGGGGAGGATCACTTGTGTGGTGTGTTGTGCGGCCCTGCAGCTTGGTCTTAAAGCTGCAGAAGCCCATTTCAGTAAAAATGGCCTGGTCTTTAAGGGGGTTTAGAACTGTGGTCCTCAAGTGGTTAAAGTACTTTACCACAGGAAAGCATTGTATGCATATCACAGTATGCAGAAAGAAGGAACTTGCTGTGTAATTTAAAAACACCCATAAATTGCATTGCGAATTGCACAGTAATGTGATTTTTCGCATGAGATTTCCAAAATGTGTCAAAACACATGCGATTGAAATAAGTGTGCTCCCAGCATTTAGTGAGCTGAAGAGTCCATGGAATGGAGGAGTAAACCACTATGCTGGGATTGTGACCAGCATAGTGGCTTATCACCTTCTGCTTCAAGCCTCTGCATATAACAAGCTGCTAACTTACCATCTGCACGCTTATGCACTTTACTTCATTACTTTGGATGCAACAGCCTAATTATTATCTTGGGGATCACTGCATGTGCACATTAGTTAAAAAAGAACAGTGTTGAAACTAGAGGACTGCAGCCTCTATGTTGTTATGATGAGCTGGTTTACGTGACCTTTTTAACATTACGATTTGTGTGTGTTTTTGATATGTATGTACATTTCTATTGAAGTCTTGAATGACAATTTATACTGCTGGATTTTGGAATAATAAAGGAAGTTTTGTAAGCACCCAAGAGCCAATTCTTTTTTTGTGGCTGCATTTATTTTTTCCTATATAGTGTTTTACATTATCTCATTATACCTTAGCAATAACTGAAAGCCCTTATTTGAAAAAATAACAGTAAAATACCCTCATGGCATACATATTTAAAAAGTTCCCTAAGTTCCTAAGGTAACAATATATGTATGCTACTTTAAATTCTGTCACTTTGTTTTCTTCTACAAGCTTTTTATTTTGGTGTAGAATATATGAAAAAAACATTTTTTTGTTGCTTTTGTTTCAGTTTGAAACATTGATTCATTTGAAAAAGTACCAAAAAGTTGGTGAAAAACTACTGTCAAAAATTACAGTAAAAAACCTGTCAATTTATGGCTTAAAAGGCATTTTATTGACAAGGTGTGAAAATATTGTCTAGGAGAAAAATAAAGAGAAAAAGTGAATTGATTAAGGGCTACTTAATGTAGTCTATGTACTGCTAAAGCTCTTGTGTATTGCACACTATACACTTCGATGAAATGTGGTTGAGTTGGTGAAGTTCTAGCAGGATTACCACTTACTAAATAGCAACTGCATTTAATCTAACAGCATGCAAGTTGTAAAGGAGATCTGCAGTCAATGAAGGACCAGTCAGTCCCGAACTAGCTCCAGTACAGTGATTCAATCCACAACAAAAGATGGCCATCAATTAGTGTGTGAGTGTAGGCCCCGTGGTGTGCGCCTGTGGTGGGCCAACAAACGTCAGATAGTGATTGGTGGACCAATGTGATTTGCATAGGCATTAGCTGGGCGATCATTTTTGGACAATAACCATCACTGTGACAGTGGGAACTAAGAGTTAAATAGTTGTTCCATGTTAGGACGAGTGTTGATTTTAATGGTTTTTAGAGGGAAGGGTTTAGCATTACACATGCTGTGATTTGTGTATGCCAATAATAAAGTATATTTTGTAACAGCACATGAAGAGATGAAGGTTATCATTTTTGTGGTTAATGTAAATATTTACCTCCCCGGCTCCAATGCAGGCGCAGTATCCGCTCTCCACTCGGAGATAGGCGGAAATACCCGATCGCTGTCTGCACACTCTACTGCGCAGGCGCAAGTCTCCTGTGCCTGCGTAGTAGAGAGGACCCGACAGAGATCGGGTTGTTCCGCCTATCACCGTACGGTTTGCCGCAACAGTGCCCCCGCTGGAGCCAGGAAAGGTAAATATTAAATCAGCGCTTACCTTGTCGAGGGAGGATTCCGGAACACTTCAGGGGAGCCAGCGCTGGACTGCCTGCAGCTACAGCGGAGGGGGAATCCTCATTGGCACCCTGAGGCTTTCCCCTACGGAGGTGAGTACCCCCCAGGGGACCTTTTTGTTTTTGTTACAGAGTCTCTTTAAATGCAGGTATAGAGTTTGCCATAACTACTTCCTGAGGTAAGATATTCCAGATTTTAACCACTGTCACTGTGAAGGACCCCTTTCTAAATAGATGGCAACAACTTTTTTCCTCCATACGCAGAGCATGTCCCCTTGTCCATTGTACAACCCTATGGACAAAAAGCTCATCTGCCAAGCTTTTGTATTGCTCTCTCGTGTATTTATACATGTTAACCAGGTCACCTCTCAGTCACCTTTTTTCCAAGCTAAATAAGTCCAGTTTGTCCAACCTTTCTTGGTAAGTGAGCTCTTCCATCACTTTCACTAATTTTGTTGCCCGTCTTTGTACCCATTCTCAATGTCCTTCCTATAGTGTGGTGCCTAAAACTGTATCCCATACTCGAAATGTGGCCTCACAAGTGATTATTACAGATAGAGTAGTATACTAGCATCTTGAGATATTATTTCCCGTTTTATGCATCCCAAAATTTTATTTGCTTGAGCTACTGCTGCTTGGCATTGTATACCATTACCTTACTTGTTATCAACCAGGATCCCTAAATCCTTCCCCAAGTCTAATGTTTCCAACTGTTTGCCATATATTTTATATGGTGATCTACCCTTGGTACGTCCAAGATGCATGACTTAACATTTATCAACATTAAATTTAATCTGCCATGTGCCCGCCCATATGACCATGGTGTCAAGATCCTGTTGTAATACGGTATGTCACTAATACTATTCGTCTTAGTGTTAACAATTCTGCAACATTTTGTATCATCTGCAAAGATGGATACATTACTCTGTATACAGTCTACTAAATCATTAATAAATAAATTAAAAAGTATGGAACCAAGTATTGACCCCTGTAGTACCCCACTGCTAACAGTTTCCCATTTTGAGTACCGGTATGTTCCGTTTACCACTCATCGCTTTCTATCCCTTAAAGTACACCTAAACTGAGAGTGATATGGATGTTTTGGCTATGGGGAGGATCGGGACTGCGCATGACGTCCTGACGTCGATGATGTCATGTCCGATCATCGCCATAGCGACGACTGAAGCTAATTGGGAAGCTGCGGCTCTCGCGGGATCGCAGATGGGTGAGTGTTGCCGGCGGCGATCGGGGGGAGCAGATAGGTGCCGGGGGACTTGGGGGCCACACGTAGCTAGCCTAGTGCTAGCTACAAACCTTAAAACAAGTTTTATTCTAAAAATCCCTCCCGCGGACGCAGCCTTATAAACTGCGTACCGCCAGGGAGGTTAATACTCGAAGGTGGATGCTAACTGGGCAAGGTGCCTTGTCTATCTTAATCTTATTGAATCGGGCCTGCACACCTTCCTGTGTTAGGCAAGTCATGCTGGATGAGGTAGATTTGAATGAATATTACATTTTTATTTTATTTTTTAAATACACACACTCTATTTTGGTGCATGCGGAGGCGCCAGCAGGATAAAAACGGATAAAAACTTTAAAATTTGCTGGGAGGAAGTGGTGGACTTACCTCCATAAAGCAGACATGAAAGACTGTCTGAATAGCAGCAATCACATTTATTAAATAGTACCCAAAAAAAGTGCAACACGTTTCGCAGGCCCAGCCCACTTCATCAGGCAATAAACATGGGGACAAAACAGAATTTCGGCAATAGCAGGTGTAGCGCCTCAGGCCTGATGAAGCGGGCCTGCTGGCGCCTCTGTTCTCCTACTGCTATACCGTGTCCACTCCTGGTGGAGGGGTGATCTACCCCCTTTCGCATCTACAGAGAGCGACTTCTGAGCCTTAAATGAGGACAGGTCTAATCTCCTCACCTGCCTATACAGTGGTTGCCTTTGTGGTAACCCATGTTTGTGAGTATAATTTTCTCACGATAACCTTTACTTCATTTATGCTTAACATACTACACTATATTGGGCTCTCGATTTCTCTACACTATTTTGGTGCATGATTGTGAAACAGTCAGTCACTGAAAAGTCAATGTTAGCTGCAATGAATGCAAAAAAAGAATATAATGCTGGTTTGGAAAATTATATTTTGCAGTGACAAAAGGATTAGTCACACTAATAGCCAGTGGCGTAGCTAAGGAGCTGTGGGCCCTTGATGCAAGTTTTACAATGGGGCCCCTCATGCACTCTATACAGAACAAAACCTGCCAATGACAACTACAGTGTCAGCGATGCAAGAAGGGGATGGGGGACAGTTTGTTAATGATTATTATCATTCAAAGCATCTATAGAAGTGATTATTATGAGCACAGGACCAATAGAGAGCTAATACTGTAGTTGAGGGAGAGCCCTTCGGGGCCCCCCTGGCCCAGGGGCCCGATGCGGTCGCAACCTCTGCAACTCCTATTGCTATGCCCCTGCTAATAGCCTATGTGTAATACAGGTTGTAGGTTTCCAAAGAGTAGCTGCTGTGTTACACAGAGTTGGGAAACATCCTGCCTTAGAAATTATACAATGAGCATCTTGCATAACTATAGTAAGTTTGAAATAGGTCAAGTCTCTTCTCTCCCAATTAAGTCCTATACCTCCATTCCCCTCAAGCAGCAGTGAAAGTAGTAGCTAATCTTTTGCCTGTTTCCATCAAGCTGCGTACTCACCGCTCGACAGGTCCAGCAACGTCCCCTTGACAACGGTCGCTAGTGATGCCTCTTCCTGATGGCGGGTTAAAGCGCAAGGTCACGCGTCGTACACGGCGGCACGAGCAAGATTTCTGCAATTGCAGTACTTTGCGTGGTATCATCAGGGATCTCAAAGATCCGATCCGCCGTGACGGTCCGTCATCATCAGTGCGACGCCAAGCGACGTTGACAATCATTCTCCTGTACTCACCTTGCAACGTCGTTTAAAAATCACCGGTCGTCGGGAAAATGTCTGAAAGATCGCCAGGTGGGTAGGCAGCTTTATTCAATCCTGCAGTAGTATCTAAGTATCACAGCACACAGCTAGTAACCCTAACAATTACTAAAATCACACTGTAAAATGGACGCTAGGCAAGGTATGGCTACTCTTTTTATTCTAGATGAGTGTGGTCAAATACCATGTGTTCAAAAGCATCCAATAGGACAGCTGCCACTACAAAGATGGATAAGAACATTTTCTGGCCTTGATTGTTGAACTTCCTCACACTTACATAAGGAAGGATAAGGAATTTAGGAATGAGAAACAAGATTGTAATTATAATGCATTTTACTTAAAGGGTACCTGAAGCTGAGTGGAAAAATAAAATGTAATATCTAAGTAGAAGGAAGTCTCTGGATAGTCCAGATGTTTCCCCAATTCTCCTCAACCTTCCTGTTCCAGCAGGAGGACCATCTGAACATATTCAATAATAATATAATATGTTCTACTACTGCGCAGGCAGGGGTCAAACTTGCACCTGTGCAGTGCAGCCATGCTCACGCCCGTGTACGTGAAGAAGAACAGCAGTGGTGTGGTCAAGAAGGCTCAGAGGAGCCTTTGGATCATCCAAAGACTTACAAAATGTTTCTTTTTGTCATTACAGAAGCTTTTTGAGTAACCGATGTAAAATAACTCACCTTTAAATGATCATATAAAATATTAGATAGCGCTATTTTAAGAGCCTTATACACTCTAGACTAAAAAAGGGGGAAATTACTGCCTTTTAAAATCATAAAAATTTTCTGCACAACTTTAATAGACCTCAATTCATAAATAAAAATGCATACATTAAAAAATTAATGATCATTAGTTGTATAAATCTACATAAGCAATTCGTTGATTCTCAAATTGGAGATTGGTATATTAATTCATTAATTGATCATGATACAGCCTGAGGATTAAATACTTTTGATAATAAGGTAATTAATTCCCATGTACGAGTATCCGGAGATGATACTCCTTGTTATGTAATAGAGTGAATTTCCAGTATGAGGGAATCCTGGTCTTTAAAACTCAAGTACACTTGAATCCTCTTCACTAAGCTTAGCACGTTAAAGTGTTCCTAGGTCATTGACCAATGGATTGAAATGAGTACTCACGATCCCGGATGTTAGGAGAGCTTGAGCCATAGAATACACAAGGGTCTTGAGGGGGAGCCGCTCAATCTCACTGGCCCCGGCCGGCAGCACAGTGAGAGAGACTAGACGGGCTGCAGGATGGCCGCTGCAGGGTCGGGCAGTCTGCCCGGCTCCCGGAAGAGATGCGCTGTTACAGCGAGAGGATTCCGCTCCTTCACCGCTGCGTGCTGGCTCAGATCAGCCACCCTCTTCCTCGTACTGTGTGACGTCACACGTGATGCCTGGTGCTGACGTTTCGGAAGGAACGCCTTCCTTTCTCAAAGCGGGCAACACGGGGAATAAGAGAGGCTGTCTTTTATGCTATGCAGACTCCTTGGCTGTCCATTAGAAAACAGATGTCATTCAAAAGCAAACAGCTCCAATTCACTGTTGAGGCCGTGTGGTATTAAAGTATTCAGATTATATATCCAGTTAGATTCTCTCCTGGACATTTGTTGAATATAATCTCCTCCCCTCCATGGTTTTGCAACTTTTTCCACCGCATGAAACTTCGTTCCTTTAAAGGAACAGTTGTCATATTCTTTATAATGAGCTGACAGCGGGTGTTTAGTGTTCCCCTTTATTACATTAGCACAATGTTCTCCCAACCTATCTCTTAGTGGGCGTTTAGTCCTCCCCACATATTGTCTTGTGCACGGACAGGCAAGTACATAAATGACCCCTGCTGTATCACAGTTCATCACTTCATTTATGCGAAACGTTTCCTTATTCGATGTGGAGGTCACCTCTCTAATTTTCTCCACAGGTAAGCCATTCTCCCTACAGGCTCTACAGAAACCACATTTTCTAAACTAACCTTCTTGTTTCACCATCTTCTTGGGGTTCTTAACTGTTGGGGCTAACAGGTTCCCTATATTCCTAGATTTTTTAAAGATAATTTTTGGCTGAACAGGTAAAATAGAAATAAGAACAGGATCTTCTCTTAATATTTTCCAGTATCTATTTACTATATTCCTCACTTTATTAGCTTGTGCTGAGTAATTCATGATCAGACCTGGCTCCTGGTTGTTTCGTGTAACTACTTGAGGTCTTTCTTCCAATAAAGATTCTCTTTCTCTAGTTCTCGCTGTTTCTTTCGCTCTTAACACTAGCTCCTGTGAGTAACCCTTCTGTTGAAATCTGGTTTGTAAAGTATTGGCCTCCATCTCATAATCAGTTAATTTGGAGCAGTTCCTTCGCAACCTAATGAACTGTCCCTGGGGTATGTTGGTGAGCCATATTAGATGGTGACAGCTATCAATATTGATATAACTGTTAGTATCAACAGGCTTCAAAAAGGTTCTAGTTAGAATCTTATTGTCTTCTGGAAACACTGTGAGGTCTAAATAGTTAACCTTTTCTCTGCTAAATTCTCCAACAAACTTCAGACCATAGTCATTAACATTAATCCATCTTAAAAATTCCTCCAAATTCTCCCTTGTGCCTTTCCAAATAAAGAAGGCATCATCAGTGAACCTCTTCCAGAGCACCAGAGCGGCTCCGGGGCCCATGGGACCACCCAGGATAAATCTTTCCCAGTGGGCCATATAAAGGTTAGCGAAGGCCGGAGCAAACCGGGTCCCCATTGCCGTCCCGGTGCCCTGGAGGAAGTACTCCTCACCATAATTAAAATAGTTGTGCTTCAATATGAAGAGAATGCTCTGTAGGATGAACCAGATCTGTTCACCGTCCAGAGTGCCATCCTCCTCCAGAAAAAACTGAACCGCCTCCACCCCCTTAGTATGTGGTATCACCGTGTAGAGTGAGGCTACATCAAGTGTACATAGCCAGTAATCTTCAGCCCATTCATAATCCGATAATGTTTTCAGAAAATGTCTAGTATCTTTAATATAAGAAGGGGTAGATTTAACTACTCTTTGTAGGTATTGGTCTACATACTTCGATAAATTCGACGTCATAGACCCAATACCCGATATTATGGGCCTTCCTGGAGGATTATCTAGAGTCTTATGGATCTTGGGGAGGTGGTAGTACACTGGTAATCTTGGTTTGTCAATATATAAAAAAGCGTACTCCTTCTCATCCAAGATCCCCCTCTGTTTACCTTCTTTCAAAAGGTTCTCCAGTCTTTTCAAAAACTTGAAGGTTGGGTCTAATTTTAGGACCTGATAGGTCCTTTCATCATGAAGTTGACGTAACGCTTCCCTATGGTATTGTTCTAAGCTTTGGACCACAACCCCCCCACCCTTGTCAGCTGGGCGGATGATGATAGACTCATCATTCTGCAATGTTTTCAGTGCCCTCCTTTCCACAGGCGTCAAGTTATCTACAAAGCGATTGTTTAGTTTATTCAAATCCTCCAATACTAATGTTTCAAAAGTATTCATCGGTTTGCTAGCTTCTTGTGATGGGTAAAATTTTGATTTGTTTCTTAGACCAGAATGTACAAACTTGTCCACCTCTTCGCTAGAGGCTTCCTTGACCCCAGCATTTTTAACAAAATACTTTTTAAACACAGATTCCTCATACATTTTTTAACACTGATGAAAGCTTCAAATTTGTTCAGTTTACTAGAGGGGGCAAATGTAATGCCTCTTGCCAATATATTCTGTTCAGTCTTGGAGATTGGCCTTTGGCTAAGATTGAATACCCCCTCTTCCCCCATTACTGCTGGTTCTGAGTATTCTTCCCTATTCTGACAGGCCTTTTTGGAAAGTCCCCTCCCCCTCCTTCCTCGCATTCTGACCTCATGTTTCTGGTTCTGTCTATGTACTGGTCTATTCTTTGTTGCTGACGTTTTTTGTCCGGTGGCACTTTTTGTGACTGATGCTGTTTTGTAATGCTTCTCGTTTCCCGCTGAAAATTTGGCGCACCAAATCTTAAGGTGGTGCGATGATTCAGAAAGTGCACATTGGTTCTGGGGTTAGCCCCAAGTGTTTCATATCTATTATTATGTGTGGGGATTTCAACCACATTTGTGATAGTGTCTTTCTCTTCTCCCTGGACCTGTCTTATGCCTTCGGGCTCAGATTCTCCCATAATACTGTTTTCCACATAATTGTTCGAATTTCCTTGAATTTTATCAGTTGAGCTCACTAACTGTCTGTCTTGATCCTTATTTTCTTTATCTGACTTGTCTAACATTTGCTGTGTGTTCACCTTGATATCACTATTCACCACTCCCAACCCCCCTTGATCACCAGCAGCCTTTATACTTCTCACCTGCCCATTGGCAATATCAATTTCAATTTCTTGATTAATAGTGGAGGATAGCTGCAAAATAGGTGGAACTCCTTCCAAATTTGCCGTATTAGTGGTGTCTTTATCTACACTCCGAGCTGCTTCACCCTCATTGCTAAATATCTGTTCCTCGTTACAAAAATGTTCCTCCAATGATACCTCTTCTAATTCCCATGCCCCCTCGGGGCCCACCTGTGGATGTTTGGCTAATTGTCTTTCTTCCCCATATAGTCCATCCCTTTCAAATTTTTTCTTTTTCCGTTGGATGATCTCCCCTTCCATAGTGGTTAACCTAATCTGTATACTAGATTCAAGTTGCTTGTAAAAGTCATTCTGTCTAAATGGTTCTATTTTCTTATAAACTTGTCTAATGTCTTCACCTGTTTTTAAAAGTTGTATCTTCCTTAGCTCCAGAATGAACTCCATTACCTGTAAAGAAAAACCTTTAAACATCCGATCCCATTTTAATTGAGCTTCTTCAGACTGTAAATCAAAGGAAAGTACTTTCTTAACCTCCAAACCGGGTGGTACTGTGTCATGTAGATGGTATCTTTCCAATGTATATACTTCCCATAGATTCTTAGTTTCTTGTGTTAACATCTTTTCTAAATTTCTACAGTGTGACTTAATCACATCTTTTTCAAATAAAGTAGCCCCCTGGTTGGAGTCCTGGCAGAAAAACTTTTCCAATCTGCCCAAGCGATCTTCCCTATATTGCCATAAATTGGCACTTGCTGGAATGACAATGGCCATTGTGGCAGCAATCACTTCCTGGGAAAAGAACTAGATTTGTATATAAAATTTGAAGTGTTGCGCCACTAATAGTAGCTGCTGGTTCTGATTAAGGTGATCCCAATTCCTCAAAGTAATAATCATATAAAATATCAGATAGCGCTATTTTAAGAGCCTTATACACTCTAGACTAAAAAAGGGGGAAATTACTGCCTTTTAAAATCATAAAAATTTCTGCACAACTTTAATAGACCTCAATTCATAAATATAAATGCATACATTCACTCTATTACATAACAAGGAGTATCATCTCCGGATATTCGTACATGGGAATTAATTACCTTATTATCAAAAGCATTTAATCCTCAGGCTGTATCATGATCAATTAATGAATTAATATACCAATCTCCAATTTGAGAATCAACGAATTGCTTATGTAGATTTATACAACTAATGATCATTAATTTTTTAATGTATGCATTTTTATTTATGAATTGAGGTCTATTAAAGTTGTGCAGAAATTTTTATGATTTTAAAAGGCAGTAATTTCCCCCTTTTTTAGTCTAGAGTGTATAAGGCTCTTAAAATAGCGCTATCTGATATTTTATATGATTATTACTTTGAGGAATTGGGATCACCTTAATCAGAACCAGCAGCTACTATTAGTGGCGCAACACTTCAAATTTTATATACTCACCTTTAAATGACTTGGTCTCTAGACATTGGACCCTTCTTACTATAGGCTATAATCTTATAGTTGTTATAGTCGTTCAGTGTGTTCCTTTTCCATTGCAGTATGAACATTAGGGTGATGCAATCCAACCAGCAGAAGCTCCACCCACAGAGCCCAAAACACTTCTAGTCATGTGATCACAATTTTTAGGACTGGATTTTTTTGCTACACAAGCATATTTGTTCCAAGGTCCTGGGGAGAGGATTGTTTTCTGGAAGTCCCTGAATTAATGGGGCATCCAGACTCTACCACAAGTCACCCCATCATCCTGAGGTGTGTCTTTAGAGGTGTAGGGCTAGTGAGCCAGAGACCACTTGTCTTTGATATGAGCAGGGGTGCTTTGCAAATCACAGGGTAGTATACCATACCTGATAGGTGTGGCCCCATTGGTTGTAGTTAGTATATCTTCCAGTTGCCCCACTCTGTGTGCCACTCTCTTTTGTAGGTTATTTTGTAGGTTATTGGCATTCCTTTTTTTCTACTGATGGCAATGCTCTGAAATTCACCTTGTATGGGAACCAGAGAATATTGGGGTATAATAATGGTGGTTCTGTGACCTAATATGTTCCAAGAAAAATATCTTGGGAAGCGCTAGGGCATATGAATAAACTGTAACCCCAATAGGGGGAGACAATTCTTGTCTCAAAATTTCATAGCAAAAAAATCTTACAAAAATTGAAAAGATACTGATCGAAGATATTTTTGCCACCTAACATGATCCAGACAATGAATAAAGTGGTTACAAGCAAATAGTAGGCAATGTTGCATTATAACCATGCTGCAACGATTTGTGTCAGCAAAGAACAGAATTCTGATTATAAGGTGATCTGCAGTATCGCCTATAATGCAGATATATACCTGATTATATGGTGATCTGCAGAATCACCTATTATACTGGTATACAAGAAGCTGATGTGACAACAAATAGCAATGAGTGATTGGTGCAACAGTAGTACTGATAGCTTTAGCAATACCTCACCAGAGGATCTGGTGGGTACTAACAGTACAGTGCCCCTCACTAGAGTCAAGGGCTGGTGCAACAGTAGTACTGATAGCTTTGGCAATACCTCACCAGAGGAGCTGGTGGGTACTAACAGTACAGTGCCCCTCACCAGAGTCAAGGGCCCTCTGGTGAGAGTAGAGTGGTCAGACAGATCAGGTTCGGCAACAGACAGACAGATGCAGTACAAAATCAGGAGGCAGAGACAGGAAGGTATAAGCAAGCAGAGTCGGCAGCAAGATCAGATGGGCAGTGGTACAGAATCACTGAGCAGAAGAGTAGTCAGAACGAACCAGAGTCATGCACAAATAATAACACAGTAATGTAAATCTTTAAGGCTATCAAACAATTCCTATCTTGTGTGAAATCCCCGGTTTCCTCCCGGATCAAAGCACACCGAAACTATCTAAGGGTCTGAGCTCTAACACAGAGTATTCGCAACAGCAGACAAGTTGCGAGTGATTCAGCTAGGCTTAAGTAGCAGAGGAGACCCTTCTGGCACGCCTCCTCCTATCAGCCAATGAGGAGCGGCGAGCGTCTCCTCTGACGTCAGCCGACCGGCCGGTCAGCTGATGCGCCTCCTCCCCGCATAAAGGTCCTGTCTGTGCGCGCACGCACGCGACAAAGCAACCCTATGCTTTCTTCACATAAACATGCAATTAGAGAATCATTGACAGACCAGGCTGTAGCTTTTCATTTTCAACATGCTGGCCATCAGGTCAGCCAGTTAAGATTTATGGTCATTGAGTCTGTTCCACCCCTGAGGAGGGGTGGGGACAGAGTTAGGAGGCTGTTATACAGGGAGGCATTTTGGATCAAAAAACTTGACACTATGGAACCTCGGGGGTTAAACCGAGAACTTGATCTTTTACCATTTATTTGACTTTGATGTTCTGGTCCACATGCCTCCCTAGTGGCACACCCTCCTATTCTGTATTGGTATCTAGTCTTTTTTCTGGCATAGTAGTCTTCTTCTTGGTATATGCCCTTGTCTTTGCATAATGATATCATAGTAACCTTTTACCGGCTCCCTTAGGTGATGTTATTGAGGAATTATGTTTGATATGTATCTCTGTATTACCCTCCTCTTTCCCCTGCTTTCCCCCTTCCCTGTGCCATTTCCATGCGCTTAGATTATGTCAGCCATACAAACAGAAGTACGCGTGTGAAGCGTAGGTTTTTCCGCATGTATATGATAATTTTGTGTGCATGTCATTCACTATTGGGTGTGGCGGCTCATGCGCACTTCCCCTTTCTATCCGCCATTACGTGCACGATGTGGCAACACGTCGCCGTTCGCTTTGGCGTTGCCAGGACAACATGGTAGGCGGAGCATAATGTGACGTTGGTCAGTTCCCCATCAGGTCCGCCGGGACGGCCTGCGGGGAGGAGCGGCCATACGCTTCCTGGTAAGGTGGTGCCGTGTAGCCTCCCAGCAATAGGTGGGTGTAAGATGAAAGGGCGGATACACATTCAAATGCCCCTATGGGGGCGCGACCAAGATGGTGGAGTGAAGAGACGTGCCTCTCGAGTCTCCGCTGTAGGATTTTGATATAACTATCCTGGATAGCCCTAATCACTCTCTTGCCACTATATTTTGGACGAGTGGGACCCAGTGGACACTCCTGCATGTCACCGGGGAAGCACAAAAAGGAGTCTAGAGACCCCGCGGCCGTTACAGCAACGCCACTTGAGCGCCCGGCTAACAAGAAATGCAGCAAGGCAGTGTAAACTATGGTGGCGGAGGTCGAGGACGACCACCCCTCCCTCCTCGAGGTCCCTGCTAAGCTTGATGAAAAGCGAGGAGAACGCCAGCGCATACCACTAAGGCTGCATCTGAAATGACCACCAGCTCAGTGTGTAGCACCTATATAGACTTTCTACACACTTCGCATTCAATTCAGATGCAAATCATATGCAAATCTGCTACTACTTATCTTGGATGCAGGGCATGCATTTTTCAGTCTGGCAGAGGCGGTGTATGCCTATGCGATTAACCATTCAATTGCAGCATGTGTTTAGGGATGCGCAGCCTTTCCCCCCACCTTTCCTTAAGCTTGATGAAAAGCTCTCCGCCAAGATTGATCAGGTCCACTCGGACACGGGTCTGATACGGCAGGACCTGGTTCAGATCCGGGACCGCCTGACGCAGGTGGAGGCGAGGGTGGAGGCCACGGAGCGCACTACGGCCCTGAATACGGTGGATGTTCAATCGCTCCTGAAAAGAGTCCGCACACTGGAGACCAGAGCGGAGGACTCAGAGAACAGATGTCGCCGCAACAACCTCCGGATTGTGGGGCTGCCGGAGGGCGCTGAAGGGGAGGACACGACGACCTTCACTGAGGCCTTACTTAGAAAGTTGGTCCCAGAGGCAGATTTCTCCCGGCAATTTGTGGTCGAGCACGCCCACCGTATACCAGCTAAGAGGCCCCCGCCAGGAGCTAGGCCGAGGCCCTTCATCTTCCACCTCTTCAATTTTCGGGACCGGGACCTGGTCCTGCGAGAAGCCCGTCGGGTTGGAGACCTCGAGTTTGAGAATGGGATCCTTCTTATCTTCCCCGACTTCACCGCCGAGACCCAACGTCTCCGCAAGTCGTTTGAAGCTGTCCGGAAAACCTTACGAGACAAAGGGATAAAATACGCCACAATCTTCCCGGCAAAGCTGCGGGTGGTGGACGGGGAGACTGTCCGCATCTTCTCAACTCCAAAGGAGGCAGCTGACTGGGTGGAGACCTTGCCAGGATAAGTACTGCTTTTTAATTTATTTACCTGTTTTACATTAACTGCCTGGACTGCGGACTGCTCTATGGTTGGCCTGTAGTGCTTATGGGTCTGAGCTGCCGTTACATGTGGTTAGAGGGTACTCACAATGGGCTAATGGAACATTTTTTCCAAGAGTTACTGACTTTCCATTTTTTCCTCCTGGTACCTCTTCTTTTAATACCGCGCCCTCTTCCAACCTCAATGACTCCTGATGGCAGACTCTACCCACGTTCATCTTGCTGTAGATTATCGGCTACCCGCCACTACACCCACTAGGCCCTGCTTACAAAATGGCGGACATGCCCCTTTATTACTCTGGGCCAGCGAGAGTTAGGATTTCCGCACTACAAAACTCAGGCAGCGGGGGTCTGGCACTTAAGTCCTTCCCCTGATTCGGTTCATGTACTTTGCCTCCTGCTTTGGACTGGTGTCCTATTATCTGCTCCATCGATATAAGTTAACCTGTTTAGGGCTGTTTTTATAAGTCTGATTACTACAGTGTATGAGACAGAAGAACTGGATTCTTGTCATGCAACTGGTTGTATGGGGTTATGGGTGCAAAGTATTCTCATTGTTAGGGGGGAATACAGGGTGGGTTTTTAAGGGTCACTTGGGTGCATCGTGTTGTCCAGTCCTTCTCTGCCACGAGGGTCTCCCTCATCTCATAAATTTACTTTCCAAATTATATATTAATGGCTGACACTCAGCGGCTTTCTATTCTCACCTGGAACGTGAGAGGCCTTAACAACAAAATTAAGCGTTCTCTTATCTTCAATTACTTAAAACAACACAAACCTCATGTGTGCCTACTCCAGGAGACACATCTCCAAGGCAGTAGAGTTCTCACAGCCAAAAAGCCCTGGGTGGCAGCACATTATCATGCAACCTACTCCTCGTATTCCAGGGGGGTTTGCATACTAATTAATAGAAGCCTGACATTTGAGACCTTCTCACTCAAAATTGCCCCCCATGGCAGATTTGTACTCCTTCACGCAAATTTACAGAGGGTAGAATATGTGATTGTGGGTGTGTATTTCCCTCCTCCGGCTGATGCTACTATTTTACATGACCTTATGCCATTAATTGCTCAATATCCTTCTGCTAGGGTAATTATAGCTGGGGATTTTAACCTTACCATGTCACCGGCTGATAGATCACAAGCAACGGGTAGGTGTTCATCAGAACTGCGTAATTGGGCAGATACCTTTGTCCTCACGGACGTATGGAGGTGGAAGCATACGTCGTCGCAGGGATTCACATGTCACTCTTCCTCCCATAATACTATGTCCAAGCGAGACTACTTCTTCGTCTCCCAGGATGTTCTCCAGGTGGTTGGGGACATTGATCGCCTCCCCTGGGCTATATCTGACCATGCACCTGTAATGCTATCTATTACTACGGGAAGTGCGAGGTCCTTGGCTGCCTGGAGGGTGTCTGCGTACTGGATTCAAGATGCGGAGGTGGGGGGGGGGGGGGGAGATACACTCTGAACTGCTTAACTACTGGAATATTAATAAAGGTACCTCCTCTAAGGATATGGTGTGGGATGCCTCCAAAGCCTACATTAGAGGAATATACAGGTCAACGATTAAAAAGGTCAGGGACGGGAGAAAGCTTTCACTTACTCAGGCTGAGGAATCCGCAAAATCCGAAGAGATGGCCTTTGGCCGCAGCCCCTCACCGGCTTCGTTCAAGCGGTGGAGATCTGCTCAGGTGAAGGTGAATCTCCTGGAAGTTGACCTCACCAAAAAATCTCTCCTTAGGCAGTCCTATCGTATCTTTGAGCAAGGTAATAGATGTGGCAGCCTGCTGGCTTGGTTAGCTAAGGAGCAGTCGACCAAAATCAGTATTCCCCTGATTGTGGACGAGGTGGGCGTCTCCCACAGCTCGCCCCCAGAGATTAATGAGGTTTTCCGCAAATATTATGTTAACCTGTACACCTCTAGAGCCCATTACACTCTGCCAGAGCTATTAGAGTACCTTGGCGGGATCCCCCTCCCACGGCTGGAAGCGGAACAGAGAGAGCTCCTAGAGGCTGATATCTCAGAGGAGGAAGTAGACATGGCTATAGCTAGTATGCAGTCAGGCAAAACACCTGGCCTAGACGGCATCCCCACTGAATATTATAAATTGTACAGAGAGGACCTTACCTCCACTTTGGCTGACCTATATAACTCCATGCAACTGGATTGTCAGCTCCCACAATCTATGAGAACCGCTCTTATAGTGGTAATTCCCAAAAAAGATAAGGACGCGAGCTGCTGTGCCTCCTATCGGCCAATCTCCCTCCTGAATGTCGATATTAAAGTTCTGGCCAAAATTCTGGCTAGGAGACTGTCCCAGGCTGTTGAAACCCTAATACACCCGGACTAGACTGGTTTTATGCCTGGCAGGGGTACGGACATCAACCTGAGGCGACTCTTTACTCACTTTGCTGTCTCTCATGATAACCCTGGTTCTAGAGTCATAGCAACACTTGACGCTCAAAAAGCGCTTGACTCGGTTGAATGGCCGTACCTCTGGGAGGTCCTCCAGTTGTATGGGATTGGGGATAAATTCATTGCATGGGTCAAACTAATGTACCACTCTCCAGTTGCCAGAATCAAAACCAACGATGAAATCTCGGATCCTTTTCCTCTTCGTAGAGGCACCCGTCAGGGTTGCCCCCTCTCCCCCCTCCTATTTGCTCTGGCAATTGAGCCAGTGGCTATCCAACTTAGGTCCTCTGAAGATATTAAGGGATTTCGGGTGGGGGGATTGGTCGAAAAGGTGGCACTTTATGCTGATGACATGGTCCTCTTCTTAGAGGACCCAGGGTCATCTCTTAATGCAGCACTGCAGATCCTCAACTCTTTTGGCATGTTCTCGGGCATCTGTATTAACTGGGATTGATAAAGATATTGCCCCTTCGGCCTCTCATTCCCAACTCAAATGGGTTCGCAGTTTTAAATATCTGGGTATTGTGGTGGACGACTCTATAGATAACTTCATTACCCTGAACCTACAACCAGTCATTGACCACTACTCCCAAAAAGTTCAGATATGGAAGACTCTTCCGCTTTCAGTTGTGGGACGGGTGAATCTTTTCAAGATGCTGTTTCTCCCCAGGTTCACATATGTTCTCAGACAGTCTCCTGTCTGGATCCCACAGTCAGTTTTTAAAAAAATCGACTCCATCACGTCCAGTTTCATTTGGGGTGAGGGTGCTCTGCGCCTCTCACTGGCCGCTCTACAGCTTCCCATAGATGGGGGGGACTTGCTCTCCCGGACCTACGTAAATATTTTCTGGCCTCTATGCTTGTATCCATACGATGGTGGTTTTCTCAGGATGCGCGGAATACAGCGGTTGTATTGGAGGCCGCTATTGCTGGCTCATTTGAGTCACTGTTGAACCTCCCTTTTAGGGGGATCAACAGGTACTCTACCATCACGACTCCTATGAGGACCACCATTAAAGCCTGAGAGGTTAGCAGATCTGGCATGAGGAAGCCAAACACTCTCTCCCCATATACCCCACTATGGGGCAACCCCAAACTTCCACACTTTTCATCCATTCCGGATCCTCAGATATGGGCTTCTAAGGGCATTAAACAGGTGACACATATTGCCCCCTCCGGCACGCTGCTCCCATTTTCCCAATTGAAAATTAAATTTGAGTTACCAAACAATATGCTGTTTCGCTACCTCCAAATTCGCCATGCTTGGCAGAGCCAATTCCCTGGCCATTGGACCTGGGAATCAGACTGCATAGAAGCACCGCTTATAAAACAACAGTTGGAGAGACCTCTCTCTGAGATCTACTCCAGGCTGATCCCTCAAACCATTCCTAGATTAGATAAGGCCAGGCTGAAGTGGGAGGCAGATGTGGGCCCGCTATCAGACAATGAATGGGGAGATGTCCTGTCAAACATGGAGGGGGTTACAATCTCAGCCACTGACAAATTCATGCATCTCAAATTAATCTATAGAACGTATCACACACCGATACAGCTGAATGCTGTCTTCCCGGACAGGTCAGACATCTGTCCTAAATGCCAGAGGGAGGTGGGGACTTTCCTCCACATGATTTGGTCCTGCGATCTTCTTCAAATTTTCTGGAAGAAGATAGCTAAAACACTTACAAAGGTCATGGGGGAGAGAATTGTACTGGACCCCAAATCCCTTCTGTTGGGTCTATATGCTGATGCCACTCTATCTAATCATCAGATCATCCTGGTCAAAATCTTATGCCTGTACGCTCGTAGAGAGCTATTCTCCAAATGGCTCTCAGATCAGCCCCCCTCTAAAAGTTCCTGGATCACAAGAGTAAACAAAGTTATGACGTGGTATAAATTAACATACCTAAACAGGAAATGCCCACAGAAATTCGAAAGAATATGGTTGCAGTGGTCTGATTACATTTCATCACATACACCTGCTCCTGGCTCCTAATTTAGCTTTCATGCCTATATATATTATGGTTCCTCACCTTCTACTTCCCTGTATCTACGGCTCCACTGAATTACTGCCTTCTATAATCTGCTGAACTGGGGACCTAGTTACCCGCCTGTTGGCTCTCTCATATATTTAGAGTGCCCGCTTAGTCCACTATTTTCCTTACATATGAGATGGTGGCTTCCCGTAATATTTTGTTCCTGTGCCTTATTGACGACACGATGCACCTAGGGTGGGGGGAGGGGAGGGTTGGGTTGGGTGGGAGTTGGGACTGTTTATATGTTTTGTATATGTCCACCTGCCCACAGTAAAAATGTCACCATGTGATAAATGTCAGGGATTTCAAAGATTTTACAATGGGCAAACACTGACTAAATCATTTACACATAATTATTGTAAAAATGAAGCACTTTTTCATTACATTATTTTCACTGGAGTTCCTCTTTAAAGGATCACTATCGCGAAAAAAGTAGGCAGTTAAAATCTGACAGAACCGCAGTTGCCATGTCTAACTGACAAAACAATGTGCAAGTGAGTAGGGAGGCTGGATGATATCATATTATTTTGGCAGTTAAACTGCTGTTCAGGAAATGCTGTTGAAAACAAAGAAAACCCTGAGAATCCCCATGAGGAGATGGACTGGCCCAAAACCTGTTGGTTCTGTCAGATTTTAATTGCCTACTTTTTTCAAGATAGTGGTCCTTTAAAGGACAACTGAAGTGAAAAGAATATGAAGGCTGCCATATTTATTTCCTTTTCAACAATACCAGTTGCCTGGCTGTACTGCTGATCGATTTGGTTGCAGAAGTGTCTGAATACCACCAGAAACAAGCATCCAGCTAATCTTGTCAGATCTGACAATAATGTCAGAAACACCTGATCTGCTGCACGCTTGTTCAGGGTCTATGGCTAAAAGTATCCCACAATTCAACCTCAGGAGACTCTATCCAAGTATGTGGAGCCGATAACAATCTTCCAAGCAGATATACACCTTCTGCCATATCACTCACAGAAGGAGGCACACAGCTGGTTTGAACTTGTGTTCAATTTACTGCATGTCACCCACACTATGGCTAAAAGTAGTAAAGGCCGAGGATCAACAGGCCTGCCAGGCAACCGGTATTACTTAAAGAGAAACTCTGACCAAGAATTGAACTTTATCCCAATCAGTAGCTGATACCCCCTTTTACATGAGAAATCTATTCCTTTTCACAAACAGACCATCAGGGGGCGCTGTATGGCTGATATTGTGGTGAAACCCCTCCCACAAGAAGCTCTGAGTACCGAGGTACTCTTGGCAGTTTCCTGTCTGTGAACCTTGTTGCATTGTGGGAAATAGCTGTTTACAGTGGTTTCCAACTGCCAAAAAAGCATGCAGCCGCTACATCACCTGCCCACAGTAAAAAGGTCACCATGTGATAAATGTCAGAATGTAAATCAGGGATTTAAACTATTTTACAATGGACAAACACTGATTAAATCATTTATACATAATTATTGTAAAAATGAAGCACTTTTTTTATTACATTATTTTCACTGGAGTTCCTCTTTAAAAGGAAATAAATATGGCAGCCTCCATAAACCTCTCCCTTCAGTTGACCTTTAAAACCATTCCCCTTTTACTATCTTGATGCTCTAATTTGCAAGTGTGTTGTAATGGTGCCCATCAGTGAATAAAGCTGGGCATTTGTCCATTTGCATAAGAAGGCCCCAAGAAATCTGGTGCCAAAAGGCTGTGATTTTGGAGCAGAGCACATAAGACACAAAAAAAAAAAAATTCTTAGCACAGGTGGTCGATTGAACTGGAATAAATGTAATCAGTCTAAGGCTCAGTACACACTGGAGCGGATGCAAAACGGCATTGTAAAAGCGCATCTACCGTCGTTCACATTACCTGCCATGTGGATCCGCTCAGTTCACCTCAGCTCCACTCCGCTTTGTCCACTGCCACTGCGTCCACTGCAAGTGAATAGCCGGTTTACACAGATAGGACCCCCGCAGAAGCATGGGGCTCCCCATTGGTTTGCTACAGTCCGGTTCTCCCCAGCAACAGGGAGGATTTTCATTAACCCACCATAAAACAATGAGGATCATTCCTGCTACAGAAGATTGGTCTTTTGCAAACTATTGGGGAGCCCCAAGTTTCTTCCGGGCCCTGATCTGTGTATACTGGCTCCTCAACTACAGTGGACCGAGCATGGAATCTTTTGGGAATTGGCCTAGTGACGCCGCCTCCTTGCCTGCAATGCTGTACCTCCTAGTGTAAAATGCCTCCTTTAGATAGGGCCTACAAAACATTCACACTCCCTTCCGTTGTGACACCTACGACCAGGAGGCGAAACACATCCTCCAGTAATCTTAGAACACGTGACCTCTTAAATGTGAACATCTTGAACCCCTAGGGGGCAGTAATCCTGCGTTCTCCAATGTGAATGAAATCTGTCACCTGTCTATGCTGCTTATTTAGGTATCGCCACCCGTTTACGTGTTTAACTTTTGATTACCCACAGTAATTTTCACAATGCCTTTGCTGAAGGTGAATAGAGTTGCTATAGCTGCAGTGCTGTCACTGTCTTTGTGCTAAACACAGAATTGTGATTGTGTACTGTAGTTTCCACTGACACTGTTTGTGTTGCACTGAACACCCCTAACAACTAAGCCTACAAGTCTGAGTACCAAGAAATGTTTACATAATAAACACACACATATATCCCTCATATGTCCTCTCAACGCATATTCTAGTTAGCTCTGCTCACATTCTGCTGAGTTTTTTGAATGGAAAACATTATTTTGAATATATATATATATATATATATATATATATATTTTTTTTTTTTTTTAAACAAAGTCCCCAAAAGTCGCATGCAGAACAACGCACAGCTGATCAATTTTGGCTGGCAGTTTCCTCTCCATACAGGAGCACATGCTTTATTTTCAACTTGCGTTGCCATTTGTTAACATTAGTGCATCATGATGCATGTTGGGTAGCAAAGCACACTGTTTTGTCGCATCACAATGCAGTAAGTGTGGGATGCAAACAGAAAAAGTCGCATTGCATTAGTGTGTCAGTTCCAATGTGATTTAACGCTACTTGATGCATTCGGTGTGTAAGGGCCCTTAATGTTATGAATGAATGTTTAATTATTTTTCACGCTCCGCTGTACTGTACACATGTAATTAAGGCAGCAGGAAATTTCGGTGCAAGGTAAAGCCGAAAAACAGCTCACCCTGCTCCTGCAAAAGTCCCCAGTGGCGCTAATTACCATTCCCCCTCCAGGCCATTGTGGACTCTAGGATAAGACGTAATTCAGCTGCCAGCTATTCGCCCTTCTCATTTGACCCAGTCAAATTGCCATCACAATTTGGTGAAAGTCCTTCAGATCATCATGCTTGCCCATTTTTCCTGCTTCCAGCACATCACATTCGAGGACTGACTATTCACATGCTGCCAGATATGTTCTGCTCCTTGACCAGTGTCATTATAATGAGATAATCAATAATGTTGTATAGGTCACCTTTTGTTGGTTTTACTGTTGTGGCTGATCCATATATGTGATATGCAGAGGTGGCTGCACGCACCTCTGCGTACTTTGTAACAGAGATGTTCAATTTCTTGATTATTGTTGCCAAACGCATGACTGGTAAAACCATAACCTGCAGCAAGACTCCACAAGCACACTGTGAGGAATGAGAAAAGGCATGCAGGAAGTTAACTATTTTAAATACATGGTTTGCAGAGGATCTTCACAACAGCCATGAAACGAGTGCTAATTCTTCTCACTGTGGTAAACTTTTACATTTATAAGAAATAGAGATGAGTTCAGTTCAGTTCCCAAAATTCTTGATTCTTGTAGTTACTAGGAATAAGCAATGATATGCAAACATTTAGGGCCCGTTTCCACTTGTGCGGTGCAAATCGCCGCTGTAAAAATTCGCATGTGGATGCGAATTTCGCATGCGGGTGTATGCGAATTTTCATGCAAATTCGTATGGATGACGCTGTATGCGAATTTAACCATAGCAGTGCCGGTGTGCTTTTCCATTGATTTCCATGCGAATTCGCATGAAAATTTGCATACCAAAGCCGCAGGCGATTTCCCTATTAAATACATTAGCAGCGTTTCACATACATTCCACACGCAGGCGAATTCTGAGGGCTCTGCCGTGCAGAAAAATCCTGCACAGAAAAACGCTCAGGAAAACTGGAAACAGGCCCATCCACTTGTATTGGCTATGCGAATCTGCATGCAGGAAACGCATGCAGATTCGCGATAGTGGAAACGGGCCCTGAGATGTTGGCGCAGTATTATATAAATTGTGAATGTAAATTCAGGGCCAGCTCAGACAGGCGCTGAACTGGCTTAAGGGCCAATTCACACTAGGGTGTTTTGCCGCGATTTCGGCAAACCCCTCAAACACTAGCGCTTTTTAAAAGCGCTAGTGTAATAAAACCCTATGGGCCCATTCTTACTTGGGTGATTTGCGCTAATTGCCCACGAATGCAAAACGCAAACGCGCGTGTGTGTGTGTGTGTCTGAAGAGAGCAGAGGAAATGTAGCTTGTTAGACACATTTTTTTTTTTTTTGCTAGTCGTAGTCTATGTAAAAAAACCAACACTGGCTGTACATTGAAGCAGTGCACACAATGAATTAAAGCTTTTGCCTCGGATATTTCACATAAATAGTAGGAAAATGTTTACACAGCTACTTAGACATTATTTGTACATTGTCATTTTAGAACACTTGGTTTGATAGTGTTCCTTTAAACAGTTGCATCGCTCAAATGCTTATCATTCAAATGAAGGGAATGGACGGTGCTCAGTACCATCACCTACTGTCATTCACAAACACCACGCTCAATCCCGTCGTCTTGCTTCATCAGCTAAGAGCTGCGCTTCCATGTCTCCTGGGGGGTAAAAATGCAGTGCATTTCCTGAAACAACAGGAAGCACCACTGAAGGTTGCCAAATGCGTATCTGCTCGCTAGTAGAAAAGTATTTCAGCAAGATGTCATGCTGCTGGTTCAGATGCCCGCCTGGGGCACCCCTTAGGCAGCCTGAAAATGGACCAATCAATACCCTCCAAAGGGGAATGGCACTAGTATTGTTGAGGTGACGCAGCAGGAAACCTTATAGGTAAATTCCACTACTTGATTGGTTACGGTGTCAAGTTCTCCAATGACTGCACCCTCTACATTCTTTTAAAGTGCTGTGATTGGAGAATTGTTCCCTATGAGGTTTCCTGCTGGGTCACCTCAACCATGCTAGCGATGGAGGAATTTGATTGGTCCATTTTCAAGCTGCACAAATGTGCAAACATTTGCATATTCCTGCATCAACTCTATTTTCCCATCTCATTGACTATCTCTAGTAGTCAGTACACATGGACAAAAATGCAAATCATTCCAGCTTGCATGCATATTTCATGCAATTTAAATGCAGAATGAAATTGTATTAATCAGATGTAGTTCCTTTTTTAACTGATTGTCCGAATTATAAGCTTGCTTTGTCCACCAATGGATGTCTTCTATGTCAGACACAAATGTGATTCACATAGCAGTGAAAAAATTAACACTTTAAGGGCTTGTTCACACCTAGGGCATTTTTGCCCTTTTTTCAAGCTCCTGCGATTTTGAAAATCACCCTAAAATGCTTGTGCAATGATATGAGTGTTCACATCTGAGCGGTTTGTTTCAGTTCCGCTCAAAGTGCTGCCTGTACCATGTTCTGAGCATTTTTGTCAATGGAAGGTATAGGTAAATCGCAAAGTGCTTGAAAAAGCGTTCGTATAGCGATTTCCCCAGCGCTTTTAAGAATAAATGCATTGTATTTATTCTTTTCCAGGTCAAAGAGTTCACTTCCTGACTTGAGTCAGTAAGTGAAAAAACAAATCGCTTTGAAAAGCGCTTTATACAAAATCACAGCACGCAGCTAAGCACCGGGAGGAGAAAACAAAATGTGCAAAAAAATCAACAATCGCTGGCTTAAGCCAGGTTCACACTAGCGTTGTGATGAAATACTTACCGGTGGCACGGGTCTGTTCCGGTCCGTTCTGAGAACATCCGTTCGCCATCAGGATCCGGTCAGGTCACGTGCAGTTTTCATCCGGATCTTCTTCCGTTCTTCTTGCGTCCTGGATCCGTTTCCGTTTTTAAAGAGCGGCCTGGAAGGTCTGGAAAAGCGCTGGAGTCCTTCTTGGGGAGAGCCTGCTGTGCGGACATCATCCTCCTCGTCCCGCGGGGCCCTGCATCTGGATGGTTGGGTCCTTCTGTCCTCCGCTGTGTTCTGGGGTGGCTGTGGAGAGGCTGGGGGCTGTCCGGCGCTGGGTACATCCACATGGCCGCCTGTACCATAGAGAACAACACAGGAAGTGGGGTAGGACGTCCGGCTTACATCTGGAAGTGTGTTGTGCACTTCCGTTTCTCATCAGTTCCTCTTGTGCTGGATTTCTTGTCCGGATCCGGTCTGGCGGCGGTGGACGGAGGACCGGTCCGGAAAATTGGAGCATGTTGGAAAATTCCGGACCGCAGACCGCATCCGGAGGAACGGACGAGTGCGCATGGGTCCATTGATTAACAATAGACCGTTAATCGTCCGTTCCGTTTGCGAACTTTGCGGTCCGGCTGCGGTCTGCAAAATAACGCAAGTATGAACCGGGCCTAAGATGTGAACAAAGACTAAATGTAGGTGAACTTTTTCTTTAAACATTTTTCATTTTTGACATGACCTTATAAAAGGTAACACGGGACTGTAGGTAACATTGCTGATTAGTCTACTGCAGTATTAGCCATCAAGGTAACATATTTGACATTCAGATTATCTATACTTGATAGCTCTGTTTGCATGATAGATTTGCTTTGCTTGCATTGCAATAGGTACATTTCATTGTGAATTAGATATGATTCATAGAGTGGTTTAGGATCATTGTTTCCAGGCAGAAGTATGCAAAGGTTGTGAGCATAGCTTTACTCAGGTGACAGGTTTCAGGCAGACAAGGGCTTAAGCTGGATGAACAAGCTTTACTAGCTGAACAGCAATTCTCTTGCACAGAGATCGGCACAGTGTCAGGATTTGTTATGCACCGGCAGAGGTTTCTCACGTACTTGCTGAATTTAATAAACTGCATACACCATTGCTCTGCTTCCTGCAAACATACAGGACTTCAGCCTGTTAGAACCACTTTATGCGATACTGGTTTATTTCACAAAATGCAACCTGCAGGGCTGAGCTGCATCTCTAATGCATGGTTAAAAACGTTATTAATAAACAAAACAAAACACTGTTTTTACAATAGTTATAATAGATTCATAAATATTTCTTGTCAACTGGAAAGCCACTTGTACTAAATCAGGACTACTGGGCACAGGGAACGCCTAATTATTGCATTCTATGCAAATGTTCCCCTCTGTTGAGCTTCTGCTTTTACAGGGTACGTAATGCTCTAGTGTGAACCTAGCGAAAAGCTTCAGACTTGCAATAGACCTACTTAACCACTTCAGCCTTCAGTCGTTTTCACTTTATGCATCCGAGCATGCTCACCTCCCATTCATTAGCCTATAACTTCATCACTACTTATCACAATGAACTGATCTATGTCTCGTTTTTTCCGCCACCAATTAGGCTTTCTTTGGGGGTTACATTTTGCTAAGAGCCACTTTACTGTAAAGGCATTTTAACAGGAAGAATAGGGAAAAAAACTGAAAGAATGCATTATTTCTCAGTTTTCGGCCATTATAGTTTTAAAATAATACATGCCTCCTCAATTAAAACTCACGTATTGTATGTGCACATTTCTCCCGGTTATTACACTATTTAAATTATGTCCCTATCACAATGTATGGCGACAATATTTTACTTGGAAATAAAAGTGCATTTTTTCTGTTTTGCATCCATCACTATTTACAAGCTCATAATTTAAAAAAAATAGAAATATTTCATGTTTACATAGATATTTAACCACTTGAGGACCGTGGGCTTTACCCCCCTTAAGGACCAGGCACTTTTTTTCCATTCAGACCACTGCAGCTTTCACTGTTTTTTGCTCGCTCATACAACCTACCACCTAAATGAATTTTGGCTCCTTTTCTTGTCACTAATAAAGCTTTCTTTTGGTGCTATTTGATTGCTGCTGCGATTTTTACTTTTTATTATATTAATCAAAAAAGACATGAATTTTGTAAAAAAAAAATGATTTTTTTAACTTTCTGTGCTGATATTTTTCAAATAAAGTAAAATTTCTGTATACATGCAGCGCGAAAAATGTGGACAAACATGTTTTTGATTTTAAAAAAAACCATTCAGCCTATATTTATTGGTTTGGGTAAAAGTTATAGCGTTTACAAACTATGGTTCTAAAAGTGAATTTTCCCATTTTCCAGCATCTCTGACTTTTCTGACCACCTGACATGTTTCATGAGGGGCTAGAATTCCAGGATAGTATAAATACCCCCCAAATGACCCCATTTTGGAAAGAAGACATCCCAAAGTATTCACTGAGAGTCATAGTGAGTTCATAGAAGATATTATTTTTTGTCACAAGTAAGCGGAAAATGACACTGTGACAAAAAAAAAAAAAGTTTCCATTTCTTCTAACTTGCGACAAAAAAAAAATGAAATCTGCCACGGACTCATTATGCTCCTCTCTGAATACCTTGAAGTGTCTACTTTCCAAAATGGGGTCATTTGTGGGGTGTGTTTACTGTCCTGACATTTTGAGGGGTGCTAAATTGTAAGCACCCCTGTAAAGCCTAAAGGTGCTCATTGGACTTTGGGCCCCTTAGCGCAGTTAGGCTGCAAAAAAGTGCCACACATGTGGTATTGCCGTACTCAGGAGAAGTAGTATAATGTGTTTTGGGGTGTATTTTTACACATACCCATGCTGGGTGGGAGAAATATCTCTGTAAATGACAATTGTTTGATTTTTTTTTTACACACAATTGTCCATTTACAGAGATATTTCTCCCATTCAGCATGGGTATGTGTAAAAATACACCCCAAAACACATTATACTACTTCTCCTGAGTACGGCGATACCACATGTGTGGCACTTTTTTGCACCCTAACTGCGCTAAGGGGCCCAAAGTCCAATGAGTACCTTTAGGATTTCACAGGTCATTTTTGTTTCAAGACTACTCCTCACGGTTTAGGGCCCCTAAAATGCCAGGGCAGTATAGGTACCCCACTAATGACCCCATTTTAGAAAGAAGACACCCCAAGGTATTCCGTTAGGAGTATGGCGAGTTCATAGAAGATTTTATTTTTTGTCGCAAGTTAGCGGAAATTGATTTTAATTTTTTTTTTCACAAAGTGTCATTTTCCGCTAATTTGTGACAAAAAATAAAATCTTCTATGAACTCACCATACTCCTAACGGAATACCTTTGGGTGTCTTCTTTCTAGAATGGGGTCATTTGTGGGGTTCCTATACTGCCCTGGCATTTTAGGGGCCCTAAACCGTGAGGAGTAGTCTTGAAACCAAATGTCGCAAAATGACCTGTGAAATCCTAAAGGTACTCATTGGACTTTGGGCCCCTTAGCGTACTTAGGGTGTAAAAAAGTGCCACACATGTGGTACCGCCGTACTCAGGAGAAGTAGTATAATGTGTTTTGGGGAGTATTTTTACACATACCCATGCTGGGTGGGAGAAATATTTCTGTAAATGACAATTGTTAGATTTTTTTTACACACAATTGTCGATTTACAGAGCGATTTCTCCCACCCAGCATGGGTATGTGTAAAAATACACACCAAAACACATTATACTACTTTTCCTGAGTACGGCGGTACCACATGTGTGACACTTTTTTGCAGCCTAGGTGCGCTAAGGGGCCCGGCGTCCTATTCACAGGTCATTTTGAGGCATTTGTTTTCTAGACTACTCCTCAAGGTTTAGGGCCCCTAAAATGCCAGGGCAGTATAGGAACCCCACAAGTGACCCCATTTTAGAAAGAAGACACCCCAAGGTATTCCGTTAGGTGTATGGCGAGTTCATAGAAGATTTTATTTTTTGTCACAAGTTAGTGAAAAATGACACTTTGTTAAAAAAAAAAACAATAAAAATCAATTTCCGCTAACTTTTGACAAAGAATAAAATCTTCTATGAACTTGTCATACACCTAACAGAATACCTTGGGGTGTCTTTTTTTCTAAAATGGGGTCACTTGTGGGGTTCCTATTCCGCCCTGGCATTTTACGGGCCCAAAACCGTGAGTAGTCTGGAAACCAAATGTCTCAAAATGACTGTTTAGGGGTATAAGCATCTGCAAATTTTGATGACAGGTGGTCTATGAGGGGGCGAATTTTGTGGAACCGGTCATAAGCAGGGTGGCCTTTTAGATGACAGGTTGTATTGGGCCTGATCTGATAGGAGTGCTAGGGGGGGTGACAGGAGGTGATTGATGGGTGTCTCAGGGGGTGGTTAGAGGGGAAAATAGATGCAATCAATGCACTGGGGAGGTGATCGGAAGGGGGTCTGAGGGGGATCTGAGGGTTTGGCCGAGTGATCAGGAGCCCACACGGGGCAAATTAGGGCCTGATCTGATGGGTAGGTGTGCTAGGGGGTGACAGGAGGTGATTGATGGGTGTCTCAAGGTGTGATTAGAGGGGGGAATAGATGCAAGCAATGCACTGGCGAGGTGATCAGGGCTGGGGTCTGAGGGCGTTCTGAGGGTGTGGGCGGGTGATTGAGTGCCCTAGGGGCAGATAGGGGTCTAATATGATAGGTAGCAGTGACAGGGGGTGATTGATGGGTAATTAGTGGGTGTTTAGGGTAGAGAACAGATGTAAACACTGCACTTGGGAGGTGATCTGACGTCGGATCTGTGGGCGATCTATTGGTTCTGGGTGGGTGATCAGATTGCCCGCAAGGGGCAGGTTAGGGGCTGATTGATGGGTGGCAGTACCAGGGGGTGATTGATGGGTGGCAGTGACAGGGGGTGATTGATGGGTGATTGACAGGTGATTGGCAGGTGATCAGTGGGTTATTACAGGGAAGAACAGATGTAAATATTGCACTGGCGAATTGATAAGGGGGGGGGGGGTCTGAGGGCAATCTGAGTGTGTAGGCGGGTGATTGGGTGCCCCGCAAGGGGCAGATTAGGGTCTGATCTGATGGGTAACAGTGACAGGTGGTGATAGGGGGTGATTGATGGGTAATTAGTGGGTGTTTAGGGTAGAGAACAGATGTAAACACTGCACTTGGGAGGTGATCTGACGTCGGATCTGCGGGCGATCTATTGGTGTGGGTGGGTGATCAGATTGCTCGCAAGGGGCAGGTTAGGGGCTGATTGATGGGTGGCAGTGGCAGGCGGTGATTGATGGGTGATTGACAGGTAATTGATAGGTGATTGACAGGTGATCAGGGGGATAGATGCATACAGTACACAGGGGGGGGGGGGTCTGGGGAGAATCTGAGGGGTGGGGGGGTGATCAGGAGGGAGCAGGGGGCAGTTTAGGGAATAAAAAAAAATAGCGTTGACAGATAGTGACAGGGAGTGATTGATGAGTGATTAGGGGGGTTATTGGGTGCAAACAGTGGTCTGGGAGGTGGGCAGGGGGGGCCTGAGGGGTGCTGTGGGCAATCAGGGGGCAGGGGGGGGGAAATCAATGTGCTTGGGTGCAGACTAGGGTGGCTGCAGCCTGCCCTGGTGGTCCCTCGGACACTGGGACCACCAGGGCAGGAGGCAGCCTGTATAATACACTTTGTATACATTGCAAAGTGTATTATACACTTTGTATGCGCGATCCGGGTGCTAGTAACCCGCCGGAGCTTCCGAACGGCCGGCGGGTTACAGCGTGAGGTGGGCGGAGCCAGTCCCCGGCGGCCGATCGCATCACGAATGACGCGATCGCGCCGTCCATGCCCCTACAAGGACCGCCGCCTCTGGGCATGAGCTGGTCCTTGCGGCATCCACTTTCCGACCGCCCCTGTGCAGTGGGCGGTCGTTAAGTGGTTAAAAAGTTTAGACCCTTAGGTAAATATTTATGTTTAAAAACACACGATTGGTTGGCACGATGGCCAGGGGCCCCGGACCTCTCTCACTGGCCGGGGCCCCAAGGCCAATGCGCGATACCTGGAGGGGAGTGCAGGTGGGCCTGGACCTCTCACACCCAGGCTCTGGACCTCTCACATCCAGAAAACCCACCAACACTGCCTCCATACTGAATGCTAAATTCGACACACACAAGCAATAGAACACAGCAATACATGCATCCAGCTACATTTAAGTCGTCAGCAGGTGCTCGTCAGCCAATCAGGATGCACTGTCATACACCCTTTACCTGCCATACCACATCTAGCAGCCATTAGCATTCAGGTGGGAGGCTTCAGTTGGACGCAAATCGCAAGATTGCGTCGCTAGCAGGACCGCCCCGTGCAGGCATCCCTCCCACAGGTGTCCCTCCCTACCCGCTCACCTGTCTGCCATGTCCTAGAGCTGAAAAAAAAAAACGTTTAAAAACACACGATTGGTTTGCACGATGGCCAGGGGCCCCGGACCTCTCTCACTGGCCGGGGCCCCAAGGCCAATCCGCGATACCTGGAGGGGAGTGCAGGTGGGCCTGGACCTCTCACACCCAGGCTCTGGACCTCTCACATCCAGAAAACCCACCAACACTGCCTCCATACTGAATGCTAAATTCGACACACACAAGCAATAGAACACAGCAATACATGCATCCAGCTACATTTAAGTCGTCAGCAGGTGCTCGTCAGCCAATCAGGATGCACTGTCATACACCCTTTACCTGCCATACCACATCTAGCAGCCATTAGCATTCAGGTGGGAGGCTTCAGTTGGATGCAAATCGCAAGATTGCGTCGCTAGCAGGACCGCCCCGTGCAGGCATCCCTCCCACAGGGCTCCCTCCCTAACCGCTCACCTGTCTGCCATGTCCTAGAGCTGAAAAAAAAAAAACGTTTAAAAACACACAATTGGTTCGCACGATGGCCAGGGGCCCCGGACCGCTCTCACTGGCCGGGGCCCCAAGGCCAATGCGCGATACCTGGAGGGGAGTGCAGGTGGGCCTGGACCTCTCACACCCAGGCTCTGGACCTCTCACATCCAGAAAACCCACCAACACTGCCTCCATACTGAATGCTAAATTCGACACACACAAGCAATAGAACACAGCAATACATGCATCCAGCTACATTTAAGTCGTCAGCAGGTGCTCGTCAGCCAATCAGGATGCACTGTCATACACCCTTTACCTGCCATACCACATCTAGCAGCCATTAGCATTCAGGTGGGAGGCTTCAGTTGGACGCAAATCGCAAGATTGCGTCGCTAGCAGGACCGCCCCGTGCAGGCATCCCTCCTACAGGGGTCCCTCCCTAACCGCTCACCTGTCTGCCATGTCCTAAAGCTGAAAAAAAAACGTTTAAAAACACACGATTGGTTCGCACGATGGCCAGGGGCCCCGGACCTCTCTCACTGGCCGGGGCCCCAAGGCCAATGCGCGATACCTGGAGGGGAGTGCAGGTGGGCCTGGACCTCTCACACCCAGGCTCTGGACCTCTCACATCCAGAAAACCCACCAACACTGCCTCCAGTTAGGTTAGGGAGGGACCCCTGTGGGAGGGATGCCTGCACGGGGCGGTCCTGCTAGCGACGCAATCTTGCGATTTGCGTCCAACTGAAGCCTCCCACCTGAATGCTAATGGCTGCTAGATGTGGTATGGCAGGTAAAGGGTGTATGACAGTGCATCCTGATTGGCTGACGAGCACCTGCTGACGACTTAAATGTAGCTGGATGCATGTATTGCTGTGTTCTATTGCTTGTGTGTGTCGAATTTAGCATTCAGTATGGAGGCAGTGTTGGGGGTTTTCTGGATGTGAGAGGTCCAGGCCCACCTACACTCCCCTCCAGGTATCGCGCATTGGCCTTGGGGCCCCGGCCAGTGAGAGAGGTCCGGGGCCCCTGGCCATCGTGCGAACCAATCATGTGTTTTTAAACGTTTTTTTTTCAGCTCTAGGACATGGCAGACAGGTGAGCGGTTAGGGAGGGACCCCTGTGGGAGGGATGCCTGCACGGGGCGGTCCTGCTAGCGACGCAATCTTGCGATTTGCGTCCAACTGAAGCCTCCCACCTGAATGCGAATGGCTGCTAGATGTGGTATGGCAGGTAAAGGGTGTATGACAGTGCATCCTGATTGGCTGACGAGCACCTGCTGACGACTTAAATGTAGCTGGATACATGTATTGCTGTGTTCTATTGCTTGTGTGTGTCGAATTTAGCATTCAGTATGGAGGCAGTGTTGGTGGGTTTTCTGGGTGTGAGGTCCAGGCCCACCTGCACTCCCCTCCAGGTATCGCGCATTGGCCTTGGGGCCCCGGCCAGTGAGAGAGGTCCGGGGCCCCTGGCCATCGTGCAAACCAATCGTGTGTTTTTAAACGTTTTTTTTTTCAGCTCTAGGACATGGCAGACAGGTGAGCGGTTAGGGAGGGACCCCTGTGGGAGGAATGCCTGCACGGGGCGGTCCTGCTAGCGACGCAATCTTGCGATTTGGGTCCAACTGAAGCCTCCCACCTGAATGCTAATGGCTGCTAGATGTGGTATGGCAGGTAAAGGGTGTATGACAGTGCATCCTGATTGGCTGACGAGCACCTGCTGACGACTTAAATGTAGCTGGATGCATGCATTGCTGTGTTCTATTGCTTGTGTGTGTCGTAAATATTTATGTGTTTGTTTTTTTTTTATTGTAATTTTTTTTTATTATTATTAAACATTTTATGTGGGTATTTTTGGGAGGATGGGATGCAAATCAATTTTTTTTGTACATATTGGTCTATTTTTTAATTTTTTTTTGCATTTTCATGCAGTTAGCTTTTTGGCCACAAGATGGCAGCCATGAGTTTATTTACAATGACGTCACTCTAAGCATAACACGGACGCTTAGAGTGACGTCGGGGGAAATAGGAACAGAAAAACCTCAGCTTCCGCGCGAAGCTGACGGTTTTTCTCGGGGGGAGAGCAATCAGTGATCGGGCACCATAGCCTGATTCACTGATTGCCTGGCTAGCGAACCGCGGGCCAGGAGTGCGCGTGCGCGATCGGCCGCAGGGTGCGCGGCAGCGCACATGGCCTCCTGGGCGTAGCTAGTACGTCCAGGAGGCCAAAGTAGTTAAAGGAAACCTTAACTGAGAGGAATATGGATGTTTCCTTTTAGGCTAATTTCACACCAGGACGTTGCGTTAGAGGGGGCGTTAAGGTCGCATAACGTCCCCCTAACGGAACGCCTGGTGGTGCTGGATCTGGACGTCAGAGTGAGCCGCGTTGTGCAGCTCACTCTGGCGTCAGTGATGCCGTGATGCGCACTCTTGTGCGCATGCGGCATCACGTGGTCCCACCGGCCAATCGCCGCACAGAGCGGCCGCTCCAGGAAGTAAACACTGCACGTCACAACGTGCAGTGCATATTAATTAGCCATGTGCCTGGCCGCTCTCCGCTCCTCCACAAGATTACTGAGCATGTGCAAGCAGTCCTAAAGTACTGCATGCAGTACGTTGTCTTGTGACGCAGCGTTACAATGTAACGCAACGTGGGCACTGTGAACAGCCCCATTGATTTTTCATTACTGTGCGGTGGGCTACGTTACAGGCTGCTCTAACGTGCGCCTGTAACGTCCCACTGTGAAACCAGCCTAAAACAATACCACTTGCTTGTTAGTCCTGCTAATCTTTTTGGCTGCAGTAGTGGCTGAATCACACACTTGAAACAAGCATGCAGCTTATACAGACAGACTTCAGTCAGAGCACCTGATCTGCATGCTTGTTGAGGGGCTGTGGCTAAATTAGAGACACAGGATCAGCAAGAGAGTCAGGCAACTGGTATTATTTTAAAAGGAAAAATCCATATCTTTCTCAGTTTAGGTTCAATGTCTGACAAGACCATTTGATTCAGCAATAGCTTCTGTTAAGCCATAAAATATGCATTAAAAGAAAAAGGATCCGCATTCAGAAAATCTGAAATTCCTTGAATATTCATGACAATGGTACAGTGTAAATTATCCAAGAAAATGGCTGGGCTGAAAAACTACATCCATAAAAAGGCTGAATGTTCTCCAAGTGTCCTGTGAGAAGAAGCACTAGCCAACAGGGAAGTGAGACATTGCCAACACCTGCTTCTCCTTTGCTGTATGAGGGCTCAAACCCACTAGAAGCCTTTTCTAACCGCTAGTAATTTGAAAAAAGCTCTTGCTAATGCACTGCCATGGGGGATTTTTATAAAATCATATCGCTCAAGTGGGATCACACCCATAGCATTACCATTAGCAAGAGCTTTTCCAATCACAAAGCACTCAGAAAAAGCTCTCCTAGCGAGTCCCAGGCCTGAGAAGTGATGGTCCAGACCATCATGCCATCAACAATTCCCTTAAAGGATACCCGAACTGACATGTGACATGATGAGATAGACATGTGTATGTACAGTGCCTAGCTCACTAATAACTATGCTGTGTTCCATTTTTTTCTTTCTCTGACTGAAAGAGTTAAATATCAGGTATGTAAGTGGCTGACTCAGTCCTGACTCAGACAGGAAGTGACTACAGTGTGACCCTCACTGATAAGAAATTCCCCTTTTTACCTCTTTCTTGCTCTCAGAAGCCATTTTCTGCTAGGAAAGTGTTTTATAGTTGGAATTTCTTATCAGTAAGGGTCACACTGTAGTCACTTCCTGTCTGAGTCAGGACTGAGTCAGCCACTTACATACCTGATATTTAACTCTTTCAGGCAGAGAAAGAAAAAAAGGAACACAGCATAGTTATTTGTGTGCTAGGCACTGTACATACACATGTCTATCTCAACATGTCACATGTCAGTTTGGGTATCCTTTAAAGGGAAGGTTCAGGGAGGGCTGTAAAAAAATAAAAATCAATATCCACTTACCTGGGGCTTCCTCCAGCCCGTGTCAGGCAGGAGGTGCCCTCGCCGCCGCTCCGCAGGCTCCCGGTGGTCTCCGGTGGCCGACCCGGCCAGGCCGGCTGCCAGGTCGGGCTCTTCTGCGCTCCAAGGCGTGGCACTTCTGTGTCCCATGCGGGCGTGCTGACGTCATCGGACGTCCGCCGGGCTGTACTGCACAGTACAGCCCAGCGGACGTCCGATGAAGTCAGCGCGCCCGCGTGGGACGCAGAAGTGCCAGGCCTTGGAGCGCAGAAGAGCCCGACCTGGCAGCCGGCCTGGCCAAGTCGGGTCGGCCACCGGGAGCCTGCGGAGCGGCGGCGAGGGCACCTCCTGCCTGCCATGGGCTGGAGGAAGCCCCAGGTAAGTGGATATTGATTTTTATTTTTTTTACAGCCCTCCCTGAACCTTCCCTTTAAAGAATCTAATCTTGCATACAGCTCACAATGAAACTCCATGCAATCTATAAAAACCTTAAAAGGATACCAGAAGCCAAAAGGCTCCGGTATAATGAAAACTGCACTGGGTAGGGAGAAAAAATTAGATACCGCTTCTGTTGTTCCCCGCCTTCAGCCGCCGGTCTTCTCCTATTTCTCCCGGTGTCCTGGTGACTTGGCTGACCTTTAACCTGGATTATCTTTGCTTCTGCCCAGTGCATAATGACAGGCAGAAGTATGCACACTCCCCCGCCTCCTCCGTCCTATTGTCTGCGCTCCGCTGAAAAGCGTCAGGCGCTAAGTGATTAGCATCTGACACTTGCTTTTCAGTGGAGCACAGACGCTAGGACGGAGGAGGCGGGGGAGTGTGCATACTTCTGCCTTTTATTATGCGCCGGGCAGAAGCGAAGATAATCCAGGTTAAAGGTCAGCCATATCGATAGGACACCGGCGGCTGACAGCGGGGAATGACAGAAGCCATAAGTATCCAATTTTCTCTCACTACCCATTGCAGGTTTCATTTTACTAGAGCCGTTGGCTTCTGCTATCTTTTAATATGGTACAAACATGCAACAACAAAAAAGACAGTGGTAAAAAAATTTTTTTTTTAAAATTTGAAGTGATTTTTCTAAGCGATTCCTGGCATTTGCCTAGCCATTTTCTTGTTAGGTCTAGCGATTTTTTTTTTTTATTTTGGTGTGTTTTTTGTATACTATAGAGCTGGAAGTGTACAGCTTTTGTTAAAAAAAGGATTGGAAACGCACTCTGTTCTAGCTCTTTTTAGAGCGGTTTTCCACTTATACTATACTTAACATTGAGGCTGAATTGCCTCAGAAATGCTGCATGACCCGCATTTAGGGAGGGGAAAAAATTACATCATTCTGGTGTGATCCATCCCATTCAAAATACATTAGCCAAACGCTTTTCAATGTGCTAGTGTTTTAAAAAGCACTCAGAAGCGCTCTAGGTGTGCACCAGCCCTAAATTGCTTAATATATACAACATTGAGGCCCCCTGCACACCAATTTACAATTCCGCTTTCCCTGGATGCTATCAAAAGAAAAAACGCAGAAACACAGCATACAGTAACGATTAAAAAACGCAAATCGGAATCGCATGTAGTGTGCAAGAGGCCTTCAGCCTGTTGCTCCTTGATCACATCAAGCTCAAGTAAGACCAAGAACAAAAGCCAAATCAGTCAAACCCAATGCCCCCCCCCCCCCCCCAAAAAAAAAACACAAACTGCCAAGGCTAAAGAAAAATATGTAGGGGAGTATCCTTTTCCCTGCAGTCAGCAATGGTAACCATGACTGAGACGCCAGAAGTGGTGTGAGCAATTATTTCCATTTCCTGTAAACAGCAAGTGAAATAGTGCCGTGGAGAGAGGAGTAACTTGCAACCCTGATTCTGGGACACTTGTGCCTCTAGGGCAACTAGGAGGAGCACAAATAACGGTAAGAAAAGTTATCCTTTTCATGTACACGTTATATACAACCACAACAGTAAAACCACCCAAAGGTGACCATAACAATTAATTATTTATCTCATTATAATGACAATGGTCAAGGAGCAGAACATACATACAGTGGGTTGCGAAAGTTTGGGCAACCTTGTTAATGGTCATGATTTTCCTGTATAAATCGTTGGTTGTTACAATTAAAAAATGTCAGTTAAATACATCATATAGGGGACACAGACAGTGATATTTAAGAAGTGAAATTAAGTTTATTGGATTTACAGAAAGTGAGCAATAATTGTTTAAAGTGGATTCGAGATGAGCTTTTACTCATTGCATAATTGTGTTACTTTCCTATTGTTTATAGGGCATTCCTCAAGCCAAATACTTTTTTGTTTTCGTTTCAATACTCTAATTCCCTATAAACTACACAAGCCACGCCCACAGTTTTTCAGAGAGCCTTGGCATTTTCAGACAGTAGAAAGGGCTCATGGGAGCTCAGTCTGGGCAGGAGGAGGGGGAGGTATTACTAGCCAGAGATTTCAGAGGCAGAGGGGAGGAGGAGAGGATTAGGGTTTTTTTTTTTTCACAGGCTGAGTGCTGAAGATGCAGATAAGCTTGCCGGTTTGTAATATTTACAAACAACATGGCCGCTGTCGTATCACAGGAAGGAATATTCTATTGAAGCTGTTTGCAGCTAGATTTGCTGTGTAAACTAAACTTTAGATAAGATATATAGACAAGTTACTTGTTATAGTTTTATCTCGGATCCACTTTAACCTCCTTAGCGTTGCCGGAGGGTGCCGCTCAGGCCCTGCTGGGCCGATTTTATTCAAATAAAAAGGAGCACACGCAGCCGGCACTTTGCCAGCCGCGTGTGCTACCTGATCGCCGCCGCTCTGCAGCGATCCGCCGCGAGCAGCGGCGAAAGAGGGTGCCACCCGAGCCCTGCGCAGCCGGACCAATCAGTTCCGGCCAGCGCTAAGGGCTGGATCGGAGGCGGCTGACGTCCATGACGTCACTCCGCTCGTCGCCATGGCACCAAGGAAAGCAAAACAAGGAGGGCCACTCATCCCGGCCCTTCTCGTTACTTCTGATCGCCGGAGGCGATCAGAAGTATGCGTCAGGAGCGCCCTCTAGTGGGCTTTCATGCAGCCAACTTTCAGTTGGCTGCATGTAATAGATTTTTTTTTTATAAAAAAAAAAAAAAAAGAAAAAACTCCCGCAGCCGCCCTGGCGATCTTAATAGAACGCCAGGGTGGTTAAGGAAAATTAGGCAGGTGCATACATTTGGGCACTGTTCTCATTTTATTGATTCCAAAACCTTTAGAACTAATTAATGGAACTCAAATTGGCTTGGAAAGCTCAGGGACCCCTGACCTACATACACAGGTAAATTCAATTATGAGCAAGTACCGTATATACTCATATATGCCAAATTTTTGACCCCAAAAAAGTGGCCCAAAAGTGGGGGTCACAGCATATATGCGAGTCATGATGCTAAAGTGCCCCCCCCCCCACTCGCTCCGGTATGTGCCCCCTCCACTGGAGCAGATGTGTAAAAAAAAAAAGTGTGTTTTCCACCCTGCGGTATCTGCCTCCTCTCCGTGGAGCGGATCCCTTCCCGAATCTCCCCCGTGCTTTGCATAGCTTTCGCAGTGGAGCTTTCTGCACTTACCGGTCCAGTCCTGAGCCCTCGTAATGGTGTAGAGGACTGCCGCGTGCCAGCGTCACATATCCGGAGACCCGTAATGCTGTCTGCGGGTAGAGGAGAGATGAGTATCAGTATCACATGTCCGGGGATTCCCTTCTTCTCTGACGCTCTCACTGTGTCTCATATCTATGGCGCCATCTAGTGGCGTCTTGAGACAGGGAAGAAGGGAATCCCTGGACATGTGACGCTCCCCTCTACCCGCAGACAGCATTACGGGGCCCCGGACATGTGACGCTGGCACTCTAACTACCGACACCATTACAGGGGCCACGTCAGCCTGGACTGGACAGTGAACACTCCACTGCAGAAAGCTCTGCAAAGCACGGGGGGAGGGGGCAACTCCCTCCCCCTTCCGTGTGCATCTAACTCTTCCATGTCCAGCACCCCCTTTCCATTACATGGGCATCTCCCTCTTCCATGTGCAGCAACCCCCTTTCTTTTTTTTAAAGATTCTTTATTTTAGAGATTTTCAACATTGCAAAGAAAACAAAAAAAAAAAACAAAAAAATGACAAGTGTCTAACAGGGCCTTCCATATCCTATTGTAGACAGAGAAAGACAAAATTGTGCAGCCAGTGACGACCAGTGTCAACAGTATTGTATAGTGTTCACAACAGGATATATGGATACAACGGTTATCAATACAAATCTCCTAGAGGATATCTCCATAACAGTCATGTGTTGTCATAGCAACCCCCTTTCATGTGCATCTCCCTCTTCCATGTGCAGCAACTCCCTTCCATGTGCATTTCCGGCTTATATGCGAGTCAATGACTTTTTCCTGCTTTCTGGGGTAAAAGTTGGGAGGGGTCAGCTTATATGCAAGTATATATGGTATTAAAGGGGGTCAATTGTAAGGTTCCTTTCTCTTAATTTTCTATGAAGAGTAGCAACATGGGGGTCTCAAAACAACTCTCAAATCAACTGAAGAGAAAGATTGTTCACCATCATGGTTTAGGGGAAGGATACAGAAAGCTGTCTCAGAGATTCCAGCTGTCTGTTTCCACAGTTAAGAACATATTGAGGAAATGGAAGACCACAGGCTCAGTTCAAGTTAAAGAGGAATTCCAGCCTAAACAAACATACTGTCATTAAGTTACATTAATTAAAATAGATAGGTAATATAATCTCTAACCCACACTGTTTTAAAAGAACAGGCAAATGTTTGATTTCATGATGGCAGCCATTTTTTTGGTTGAAAGGAGGTGACAGGGAGCATGAGGCACAATTCCAACTGTCCTGTGTCCTGAGCACCTCTCCCAGTTGCTAGGCAACGTGAACAACAACATTCTCTCACCAGCCTCTCCTACCTGAAGCTTCACACTGCCACCCTATTGGATCCTCTACAATTTGCGTATAGAGCAAACTGGTCTGTGGAAGACGCCATTAACATCTGCCTTGCACATATCACTGAACACCTGGATAAACCGAAGACCTACGCAAGGATCCCTCTCCTAGACTTCAGTTCCGCGTTCAACACCATCTGCCCAAACATTCTGCACGACTACCTGGAACGGCTCGGTGTTGACCCAACCCTTTGCACCTGGATCAAGGACTTCCTTACGAACAGGACACATCGAGTGAGACTCGGAGATTGCTCCTCCAGTGTAAGAACCACAAACACAGGCGCCCCGCAAGGGTGTGTACTGTCACCGATGCTCTTCTCCCTGTATACAAACAGCTGCACCTCCGCTGCGGACACCGTCAAGGTCATTAAGTTTGCGGATGATACCACCATCGTAGGACTCATTGGTGATAAAGCGGAGCTGGAATATCACAGCGAGATTGAGCGGATTCTCAGATGGTGCTCAGACAACAAACTTGTACTAAGCACAGCAAAAACGGTGGAACGGATAGTGGACTTCAGAAGGAACACCCCACCACCTAGCCCGGTCATCATTGACGGTACCGAAGTCACCAGGGTACATAGCGCACGGTTCCTAGGCACCACCATCACGGAGAACTTGAGATGGGACAAAAATACCTCTACAACCCAAAAGGCGGCCCAGCAGAGACTGTTCTTCCTGAGGCAACTGAGGAAGTTTGGAATGCCCAGGGAGCTACTGACCAGTTTTTATACGGCGACCATTGAATCTGTCCTTTGCTCCTCCATCATTGTCTGGTACTCGGGGGCAAATGCAAAAGACAGGCTCAAACTCCAGAGTCATCAATGTGGCTGAAAAGATCATTGGGTCACCCCTGCCACCCTTGGACCTTCTCCACACATCCAGAATGAGGTTTAGGGCAAATAAAATCACACTCGACCCCTCCCACCCTGGCAACCACTTCTTCAGTCCCCTCCGCTCGGGACGCCGCTATAGGTCCATCTACACCAAAAACACCAGGCGTAGGAACACATTCTTCCTTTAAGCGATCACCCTCCTTAACTCAGACCCTCTCCCCAATGTCATCTCCTAAGCCCCTTCAGCACCTCGGTGCACTAGAGTACGTACGCGTGCCCATAGGCTGACATGTTCATCTTTGCATAATATGGTGATGACCGCTCTGTGTGTCATTTGCTCTGTTGAAATGTTTCTTTATAAATTGTACTGTGTAGTGTTACTTGCTCTGTTTGTCACTTGCCAATATGCCTTGTGTCCACAAATAATTCCGGGTGCGGCGCCTGTCGCACTTGGCGAATAAAGTCATTCTGATTCTGATCATGCTCTGCACAGCATCAGGGAAAAAAAGCCTGGGCTCTCTTTGATGGGTGGAGCTTAGCTAAAAATGATGCTTTGGTAAGAAAAACAAAGTTCTGATGCCGTGAAACTGTTAAAGAAACATCAAGCCTTTTCAGTTCTGCTGAGTAGATTTTTAGTCCGGAGGTTCACTTTAAGGCTTGAAGTGGCAGACCAACAATTTGTTGCTTCTGTCTATCTGAGATTTTTCTTGAACAGTCAGAGTCAACCTATAGACCAGCATCATTGACCTACAACATCATCTTGCTGCAGATGGAGTCACTGTGCATCGTTCAACCATTCAGCGCACTTCAAACCAGGAGATGCAGTATGCGAGAGTGATGCAGAGAAAGCCTCTTCTATGCCCACAGCACAAATGGAGCCGCTTGAGGTATGCTAAAGCACATTTGGACAAGCCAGCTTAATTATGAAATAAGGTGCTGTGGACTGATGAAACTAAAATGTAGTTATTTGGGCATAACAAGGGACGTTATGCATTGAGGAAAAAACAGAATTCCAAGAAAACACTTGCTACCTACGGTAAAATATGGTGGTGGTTCCTTCATGCTGTGGGGCTGTGTGGCCAGTGCAGGGACTAGGAATCTTGTCAAAGTTGAAGGACACATGGATTTCACTCAGTATCAACAGATTCAGGAGACCAATGTCCAGGAATCAGTGACAAAGCTGAAGCTGCACCAGCACTGGATATTTCAACAAGACAACGATCCTAAACACTTCTAAAAATCCACTAAGGGATTCATGAAGTGGAACAAGTACAACATTCTGGAGTGGCCATCTCAGTCCCCAGACCTGAATATAATTGAAAATCTGTGGTGTAAGTTAAAGAGAGCTGTCCATGCTCGGAAGCCATCAAACCTGAATGAACTAGAGATGTTTTGTAAAGAGGAATGGTCCAAAATACCTTCAACCAGAATCAAGACTCTCATTGGCATCTACAGGAAGCGTTTAGAGGCTGTAATTTCTGCAAACGGAGGATCTACTAAATGTTGATTTAATTTCCTTTTTATTTATTCATTCAAATATATGCACCTGCCTAATTTTGTTTAAACAATTATTGCACACCTTGTGTAAATCCAATAAACTTTATATCACTTCTCAAATATCACTGTGTGTGTCTCCTATATGATATATTTAACTGACATTTTTTATCGTAACAACCAACTTTTATACAAGATTAACAAGGTTGCCCAAACTTTCACATCCCACTGTAGAGTGATACCTCATTTTACACAGTACCGCACAGGGGACTCCCTTCCGGGGAACGCACAGCCAAAAACAGGCCTTTGGGGATTACCGCCTTGATATATGATAATCCCTATCTGGCAGCAGGCCAATCAGGAAGTGACGCTATCTAACGCTCACTTCCTGTTGGTGAATCGATGACCTGCATGGAAAATAAAATATGCTTCCGTGCATGAGTGACACGTAAAACTGCAGTTGTAATGCACGTCGCCATAGACTTACATGACTTCCGGTCTGCCACAGGAGCCGCACGGTAACGTAGGTACGGTATATGCACATGCGTTAAGATAAGGTACTTACGGTGGAGAGTACCGCAGGTACTGTGAACTCTCCCATAGCCTTTCATTGCCATAGCGGTAGGCTGCGGTAAAATGCCGCACCAGTGTGAAAGGGCCCTTAGACTGCCATGTGTAGTATAATCATTGTAACCAAAAGGCATTTAGCAAATCTGGACGCAGTTTCAAATTAAACCAACAGGATATTTGCTAGGAAGCATGAGCAGTGCACTTACTGGGTTTTCTTCTTGTCTGGAGTTATTTTAACCGATACTGAAATAGGACATGATGACTAATGACTGTAAACATTAATCCCATGACACACTGGAAAACCCTTTATTATACAGTATATTTCAGCATAGTGTGATGAACACAAGGAAATTCATGCTTGAAAATGACTCGCTCTTCTTTGGACTAATGACACTGTTTTGAACCAAAGGTTTCCTCGTTTAGCGAATGGAACACTTCTGTAAATGTGCAAACCTTTAGCAGAGACTGCATCATTTCACGAATCACATAAAGATTTTCCCATAGTTTTCTATAATTGCTTGTCTTTTCCATCTCCCACTAAAGGTTACCCTATACAACAAATCTAGGAAGACTTCTGCTGACTGTCAGATGAAATTATAGGTGTACTTTAACGTGGATATCCACTTACACAGGTTCAAACTATACAGGATGAAAATCTGATTCTGTAAAAACTGATCCATGTTCCATTTGGACAGATCAGTTTGTTCCATTGGTCATCAGTTTTTCCTCTGGTTCTCCATTCCATTTTCATATCATCACCGGCTCTCTACTTGTTTCTGCCACCATCCATTTTTGATCCCTGCAAGCAAGAGATGCTGGTATATTGATCCTAGAGCCCCAGGTCAGTGTCTTTTTTTATTTTCAACTCCCTCCCCCCCCCACACACACACAGAGAACCCCTTTAAGTAAACAAAAGATCTATGTAATATAGGTTGTTTACATATTTTGCAGGTCTTTTTACACGTTGCTGCTGTGATGATTAAGAATTTCTGGTGCATCTTCTAATATGGCTGCTACATCCTGCCTTTTCGATATTTAGTAGTTTGAGAAGATCAATATTGTTAAAGGGGCACTACAGCGAAAAAATTTAAAAAAATATGTGCAAACATATAGAAATAAGTACATTTTTTTCCAGAGTAAAATGAGCCATAAATTACTTTTCTCCTATAATGCTGTCACTTACAGTAGGCAGAGGAAATCTGACAGAAGTGACCGGTTTTGGACTAGTCCATCACTTCATAGGAGATTCTCAGCAAGGCTTTTATTCTTTATAAAGATATTCTTGAAAAAGGATTTAAACAATGATGCTGCCCAGCTTCCCTGCTGTGTTTTGGCAGTTTTGGCAGTTGAACAGAGCAACTGCCATTCACTAAGTGCTTTTGAAAATATATCCCTGAGAACCCCCTATAAAGAGATGGACTAGTCCAAAACCTGTCACTTCTGTCAGATTTCTACTGCCTACTGTAAGTGACAGCATTATAGGAGAAAAGTAATTTATGGCTCATTTTACTCTGGAAATAATGTACTTATTTCTATATGTTTGCACATATTTTAAATTTTACAGTTTTCCGCTGTAGTGCCTAACCTTCACATGACCAGAAGCAGCAGGATGAACAGACAAGGAAAGTCACTGAATCGGTCTCAGAAGATTTGGTCACTCAGAGCAGCACCATGGAAGAGGAGATTATACAGGAGCGTAGCATGGGGTTTCTGTCTACAGGTTTATTTTCTTGCATCATGCTTAGTAATGCACTTTAATGTCTGAACTAAATAACAGGAAATTACTTGTTTTAATTTAATGGAAAAAAATGTGGTACCTAGAACAGCGTTGTGGTTTTAAAGACAGCTCACAACAAAAAAGTGCATAGACTCATAATATGATTCCATGTATACTTGAACAATAAACAGACAAAATGATGAAACCTACACGTGTATCATTTCACTATAATCAAAATTTATTACTTTTTTTTTCCTTTTTCTTTTTTAGAACAAAAGCTGAGGAACAATGATTTTAAATAAACACTGAAAAATCTACACATTTCATATTTGCATCTACTTTAAGACCACTTTAAATTAACACAGTTTTTGGAATTGCAATATCTGCTTATGGTGCCGTCAAGAAAGTTGAAGTCAAAGTCCCTGAAAATAAGAGATTTAAGCTTCAGCTCTTTTAAGGGCAGCCCCACATTTCCTCAGAAAGCAGATGTACGCGAAGTGCAAAACGTCATTGTTCTACCTAGAAAACATAAAAAAAATTGAAGTCTGTCCAGCCTTAAGTTCCTGTACACTGCATACACTCAAGCTTCCAGATGGTATGGAGTAAGCCATGGATAAGCAGTGCAATGGATGGTATCAACCAAACTTCACTGAACACACAAAAATAAAAAATAAAATACAAAAATATGTAACAAAACACAAAAGGCAATATACGTGGGTCACAACTAGACTGGCTTGCAATGTGCTGTTTCCTCAGGGAAATGTCCCCGATTCATGTAAAGAATGCGAACATGCAACAAAAGCCTCAACCCCACCTGCTCAGTACAGATGCCCTTCAAACAAAACAAAATGATGTCATAAGGCAAAACAGTAGCCTGGTTAGGATGGATCTGGCCAGAGAACTTACTTGAAAGCCTCTTACATTCTGGGCAAAATGTATTCATAGGCTCAGTGAGGGAAACTAATGCCCAGAAATTAGAGGTAATTATTGCTTAGGACTTTACTTCATAGTGCAAACAGTGGTACTGTGAAATTACCCATAGGAACCACATTTCAGCAGTTTATTGCAAATGGAGCAAGTTAGGACAAGTCCTCATTGGTTGCTATGGATTATGGAACTTTCAACATCGTCCATTACTGTCTTCAAGTGTACCAGAGATCACAATATATAAAGAATCCATAATTACCTGGGGCTTCCTCCAGCCCCATAAGCACGCATCAGCCCCACACCGACCTCCCGCGGTATGCCGTTTAGCCCCGGAAATTGCTTCAGTTGGATCCAGTCTGGACCCAGATTGGTGCGACTAAAGCAATTACCAGGGCTGATCATGGCTGAACGGCAGACCGCAGGAGGACAGGGTGAGACTCACACGTGCTTATGGGGCTGGAGGAAACCCCGGGTAAGTATCAAATCTTTATATATTTTGATCTCTGGATTCCTTTAAAGTATCAGTTCACCCAGTATAGATTCTGGTCATGAATAGCGTAAAATGCTGGCTTGGTTAAATCTAACATTTTATATCTTTCTAGAATTTCAGGGATACAATCTCTCTGATGGAGGTACTAGTTTTGCCAATATAGTCATTAACGCTGCAGCTCCGTCCATCCAGCCATGGAAAATCTCCCCGTTTCTTAAAGTGTACCAGAGACGCTGCAAAAGAAAGATTTGAAACTTTCCCGGGGCTTCCTCAAGCCCCGCCGAGTCCCTCACGACTAGCCAGTTACCGGGGCTAATTGCGGCTGAACAGAGCCATCCGGGAGGACGGCGAGGGACTCATTGGTAGAGCTGCTCAAATCCGGAACTGGGAGATACCTGGATAGTTGCTATCCGGATATCTCCAAGTAAACCTGTGCAGGGTGGGCAGGGGGTCAATCTTACCTGTCTTCTTCGTCCGTCCCTCGGCGCCTCCGATGCGCGTCACGTGATTACAAACACTTCCTCATTCAACCCGGAAGGTGGAAGTGTTTGTGATCACGTGACCGCCGCTTGGACCGCATCATGGGAGGCGCCGAGGGACGGACGAAGAAGACGACGTCAGACAGGTAAGACTGACACCCCCGCCCAGGTAACTGGGAGATATCCGGATGTCTCCCGAATCCAGATTTGCAGCTGGAGGATGCCCTGGGTTAGTATCAAATCTTTTTGCAGTGTCTCTGGTTTCCTTTAACCAAGAGGAGCTTCAACTGTTCTATGGAACTCCAGAGCGGGAATCTACTCTAGTATGACAAATGCTATACTCATATTCTACTGTTTCTAGATATTTTGCCATTAATTTCAGTAAACCCGTGGCACCCTTACAAATATGTATATGTCAAGAGGGCTACTGTAATCTCCATGTTTGGTCATGTGTGCTCCCAGTTTGGCATTTAAGTCAAATGAGAGAGCGTGTACAAGTTTTGTCAATCAAATTTTCTACATTCTTGCCTTGTCTACCACTACACAGTAGGAGGAGTGGGCATCTTTGACACGAACCGTTTGCTGGGATCCTACTATTTGTGATCACAGGTTAACTGCAAGAAGCACTGATTGATCCAAAGAAGAGAGATTATGCGAGACAGCCCACATGTGCGTATAAGCCTCCTTTTCCAACAAGTATATTTTTATTTTTATTTCACACTCACAGTTCTACTTAAAAAAACAAAACAAAACCCTATTACTTTAACTGTTACCTTTCCCATTCAGTACTGGAGGCTGTCACTATTAAACTCCCAGAAGAATTGCTAGCCTATGGCAAGCATGTATCGTATGTGATATAGAAGAGGGGGGAAACTGAAACCTCAGTTGTAATAGGCAACAGTACTCTTAACAAGTAAAACCTGGTTAGGGAGGCCATGACAGCTGGACAAAGCTGCAAACTCAGACCAGAGAATATGAACACTACAATCATGTTTGAGAGTTATATAAAAAAAACAACATATCCGTGCCAGAAATACCAATTCCGGGTGGACTGACCTTTCAAATACAGGCAAACAAGTAAGTTCCCTGGCATGGTTTATGCTGAAAAATGACAAAGTGTAAACTAGCCAAAGTGAATCCATTACACTAGCCAGGGTGGTGACACCATGGAAAGAGATGGGGTGACATAACAAGACATCAGTACATATGCTTTTAAAGGCCTATGCATATCTTGTTCACATCTTTAGAGTGCATATGCACAACCATATATGCCCAATTCACCACAGGTATCCAGAAAACCAGACATTAGGCTGGGAACAATAAATACAAATAGTTACAAGAATATTATACAGCATGCATGTACATTTTGAACATTTTTAGCGGTTATACAAGCGGCGATTAAAAAAAACAAAACAAAAACAAAAAAAGTAACAAATTAATTTAAATACAACTAGATCCAACTGTATAAAGCATATAACCCAACAGTAGACATGTTTGATAGCTAATAAATTAAGACTTTGTACAGCTCTTCGATGCGGCAAATATACCCTCACTTTCTTATTATACATTTAAATATCTATGTACAATATTTACTGTTCATTTTGCATATCATACATGCATTAAAAAGATACTAAATACATGTTACAAAATGACTTAGCAATTTTTTTTTATGTGTAGTAAGAAAATAGTTAAATGCGTGAATTGCTTTCAAAACTGCATTTTTAACCACATGTATAAAGAGAAAAGAAAAAAATATATATAAAGTAAAAAGAAAAAGAATATGTATATGCAAAACAAAAAAAATTACCTCACCAGGAGGAAATATTGAGGCAAAGCTAAAGCAAAACACAGCATTGTGATTAGATCCCAAATGGGACAAGTTAGCTGATCTTTAAGAGCATGGCTAGTCATAGGGAGCAATTAAACAAATCTACTTTTGGTTCACTGCAGTAGAAGAAGATGGGAAGATATTGGTCATTTTAATGTGGAACTTCAATCAAAACTTGTTTAATTTTCGGTAGCATGGAAGAAGATTATAACGCTTTCCTGGCTGGTGACAATATCACTGGGACAGGGCAGCGATGAGAACTTACTCAAAAGATGTTAACCATAATAAAAGCCTTGCACGCATTGAAGCTTTTTCCACACACTTATTGCTGTATCACCACTACAGAGATTCTGCCTCACCTTATATCCTCAAAAACACTAAAGAGATTCTGCCTTTATCTCCTGTTTTCAGTAACCCTGTTCCTGAGAATCCAAGATAGCAAAACCTACTCAACCAGAACCCACTTACAGCAGGAATAAAGGCCTGACAGATTTCTACATCCTTTCCTCCCTCTAAAATTAAACATGTTTGGATACAGCTCCACTTTAACCATCGGTCCTACATGTCAGAAGCAGCGACTTTGCAGCTGGACCCTATACTTAACCAGTCCATTTCAAAAAGGGACCTTTAACATACATTTAGCCTACTTTCTCATAAGTACTGGGTTTCTCTACAAAATGGTTGCTTCAGCTCTGTGTAGACAAAGGGTTCCCCTTCCATATTGTTTCACTTGCAGTTTACCCCAAGTAACAAAGGTTCACATACAATATGATCACATAGTGAAGTTTATACTTACTCTGCAGCAAAGTCATGGAGTAGCCAAGTATAAAGGAATAGGGAAGTTCACATGTACACATCAGTGCTGTTGTTTTAGGGCTCAGATTAGTCACATAAAAAAAATAAAAAAAATGAATGGGTCCATTTCTTACACTAACAAACTTCAACCAAACGCCACTCTTTTTTAACAGAGTACATTTTCCCTGACTTCAATGAAGTCTACTGCAGAGTACTTATAACATTACAGTATATTTTTCCTTTTTCATTCTTCAGAGTGATGGTCATATTTCTCCCATGCGGGCTAGATACATTTTCAGTCTTCACAGATGCAGGTGCCATGCAAAATTATTTAAAGATCAGATAGCAAAACATACATGTAAAAACTATTCAAAAGGTAGGGGGTTTTCTGTTTTTTAAAAGCATTCATATAAACATAACTTAATACTTTTTTTTGCATTTTTTCTTCTTTTCTATACAGTCAAATTGAGAACTATACATCTAGGATTTCTTCAGCTGTGCCCCCACATCGTAATCTATACCGTCCTGTCCTCCAGCTGATTGTTGGATCCCACAAGGCAGACAGGAAGATGTATATGGTCATAGATTCACGAATAAACCACGCAACTGCATAGTCCAGTTTAGAAAAAGAAAGAGGTCCCCCCTGAAATGGAAGAAAAATAGAAGGCCGTTAAACATGGACTTAAAAGGAACCTAAACATAAAGCAACAAGAAATAAATCACATTCAGAGCTGGACAAATCTCAAAAGTCTTAAAAAAAAAATAAAAAAAAAAAATAAATAAATTATGACATTCATTGATTGCACCTCTGAATATTGTCAGTAAAATTAAGCCTGCGGGTTTGTATATTCTGCCCCACTTGAAACTAAAAACATAAAAAAATAGTATGCTAATTATTTTTCCCCAGATTAGCCCTAGACTAAAGACATTCAATAGTGAGCTCACTCAGGGACTGTTAGGCCTATTTTCCATGGGCATCTGAACTGCTCACTTGTCAGGCATTTCAGCCTCCTGGCTGCCAGCCACAAGCGCCTATCATATGCAATTTCATGCAGCCAAATGGTAGCGCTTGGTACCACGCGTTTCACGATTGAGACGTGGTGGCATTACTCCGAGGCTGAAGACAGTCTCAAAGTCTGAGGAGGTGGGTGTGTGGCCTGTCCACAACTTGTCCTAGAGCTGGCAAACTCCTGGCTGGTGAACGGGAACAGCTGACAGGTGGCGAATTCACCACCTTCAGCTGCCTGTGTAAATAAGGCCTAAGCGGCATGAATTGTTCGACGAACTTCAGAAAGCACTGCTGTGTCAGGGATAATAAAACGCATAATAACTCCAACTTAATAAGTGCTCAATTTATGGAATAAAAATGGGATTCTCAAACTTAATGTAGAGAGCAACTTAAACTCATCTTTGTTTGACTAACCTCTACAATTTGCAACCATCATGGCATATTAGGGCTCGTTTCCACTATCGCGAATCCGCATGCGTCCAACGCATGCGGATTCGCACATGTAATGCAAGTGGATGGGCCTGTTTCCACTGTAGCGTTGTTGAGGTGCGTTTTTTTCAGCGGTGAAAAAACGCACAAAAGAGCTGCAGAATTCGCCTGCGAGTGGAATGCATGCGAATCGCCGCTAATGTATTTAATAGGAAATTCGCATGCTGTTTTGGTATGCGAATTCTCATGCGAATTCGCATGAAATCAATGGAAAAGCACACCGGCATTGCCATGGTTAAATTCGCATATATCTTCATCCATGCAAATTTTCATGCGAATTCGCATGAAAATTCGCTTGCGAAATTCGTATCCGCATGCGAATTTTGCCACAGCAATTTCACAACGCAATAGTGGAAACGAGCCCTTATGGAATGATGAGTGCCAAAAATTTAAATACAGATCCTGAAAGTCATGGTAACCCAGACTGGAAATTGCACACAAAAAAAAAAAAAAAAAAAAAAAGTATTTATAAAGCAAGCATCTGAAATATCAAGTATTTATAAAGTAAATATCTAAAATGCCATTTCTACCGCCTTAAAGAGAATCTGTAACGTCAAAACGTCCCCTGGGGGGGTACTCCCCTCGGGTGGGGGAAGCCTCAGGATCCTAATGAGGCTTCCCACGCTGTCCTCCTTCCCTCAGGGGTCTTGCTGCAGCCCTCCGTACAAGATGACGTCATTATTCACCTTCCCGGCTCCTGCGCAGGTGCTCTGACGGCTGTCGGCTTTGAAGTAGGTGGAAATACCCGATCGCCGTCGGGTCTGCTCTACTGTGCAGGCGCAAGTCTCCGACGCCTGCACAGTAGAGCGGACCCGACTGAGATTGGGTATTTCCGTCTACTTCGAAGCCGAAAGCAGCCACAGTGCCCTCGCTGGAGCCAGCAAAAGTAAATATTGAATTGACAGTCGGGTCTGTCGCCGGCTGTTCGGAGGGCTGCAGCGAGACCCCCGTGGGACAGAGGACGGCGTGGGAAGCCTCATTAGGATCCCGAGGCTTCCCCCACCCGAGGTGAGTACCCCCCAGGGGAGGTTTTTGATGTTACAGTGTCTCTTTAAAAGGGAATGTCCAGGCAGATTTAAAAAAATTACATTTAGTTACCTGGGGCTTCTTCCAGCCCCTTGCAGCTGACATGTCCCTCACAGCAGCTCCACTTCCAGCCAGCAGCCTAGAGTCCCCGCCAGTGCAGAAGCCAACCTTGCGAGGTCATCCTCTACTGCGCATGCGCGAGTGTCGCTGTCAATCACTCGCATGTGGTGTGGCTTGTACTATGCAGGTGAAGAACTACGGCATCTGTGCAGTACACTCCACACCACGTGCGAGTGATTACTGCGCGAGCGCCGCTGTCAGAGGATGAACTCTCGAGGCTGGCCTCTGCACCGGCAGGGACCCCAGGCCGGCAGCTGGGAGCAGAGCTGCTGCGAGGGACATGTCGGCTGCAAGGGGCTGGAAGAAGCCCCAGGTAAGTAAATGTCATTTAACTCCCCCATCCATAGGCCCCTGGAGGCACAGGCCCTCAGTCGGGCATAGTACTTTATACAGTGCTCCACTACTAGGGTAGAACTCAGGAAATTAACAGTGTGCCTGCTTCTTCAAGTACGATGTCCCTATTAAATGCAGGTGCAATCCAGTGGGAACAAGTAACAGGCAACTATGGGTGCTGACTGTGGGTTTGATACGTGCATGCAGTGTAAGCATTTTATTTATAGACACACAAAGTAAAAAGTAATTTTATAATATGCCTTTTATAATACAAAGCAATGCCACAATGCACAAACTAATTTCATATTTCTAATTGCTTGGAAAAACAGGGATGCATTGCTTGTTTAATTATCTAGGAAAAACAGCTTTTCAGAAGCCTTACCCAAACAAAAGTAGTTGGTAAGACACTGCAGCGCAGCACCATGGAGAGTGCACATAAGGTTGCTGTACTTAAATACACATAATTAAACCAGCCAAATCATCCCAGAAAACATTAAACAAAGGACACGGAATGGCGTGCGCTACAGACTAAACCTAGCACGAGCTGAGGTGGAGGGATGGTGGCGATAGATAAAGCAAAAAACTGCAAACTATAACCTCAGCATTGGCAGAAAGGGACATTAAAAATGAGGCTGAGTAAACAAAGCAGGCAGGCAAATTATTTGAACAGAATATTAACAGCGACTCTACACCTGCTTCATTTTCCTCATATGGAAAGTACTACTTCACAGTTGCACTCATTACTTCTACGCTAAATGGTCAATTTACAATCAGACAAATATTGAAGCAAAATGCTAATGGATCTGACTAGATCTGTATTTTTCCTACTGAAAACAGAAGACAAATATGAAGCATATTTACACTGTGTAAGAACTATTGTTGCTCTACAGAATCTAATGTATGCGGTGGAATAAAATCTGCCATGCTGCACATTACCACAAGCTTTCACAGAACAGTATATTTATAACATGATAAACACCAGACTAGTCATGTGCAGTAGAAAAGGTCCTCCCTCCCCCCTTAAAAAAATAAATAAAATGGTATTTGTCAGACAGAATAGTGAGGAACTAAAGCTGCGGGTACTTGCACTGATTGTCAGGGTGACCCATGCACAAGATGGACAGCTAGGAATAGCATACACAAAGTGGTATTACAGACATCAAAAATCAATATTTGACATCTTTGCTTCATCACAAAACTCTGGCACAAGACAGAACCACAACTACAAAATTGTACAATAAAGTGAAGCTCTATAGGATTGAGAGAGTTGTCAATATATACAAATGCTTCATAGATACGTTATCCCACCAAATACTCAGTCCTTACCTGTACACCTCGGAGTTGAATGTAGTCAAATATAAACCATGCTAGACAGTGGCACATGAAGAACACCATGATATCCCATCGAAAGATATGATGAGCTGCCCAACCGATGATTAAGCTTGATACAAAACATTCAGATATGGGTTCACATATGATTGTAGCAGGCACCATGTTGATTCTAAGCTTAGTCCACCTGCAAAGAGAACATTAATTAAACCCTGTGTAGGCACTTATTAGCAGTGTTTGTTTCACTTTTGTGTACAAGATACCTGATTAGCCAAAGTCAAAATTATTCCATTTTAGAAGTACCTGGTGACTAGAACGATTCAACTTGTAAGACCAAAAACAATTTAAGATATCCTAAATGCATACCATCCAATCATGGATTTTCCATCCGCTGTATCATTGGTTTCTATGGTTTGTGCATTACATTTGTAGCATAAGTCATGCATCCACAAGCAGCAAGCCTAGGACAGATTCTCCCGTTACTTACACCTACAGTGCAAGTTATATACACACAATAAGTACATGCAACAAAACTTTAAAAAAAAACAAACCCCTTTCCTCCACTTGATTCCAACTGTATTTAAAGGAAGCCTGAAGTTAGGTGGATTTGGAGGCTGCCATATGTATTTCCTTTAAAACAAATCTCATTGCCAGGTGTCCTGATTCTCTGCCTTTAATACTTTTAGCCCTACACCCTGAACAAGCATGCAGATCAGATGTTTGACTGGTTATGTTGCATGGTTAGTTCAGGCATCCGATTCAGACACTGCTGATGCATGAACGATCAGCAGCATGCCAGGCAACTTAGACCCCTTTCACACGGGCAGCTGAAAGGTGGTGAATTCACCGCCTGTCAGATGCTCTCCTGCATTGGCTGGGTGCTCTTTAGCACTCAGTTACAGCGCTAGAAAGGTGGCCCCACCATGAAGTCAGTTCTGAGCACTGTCGCAGCCCCGCTCAAACTTAACATGTCACGGCTCTCTGTTGCACTGTAACTCCACCACTTGTCAGCACTTGACACGCATAGTGTTACAACTGCTGCAACTAGGCTGCATTTAAATTGCATTGGCATACGGTAGAGTGAACTGTTTGGCAAGCACGCAGTTCGGTCATCCATCTGAAAGAGGCCAAAATATAGCAGCCTTCATGTCCCTCTCACTTCAGGCGTCCTTTAAAAAACACAACTTATATGAAAATAAACAGATGAGAAAAAAAAAAAACCTATAAACAATTGTATATTCATTTCTGAGCTTCTGTACCAAAACATGCCAATTAGATAAACTATATGATGCTGAAAGTATAATGATATGCAAACATAAGAGGCATATTTACCTTATCATCCTGGATTGGAACTGAGATATAGAGTAACAACCAGAGTTCTGCATGGCTACTTGCGTAGCCATAGAAAACTTCCAACCTCTGAAAAAAAAAAAAAAAAAAAAAAAGAACCCTCAATAAACCAGTGCATGTAACCATTTTATAAAAAAGTGCACAATCCATGAAATGTAGACAAGATTAAGACATATAAGCAAGCCTGTTCTGGTTATGCTGCCCAAACAGCTCACCCATTAAGGGCGTTTACTACACAAGACCTCTGAAGGCGGCGTCATGGTATATGGCACCAAGACATTAGCAGAAGATCATTCAAGTCCTGTGAAGTTACTCAGTTGGATTGAGATGTGGAAAAACTGGAGGCCAAAGGAAAAACCGCAATAAATTGAAACAGGCCACCTTCTTTCATTAGTTGGCTGTGACAGGTGCCCATTGCAGATGGGCGCTTTCAGTGGTAGACTGGTCAATGTGGGCACCTAAAAGTCTGTGGTTACACAGTCCATTATGCAGTAAGCTGCTGTGCTCCAAGTGTTCAGACCTCTTCCTCTGTCTCTTGGTCAAGATGAAATGCTTTTCAGCAATAGTAATTCTACTGCAAAGATCAGAGCAGAAGGGCTAGCCCATTCCTCATAGTTATCAGTAGGCCATGGACGCCCTGTCACCAGATGACATTATGTTGGGTAAAATGCAGGTGGGATAACTATGCGGTGCATAAGGCATTTAGAGACTAGTTTTTAATTTTAGGTTATGCCAAACAGTATTTCAGCACTTGTTAAGAGACATAACGAATCCTTCTATGAGCATAAGAGTAACCGTACATTTTTCTTCATTGGATCTCACCTCTCGACAGTTCCCTTTGTAAATAGTTTAGTAATATTCACTTCACCAGCAGTTTTAATGTTTGTGTCATAATGTACAAACTGTACAGAGCAAGCAATACGCAATTAACACTTTTAAAGAATAATCATAATAACAACAACTATTATTATTATTATTATTATTATTATTGTCCCTCGGCCCACCTAGGCTGCTGCTCCTTTTGATTGCTACATTTTCAAGCTCAATAAAGTTAAAGGACAACAGATGTGACATGAGATAAACGTGTATGTACAGTGCCAAAAACACAAATAACTATGCGGTGTTCCTTTTTTTTTATGCCTGAAAGTTAGATATCAGGTATGCAAGTGAGTGACAGTTTGTCCGGGTCAGATTGGATCAGACTATAGCATAACATTACAGCCATAAACCACTTTCCTGTCAGTAAATGGCTTCTAAGAGCAGGAAAGAGATAAAAAAAAAGGGGGTCAATAATTCATAGATTTGAGCTTTGGCATACTTCAAAGCTGTCATTGAGCAGAGACAATGAAACCGTAAACTTAAAAACTAGATTTAAATATAAAATAAATATCTAAAAAAAAAAATATAATAATTTTTAGGAGGACAACAGATACAATTGCTTTTTTAAGTTTATTTTTCACCTCTGATGTCCTTTAAATAAAATTACCATAACATTTGCTCATTACTGACCAACCTTACCAGCAGATCCTGAGGGCATTCAGGAGCTGATGAGGGAATTTTGGATAACCGAGCATGGCAAAAGTAATTATCCTTTAGTTATTCTAGTTCATCTCTGAGGAGGGTCCCCACATGGCCATCAGATTAAAAAACATGCAAGAATGTTTACAAGAATGAATTGTTTTACCTGTTCAAGATACTTTTGAAGGTGCATTCTACTTTTAGCACTTTTGTTATAATTTTTCTGTGCTCAAGTTGGTCTGTGCTTGGTCAAGTATATGCACCATTTTCCTCCAGGATCCAAGTTGGTTGTTATCGACAACTAGCGCTTTGAATACATATAGATATTGCCATTATTAAAAAGGGAGCTTATTCTATATGTCCCTTCTTCCCATTAATGACTGACTGATTCTGCTTTTGGAATAGGTTTTTTTTTTTTTTTTTTTTTTTTAATCACAGATCCCTCTTCTCTAGGAAATTTTTATCCTTGGGTTTGTATTTTTGATTTAGTGAAGAATTATGTGTACAGTGCAGACTTACAGCAGCCTGTGGTCACCAAAACAAATATATAAAATGTATCACTATCAATCATGAATAGTACTAAATACCTGCAACTTACCGATCTGCAATTGCTTTGGCCATGAAATAATCTTCAGCTATGTATTGCGCAAATGCAATAAGTCCACCTGCCTGGTCCAGAATCTCTTTTCTCATCAAACAAGACATACCAGTAACACACTTGATACCAGTCACATTAGCAGAAATGTAAGACCTTGGATGGGAAGTCCCAAAATAAACCTAGGAAATGAAACAAAAAAACCTTGTTAGACAAATCTGTGGTTTACTTAGTTTTTACTTCCTTATCAAATAATTAACATGCAGTAAGGTGAAGGAAACCCCCATTTGGGGCGATTCTGCAGAAACAAGTATCTGCACGCTGTACTTTGCGGCAAAGCAGAACCCTCCAGGCATTCTTGTACGTGTTTGGGATACACCCCAGTCTCTCTCCAATTTACTATTGCGCTTTGTCTCAGGTATGACTCCCAGTTCTGCAGCAGTTCTTCCTTGCGTCTACAAAGTACACCCTGGGTGGTCAATATGGTTTTTTATAGGGATGACCTCTTCTGCAGCACTTTACAGAGTACTTTTTTCTGTCACAAATTGTCCCTCAGTGGAGGGGCTCAAAATCGAATCCTATCACAGTATTGTTAAGTATTTATGTAGCAAAGCAATTTTCTGCAGTGCTCCACAGAGTACACAGTCCCATTACTAACTATGCCTCACATAAAAACCTAAAGGACAACTGTTGCAAGAGGTATGTGGAGGCTGCCATATTTATTTCCTTTTAACAATACCAGTTGCCTGGCAGCCCTGCTGACCTATTTGGCAGCAGTAGTGTCTGCATAACACTAGAAACAAGCATGCAGCTAATCTTGTCAGAACTGACAATGTCAGAAACACCTGGTCTGCTGCATGTTTGTTCAGGGTCTATGGTTAAATGTATTAGAGGCAGAGGATCAAGAGGATGGTCAGACAACTGGTACTGCTTAAAAAGGAAATAAATATGGCAGGCTGGCAGCCTCAACATACCTCTTGCTACAGTTCTTTAATAAAGATTGTGTCCGCGCTGAGGTTTGCATCTAGTGCGTCAGGGGGAGACTGCCATCCATTATGCCACCAACAGCAGTGGATGGCAAACAAAGAATACAGCACTAGTATTATCTGAGGGGAGCTGGTTAGAGTTATATTCTTGGGTCCTAGTATAACGGTAACGTCCATTATAAACATCACTATTTTAAAATGCCACTTTATTTAAAAAAGTGTTGTCAAACTAATTTGTGATGAATCATCAGCTCTTTTAAAAAAGGAGACTTTAAAAATGTTCACCAGGGGCCATCAGTTTTGAATGGACAATGGCCTCAATTCACTAAGCTTTATCAAACAGTTTACTGAACGTTTGATAATTTATCTCATGGGTAAAATCTACTTTTGAATTCACTAAGGTGTTATAGATTTATCGATAAAACATTCAATAAATCTGTAACACCTCAGTGAATTCAAAATTAGATTTGACCCATGAGGTAAATGATCAAACGTTCGGTAAAGTGTTTGATAAAGCTTAGTGAATTGAGGCCATTGTCCTGAACTGTTCTATGTCATTACTACACTGCAAATTACATTGAAAATCAGTGCACACTATTCTTCTCATAAAAGCTACCGTAAGATTTACTAATAGCTGTGTTCCACGCATAATTGATATAAATATTAAAAACAGAACTGAGAGGACACCAGGAAGTTAGATCGACCAGATAGCATTTCATTTCTCTCAGCCGCCGCAGATACTGGTGCCATGCCCACAGCAGTTTGGCTTTACACCAAGCACTGAACTCCAAATCTCCTCAGTGAACTCTTGGTAGGAAAAATGGTTTTCAGGAGGTGAATTTATGGTCAAATTATGACAAGATACAAAAAGCCCCTGAATGATGCAGCAGAACAAGACCTCTTTAAAAATGGACTGATCCCAATAAATGAGTCACAAGAACATGAACCGGGCCCACTTTAGTTTTTTGATTTAAAGGAACGTTATCAAACCAAGTGTACTAAAAGGTCAACGTACAAATAATGTCTAAGTAGCTGTGTGAACACTTTCCAAGTTTTCATGTTAAATATCAGAGGCAAAAGTGGTGATTTGTTGTGTATACAAAATAAGAGGATTTTGTGAGCACTGGCATACAACATAGCACCTTTCTTGGCCCCCTCTCCCAAGCGATTTCTAAAAATCACTTTGGGTTAAACACAAAAAAAACCCCACTTCAGCATCAATTTAGCGATCCGTTATCTAAAGAAAATCTGCCAAATGACACAAAGTAAGCAGTAAAAACCACTATAAGGTTTTAACTGCTTTTTACTATTCAGAACTAAAATAATAAAAAAAAAAAAAAAAAAAAAAAAAAAAAAAAAACTTTGTGCAAAGCTTTTATGTAATTGGTAAGCTGCCCACACTGAGCTTGTGATGCAGGACAGGTATATCTGCATTACATCATTCTTTTAAAGCGAAGCAGATGATGGAATGTAGTATAGCAGATTGTAGGAGTCACAACACACCCACGCAGGCAGATTACCTCACACAACATAACTCCCATCTCTTATAGAAATAGTGCTGGGCACTGGTCTGTCACACTGATTTCAGCATACCTGCTCTAGTGTAGCAGCAAATCCTTGCCTGTCTGCTACATAAGGAAGCCCATGGACTAAGCCAACCTTTTCCGTCATCTGATTTGCCATGTCTGTGAGCGTGTCAGGTTTCACTGTGAGGAGACAGAGTTCCAAGTTAGGGAAGTCAGGGGAGTGCTATGTTAACGAGAACAAACAGTGCACAAGGCTCAGCATAAAAATAATCTGAACTAAAAGCCAAGGTGTATTTACCAAAGGAACAACATGAAACTCCTGATACTGTAAAATTGTGCAGAGACGGGATTCCTACATACGAAATATCCACTAGATGTTAAAAATAGGATGTGTCACATTTTACCAATATTAAGATAACAAGCACAAGACATAACGTATACTAAAGTTGTTTATGTAACTTTAAATGTGTGCTAGAAAAAAAAACTTCAAGCAAATATGGGACGTACAGAAATAAATTAGGATACTTACCTAGTCCGGAGGCTTACCATGTCCTCCTCGTCCTACCACTGCTGGCCAAGACCATCCTCTTGTTTGCAGCTGTGCTACATCTGAGTACAAGCGAGTCCAAACTGCACATGCACGAGTATAGTCCGCGCCTGTGCAGTAGCACAAAGCAGCTTGTGTATAGAGAGAAATAAAGCCATGCACAAACAGCTTCATGCTACTTCGCTGGCGCAGATCCTACTTGTGCATGTGCAGTACAGCTGCATGGCCAAGAGAGCACATTTGACAATCCCTTAAAACCTAGTTCCCCAACCCTGTCCTCAAGGCCCACCAACAGTGCATGTTTTGCAGAAAACCACAAACATGCACAGGTGAGCTAATTACTGTCTCAGCAGAGCTGATTAACCACCTCTGGATTTCCACAAAACATGCACTGTTGGTGGGCCTTGAGGACAGGGTTGGGGAGCACTGCCTTAGAGGACAACTGAAGTGAGAGGGATATGGAGGCTGCCATATTTTCTTTTAATAACATTAGTCTGTCTATCCTGCTGATCCTCTGCCTAATACTTTTAGCCACAGACCCTGAACAAGCATGCAACAGATCAGGAGTTCCTAACATTTTGTCAGATCTGACAAGATTAGCTGCATGCTAGTTTCTGGTGTGATTCAAACTATACTGCAGCCAAATAGATAAGCACAGCTGTTAGGCAATTAGTATGGTTTAAAAGAAATAAAATATGTCAGCCTCCATATACCTATCAGGGATGCTGAGGTAAGTCTCTGAACTATCCAGACTCTTCCAAAGTATCTCTTTTTTTAGGTTCACTTTAAAAAAAGGAGGCTTCGATTTATAAAATGAGGACCACCTGTTTTAAGATGCTGGCAAGTCACTACCAAGGTTTTCAATAGGAAAAAACTCCTCACTAGCCTAGTCTGTATTTATGGGTTTTCTAATCTACTGATCAGAACTGCATAAGGACAAGGAGTGAAATGAAACACTGTATAAAAAAAGAGTGAAGGAAAGAAACCGCAGCTGGAACATTTATTAAACAGGGATCACCACACAATGAGGCTAGTACAGGCACAGAGCTACAGATTTTGCTGTACATACCACATGAGACATGACAGAATTAAAAAATAAAATACCATAACTGCTTAAAATAGGGCACTGCCCAAAGAATAAAATGCACAAAACAAAAACAAACAAAAAAACACTTCACAACATAAAAAGCTACAAGTAGGAAAACACTTAGAGAAACCGTCTCTGCTAGAAGGAGCATCTTTACTCTTCCAGTACACACATGTGGGGATTAGACAACACCATTGTGTGTTTAACATTGTTTCAGACTACGATTGTTGTGTGTGTTTACAGTGGCCCACCGATCGATCCTGCTGGGGCATGGGGGTTCATTAAGGATCTGTCCTATTCGATAATTAACCCCTAATGCCCGAGCATGTCTGATTACAATGCTATTTTCTAAGACCCCTTCCCCGACAGAAGCCACTCCTCGTGTGCCAATTGCCAACCCTCTGCCACCCTCCATAGCGAAAGAGCACAACGCTAGCATCAAGTCTGTTAGGTACGGTTCTCATATTGTCACCTTAAAGGGGAACTGAAGAGAGAGGTATATGGAGGCTGTTATGCTTATTTCCTTTTAATCAATACCAGTTGCCTGGCAGCCCTGTCGGTCTATTTATCTGCAGTAGTATCTGAATAAAACCAGAAACAAGCATGCAGCTAGTCTTGTCAGATCTGACTTTAAAGTCTGAACCACTGAAACACCTGATCTGCTGTATGCTTGTTCAGGGGCTATGGCTAATAGTATTAGAGGCAGAGGATCAGCAGGGCTGCCAGGCAACTGGTATTGCTTAAAAGGAAATAAACATGACAGCCTCATACACCCCGCTCTTCAGTTCCCCTTTAAGGATCGTTTCCCGATCCCCGATGTGCAACAATTATCGGATGTGTGTACATAACTTCAGTCTAGCACAGGGCTGGGCAAACTTTGCGCGGCCTGGGCCACATGCTACGGACTGCAGGCCTCATTTCTAAATTTTTCCTCTTCTCCATCCCTTCCTGCAGAGTCCCAGGTAGAAGAATACGCAGGGTTAAAAACACACCACTTCCTGAGTTGGGTTTCCATGGCAACAGGGAGTCACGTGAGACGCGTCAAATACGCTGGCACTTTGATGGTGTGTCATGAGACGCCTTGTTGCCAAGTAGACACGACGCTGGAATCGGCAATAAGGTGGGTTTTAACCTCCTGTTATTGCCCACTCACAACTCTGCAGGGAGGGAAGGGGTGGAGAGAGGAATCCAGCCGACTGTTGGCGGGCCAAATGAAGCACACGTGGGCCGAATACTGCCCGTGAGCCATAGTTTGCCCAACGCTGGTCTAGCAGCAGCTAAAATAGATGTACTACATGACTATGAATGGGAGGGAGTACAATTTCTTTTCAGGTACAGGAGAATAAAAACAAAACTGAAATATATTTGAATATTAATGGTTTTTTGAGTAGAATTCTACTTTAGGGAAGAATGGTATGAATAACTTAGTGTATGCGTGTGTGATTCCTACTTTTTCAATATACAGCGGTTACAATTATTTGTCACTTTAATCAGGAAGAGGCTGTTGTCCTTGAGCACAGCAGGAATTAAGCATTGCAGGAAATGACCGTCATTAGAAAAGGAAGTTTTACAGGTGAATACATGAAGGCAGGCATCCAACAAAGCACACTATATATACAGGATGTGTCTCTAGTGGGCTCTCCCTTGTGACAAGCATCAAAAGGCCGAAGCCTGTATATAAGCTTGCTGTATGCACGCCTGCACAGCAATCTGCTCAACCAAGTCATAACATACACTAGGAGGATATGGAATAAACAGATCTTATCAAATTCCGTTGGCCTTAAAAAGGTTTATGAAAAGCACAGCAGAGACAGAATTGGTTCTATGGGGACTCCAACGATTGTATAAAAATAGAACAAACAAAGAGTTACCACAGTCATGCTGACTGCTGTCTAATCAAGCAATGGAAAATAGCCTATTTAGCCATACAGAATTATTATTTCATCCAGTTTTAAATTAAAAACATTACAAGATCAGTAAAAAAAAAAAAAAAAAAAAAAAAAATTCTCAGTGTGCTCTTGCCTCAGACATTTATGCATCAGATGATTGTCACAGTACAGATCATTACCAAAGGTATTTTCACTGCCTTACCTTTGATTCCACTATCGCAAATCCAGATAAGGTCATACTTTGCCATCTCATATCCAGGCATTAGATTATTTATCTTTGGGTTAATTCCAACCTTTCTGCCACCTACAAAGGAAACAAAATGAAATAATAAAATGACCCAGAGAGGTTTGGACTAATAAACCTACATCTTATTGAAAAATTTGGCAATGTATTTCTACAACGCTAAGCAGAGATCCTTATCCTATTCTGCAGTGCCTGTCAATGGTCTCACTGTACATTACAGTGTAATGGCCACAGGGAAAACATGCAAAGAATTTACTTCATATGAGTAAAAAAATAAAATAATAATCAAACTGATCTAAATGAATATGCAAGGTCTGCTGCAGGAAGCGTGCATGGAGTAGAACAAACATGTACTCACCAAGGGGTAATTACAATATATAAAGAGCGATGACCTTACTTCATAGCCAGGGGTGTCTATACGTAATCTATGTAATGTGGTGAAGATACATGGCTATACACTAGAATGTTCATATGCAAGGAAATAGACTTTATAAAAGGATTATATTCAATATTGTGTATTTTTATAGTGCTGACATCTACGCAGTGCTATACAGAATATATAAATTACCAACTATCCCTTCAGAGGATCTTACAATCAAATCACTACTATAGTCAGTCTTATAGCTTTACTGTAGGCTATGGTGTGTACACATGCTATATACAGTACTAAATTCAACCGAGGCCGTCATTCATGGCAACCTTGGCCAAGAATAAAGTGTGTGTATAGCTATCCCCAAACTTTAAGATTTTGAATGCTGAATTTTTAAACTACATTGACCACGGAGCACACAGTTTTCCTCCATGCCCCTCCCACCAGAAGTTGCTCCTTCATGTACATGCCATCGTTCCCCCTCCCTTACCTATACAAATAGAACATGACTTTACCACACTTGGCCCTCAAACTGTTACTTGAGGGATTGAATTCTGATCCCTTTGTGATACAACCAAATAAGACGAAGAACATCTAAATCACACTTTTCTACTGGTGGACTCAAAGCGCCAGAGCTGCAGCCAATCGGACACGCTTCATAGGCAGTAGCAGAGTTAGGGATTTTTGCCCAAGGTCTGCTCCTGAATAGATGCTGGCTTACAGGAAGAGCTGAGATTCAAACCCTGTATCAGAGGCTGAGCCCTTAACCATAACACTATCCAGCCACTGCACTAGTGTGTGCAAACGCACTTCCCTGTATGCACCGTAAGCCCAATTTTTGGGGGAACCAATTAGCTTATCTGTAACTTATCGGTTTTCAGGATATGGTAGGAAACAGGAGTGCCCGGAGTGCAAAACATAGGGAAAACATACTCCAAGTAAAGAGATTGCAGAGCAGTGTGTCAACAGGCTTAGGATGGCAAATCCTCCAAACCAGAAACAATTTGAAAGAAAGTCAAACTAGTTTTGCAGAATTCCTTATGAATGCTGACCTAGTGTGCCTCAGCGAATCAGAGCCAAAATATCTACAAGAGCCTTTGTGCCTGCCTCTCCCCAAGCTGTAGTACAAAAAGCCTTAAGCAGTAAAAATGAACAAGCAAATATATTTACGCCCCCTTGGGAACTGACCTACCGTAATACTGGGTATATATAGCATAGATCAATAAGGAGGAAAGGAAGAATGACAACTTAAAAAAAAAAAAAATTAGGGCACGTAAAAAGGATTTTAATAAGAAAGGCTGACAGCTCATAATGGAAGTATGTAGTAGTAGCTATGAAATATTCATTGATGGCAGGAAAAAGACAGCTTGATTAAGGCCAGGCAGTTTTGCTGGCGCTCAGCTGCTAGCGGGTCTCGTGGGCCAGTAATGTTTTGCTTGTTTGCCAAAATCCCTGGAAATGCAAACACTGCTGTGTGATGAATTTTGAAATAAGTCCGAGGAGTTTTTCCTTCCTCAGCATAACCTGCCAGGAAGTGAGCAGCCAGTACCAGTCTGTGTGTTATTAAGCGGGAAGAAGAAGAAGAAAAAAAAAAAAAAAAAAAAGTCTTGTGACAGATACACGGTGAGCAGATTCATTTCATATAATGGAGTTTCTCATAAGCAAGCCCTCCTCCCCCACACTCTTCCCATCTTTAAAGCAATAATGAAAACACAAAATTTGTCAGCAATTGCAGCTCCTCGAGCAGAGAAGGAAATCCTGGAATACGGATATCAGATATTGCGCACTAACAGCATTGCAGCAATTGCTTTTATAGTGTAGCCGTTTGCCTTGTATTAGATTACAAAGCACAGAGGAGAGATTTATGAACAAAGCTCATCTGTTATACATCCTGTCTACTTCAGCACTAAAGTATAGAATATCTAGTCACTAGGCTCCTTCATGCTTTTGCCAGTGAGCAAGTTATGTTACATAAAACAGAGCGTTACAGACATAAGCATACCTCAGCAACAGTCCATGCAGTCTGAAATCTAGGTCCTTGCATTCCCCATTCATTGCAAGGAGGGCAGTTTATAGTTATAATATCTTAAATTTAGCATGCCTGCTAACAGTCTGCAGGTACCTGGTAGATGGTCAAGGAGATGCAAGAAATTCAGGAGTAGATGCTATCTTATTAATATTAGCACAGCTTGAAAACTGAACAACCAACTGCAGCTGCTGTAGCATTTTATTGATCCATCTTCAAGCTGCATAAAGTAGTCATTTATTTGCACCAACTTGGAATTATTTGCATCCTATTGACCAGTTGTGGTGTCTGGCAAGCCAGTACATGTCATGCCAGCTACTCCAGCTAATAAAGGTGGAATGGGGTGTGTGGCAGCTGTAAACAACTCCTCCTAGAATTCACCACGGAGGTCCAGGTGACCCCCACCATGCACTTACACTGTGCAGATAGTAAACTTTTTACAGTGTGTGCTGATCATTCAAGTGGCTTCTACAATAGTATGTTGTCAGACTGACCTCCTTATCCCTTGCAGCTGTTTGTAGTACAAACATGGCGTATGGTAGAATGGGCTACTGATTATTTTTTTTTTAGTTCCACTTAAGTACACTAACGTTAAACAGCACTGCTGCAATCACTGCAACCTAAGCAGGGGAAGTGGCAATTGACTTGTCTGTAGCTTGTCTGGTTATACAAACATTGCCAAGCCATTCTACACCACTGCAGCACTATATAATAAGGATCCATGCCCTCTATAACAAGCAGCAGGGGAGAGCCCCACTGCCCAGCAGTGCTGACTGCAGCAAAGCAGGAGCTATTTAGGTACCCCACTTTACTCTTGCCCTAAAATTCCTCTGCCAAGCAAACCAAAATATTGGCCTTTGCTATAGATAATAAAACAAAAGTATGTCCTTCCTTACTACACTGGTAAGTAGAACTTTAGTTTTACAAATTGTTTGCTCAAAACTATTAAAAATTGCTGCTATTATTGGACAGAACTAAATGTAAGACAACAGTTTACAGCAAAATGAGAAAGTAATGGCGGGAGATTGAACGCTACCATCCATCCCTAACTTTTACACCTGGGAATAGCAATAGGGTGAAGCATGAAAGTCTAGTACGTCGTCTAATCATCTACCAGGATTTTGGTTACTAAATTACAGGCCATAAAAGCAATGCCGTTAGTATGTGCTGCCACCCAGCATCTCTATAGACCTTACCTGTAAACAAACTGGCATCCACGTTTGGATACTTTCCAAGTAGCTTTTTACATACATCCACTGCTGGATCATCAACATCTTGCACACAGAGGAGAATTTCAAACTGAAAAGAACCACAAAAGTGAACAGTTATGACATCAGTGATCACCATGGCTTGTTTGTACACGATGTTTACTTTAAAATAGCTTGAAGATTTAGACTAAAGTAAAACACTGTTTCAAAGCTTTGAATACCAATCGCTACAGTGGGTGCCTGTTGAAGGTTTACAAAAAAGGTGTTGGCATGAGATATTTTCTCCATACTTCCTAGTGTAATGCACCACTGAGGGAAATTTCTCCTTAGTTCCTCCCTGCACCAGACAGATTAAATTTTATTATATTTTTTTTTAAAGGAGTTCCATTTTAGTACATGTGCCCTTTGACTTTCTAGGCCATGCATTAAAGGACAACTGAAGCGAGAGGTATATGGACGCTGCCATATTTATTTCCTTTTAAGCAATAGTTGCCTGGCTGTCCTGCTAATCCTCTTCCTTGAATACTTTCAGCCATAGACCCTAAACAAGCATTCAGCAGATCAGGTGGCTGTATGCTTGTTCCAGGTGTTTGGATTTAGACGCTACTGCAGCCAAATAGATCGGGCAGAGCTGCCAGTAAACTAGTATTGCTTAAAAAGGAATTAAATATGGCAGCTTCCGACAAAATCCAAATAGTAGGTAATATACGGAGAGGGCCGGTTCACACTTGCAGTGGACTGTGAAGATTACAGAAAGCATTTTCTTTTAAATAAGTGCACATTTCCACTGGGCTGCTTCGCCCTTCCCGTGCTGATGCAAATTGGCACCAGTACCCCTTTGTCTTACAATTCAAGGCTATGGAGATGTGAATGCCTGCTGCGGAAAACTGCAGCATACATTATTTTGCCCGCTCATGAATCGGATACAGCCTACTGATTTGAAAGGGCTGTGATTCGGCATCCGAAATCGCATGCGGGAAAACCGCCATGAATTGCAGCTAATGCAAGTATTCAAAAGATAGAATTTTACTTTTCTCTACAGAAAATACAAAAAAATATGTTCTGAGCTGCTTTTCGGCATGAGTGGATAACCACTTCCATAGCAGTAAAGATCATTTTCACCAGTAAGTAAACATTTGACAATGTACATTTCCACCAGTACCACATTCTGATATACACTATAAGCTTAGTTATGCATAAATTCCAGTTTAAATCCACTCTGGCAGATTTGAACAAACAGGATGCCAGTTACTGTAATATTCATTTCTATAAAGGACCTGAACTATTGAAAATGTGGACTTTGGCATCTATACTTAGGAAAGGGTGTGTGTGTGTGTGTGTGTGTGTGTGTGTGTGTGTGTGTGTGTGTGTGTGTGTGTGTGTGTGTGTGTGTGTGTGTGTGTGTGTGTGTGTGTGTGTGTGTGTGTGTGTGTGTGTGTGTGTGTGTGTGTGTGTGTGTGTGTGTGTGTGTGTGTGTGTGTGTGTGTGTGTGTGTGTGTGTGTGTGTGTGTGTGTGTGTGTGTGTGTGTGTGTCTATGGTCAGTTGCTCTGGAAAACTACTCCAGTTTTGCTCTAACTCCTTGCACTTGTTTTGATAAATGAGCCACAAGGGCTTTGTTTCCAAGGCCTACTACATGATGCCAACTGTCATGTGTCTAGCTAAAAACAGAAGTGTAGCAGAGGAAAGAAATCCTAAGTAAATTGGCCAAATGTACTAAGGTAAAAAGGAAACTGCAATTCACAGTAATGGTCTCTTATTGATTGCTGCACTTTGTACATCATGACTGCTCTTAGTGTACTCTACTGAACCGTCCTGAAAGCCATCTCTCACTGCTGGCCAAAAAGCATAAGCATCTTTAACTATTGATTTATATACAGCAAGTTCCATTTTCAAGCAACGGTTATGGACGCAAATCTCTTATCTGTATGTAAGCCCTATGCTGTAATCCTTAGGAATCACAGAACACTGGAGATTTAAATATACCTTTGGAAGCCTCTTATAACCAGACAAGTAAACACCACATCAAGGACATGTACAGTAACAGCATCTACCTTTGTAGCGATAGGATCTTTAAACTAGATCTCCAAACAGATCACTGTCAATACAGTTTTCTCTCAATTCACAATCAATGGCATCCAATTTAATTGGCCCTAGTTTTATTCCAAGGTAATATAAACATGATTTTACATAGATTAATTAGATATTGTGATTGTATGTGCATATTTTGATCTATTAATGGTCTGCAAGAGTGCATTTAAAAACAAAAAACAAAAACACACCTTTCTGCACAGCGATTGGCCCTTGGAGGTTTTAATACAGGCCAGGGTTGTATTTTACAAATAGGCATGCAGTTCTCAAGGTAGCCAAACATCTAGCAATTCTGCATCGAGTGACTAAACTATCGACTTTATTGAGCAATCAACTACAGTGCATTGATTGAAAGTCGATTGACTAGGTGCCCACTAGCTACAAGCAAGATCCTATGTGATTCTGCTACACAATCGAACTAAACTATGTAGTGCCTCCATGCTCTCAAACCAAAAATCGATTCTGTGTTGATCGAAATCATGTGAAAGGTAGCCGATTCCTTTGCAATCTACCTATATCTTCCATCCTCTCCAATAGAGTACATTAAATTGGTAGATTTGCCCCAATGTCGCCCAATTTTCATCATTCGGGCAGGATGGTACATAATCGATCCACCCCCCCGATTCGATGAAATCGAATGGTCAATCGTACAGCAAAGTCACTAGCTGTATGGCTACCGTGATTCTGTACTGTACAGTGTAACCATATCAGCTTCCAGGCTTGTAGAAGGAGGGCTGCACCATGAGCCAATTAAGCTCTACCTCAGCAAATAGAGCAGTCAGCTTGATGCTGATCACACATTGATCAATCTCCACTGGAGGCGAGAAATGCATATATGGGATAGAAAAAAAAAAAAAAGGGGGGGGGGGGGAAGGGAACTTAAATGCCAGGCTTTAACTTTTTATAGTTCCATATTAAAATGCACTGCGTCATTTTTTATAATTTGCTAATTAGATTATGCTTTCATTTCTTAAGGCCTTGTTCATACCTAAAAACACAAGCGTTTTGGTGTGCTCCGTTTTTGGTAAAAGTGCTTTTCTAGGCGCTTTTCCAGAGCAGTTTTGTCATTCACTCCGTGGCGCAAGTCAGGAAGTGAACTCTTTGACCCGGAAAAGAATACAATATATTTCTTCTAAAAAAAACTCGAACGTGATCACCACATAAAGCAGCTTTGTGAGCATTTAGCGCTCTTCCTATACCTTCCATTTTTGGGGCGCTTTTGCTATAATGGTACAGGCACCGCTTTGCGGATGCAACGGTGTTGATATGAACCTTCTCAAAGATTCATTGCACAAACGTTTTGTGGGAGATTTTGAAAATCGCTTGCGCTGGAAAAAAAGGGCAACAAAACGCCCTTAGTGTGAACGAGCCCTAAAGGTGTGATCACTTCCTGAATACATGCCAGAAAGGAAAACCAGATGTTTAAAGATTTTACAAGAGCCCTGACTAGAGTTTAGCTTTACTGTCTTTACAAGAGCAAGTTTGCCGATATGTACAGTGTAAAATGTCATAGTAACAGTAACTATACTGATTTTTTTTTTTTACATTCAACGTGTACACTGCCGTGTGTGTGTGTGTGTGTGTAATGTCTTCACACTGATGTTTTATATTTAATGTGGTAATGGTCATGGCATAAGTAGTGATATTTTACAATCAGGTTATATATTGTCATAGCAATAGCGAGTATGCTGAAGCTTTTCATTCACTGTGGGAATAGAATTTTAATATCAGTAAAAAGGACCTAACTACTGGCAAGGGCAATAGCATAGCTACAGGTGTGAATGAACACAGATAGCTTGCACATAATCCTATTATCCTGCCTCCCTGCTGCAATCTATAAATACACTGCATATGAAGATGATGTGAGAAAATTACAGGTAACGTCAAGGTAACTCATCTCTAAGGAAGCGTGTGTGTGTCCCAGAGCTTAACCAGACAACATGTGAGCTCATCCTGACTTTGATTACCTTTTGTGAATCCTAGGTCGTAACTTCCTGAACTTTTGCTTACACACTTGCCAAACCTGTTCAGTTCAACAAAGATTGGTAATAAAGGACCTTGTGTTACGAGAAAAACTTGATGCATAGCAACACTTCCTCATTGTAGTGTGTCCTTATTGTGACTTCGATGCCTGATAGTCTTTCCAGGCAACAGGCTTACGACAACTTCAATTCTATTATAAGTGACCATTTCGTAAAATTAGTCCAGGGACTATATGTTTGACAGAACACCATTTGAATTGTGCTAAAGCTTTTGTATAGAAAAACACACACACCCCTAAACACTACTGTTTTTGCAAAGCAAAAAGTAAACTACCGGCAACCCCAGTCCATAGAGCATGAGCAACTGGCAAGTTACTTTCTCACACCAATTCAGTCTGAAACACTGCTCCTTTAGCTGAAGCCACACCTCTCTGGCGAAGGGTGAGAGGAGAGTAAACACATCTGGATGTTGCCAATGAGGAGATTATGTTAAAAGGTACTTTCCTTTTTTAATTTAGTAAGATACACATTAGTTTCTATTGAAGGCTAGTTTCACACTAGTAAAGAGAATTGCAACCGAGTGTAAATGTCACAGCACACAAATATGCTTCACTGCAGGTGTAAACACGCACATCATTCGGTAGCACACAGTATGCCTCGTATTATTCTAACATTCTGTCGCACTACTCTGCTAAATGTGAGTGCTTGTAACATTACATTATAATCACATATGTCCTACGCAACAGGTCAGTGTGAAAGTCTTGCACAACTTTGAGGGCCCGTTTCCACTATCGCGAATCCGCATGCGGGCAACGCATGCGGATCCGGACAGTCAGTAGAAGTGGATGGGACTGTTTCCACTTGTGCGTTTCCCCGCACGTTTTTCTGTGCAGAAAAAATCTGCAGGGTAGGGGCCTCAGAATTCGCCTGCGTGTGGAATGCAGGCGAATCGCACACAATGTATTTAATAGGGAAATCGCATGCGTTTTCCCCATGCGTTTTTTGCCGCGATTTCGCATGCGATTTCGCATAGGTACCCATGTTAATTCACACAGGCAGTGACATGGTTAAAATCGCATACAGCCTTACCTATGCGAAATCGCATGCGAAATCGCGGCAAAAAACGCATGCGGAATCGCACCCGCATGCGATTTGCCTGCGGTGATTCGCCGGCGATTTCGTAACGCTACAGTGGAAACGGGCCCTGATGCAGAATTCATGAAACCAATGTTCTATTAAATGCAATGCTAATCTCTCTCTCTCTCTCTCTCTCTCTCTCTCTCTAAAACAAGCTTCTGTAGAAAAGCTTAGGGGGGCCTTTCACATAGGCGCACTGCAGTGCGGCATTTTGATGCAGCCTAATGCTAGGGCAATGAAAGTCTGAGGTAGTTCACATGGGCAATCTAACAAGAGCGCATACCTACATTACCGTACGCCTCCAGCGGCGGACCGGAAGGCACGTAACTCTATGGTGATGCGTATATTTTAAAATGCCCGCCGCAAGTTTTACACGTCGCACATAAGCAGAAGCGTATTTTGGCAATACGCTTCCGTGAGAGTGATCAATTCGGCCACAGGAAGTGAGCGTCACTTCCTGCTTGGCCTGCTGCCAGACAGGGATTACCATGTACTAACGCGGTAATCTTGAAGGCCTATTTTTGGCAGTGTGGTGCAGTCCCTGGACTGCACCGCTACCGCCAATATGTAGTATCAAACTGGCCATAATAAACTTGCAGTCTGTAAATGTGTTTTCTTGATGTATGGAAACTTGTTAAAAGCTCTGGGACCCCCCAAAATCAATCTGGCAGTGAAAGCTTGACAACAAAATGGGTTAAAGAAACTCATTTTCAGCCTTATTTCTTCTATCCTATAAATTCCTATACCTGTTCAAATGTGGTCTGGATTACTGCAGCCTTTTCTAGTTGCACTGTCTCTGTAATAGAGCTAATCTTTTCTTGTCAAGGCTTGTCGAGACAAAAAGTGCCGGCTGCTTACCTGGTAGCAGTGTTCCGGCGAGTCCTCCAGGACGGCCCCTCCTGAGATTGTGTAAGTCCCCCCTCCCAAATCGGAAACACCTTAAGAGAATTAAAATAATTAATTGATGCAGTATAAATCCCACCTCCTCACAATCTCCCACAGTTTATGCAAAGAGAAGAATAACGAACCACACTCCCCTTATAAATAAAAGGTAAAAGTCAGGGTTGGGAACTAGGCGGCCGTCCTGGAGGACTCGCCGGAACACTGCTACCAGGTAAGCAGCCGGCACTTCCTCCCTTCGTCCTCCAGGACGGCCCCTCCTGAGATTTAGCGAGAAATTTATCCTAGGGTGGGATGACTGCTTGCAGAACTTTACGACCAAAAGACTGGTCTTGAATGGAGAGGAGTTTAACTCCGTAATGCTTAACGAATGTCGAATGCCTGGACCATGTGGCAGCCCGACAATCTGTTCCAAAGAGACTCCAGACCTTTCTGCCCATGACGTCGATAAAGATCTGGTCGAGTGTGCTGTAATATGAGCAGGTGCTATTACCTGAGCTTCTGAGTAAGCAAGAGTAATAACCTCCTTAATCCATCTAGACACCGTAGCTATAGAAACCTGAACTCCTGTTCTAGAACCTCCGAAAGCTATCAGAAGGTTAGCTGAATTTCTCCAGTCCTTGGTTCTTCCCAATGGGACATGAAGTCTAAGATGCAATATAAGTACCACCTCATTCTACCTATCCTGAGTGCATTGAATATTACCTTGAATCAGTAGGAGATTTAGCAATGGATTTAGGTGGGTATATCCATTTGTGGAGGCTACGTGGAAAACCAATTACCGGTAACCATACTTTTTGGGTTCTGCTTGCCTCCACCATAGGTGACCAATGAGAGTTAGAATATAACCTCTTCTCAGGATAGGACCACTTCAAGGATTGATTTCTTGGTAGATCCAAAACGATAGAGCTTTATGAATGTGACATAAGAGGCCCATGCGGTAGCTTCACCCTCATATCCAGTGAGCTTAATTTCCCTCTTTTTTAATTGAGAAATTAGCACATAAGGAAAAGATAAAGATTCTCTGATCCTTGTGGAAATCAGACCTAAGTTTCGCAGAAATAAGAGCGGTAACCTGAAATCAATTCTATTCTTCAGGACAGACATGGATGGTGGTTAAATGTATAGGGCCTGTATTTCTCCAATACACCTGGCCGCCGCTGTCACCACCAACAAACATCTAAGGACTAAGTCTGTATAGTGATAGCCTTACTAATTCAGACGAATGACAGCCTCACTTTAGGATGAGCAGACTGTTGGAATGTAAGTATACTTGAATTCTAGTCTCAGGTACTGAAGTCTAGAAAAGACTTGAGATACAGGGTCTCTTTAAGCAGAGTTTCTCGGAGAGAAATGATAGTCATGTACCAGGAACATCTTCCTGGTGGAAGACCACATAATGGGTTATCAGGTCTAACTGCCCCCGACAGACGACGGACACCGTAAACAAAGCCGATATTTACAAAACATTGCATTCTTTGTAACTAGGTTATAAAGAAATGGCTTATTAATTAATAAGGTGGGTCTGGGTCACATGCCCATGCCAACACAAGATGCTTAATAAAGCCCTTTGAAAGGTAAAGAAGGCTGTCTCCGCTCTATCTCCTGTATGCGGATGAGTTTCTGGTGCTGGAGCAAAAGGTGTGTGGTGCTGTTGCCAATGGCAACCAGCATATAAATTCTTACACAGACCATGCCTTCAGATATCGAGAGGCCACTATAAAATGGCCTGACCCTGCTTCACAAAGATCATCCAAGATCTGCAAGAACAATGGCACCTTTACCAAAGGTTGGGCTACAGCAGATGCCAAACCTGTTTTGGTCAGTCTGACGCAAAAAGAATACCTGTGGTCTGATCCTACATCCCTTTTCGCAGTACCCCTCAAGGGGGAAAAAACAAAAACGTATGCTCCCCCCAGTGCCGCAAAAAAAGTGTTCACACACAAAAAAAAAAAAAAAAAAACAACATTGTTCCAAGCAGAAAACAGGTAGCTGCAAATTGTCAAACATATTTGTTCGGATGCCAGTTCTGAGATGGTTGTTTGCAACTCAACCTACATGCTAGAATAATATCCCTTCCTTTGAGATAAGCTGATCTCAAGGAAGTACCTTGTTCACTGCCCAGCAGAATGTCTGAGCATAGGAAGTTTAAGATTATGGGTGGACTATAAATCCCCCTTGTTAGTTTAAATTGAGTCACAAGTGTAATTCCCAGTGTGAAGATTCACAAATCTGTTTTCCAACCGATTCTCTCATTTCTGGAGAGTACTCCAGACTGCCAGTAGATTAAAGAGAATATTTTCTCCAGTGAAGCACACCTGTCATGCATCTAATTAAGATTCAGATGCCCTGTACAACTCCAGAGTCTTGCATCTGTCGTAATAACGAATGGATTTTATAATCCATTCGATTGCAGATTTGGTTGAGAAGTCCATTTTTAGGGAGAGTGTCACTGGATCTGACATCCAGATCGATTTCTCTATCCAACCACTGACATAGAATTGCTGTTTGAAATATTTTGTAGACAGCTTGTGCATAAGCAACAGCTGGAATACAGGCAAAATGAAAGACATAGCTTGTCTGTGACCGCCTTTGCTCTGAAAAACTATCAGAGTGTTTTTGATCCAATCCTTTCTGCAGATTCATCCTAAATACTCTACAGTTGTAAAACAACCTGCATATTATCTTAGGTCTTCCTTCATTTTCACAGCTAGGTAAAGCTAGAAAATATCTTCTGTATACTCAGATTGCTGCTATTAAAATCATTCTTTCATAAAGATCCTGGGAACACTTGTAACCCATCAATGAAGTACTCAGGACTGCAAATGAAAAAGACTTGTGATTGAATCCTGAATTGCTGCCTCAGCATTTATGTTGCGCTTCTGTCCCGACGGACGGAAGGCGTCTGAGCTGCAGCCATTAAGGTACGCTCAGTAGGCAGTTCCAAAGAGCCTCGCCCAAGGACTCCTTACCGAACAGGTGTAGGCTTTCTGAACAGGGAGAGCTAAGGTACTAATCCCAGTCCCCAGTGTCAGAGGTAGAGCCCTTAACCACCACACTCCCACTGTCACTTTAAACATTTTTTTTTTTTTTTTTTAAACAAACTTGCCATTAGAATAACTTATGCATCAACCTTGCATCTATTTATATGCAAAAAAAAGTGTTGCAATTGAAATGTCTATGTGCAGAATCCCTGCACATAATTAAGTAAAAACACATCTGCTAATAGCTTGACTCCTGTGCATATTCCCTGCACAAAATTATCTTCTGAAAGCACACCTGCTACCAGCATCATTATCTGAAAAGAGCACTTGCTATTGCAAACAGAATGTCTGTGTATAATTATTACACACCATTGTTATCTGAAAATTAGCTTTGCAAACTAAAGGTTTCTGTTGCATGTAATTCTGCATTGCATTCAGAACCCTGCATTCAGACTATGTGCCAATCCCTGAATATAATATCTGAAATACACCATTGCATTCAGAATATCCATGTGCCAAGTCCTGCACATAATTATCTGATAAGTAGCATTGCATTCAGGATCTGTAAAGCACACCTGCTGGCAGATAAACTAAGCATGCATGTAATTGTCTGAAAATGTATGCACACAAATCATTAACAGAAAACCCAAACTTGTTGTAACATTTGTGCACAATTCATTACATGAAAGTATAACTGCTTTCAGAATATTATGGCCAACCAAAATATGTATGCATGTATTTGCATAATCCGCACCACACCATTCATTGTAATCAGCCATGCTTCAATCAAAATACTCAATCCCTGATTGTGGAAAAATCTACTTTGAGAACCAGATTTAAATGATTACAACAATCAAGCAATTGATTATGTATATGGCTGCTCCCCTGTGGTATGAACGCTTGAATTTGAGGGAATTGCCAGAACTAAAAGGTGTAGCCTGCATAGGGCAAGAGGGTAAAGCTGCCCTGAAAGCTGAGAAAGTTGTAGCCATTTCCTGTTTCATGGGTTTCATCAGGTCAAATAAAGCTACTGTGGTACTTTCAGGTCTAGGAGCATAAGACTTAGACTTGATATAACTGACCAAACAAAGTCTTAAGCAGGCCATACACTGGCCCGATTTGCGCCCGTTTCGACAGCAGATTCGATCACTGGGATCGAATCTGCTGCCAATCGTTCACGCTACACGCCGAATTTCGATCCATTTCGTCCGATCCCGTCGATCGTGCCGTGCGGAAAATAACCGTCGATCGCCCGCGGGTAAAGAGCGCATCGCTAGCGGCGTTCGAGTGCCCGACGACCGACGCAATAGAGCCCGCATACATTACCTGCTCCGCCGGCGCGACTGCAGTCTCCCGGTCACCGCTGCTCCGTCTGCGCTCTGGTCTCCAGGTCCGGCATGCCTCACTTCTTCTAGCCCGGCAGGAAGTTTAAACAGTAGAGCGCCCTCTACTGTTTAAACTTCCTGCCGGGCTAGAAGAAGTGAGGCATGCCGGATCTGGAGACCAGAGCGCAGACAGAGCAGCGGTGACCGGGAGACTGCAGTCGCGCCGGCGGAGCAGGTAATGTATGCGGGCGGGCGGGGGCAGCAGCAGCAGTACCACCACAACAGATTGTGAACGGTTTCAGGCTGAAATCGGTTCACAATCTGTTTGCTGTAAAGGTAGCCATACGATCCCTCTCTGATCAGATTCGATCAGAGAGGGATCTATCTGTTGGTCGAATCTGATGGCAAATCGACCAGTGTATGGCCACCTTTAGAGGTTCCTTCAGGCAACTCCACATTTAGTACATCAGCTAGACTTCAAAGTGCTTTTGAGTTTCTGTAGTACTCAAACACCAAGAGTCTTACTAACATGTACCCATTAACAATATGACAGGAGTCTGCAATAAACACTGCAATGTGTTTGCTTACCGGTGGATGTGACCTGACTGCTCAGTTTCACCAGTTGCAGCACTCTCCTGAGCTTCTGTGGTGGGCCCACTTGACTGCACCATGACCCCCTCAGAGCTGTAGCGTCTGCGTGTATAGCGTGGCCATGGCGGTTTACAAAACTCGCACTTTCAGCCGTCTAACACGATCAGTACGCATGACGTTTTATGCATGACGCAGTACGCACCACGCGCTCACGCGTATCCAATGATGCATACATGCGACCTATCATGCAAACTTACGTCATATTCGGGCATGCGGAAAATCCGGCATCTCTGCTTACCGCCGCCATGCCCGCAGAAAGTATAATGAAGAGAGGGAACCTCTCCAGTCCCCTTCATTCAAAATAGGAAAAAACAGGTAACCACCTGCTTAGCTTCCTATTCTAGGCCGCACACCAGTAACAAGCCTAAATTATACTTTACAAAAAAAATAAAAAAAACAAAGAAAAAACAATAAAAATGGTGCAGCAGGTGCCAACAGGCTCCCCTACTGAAAGGAACAACCTTCCCTGGTGCTTCCGTGGTGAGGTCTGGGAAACAAACAAAAAACTGTGGGAGATTGTGAGGAGGTGGGATTTATACTGCATCAATTAATTATTTTAATTCTCTTAAGGTGTTTCCGATTTGGGAGGGGGGACTTACACAATCTCAGGAGGGGCCGTCCTGGAGGACGAAGGGAGGAAGAGTAAATGCACTCTTTGCTGTGATAGGGAGAAGTTATGCACGCCCCCTGCAGGCTCTCCTGTGTGTACATGAGTCACAGGCTTGTCTCTGCAAGGCTTGTGGAGCTGAGACATTTCAAACAGCTGTGAGTGCAGAGAGATCAGTGCTGAGCTCAGACAAGCAGCTAAGGCAACACGTGGGAGTAACATTCCAGCAATCAAGTCACATTTCAGAGGAGCTTCTGCAAAGGGGCACCTGCTCTGATGATGTATTTCTTGTTTGGCTGCCATCTTCATGGTTTACAAAAACAATTACTAAAACCGTGATTTTATCACTAGGAAAGCAGCGGGAGCAGCGAAAATGTCACAGAGGGGGCTAGGAGAAGACAACAAACAGGCTGGTACGTTTATGTACGATTTTCACAGTACAGATTCTCTTTAAAGAGTACCTAAATAGTTTGCTTTAAACCTAATAAGATAGATAGATGAGATATATATATATACAGTGTTCTCCCCAGGCTCTTTTAGCCGGGTGCTCCACCCGGCTAGATTTGGTGACCACCCGGCTGTCATCGGCTCACCTCCTCCCCTCCTCCTATGTTGTAAGCAGAGTTGCCCTGCATTTTCATCTCGACCCACCTGCCTACTTTTTCTTGCCAGCCGGCTACTATTTCATGCCACCCGGCTGGAAAATAATTCTGGGGAGAACACTGATATAGATATATAGATATATAGATATATAGATATATAGATATATAGATATATAGATATATAGATATATATACACACACATACATATAATAGAGTGTGACCCCCCAGGGTCCGTATTCCACATATGGTATTGAAATCCCAGCCCCCAGTGTGACATTGGGCCAGGGGCTTTCCCCCCCCCCCCCCCCCCCAAACCATAGGTGCAAAGGATGCTGGGGAATTGAGGTCATAACTCCACCCCTCATGTCCATGTGATCTAATCTAGGCAGACAGACATCTGAAATAATTATAGCAGACAGACATAAGATAGGCTGCTGCAGTTTTCTTGTCTTTTCTCTGTACTACAGTTTATGAAAAGAGAAGTAATTTGATACAGGAAAGCAGACAGAAAGGGATGGAGGGGCAGGGGAGTTAACCAGGCTGAAGGAGGGCACAATGCTTTCAGCTTCAGGAGGAATAAGGAAGTGCTACCTATATATGTGAGTCTGTTCTATCCAATATGATAGTCCAGATGTAAACTTTATATGTTCATCTAACTGTACAGTGTCCAGACTGCATATATGTATTGCCATTCATACCTTTTTTGGCTGGAGGTGGTCTATAACCACTTCACCCCAAAGCAGTTTTTACCCTAACGGACAAGAGCTCTTTTCACCTTTCAGTGCTGATCCCTTTCATTTGCCAATAGCTTAATCACTACTAACCACAATGAAATGATCTTTACCTTGTTTTTTTTCATCACCAATTGGGCTTTTTGGGGTTGATATTTTTTTTCAGTAATTGCTTTATTTTCTATGCATTTTAACCACTTGAGGACCGTGGGCTTTACCCCCCTTAAGGACCAGGCACTTTTTTTCCCATTCAGACCACTGCAGCTTTCACGGTTTATTGCTCGCTCATACAACCTACCACCTAAATGAATTTTGGCTCCTTTTCTTGTCACTAATAAAGCTTTCTTTTGGTGCCATTTGATTGCTGCTGCGATTTTTACTTATTATATTCATCAAAAAAGACATGAATTTTGTAAAAAAAAAAATGATTTTTTTAACTTTCTGTGCTGACATTTTTCAAATAAAGTAAAATTTCTGTATACATGCAGCATGAAAAATGTGGACAAACTTTTTTTTTTTATCAAAAACAACACCCATTCAGTGTATATTTATTGGTTTGGGTAAAAGTTATAGCGTTTACAAACTATGGTGCAAAAAGTGAATTTTCCCATTTTCCAGCATCTCTGACTTTTCTGACCACCTGACATGTTTCATGAGGGGCTAGAATTCCAAGATAGTATAAATACCCCCCAAATGACCCCATTTTGGAAAGAAGACATCCCAAAGTATTCACTGAGAGGCATAGTGAGGTCATAGAAGATATTTTTTGTCACAAGTAAGCGGAAAATGACACTTTGTGACAAAAAAAATAAAATAAAAAAAAAGTGAAATCTGCCACGGACTCACTATGCTCCTCTCTGAATACCTTGAAGTGTCTACTTTCCAAAATGGGGTCATTTGTGGGGTGTTTACTGTCCTGACATTTTGGGGGGTGCTAAATTGTAAGCACCCCTGTAAAGCCTAAAGGTGCTCATTGGACTTTGGGCCCCTTAGCGCAGTTAGGCTACAAAAAAGTGCCACACGTGGTATTGCCGTACTCAGGAGAAGTAGTATAATGTGTTTTGGGGTGTATTTTTACACATACCCATGCTGGGTGGGAGAAATATATCTCTGTAAATGACGATTTTTTATTTTTTTTTTAACACACAATGGTCCATTTACAGAGAGATTTCTCCCACCCAGCATGGGTATGTGTAAAAATACACCCCAAAACACATACTACTTTTCCTGAGTACGGCGGTACCACATGTGTGACACTTTTTTGCAGTCTCGGTGTGCGTTAAGGGGCCCAACGTCCTATTCACAGGTCAATTTGAGGCATTTGTTTTCTAGACTACTCCTCACGGTTTAGGGCCCCTAAAATGCCAGGGCAGTATAGGAACCCCACAAGTGACCCCATTTTAGAAAGAAGACACCCCAAGGTATTCAGTTAGGTGTACGGCAAGTTCATAGAAGATTATTTTTTGTCACAAGTTAGTGAAAAATGACACTTTGTGAAAAAAAAAAAAATCAATTTCCGCTAACTTTTGACAAAAAATAAAATCTATGAACTTGTCATACACCTAACACAATACCTTTCGGTGTCTTTCTAAAATGGGGTCACTTGTGGGGTTCCTATACCGCCCTGGCATTTTACGGGCCCAAAACCGTGAGTAGTCTGGAAACCAAATGTCTCAAAATGACTGTTCAGGGGTATAAGCATCTGCAAATTTTGATGACAGGTGGTTTATGAGGGGGCGAATTTTGTGGAACCGGTCATAAGCAGGGTGGCCTTTTAGATGACAGGTTGTATTGGGCCTGATCTGATGGATAGGAGTGCTGGGGGGGGGGGGGGGGGTGACAGGAGGTGATTGATGGGTGTCTCAGAGGGTGGTTGGAGGGGAAAATAGATGCAATCAATGCACTGGGGAGGTGATCGGAAGGGGTCTGAGGGGGATCTGAGGGTTTGGCCGAGTGATCAGGAGCCCACACGGGGCAAATTAGGGCCTGATCTGTTGGGTAGGTGTGCTAGGGGGTGACAGGAAGTGATTGATGGGTGTCTCAAGGTGTGATTAGAGGGGGGGGGGAATAGATGCAAGCAATGCACTGGCGAGGTGATCAGGGCTGGGGTCTGAGGGCATTCTGAGGGTGTGGGCGGGTGATTGAGTGCCCTAGGGGCAGATAGGGGTCTAATCTGATAGGTAGCAGTGACAGGGGGTGATTTATGGGTAATTAGTGGGTGTTTGGAGGAGAGAACAGATGTAAACACTGCACTTGGGAGGTGATCTGATGTCGGATCTGCGGGCGATCTATTGGTGTGGGTGGGTGATCAGATTGCCCGCAAGGGGCAGGTTAGGGGCTGATTGATGGGTGGCAGTGACAGGGGGTGATTGACAGGTGATCAAGGGGATAGATGCATACAGTACACAGGGGGTGGGAGGGGAATCTGAGGGGTGGGGGGGGTGATCAGGAGGGAGCAGGGGGCAGTTTAGGGAATAAAAAAAAAAAAAAAAAAAAAATAAAATTTCGTTGACAGTGACAGGGAGTGATTGATGGGTGATTAGGGGGGGGGGGGGTGATTGGGTGCAAACAGTGGTCTGGGGGGTGGGCCTGAGGGGTGCTGTGGGCGATCAGGGGGGGGGGGGGAAATCAGTGTGCTTGGGTGCAGACTAGGGTGGCTGTAGCCTGCCCTGGTGGTCCCTCGGACACTGGGACCACCAGGGCAGGAGGCAGCCTGTACAATACACTTTGTATACATTACAAAGTGTATTATACACTTTGTATGTGGCGATCCGGGTGCTAGTAACCCGCCGGTGCTTCCGAATGGCCGGCGGGTTACAGCGCGAAGGGGCGGAGCCAGACCCCGGCGGAGGATCGCGTCACGGATGACGCGATCGCTCCGCCCATGCCCCTACAAGGACCGCCGCCTCTGTGCATGCGGCGGTCCTTGCGGGATCCACTTTCCGGCCGCCCCTGTGCAGTGGGCGGTCGGTAAGTGGTTAAAGGGAAAAACACCAATTCTCCAATTTCATCCCCTATAGTTTTAATATAAACACTGATACTGTGCATAAAACCCACACAGCCCAGGTATTTTCTCTCCCTGCTAGAGTAAGTAGCTGTACAAGGCAGGAAATCTTGTTATTTTCCACGCCTGCAACAAATGAGTGCCATAGAGCAGCAAGGAAACTGTTAGCATGTTCAAATAATAGTGGAGGAATGGGGCAAATGTGTGCTAGGTATGTAGTATGAAATAACGTATTAAAGCATTGTAGTATGTAGGGTAGCACTGAAGGAATTGCTTATTTCTAGGTAAGGTGGACTTTCAAACGACGATCGTTTAAAAAAAAAATCCAACGATCATTAAGTCAAACGATGGACGAGCTAGATCATTACAAACGAAAGATCTGCCTTGGCGGATTTTTTTAAACGATCGTTTGCAAAAGTAGTACATCGTTAGAAAACGGTCGTTCGTACTAGGCTTGACATGCGCATTTCGTTATATCTCCATAAAACTTTTATGCGCAAGCGCAACAGTTGCTTTTCACGATGTAACGTTCGTTCTATGAATGTGTCCTGTGACACGTTAATGGCTACATGATTATACCATAATTGTCATTTTAACAGGACAGAGTGTATTTTTGTATGTTTCGTCAACGCTATATTATGGAAATGCTCTACCTACAGTATGAAATCTTGTACTGTAATGTAATATACTTAACATTAGTTTTACAGTGTAACGTACGTTTTGAACAGTTCGTTACGTGCGGAACTTGCTAGGATGTCACTTCCAGGAACAGTATGTGACGTTGTTCCGGATCGTTCGTTAAACAATCAGATCGTTACACGACTTTAAAAGCTAACTTTACTTAGGTCGTTCTTTCGTCAATTAAAAGATCGTTCGTCGTTCACAACGAACAATCATTGTCGTATGTGTATACGTAGCTTAGGGGTAGGATAAATGTAAGGTGCAATGAATAGTTTAAAGCACATCTGAAGTGAGAGGCTGACATTTCCATATAAACAATGCAAATTACCTAGTTTCCTGCTGATCATCTGCCTTGAATAGTTTAGCCACAGACCCAAAACAAGTACGCAGATCAGATGCTCTGACCCAAGTCTGACACTATTAGCCGCATGCTTGTTTCAGGTCTGTGATTTAGACACTAATGCAGCCAAAGAAATTAGCAGGACTGCCAGGCAACTGGTACTGTTTAAAAGGAAATAAGGCATCCACCATATCCCTCTCCCTTCAGGTTCCCTTTAAAGAAGTAGGCAAATAACTCACACAAACTCAGGGTACACCTGAGCTCAGAGTACACTACAAATGCAGCTGCTTATCACAATGTTCTGCTGTTGTGGGCACATCATTGACATTATAAACATTAGTATGAATGAAGTTTTCCTATGTGAATTCTTTGCTCTAGTTAAATAGCATGCTAGAGATCTGCATCATCACACAAAGACTATTAACTGAGTTTCACTAGTTAAATGGGAAGTGGTGCTGTGCTTTCCTCAGAAACGTACAATCAGATAACCGAGGTTTCAGCTCAAAATAAAAAGTAGCATGACAGGGGGCTGAGAGGAAAACTTCCTGGCTAATGTAAAACTGAGGACAACTGCTCAGTTGAGCAGTCACAGAATTAAGAGAACTTGTTAGTCATCCTTACATAAAACACAACATAGTACTCCTCTACGGACAGCGGAACAAAGGATGCTATAACAAAAAAAAACAAGCAAACAAAAAAAAAAAAAAAAATCATATACAGAGCACAATAAGTATATACTGTGCAGAGCAAACATTTGTTGAAGGAATTACGGTAGCATTTTGCTTTAATAGAGTCCTAGATTTTCCTCACAAACAGAAAATCTGACTAATCTGACTAATTCTTTAACCAGTTCACCCCCAAGGGTTTTTATCCTAACGGACCAGAGCAATTTTCAGTTGTCAGTGCTCCTCCCTTTTATTCCCTAATAACTTTATTACTACTTATCACAAGAAAATAATCTATACCTCGTTTTTTTCGCCACCAATTAGGCTTTCTGTGGATAGTACAATTTGCTAAGAATTTTTTTATTCTAAATGCATTTTAATGAGAAAAACAGAAAAAAAAAAAAAGAAAAAAAAAAAATTCTCAGTTTTCAGCCATTATAGTTTTAAAATTAAACATTCTCCCGTGGATAAAACAAACACGATTTGCCCAGTGGTCCCGATTATTAAACCGTTTAAATTATGTCCCTATCACAATGTATGGCGGCAGTATATTATTTTGAAATGTTAAGTGTTATTTTTCTGTTCTTTTTTTTTTGTTCTGGCCATAATTACAAGCCCCTATGTAATTAAAACTTTTTCCCCTATAAAATATAGAATAAAAAAGCTGAGTCCCTAAGGCAACCATTTATTTATTTTAAGCAGATTTTTTTTTTTACAAGTGTAATTTTATTAATGATGTGTATATACTTGAAAATGTATGTATTTTGTAGGTGTAATACTTTTTGGCCACAAGATGGCGCTAGTGAATACTCGTTATAGGAAGTGTTCACTTCCTGTTTTTGTGAATGGACATAGCCGCTGTTCGCGGTCACGTCCATTCACTCCAGGCACTGTGATTGGGTAGAGGACCGTTCGGTCTTCTTCCCCAATCACCCAGCACGGGATCCCGATGGAAACAGCGGCGGTAGCGGCATGCACATGGCGGTAGCAGCGGCGGGAATGCGCGACGTATTAAAACGTCATGTTGCCGTTAATAGCGGTAAGTATGACATTTTAATACGATAGGATGTCGGTAAATGGTTAATGGCAAAGAAAACATACAAAACAGTAAATGTTGTACATGCAAGATCACATTACTAGCCAACAATAGCATTACAGGCACCTTAAAACTAGTATAAACAGGTTTTCTAAAAGGTTTCCTTTTTTATGAATAAAGGCATAATTCAGCCACAATTTGAGTTCTGCTACCCAGACCAGACATTCAGTATAATTTATGAGGCAGAATTTTGGACAAAGGTTGCAAGGCCTGAACACTATTTTGAGGCTGGATTGGGCCCCAAGAACACGGCAGTAGAACACTGGACACAGAAGTGTGGGCTGGGAGCAGATGAACAAGAGCCGGTGGCTGAAATGAGACAATATCTGTGAGTATAAAAGAGCCAGTATCCCGACCACACTGCGTAATCATAAAAGCTGGTTTGCTGGATTCATTAAAACAGTGACTATAAGAAGTGCTGTATGTCCCACATTAGTACAGCTATGTATACTATACTAAGTGAGAACTTTTTTTTTTGTTCAATGCACAAAAAAAAAAATTAAAAATGTGAGAAATGGGATAGGAACGAAGATTACAATCTGTGCAATTACAAGAAAGAGGATGGGAGTACTTAAAGCAGTAGGATCAGCCATACTATGCCAGGGAAAAAAAAAAAAAAAAAACATATATAAGTAGATAAATACTTGATCTACTTACATAACACATGTATTATACTGTCCACGTTTTGACTTCAGTGAATGTTATATAGTAAATGACGAGAATTCTGTTAGTGGTGGGGGCCATGTCTTTTGCCCACAGTTAAGGCTAACACGTGATGTCATTTCTGCCCTTTACTTTTTTTCTTGTCTCCTCCAATCTCTGAGTCGCCTCAGCCTTGCTTGTAAACACAAGTGAGTAGGGGATTAGGTTTCAGATAAGCAGCTGGCAGGGAAATAAAGGAAAGAGGAGGAATATATTATAGATAAAAAGAACCCCCAGCATGCAATTCTTTGGCACCGACTACTAAAGGGCCAGTGCTCCTTAAGTATGTGATAACTCCAAATCATAACAGCAGAAAAAGTTTTGAAAGTTTTGAATGCAGGATTAGCATCTTTATCACTTAATACACTCAGACCAGTTGCTGTTGAAATTTGATTTTTATGGTGACGATACCGCTTTAAGGGAAGACTCATGATTTAGCGGGGGAAAGAGCTAATGAGAAGTAAACGCAAGCGTGAGAAGACATTTCCTTATTTTCATCAAAACCTCATTCCACAAATTTGAGTTTCAGTTCAATGCATTTCAAGCCATTGCTAGAGCACAAAACCACACTAGCAGGAGAAATGTCGCACACAAATACTTTGAACAAGGCTGGCCTGTTAAAACATTTTACATCATCAGCCTAGCATGGAAAGATATGCAGATAACAGGCAGACAAGCACTCCTGTCATAGGCCCAGTGCACACCAAAACTGCTAGCAGATCGTCAAAACGCTAGCGGTTTTGGGAGCAGAGAGCCGATATTTGCTGGGTGCACACCGAGCGGATTTTGTATGAGATCCGCCGGCCGCATCCGCGTGGCAAATGTATCTCTATGGGCTGGTGCACACCGGCGGTTTGAGGTTTTTAGCAAACCGCAAACGTGCAGCAGGAGGCAAGTTTGCGGCTTGCTAAAAAAAAACTCAAACCGCCGGTATGCACCAGCCCATAGAGATACATTAGCCATGCGGATTTTCAGGTGTGCACTGGGCTATACACACTGAGGGGCAGCAGTGGAGAAAAACAGGAAGAGGCATGGAGGAGCAATCAAGCCAGCCAAGCTGGTGGTGCACAGTGTTCATAATGGGAAAAAAAAGTTTGTAAATAAAGAGCAAGACCAAATATCAGTTTTACCTGAAGTTGTCAGTTATGAAAGGCAAACAGGGCCGAGAGTTGCCAATACTCTACTTTCAGTTGATAGACGTAAAAGCTATGTACACACGCTCAACAAGACATTTCAAAATGTTTGACAAATTACAGATTTTGCTGTATATCAGACGACAATTGTGTTTAAAAAAAAAAAAAAAAAGTAGCCAAATGATATAAACCAAGAATGACAAGCGACCAAAATCAGGTATTCTGTCTAATCCAACAAGCAGATCAACTCAGTGGACTATTGGGTAGACATCATGCAGTCAGCCCTGCGTGTATAATGTAGCTGAAATGACAATTTTCAAGAGCATGGGCGCATGACGTCGCTTCTGCCGGCATTCAGATCGTTTCAGCTAACATCCATCATTTGAAGTATTTTGTGTGGACAAAAAAAAAAAAAAAAAAAAAAAAAAAAGGGGACTTGTCACTTTGTTACCACAGACTTAATCTATTCTTACCAAAGACATTGAACAATTGTTACCAAAGACATTAGCATGATCTTGATTTGTTGTTTTTGTGAGCTTCTTGTACGTTAACTCCATTTATCTATTGTGCAGTGCTGCGTTATAGGTTGGTGCTTTATAAATACGATAAATAATGTTCATGCAACGTTGGCCCTTTCTGTGTGGCGACTTTAAATCTGGCGTGTATACAGACCTTCAGTCTATGGAGAGAAGTTATCAAAAAATAAAGCCATTTTCTAAAGCACCCAATCAAAAGCCTAATTTCATCTGCACTGTACTGTGTTCCAAGAAACACAGAGGCTGTTGGAATAGTGGTACACAAAACTTGTCCTCAAATCTCACCAATAGTCATATTTTGAGGCTAATCCAGCAAGGTTTCACGTAAATCTAAATAATTCATTTAGTGGAATTAGATTTGCATGTGTAACTGAAGGTATATACACACACTCAACATACTGTGCTGAGGTCTGAGCACATCCTTGAAATGCTAGGCTTTAAAAACCCTCAGCGATGACAGCAAGTGACCAAACTGAAACCAGTGGTTGAGGTGAGATAAGGCAGTAAGTTCTGCTAGACATGCCTGTGTTGTAAGTGCATTGACAAGACAGAAAACAGACTTTTTTTTACCTTTGGATAGTCCAGTTCAAAAAAAGTTTCTAAGTTGTTGATGAGATTAGGGTCCACACCCTTCAGCGGTTTAAGGAGTGACACCCCAGGAAGCTTGCTGTATGGTTGCTTGTCAGATGCCTTCTTGTTAAGGTGTAGCCTCCTGAAAAAGCAAACCATGATTTAGACTCAGTCGCAGAAAAATAAAATGACTGACAATTCGAATACTAATTTACACAGAGTAAAAGTGTGATGTGAGCATTGTGCACAAAGCAGACATGTTGCCATGTCAATAGCCATCATTTCTTTAGGTGAAATCATATTTGCCCAGCTATAAGAAATGAAAGAAAAAATACACCTGTTACCCAAGTTCATTGATGGTCATGCTGACCTGACTGGTGTCAATACACTCAGTGACTAATAAATTTGTCTTAAAAAAAATATGCCCTTTTGCTTAAAGTACAATGTCATTTGTTTCATAATAATGCAGCAAATGCCATATTTAAAATGGTGATGTGTGGGGATCGGTATAACACACTGAATGAATTTGAATGCTTCCTAAAGAAAAAGTAGGTATTTAACAGAAGAAAGGCTCTGCAACAGCATCCCCACTAACATGCATTCACTGTGCAATCACGAGGAGCACTTTGGGCAGTGAAAAGGCGTTTCTCTGCTTCACAAACAGCTGAAGCCACTGTGACAGCAGCTTCAAGTGACTGAGCAGCAAAAATAGCCGAGTGGTGATAATTCTGGGTTCCCTCTATCAGCAATTTGTAAACAGAAGCAAAAAGGAGTCCGGTGTTCTCTGTAAAAAAAAAATAAAAATAAAAAGTGTGCGCTATATACGTGTAAAATTATTATATCATGCACCAACATTCTCCATACCACTTCACAAAAGTACACTGAATAATTCAGGTCACTATCACTCAGAGGAGCTCACTATGGAAACCCTAAATAACTAACGTTGCTAAGCAGAGCTGCAGAATTTGCCACTTTTCATGGGGACTTCCACTTTGCCTTTTACAAATTCTAAAAATGATCAGCACACCTGATGTTTCAGAGCTGCAGTAAGTGTTTCCAAACACCCTCTCTGCTTTTAAGGTTCCCAGATAGGGATCAGGTGTTTACACTAAAAGGGGACACGGCAAAGTCGAGCAGTAAATCAGTCCTGTCAAGTTACACAGCTCTCCACTACAGAGAATGAAAAGTGAAAAAGTCCTTATCCACTGAAAACAGTAATAAGTGCAAACAAAGGATATGTGCAATTGTCTATGGAGGGAACTAACTCAAAGCTTTTGTTTTGAATAAGTGTCCCTGGCTCTAGGCCAACAATGAGCACTTTTTTTATACACATTCACTGGAGCATGCATAAATTCAGTTTCTAATTTCCTTAGTTTTCTGCTACAGTTTGACCATTTTCAGCCTTATGCATTTTGTTTAGCTGACATTTCCATGCAGTCCTTTTTTGGTGGCTGTATCAAATGAAGTAGGACTTCAATTTGCAAATATGGCAGATCAACCAAACAACAACATTCTTGCGTGATCAGAAACTCTATTAAGGCAAGTGCCTTTACCAATGACTGCTGGTCCCATGATAACACATCAGTAATTGCCTTGAGCCTTCATGTGAAAACTCAGTGAACATCAGCAGAATGAGATAATTAAACAGGCATTACTAAGAAGCAAATGCCTAGAGCTAGAGATGCACAGCTAATGGCAGGTGCTGTAAAGATAAATAAAACAGTTTGATAAAGCTTTATATTAATTTATAGCAGCATGGACTTAAAAAATGCCTCCAGGCCATACTTTGCAAAACCTCGTAACAGAACTGCTCCTCGCAAAAAGGAAAGAAAATAGAGATCATGCACAATTCCAGCCTCACATGACACTGCATATGATTTGCATGTCCCAATAAGAACAGGTTTTACAAAGTAAATAGAACATACAGGTATCTATAGCTAAACTGCAGGAATATGTGCATGGAGCAGACTAAAGGCACAAGCATAGATCTGGTTTAAGAGTACCTAAGGTAAAAATGCCAAACATGGCCACGACTACACTGCCAAGGAGGGGGCTGAGCGTCAACTGTGGCCGAAGATGTCAGGATAGGAAGGCATTTAACCCTGCAACAACCCTCCCATCTGTCTCCAAGACAGAATCTGCCATGACAGGCTCTGTCATTTTTTTAGTGTTATGTACTATGAGTAGAACAAAAGTTTGCTTTCTTAAAACAAAGTATTTGCGATAATTCAGGTTGGAGTGAGCTCCAAAATGTCTCCCAATGTATCACTGCTGAAATATGCAAATCAACCATTGTTGTCCCTGCAAGCCAGCCACACCTCCAGATCCGCTGGAATGCAATGATTTGTCAGCTTTTTAATGTCACAGAGCCATAATAATCCAACATGCACGCAGACTGTTTCGGATTGTTTGATCATCAGTGCATGGCATGGATTAATGTGGCTCTATGGAGTACTCTAAGCAGAAGAAAGCAGACTAAAGGGAGGGAGCCAGCTACATTAGAGTTGAGTACACACTTTCGATGACTGTCTGGCAGGGATCAGGACACGATCCCTCAGGTGACAGTTCGGGGAAGAGGCTGTATAGACATGTCAAAAACGTGCAGGCTAGTGATGTGTTGAGTCACTATGGAGGGAGGAGACGGGACAATCGGCAGAACAAGACAGTGGGAGCAGAGCTAAGGCGAGAACAATAGTGCCAGGCTGAATTTTCTGCTGATGGATCGGGGCTGCCGTACACCCAATAGATTCCTGCCCAAGATGGTCTGTAGTGGCTGCAACAGCTGAGTTTAATCTGAAAAGATGGTGGTGGGGAATATAAAAACAAAACAAAATAATTGTGCATTTACAGTATGTGTTACACATGCGCCCTATCATTGGCAAACAGGTTCAATGAAACGTGTGTTTTATAAAAAAAAAAATGCCCAGACAACAGGAAAGCTTAGGAGGTCAACTCCACTTAGGCTCAGCTGAAGCGTGCCAGAACGGCAGTGAATCCATATTGTACGGATATCTACACCACACCAGTTGTCAGTAGCAGTGTGTGCTGCACTCCGAAAGGGATGAGTGCCCATTTACCAGATGAATGGCAATGCATTCACTGTCTGATGCAGAAACATGGCAGATACTGTTATTTTCAAACAAACCAGACAGGGTTTAAAAACAGTCATGTGGTTACATTCTTAGGATCTACAAAAATACTGTTTATAGAGGGAATTCCAAGATGTACAAAAAAAATATAAAAAAATAAAAATATGCATTTGTTTACCTTTGGATTATGGAGAATATTTTAGCAATAGTGGGTGGTGCTTCAATAGTGTCAGGCTATTGCGTTTTCCAGAAAAGCTGCAATTAACTTACCACAAGATAGCAATACAATTACCTAATACTCTTGCAGACAGAAAAAGGAAATGGATGGTCTTTAGAACCCACAACCCCGCCTCCAATAAAGGAAATGCCAGAGATGGCATCTTAAACTATGCAAACACCTTAGACTTTTTTCAGGAATAATTGTTCTGACTGGAAAACGTATGTATAAAACTTTCTCCAACATTGCTGGCCTCCTCTTTAGACATCTGCCAGGAGGGAAACCCTTTCCTATTGTTCCGTGGGAGCTTTAACCCCCTTGGCGGTATGAAAAATACCGCCAGGGGGCAGCGCAGCAGTTTTTTTTTATTTTATTTTTTTTTAAATCATGTAGCGAGCCCAGGGCTCGCTACATGATAGCCGCTGCTCAGCGGCATCCCCCCAGCCCCGCCGATCGCCTCCGGCGACAGGCGATCAGGAAATCCCGTTCAAAGAATGGGATTTCCTGGAGGGCTTCCGTCGCCATGGCGACGGGGCGGGATGACGTCACCGACGTCGGTACGTCATTGGGAGACCCGATCCACCCCTTGGCGCTGCCTGGCACTGATTGGCCAGGCAGCGCAGGGGTCTGGGGGGGGGGGGGGGCGCGCGCCGCACCGGATAGCGGCGATCGGGCGCGCGGCGGCGGCAATCGGGGTGCTGGCGCAGCTAGCAAAGTGCTAGCTGCGTCCAGCAAAAAAAAAAAAAAATTATGAAAATCGGCCCAGTAGGGCCTGAGCGGCACCCTCCGGCGACTTACCCCGTGTCACACACGGGGTTACCGCTAAGGAGGTTAAAGGAAGTTCTAGCAGGGTGGCAGGCCAGTGCGACAAAGTGTGGCTTGGGCAGAGTACTGTGCCATCCAGCGAGGGACAGGAGCCGCCCAGCGAGGGACTGAGCAGCCTTAAGGTGGATGGAGGAAGCCCCAGGTAAGTAAAAAAACCTGAGACAACTTCCGTCTCAGGTTTCCTTTAACCCTCTATACTGTAAAGCCAATTGGCTAGGGCTCTTTCCTTTTCGTCTCTTAATGCTGTGTAATGTGCATGCATATCTTCCACCATTATAAAACAATTTTTTTTATTGATTTGTTCACTGCCTACGCTGTAATCCACCTTGCACTTGTACTGGTACTGGTAACTAGTGTTTATATTGTATTGCTATACCTTGCATTCTGTTGTACAACGCTACGGAAGATGCTGACGTTATATAAATCAATAATAGGTCCTAAAGTTGCTTCTGTGTATCAGAACTCAAAATAGGCATGTGGTGGTTTGTAATGCTGGGAATACACCATACAATTTTCTGTTAGATTTTCTGCTAGAATGCATTATTAGATAATTTTCTGTAGAGACTGGTCATTATCTCTGGTGCACTGTCTTCTGGTTATCTCCTGCTGAGTAGAACAATGCCTAATTGCTAGGCAGATCGATGGTTAGATAGATAATTTCCAACATGTTGGAAATTATCTATCTGGCAGGTAAATCTTACAGAGAATCTTGCAGAAAATTGTATTGTGTATTCCCAGCATAATGCTGGGATTACATCATACAATTTTCTGTTAGATTTTTCTGTTATGGTGGGCATACACGGTGCGTTTCTTATCAATCGAGCCGCTGATGGGCTCGATTGCTAATATCAGACAGGTCCGATCACGAATGGATCGTTTCCCCGCTCTATTCCCGCCCGCGGACAATGGCAGGGAATTGAGCGGAAGATAAGCAGCGCCGGCAGGGACGAGCGGTAATCGATTCGGGCACATGAGCGGACACGCGGTGGGAGTCGATCCGGCGGCTAATCGAGCCACCAGATCGCACCGTGTATGCCCACCATTAAGGTAGCCATACACTGGTCGATTTGCCATCAGATTCGACCAACAGATCAGATTCGATCAGAGAGGGATCATATGGCTGCCTTACTTGCAAACAGATTGTGAACCGATTTCAGCCTGAAACCGGTCACAATCTGTGATGGAGGTGCTGTTGCCGCCGCTCCCCCCCCCCCCCCCACATGCGTTACCTGCTCCGGCCGGCGCGAGTCCCTCTCTGTCCCCGCAGCTTCTTCTCCGCTCTGGTTTGGTCTCCGGCATGCTTCACTTCTTCCTGCCCAGCAGGAAGTTTAGACAGTAGAGCGCCCTCTACTGTTTAAACTTCCTGCCGGGCAGGAAGAAGAGAAGCATGCCGGAGACCAGAGCGGAGACGGAGCAGCAGTGACCAGGGATAGTCGCGCTGGCGGAGCTGGTAATGTATTGCCACTCTATTACGTCGGTCGTCGGGCACTCGAACGCCGCTAGCGGCGCGCTCCCTACCCGCGGGCGATCGACGGTAATTTTCCGCACGGCGCGATCGATCTATTTCAGGACGAAATAGATCGAAATTTAGCGTGTAGCGTGGATGATGTGACAGCAGATTTGATCCCAGTGATCGAATCTGCTGTCGATCGGCGGGGAATCGGACTAGTCTATGGCCAGCTTAAGATTCTCTAAATTCAACATGTTGGAAATGTATCTATCTTACCATCTATCTGCCGAGCAATTAGGCATTGTTCTACTCAGTAGGAGATAATCAGAAGACAATGCACCAGAGATAATGACCATTCTCTACAGAAAATTTAATTATGCATTCTAACAGAAAATTGTATGGTGTAATCCCAGCATAATGCCGGGCATACACTGCTCGATAATGAGCCGGTATCGAGCCAGCGGCTCGATGCCAGCACGTCCCCACGGAACGATTCCCGCTCGTCCCCGCGAGCACTTCCTTATCAGCGCTTCGATTTTTGCATTGTACGCCCGCGGGGATCGAGCACAGAATCGATCCGGCGCGGTGATCGGACACGTCGGATATTATCAATCGAGCCATCAGCAGCTCGATTGATAAAAAACGAGCCGTGTATGCCCAGCTTTAGGCTGCTTTCACAGTAAGACGTTACAGGCGCACGTTAGTGCAGCCTGTAACGCAGCCCAACTCACAGCAATGTAAAAGCAATGGGCTGTTCACAGTTCCCACGTTGCGTTACATTGTAACGCTGCACGTTCTGTGAAAGCAGCATACTGTGCGTTAGTTAGACTGCTTGCCCATGCGCAGTAATTAACCACATGGCTAATTAATATTCACTGCACTGCTGACGTGCAGCGTTTTCTTCCTGGAGCGGCCACTTTATGCGCTGATTGGCTGGCGGGACCACATGATGGAACACTCCGCATCACGTGGTCCCGCCAGCCAAAAAGCGCCACGGAGACGCGCACAAAGAGCTGCATAGCGCAGCTCACTCTGGCGTCCTCGACCACCAGGCGTTGCGTTAGGGGTACGTTATGCAACCATAACGTCCCCTAAACCGCAACGTCTTGGTGTACAGTACATTCTGTACTGTAGCCTTGACAAAGGGGAACCCACGGGCCCCGAAACGACTCGTTGGTTGTGGAATGGTTTGTCACGTGTTTTGAATAAACAGGACATGGTACATTAGAGAGTGTGCGGACCTTCTGGAATTTGTGGATTACCTTTAGGTTCAGATTTCCTGGTCACAATCAGGTGGTAAAGGAGGTGATCACAGCAAATCAGAGCCTTACAAATCTATCAGATAATCAAACTGATCACATGGTTCTCAGAGTTCTGCTACACACAAGCAATACCTGGTGTATGGGGGTAAAAGCAGACTGACACCCACAATAATCAGGACTCATTCACTGACGTGACAGTTTGAGGCTGAGTACTGTACAGATGCATTGCTGAACTCTTGCACAGGACAGAAGGAAAATGGACAGAAATGCTCCTTGTATGTATTTAGAGAGAGTTTAGCCTGTTTAATTCCCCCTCATTTGTGTCTAATCACAGGTTGTAATTTGATATCTCCCCTGTCACATGGCAGAGATGACATAAGTTCATTTGAAAGGAAAGCACAGGATGTTAATATGTCTGCTTCCATGAATCAGGATTTATTGCAGATTTATTGTAGGATTTGTATCAGCTGTAACAAATGTTTTTTTGTGTAAAGGTTATTATGCTGTTTTGTATCTTTTAGAGCAGAGGACGTTCTGAGTTCAGGTCCGCTTTAGGGTGGTAGTGGTGGGGCTACATGATTCCCAAAGCTGGGGGTGGTGGGGGAAATTAATCTTGGATTAGAGAAAAGCAGTCATAAAATCCCAAGCAGGGCAATAAGGTTTAACCTTCATATAGAGAAAACATTATTGAGCTTGCAATCCAATGAAAACCAAGTGTATCCAAATGTATTATTTATTTTGTCTTGGATGGAGTTTTAATTTAAAAAAAAAAAAAAAAAAGTTAGCTGGGCCATTCAATATTAACCAGATACATAACATTCAGGGAAAACCCGGGAGTTGTACTAGTGGAAGATGTGCAAGTCAGCAATTATTTCGATCACCCTGGGAAATAATTGAAATCTGTTCCGCCCTAAATCTCTGGTGGCTAAAGTGGCAAGGCAATGACAGTCTAGCATTCTAAGGTTATGCTTCATACACACTTGAGATAAAAGTCTTTGGAAAATGAAAGATCACAGACCAATTTTACCCCATTCTATGTAGTATGAGAGCCATACTCTACACAGTCTATTCTATGGAGCTGCACTCCCCATCAGATAAAATCTTTGCAAGATGCTGCACACACAGATGCCCGTACACACTCAAAAGATCATTATCTGCAAAAGATCTGTTCCTGCAAAAGATCCATTCCATGCAAAATGCATTATAGTCTATGAGATCTGCAGATCATCATACACACTTGGTTTAACAGACAATCATCTGCAGATCAGATTCAACAGGGTGGATTTTCAGATCTGCAGATGATTGCCAGATATGCAGATGAAGTCTGTTAAACCAAGTGTGTATGATGATCTGCAGATCTCATAGACTATAATGCATTTTGCATGGAATGGATCTTTTGCAGGAACAGATCTTTTGCAGATAATGATCTTTTGAGTGTGTACGGGCATCTGTGTGTGCAGCATCTTGCAAAGATTTTATCTGATGGGGAGTGCAGCTCCATAGAATAGACTGTGAAGGTATGGCTCTCATACTACATAGAATGGGGTAAAATTGGTCTGTGATCTTTCATTTTCCAAAGACTGTTATCTCAAGTGTGTATGCAGCATTAGACTCATCAGTAGAAGGAAATGTCATGCCTGAGATCCCCCAAAAAGCAAGCGGTTTCAAGGTAATCTCTTTGAAAAAAAATAAAATAAATAAATTTGCAAATAAAGAAACATCTGAAATAAAGCAAGTCGGTGAGGCCGCTTGGTTTCCCAAAAGGAAATCACTGGTAAATCCCTATGCAAAAAACAAACAACTCTTTAGAATCTTAAAAGTTACAAAGGATCACATTCTAAAAAGGCATATACTGACAGTGACCTTATTCCATATTTATTTATCGATTATTTGTTGTATTTATAAAGCGCCAACATATTACGCAGCGCTGCACAATAATTTAGGTTACAGACAATATTTAGGGGTGACATACAGCAATATGACAATACAGGAATACATGCAAGCCAGATCACACAGCACAGTATGAGTACAAGGTAATGCTTAGTCAGTCACTGGAGGGGAGCATGGAGATTAGGCAAGTTAGGTTCACTCAAATGCATAGCATGGGTGCACAGTAATAGAGGTGCATGATCAGGTAGGACACAAAAGGAGGAGGACCCTGCCCAAAGGCTTACAATCTAGAGGGAGAGGTAGGGACACGAGAGGTAGGGGACCAGAGTTCGGCTGTGGGTTTAGAGCAATTGTGAGGGGTGGTAGGCAAGAGTGAAAAGTTGAGTTTTGAGGGCCTTCTTGAAGGTGTTGAAGGAGGGGGCTGCCCTAATGGGTGGAGGTAGGGAGTTCCATAGTGTCGGAGCGGCTCTTGAGAAGTCTTGGAGGCGTGCATGGGACTGGGTAATGCGGGGGACGGTCAGGCGAAGTTCATTGGAGGAGCGGAGTGAGCGGCTTGGTGTGTATCTCTGAGTAAGATCAGAAATGTAGGTTGGACAGGTTTTGTGGATGGATTTGTAGGTCAGACACAATATCTTGAATCTGATTCTGGACTGGATAGGAAGCCAGTGGAGGGATTCACGGAGGGGAGCCGCCCTGGTGGAGCGATGGGAGGAGTGGATAATTCTGGCAGCCGCATTCATGATGGACTGCAGTGGGGCTATTCGGGTCTTAGGGAGTCCAGACAGAAGGGCATTGCAGTAGCCGAGGCGGGAAATTATGAGGGCATGGATGAGGAGTTTGGTGGTGGCAGGGGTCAGGAAAGGGCGATTCTTACAGATGTTACGAAGGTGGAAGTTGCAGGACTTTGTGAGGTTTTGGATGTGGGGAGTGAAGGAGAGTGCGGAGTCCAGGGTGACACCCAGACAGCGGGCTTGAGAGGTAGGGTGAATAGTAGTGTGGTTAACAGTGACCTGCACATCTGGGAAGTCCAGGGATGACCGGGGTGGGAAGATCATAAATTCCGTTTTGTCTAGATTTAGTTTCAGGAACCTAGCGGACATCCAGGAGGAGATGGCAGATAGGCAGGAGGAGACCTTGTCCATGGTAGTGGTGGATATGTCAGGGGTGTGGAGATAAATTTGGGTGTCATCTGCATACAGATGATAGTTAAAACCCATGGAGGAGATAACCTTGCCAATGGAGGATGTGTATAGGGAGAACAGTAGGGGGCCAAGGACCGAGCCTTGGGGGACTCCCACCGAGAGGTGGTTGGGGGTGGACGAGGACTCATTGAAGGAGGTCGTGAAGGAGCGGTTGGAGAGGTAGGATGAAAGCCAGGTCAGGGCGAGATCGTGAATGCCCATGGATTGGAGGGACTGGAGGAGTAGGGGATGATCTACTGTATCAAAAGCTGCTGAAAGGTCAAGGAGGAGGAGAATGGTGTATTTACCTTCAGATTTAGCTAAGGCAAGGTCATTGACCACTTTGGTGAGAGCCGTTTCGGTTGAGTGGGCAGGCCGAAATCCAGATTGCAGTGGGTCTAGTAGCGAGTTGGCATTGAGGTACTGGGTCAGGCGTTTGTGAACCAGACGCTCAAGGAGTTTTGAGGCGAAGGGGAGGAGGGAGATCGGGCGGTAGTTGGAGGGTAGCGAGGGGTCGAGGGAGGGTTTCTTGAGCAGAGGCAGTACAGTGGCCTGCTTGAAGTCTGAGGGGAAGGTGCCTGTGGATAGGGAGAGGTTAAACATGGTAGTGAGGACTGGGGCCAGATCCGTGAAGTGAGGCTGAAGTAGATCAGAAGGGATAGGGTCAAGGGGGGAGGTAGTGGTATGGGAAGTCTGCAGTAGGTGGTTGACCTCCTCAGTGGTAGTAGGAGTGAAGGAGGTGAGGGGAGGATAGGGTGGAGAAGGAGTAGGTTGTGAGCGGGTGGGAGGTGAAGATTGGATATTTCCTGACGGATGGAGACTATTTTGTTGGTGAAGTGGGTGGCTAAATCTGTGGCAGAGAGGGAGGAAACAGAAGGTGGGGGGGTGGGTTTAAGCAGGGAGTTGAAGGTGCTAAAGAGACGCCGGGGATTGGAAGCTTGTGCTCCGATGAGCTTGGTAAAGTATTCCTGCTTCGCATGAGCAAGGGCAGTGTGGAACTGCTGCAGGTTAGTCTTGTACTGTAGGAAATCCTGGTTTAGTCGAGTTTTCCGCCATTTTCGTTCAGTGGCGCGTGTTTCCCTCTGGAGGTTGCGAGTAGGGGTAGTGCGCCAGGGCTGGGGGTTAGGGGGTCGGTTGCGGCGGAATATTGGTGGAGCAGCTTTCTCTAGGGCTGATGAGAGAATTTGGTGATACTGAGCTGCAGCAAGATTAGGACAGGTTAGGGTGGGGAGAGTGGAGGATAGGCCATGGAGGGAGCCAGCAAGGACGCCAGGGTTGAGCTTGCGTAGGTCTCGCTGCCATCGACCAGGTGGGTGGGCGGGTAGTTTGGAGGTATACCATTCCATATACAACAGGTCCACTGGAACAAAAGTCGCCAATGAACAAAAATGTTGATACCTGCACAATTGGCAATTTCTTGCTCTGAACACAATGGCATTTTGCTGTTGACCTTGGATTCCACAGGACCCACCCACTTAATTAGATTAGGTTGACAGTAGTGTTCTAGACATTTACAATTGTCCTAGGATACCACTGACAATAACACAAGAGCCACCTACTTAATTAGAATAGGTTGACAGTTGCTTAGTAACCAAGCCCTGCCTCACTGAGGTACAATTCAAATGGAAAACACGCCTACCTTGTTCTCTCTTTGCTCAGAGTTTGAACACATGTATAATGTTCATGTGAGATCTGGACAAAACTGTTTCATAAACAAGATTATGGAATTATGTAGGAATTGCAGTGTGGGTAGTGTACTGGTTAAGGGCACCTCTTCTAGCATAGGGGGATCAGTAATAGGAATCCTGCCTGAATGCAGTACCTATTCAGTAAGGAGTCCATGGGCAATACTCCATAACAGTGCACAGAGGCCTATTGAGCACACCCTTATTGGCTGCAGCACTCCAGTGCTTTGAATCCAACAGGAGAAAAGCGCTATACAAATGTTGGCATTATGGTGCTAGTCTAGTTTAGGAGACCTGACGGGCAACCTCATAGGAAACATGGTCTTGTCACAGAACCCTACACAGCATGATGCCTTGTTATTGGCTGAATAATGTGGGCATAGTTTACTGCAACCTATCTGAAACCTAGCAGTTTGAGAGGATGCTGGCCACCCAATCATTTTAGCAGATTTTTCCTAGGAGGTTTCCTGTTGGGTCCCCTAAACTAGACTAGCACCATTATGATTACCAAACTATTGCTTGCATTATATGAAAACAAAATGTTTGCTGCCTTTTGATAGGAGGGGCAAGCACGCAAAATGATAGATCTCTAAGTGATCTAAGGCAGAATAAAGATCTATGACTAAATATATTCCAAAATTGTTAACACAACCTGCCATAAAGCCTACAAGTAAAAAATTACAAGAATGGGGAAGAACTAACTGACAGATGGATTACACAGCAATATTCTAATAGTATACACCAGTTCTCCACTACAAACAACCCACCAGCAGTGATCAAATGCACAGATCAATAAGTATTCATAATGCATTAATTAGTACTATTAGTGACAATTCAACTACAAGTCCGCAGCCATAAAAAAAAAAAAAAAAAAAAAAAAAAAAAAAAATCATTGTAATTGAGAACAGCTGTCAGAAAGAAAAAGATAGAACATTCATTTCAACATTAAAAAGAATGAAAACGTAACATTTAGAAAAGATTTTGAAAACATTTACATATGGCATATCAATAGTAGCCTTTAGCACTGCACTACAAAAGTGCTTCACTGTTATGCCTTGTGATCTGTTTATGCAGTACAAAGTTTAATTACTTTATTGCAGCAATTACTTGTTCTAAGTGTGCAAAGGCTAAAAGTTAATTGTACATTAACGGGAGACCATGGGCAAAACTGCTGACTATTCCAAGTCTACTGATTAATAAATGAATGCTGTACCAAGTTTAAATGCACTCAGTCATAAGAATGAATGCAAAATGAATTACAACCAGATTTTAACAAACTTTATCCAGGGACACACAATTATTGTAGTCATGTGAACTAAAAATATTCTGCACTCTTAACGCAGTTGTGTCCAAATATAAAATAAGTCTAACACAGGACTGATTTACTTAAAACTCAAAGTTGCAAAATTAGCTACTGAAGGCTTTTCATTCAATAAAAACGATTACTTCATTCTAAGTTGCAAAACAATTTAAGACCAACAAAATGCAGCAAACGAAAAGGTTACCTTTTCAAGGGTACCAAGACTATTTCTAAAAATAGGTAAAAATAGGTACTAATAGGTACTTTCAACCATGGCAACAAAAAGCATGGTGTAAAAAGAAGCCCTGGATGTTCCATCTCCTAAACTGCTTGAGCAGACACTTCAAATGTCAATAGCAGCAGCATGACAGCAAGAGAGATGCTCCCTCCCCCTTCCTGGAAGCAGCTTCTTCCTCTGACCATTCTAAAAAATCCATACCATTCAAAGCAGCACAGCTATCAATAGCACGTTTGTGCACACAAGCAGCAGCACAGAGACAGTCATTAGAAGAGTGCATCTAATGAATTCTGCTGTCAAATTTTTGGGTAATGACACTGACACCAAGCAAAACTAGTCATGTAACTAGGCCAGGTATAGATCAGGAATAGAGGACATTGGTACTCCATGACTGATCAGACTGGGTAGTCTCTCACCCTGGAAATAACACAATTTATTTACACCTCCCTACTGGCTCTATTTTACTGGGAAGTATGCAAGATTTTCATTAAACCGCAGACATGAAAGTGTGTGTGTGTGTGTGTGTGTGTGTGTGTGGGGGGGGGGGGGGGGTTAGGGGGAAATCTGCCATAGATTGATAAGGCCAGGTATGGCATGGATACAAGGGGGGGGGGGGGGGAAATCAGCCATGGATTGATAAGGCCAGGTGTGACATGGAGACAAGAGGGGGATCAGCCATGGATTGATAAGGCCAGGTGTGACATGGAGACAAGAGGGGGATCAGCCATGGATTGATAAGGCCAGGTGTGACATGGATACAAGAGGGGGATCAGCCATGGATTGATAAGGCCAGGTGTGACATGGATACAAGAGGGGGATCAGCCATGGATTGATAAGGCCAGGTGTGACATGGATACAAGAGGGGGATCAGCCATGGATTGATAAGGCCAGGTGTGACATGGATACAAGAGGGGGATCAGCCATGGATTGATAAGGCCAGGTGTGACATGGATACAAGAGGGGCATCAGCTATGGATTGATAAGGCCAGGTGTGACATGGATACAAGAGGGGCATCAGCCATGGATTGATAAGGCCAGGTGTGACATGGAGACAAGAGGGGGGATCAGCCATGGATTGATAAGGCCAGGTGTGACATGGATACAAGAGGGGCATCAGCCATGGATTGATAAGGCCAGGTGTGACATGGATACAAGGGGGGGGGGGTCTGGCATAGACTGATAAGGTCAGGTATGACATGGATACAAGAGGGGAGTCAGACATGGATTGATAAGGCCAGGTGTGACATAGATACAAGGGGGATCGGCCATAGATGGAGGAGGCCAGCTATGACATGGATACAAAGGGGGGGGGGGGGGTAATCTGACAGACTGATAAGGCCAGGTGTGACAGATACAAAGGGGGGGGGGGATCTGACAGATTGCTAAGGCCAGGTGTGACATGGATACTAGGGGAGATCCTGGCCATTCTGCACTCCTAGTTGGGTGCTGCTGTGAGACAGATAACAGAGAATCATGCCATAGCAGGGGGTGTGACATACTACTGTCTGGCTCTGGTTACTCACGTGTAAATAATGGACAAGAAATGCATGAACCATAGGACGAAGAAAAGGATGACGCCGAAGATGGCGAGCCCCTGCAGGGCCAGATCCAGGACGGCCATGAGCGGGTGATGTGACAGCGAGCAATGCTAGGAAATCCTCCCTCCTGATGAGTAGCGGGCGGGTGGCACGACAGGCAGTGTGTCAGTGCTGCCTCACAGCGCACGGCATGGACACAGGTAGAGATACTGCTGCTGCTGGAGACCGGAGAGCTGGCTGGGATCTGTACGGAAGGGCTCCCGCCTCCTTTAATTCATTGGTTCCTCAGTTCGCGGCCTGTGACTAATCCTCAGTGCGCTGCGCCCCGGGGCCGCTACTACAGCTCCGCTACTCTCTCCACAACTAGTAAGAAGGGCTGAAGAGCAGCAGCCCAGCTCAACCACCCTTCGCCACCAGACATGTAGCCACGCCCCCATGCACACGCCACGCCCAGTCCATGTCCGGCTCGCTTGCACCTCAGCTCCACCGCAATTCTGAACCCCTTCTGTGTTCTCTCCCAGCACACAGTCACGCCCACCGGCGGAGCTCCTCCTCCGTTGTAGGCCGCCTCTTTTCCAGGCGGAAGAAGTAAGCGTCAGAGATTGGGCGAAACTGTCAGTCAAGCGTGGTGACATCACTAATGTAAGGCGGGGAGAAAGGTGTGTGAGGAACGTATCATGTGGCGGTGTCGTCATCGTCCTCAGGGCGCAATTATCATAGGAAGTAAGCTGCAGTACGGGAAAGTCTTTCTACATATCTGTTCGCTGACGTCACCAGTTTCTGTTCCCCAGGGGCGCCTCTAGCCTTTTTGTCACTCCAGGCAAAAAAACCTGTGGTGCCCCCCCCCCCCCCCCCGGATCCCTTTAGCTGATAGGGGCTGCGCTCCTCTTCAAGCATGAGCAGAGCCTTGCCATACCCGTGTAGTATCTCAGAACCGCTCATGCACAGGCGGATCAGGCTTACTGCACAGGAATGGCTGTATTTGCGCAGGCACGGTGCGGCTGCATTCATGCTTGAAGAGGAGCATGGCCCTGATCAGTCGGAGGGTATAGGCAAGTGGCAGGAAAAGACTGGTGCAGCACCCCCATTTCTGTCTGACAGGTTGGAGTTAGAGGCAGGGCAAGGGGCAGAGCCATGTGCAGTAAACATTACACTGCGCTTGTGGCTGCTTAGGTAAGGGTGGCCTTAGAGGTTGGCAGAGCATGTGTGCTCTGTCTCTATTGGCTGGGGAGTGGAGGGGATGCATCTCAAAGGAAGCACTGTGGTGGGGATGGAAACACTGGTAGGAGCCAGTGAGCAGAGCTGCAGCATCAGGTCTGTCTTTTGTGAGAATGGAAATGCAAAACACAGGGAGATGAAAACTTTGATTAAGGCTGGTTTCACAGTGGGACGTTACAGGCGCACGTTAGAGCAGCCTGTAACGCAGCCCACCGCACAGTAATGAAAAATCAATGGGGCTGTTCACAGTGCCCACGTTGCGTTACATTGTAACGCAGCGTCACAAGCCAATGTACTGCATGCAGTACTTTATACACGGCTGAGCCGCGTTAGACTGCTTGCACATGCGCTGTAATGTTGGGGAGGAGCGGCGAGCGGCCAGGCACATGGCTAATTAATATTCACTGCACGTCGTGACGTGCAGTGTTTACTTCCTGGAGCGGCTGCTCTGTGCGGCGATTGGCCGGCGGGTCCACGTGATGCCGCATGCGCACAAGAGTGCGCATCACGGCATCACTGACGCCAGAGTGAGCTGCACAACGCGGCTCACTCTGACGTCCAGATCCAGCACCACCAGGCGTTGCGTTAGGGGGACGTTATGCGACCTTAACGCCCCCTCTAACGCAACGTCCTGGTGTGAAATTAGCCTAAAGAATCGCTTGGTTTGTACAAAATGTATTTTATTCTTATGTTAGTTTAAAAAGGCTACACATAATGCCTGGTACACACCATGCAATTTCCCATCAGATAATACAGGTTGATTCGATTATTTCCGACAGGTCTGATCTGATTTCCAATGGATTTTCTGATCAATTTTCTATAGAAGTGATTGGAAAATTGATCAGAAAAATTATTGGAAATCAGATCAGACCTGTTGGAAATTATCGATTTCGACCAGTCTATCTGACGGGAAATTGCATGGTGTGTACCAGGCACTATATGTCTCACATCCCCCACCACTACTTCACACTGGGAGCTGTCTGGTAACCCTGTGTACCACAAGACCCAGAAAAGTTTAGAAAATAGCTGTAAAAGATGCAAAATAAAGTATTAAAAACACAATGAAAGGTATGTGTGCTTGTCTGCACTACAAGCAGCCCAACTACTGTAAACAGAATATTCCAGGGAACTCTATTTAGCATCACAAATCCATTTTAGCATAGAGGGCATTGTTTGCTTATACCAGCCTTATCTGTCACATAATGTGCACTGCTGGTCACAGGATCATAAAGCATTCATCCATCACAGGATCCCAAAGCAGAGTCTGAGCATTCCTTTTCTTTGTTTATTTTCACACTTTGCCATAAAGCAGTTTCTTGGAAGTTTGCTCTGCATCAACAGGACTGGGTGCAGTGACGATACAGTGGTGATGAATCCCCAGCATGACACGCTCTATCACTTACTGGTCTGTGTGTAAATCTTCCAGCATGTCAGAGCCCCTGCTAGTGCCAGATAAGCTCTTCTAGCTGCTTCTCCCCACAGTCAACCAGACACTCTCAATCTCTGGACTCCTAATCACTTCCTGACCTGGCCTCGGCACTTCCTGTGATGTCACGCTCCTTCCCCATCACTCGTGCTAATTGAGCCTGCATTCTGTCGCTGTAAAATCAATCTACAGCGTGGAAAAAAAGTTACAGTAGCAGTGGGCGGCGCCTTCTGGCGAACTTCCGCCCCCAAGCGGCTGCCTGTACTGCCTATTGGTATAGGCGCCCCTGCTGTTCCCAAATGGAGTGTATGAGGATTTGGAATGCTAATCAGGGGGCAGAACAGCTGAGTATGTGCGCTCCCCTTGGTCACGTCGTTGAGTTAGTTTACTGGCCGCACAGAGGTCATTCTACCTCATATACCAAGTGTCTGGATTGTGGGACTGATAACAGACACCTGTGGTGAAATTTTTTGCAACTTTATCAGATTTTGCAACCGGTTGCATTTATTTATAGGTATAGCTATCAGAAAGTGCAACCTAACCATTGACTTTAACTAATAACCCCCCCTGGAGGGAACAATCCCCCCTCTTCCTCAACTAATACCCCCCCCCCTCTTGCTCAACTAATAACCCCCCCTGGAGGGAACAATCCCTCTTCTAGCCCAATGGGATCTGTGGTTGCAAAAAATTACAGGCGTGTTAACAGAGAGGAGCCACGCCTACACAGTCATACACTGTCCTCTATGGCAAGTTGCAAAATATGATGGGTAGCAAAATTTTTCACTACACCGGTCTCTTTCCACGAGGAGACTGTCATTTGCATGGGTTGGGTTTATTGGAACAGTAGGGACCGTCGAGAAGCAAACACTGATTACAGCTTATTGATTTGTGTATTTATGTAGTGCTGGTATGTTTTCTTTTTAGAAACACACTGGGTATAAACGCTAGTGATGAAAGTCAGTGGGCCGCGTGTAACAACGCATGGTTTTGGTTTCATGCGTTATTGAAAATGCCCAACTTGCAGGGAAAACGCTTTGCTGCGGACGGAAAAAATGGACATGATTCCACAGCTTATTGAAGTGAAAAGCTTGCTCGTGAAACGCTCATCGTGACTGTTCGTATTTTGCATTCACAATTTTCCACCTTTTTATTAAATCATACAGCTTTGTGCTTTTTCTCGCACAATGCACGTGTTCGTTATTACAGTTCATGCTGCGCAAACTAAAATGATCGCACCAAAATGTTAACAGAAAACGCAATTGCAAAAGCTGTCGGGAGACCAGGGTATCACAGGGGAAAACGTCCCTGCAAGTGTGTTCCTTACCGGGCCTCGTTCACACTTCTCAGTGCAAATGGCTGTGCAAACCGAACGCAACACCCGTGATTGCACGCTATCAGTGCTGTCATGTGTTGCACTGCTGATATCATGAACTACAATAAATGGGTCAATGCTGCGCTTTGCCGAAAAATGCATACAGCAAGTGTGATAATGCATTTTGCTGATACGCCGTGCATGTTGGGCTTGATTAAAGCAGCGCAGCTTAATGTTCTGTAGTGCGTGCAATGCATTCCTTACATAGCAGCGCTCACTGCCATGTAAGGAGAGTTCCTTCCTTAGTTACGCTCATTCCTTCCTTAGCAATGCGCGTAACATTAACTGCGGGTGGTCCTGCTCCTGTGAATTATCGCTACTGCGATATTTCACTCGCGGCCGCTACTGTGTTAATTTACATAACAATGTGAGCGAGGCCCCGTTCACATTACACACATTGCTGTCCGTATTTCGGCAATGCGTGCAGGATGTAGAACCGCTTGAATATCAGAAGTGCATAGACTGCACTGTCTGATATTCACATTGCGTATGCTGCACGCATCTTTTTAGCAAAACGCGCGGCTGACCCATTCACTACAAGTAAATGGGATTAGCCACAAAACGCAGATGACGTGCGATCGTACGCATTGCGTTCCGATCGCACAGCCATCTGTGTGCAACAGTGTGAACGAGGCCTCAATTTAAAAAAGGTAAATAATGTATCTCAATGGAGACGCTGTAGAATGTGTTTTTACATGCGTTTTTGATGCATTTTTTTTTTATGTTAGGCTGTGTTCCCACTTGAGCAAAAAACTGACCTTTTATTGTCTGTTTTACTGCATAGCGAAACTGATAGTGAATGGCTCTGTATATGTTACGTCCAGAACCCGAAGTCTGGCCACTTCGGGTTCTGGCCGGTCAAAATGCGAAGTGGCCGGCTCATGCGGCCAAAGTAAGAAACGACTTTGAATTTCAGACTTTGGCCGGCCAGAACGCATTGTGACTTAACGTGGCCGGCCAAGTCCCGAAGCTCACCTCTCCCCACTGCTGCAAGTGTCCCTCTATCCGCCCTCTGCTCAGCTCAGCTACAGTTCCCCGCTGTGTCCCAGCTGCTGCCGCGCCATTCTCATACTCGTCCTCACCCCTGTCCTGCATGAACCTGGGGCTGGCCTGTATGCTGCCGGCTGCAGCTGATTTCACCGCCGCCTTCCTTCTCCAACTTTTCCCCGCTCGGCCGCTCCATCTATCCCCGCTCTGCTCAGCGCTCTGCAAGTATGCGCTGTCCCCGCTGTGTCCCTGCTGCCGCCTTCCCCAAAGTCACACCTCTCCTGCAGGGACCCGGGGCTGGCCTGTATGCTGCAGGCTGCAGCTGATTCCACCTCCGCCCTCACAGCGCTCCACGCCGTGGACCTGAACTCTTGGACAGGGTAAAAGGAAAACATAGAAAAGCACCCTGTATGTATTTAGAGAGTTTAGCCTGTCTAATTTAGAGAGTTTAGCCTGTCTAATTCCCCCTCCTCTGTCAATAATCACAAGCCCCCCCAGCAAAGCTCCCACAGCCATGCACAGCCCCCCAGCAAAGCACCCACAAACACCCCCCCCAGCCATGCACAGCCCCCCAGCAAAGCACCCCCAGCCAAGCAAAGCACCCAGAAAAGCCCCCCAGCCATGCAAAGTGCCCAGCAAAGAACCCCCAGCCATGCATCCCCCCTCATCTGTGTCTAATCACCACTGTAATTTGATGTCTCCCCGTGTCACCTGACTGCCACAGCAGAGCAGCTAATTTAAAAGCACAGGATGTTAACAATATGTCTGCTCCCAAGAAAGCAGGATGTAGACACACTGCAGATTTATTGCAGGATTTGTATCAGCTGTAACTAAGAAATGCTTTTCTTTAAATAGATGCTGCATCTTTCAGAGCAGAGGAAGTTCCATTCATGGTGCTGGGATTTGTGGACTTTGTCCGTTTCTAGAACTGGCCGGCCAATGTCAGAAATTCTCAGCATTTTGGACTTTGGCCGACGTCAAATCGGCGAGATATATATATATATATATATATATATATATATATATATATATATATATATATATATATATATATATATATGAGCCGTTTACAATTGTCAGCCTCTGTTGGGGTAAGCAGACAGCACTTCTTTGTAGTCCGCAATAATCCCAGACAGATAGATGCGTTCCCCATATAGAATATGGAGGTAACGCATCTGCACAGCGGACCAGTAAAGCGCTCCACTCCTGCTGGCCACACGTGATCCGGCTGCTGCATGTGCAGATGGGAACTGAACAAATGCAGCAGCCGGATCACGTGCGGCCAGCAGGAGTGGAGCGCTATAATGGTCCGCTGTGCTGATGCGTTACCTCCATTGATTAGGGAAATTTAAAAAAAAAATGCAAATGTAAAAACGGACAAAAAATGCAAAATGCAAACACATCCAAAAATGCAGGAGAAAAAAAAAACTGCACAGTGCAGAAAAGGCATGGTTTTCTACACTGCCTAGTGTGCTCCCAACATTTAGGTTGCCCACACGCTGGCAGATAGTCATCAAATTGCTCTCAGTGTTGAGCAAATAGATTTCAGCAGGAAATCTGAGCAGCTGCCTCCGTCTGCTGAGCCCCATATATGGTGTAGCAAAGAGCCATGGTGAGTGCTTTAGGCTCACCTGTACACTTCCGCACCTCCTCCTTTGTCCTGCATCTTTCTCCATGGCCTCTGGGGCGCGCTATGTATGTACGTCAGTACATGCGGCCATGGAGAAAGACGCAGGGCAAAGTAGGAGGCGTGCCCACAAATAAGTTAGGCTGCAGCACCCAGGGGGTAAATATAAATAGGAGAAGGCCAGCCAGTGTTCGTCGGGAAATTAAACGCCGTTACCACCCAACCGCACCTTTTCGAGCATGATCTTTCTTGGCTACCACATTGCCAGATTTGATCATTATGACTGGATTGACTGGATATGGATGCTGCAAGTTAAGTGACATATTAGCATCTTTACGGTGGCCATACACTAGAAGATCACCACCATAATTCGACCAACCGATAGTGATGTAAGCAACAGCTCGCCTGCGAACAGCTATGGCCTTGTACTACTTCTGGGTTATGTCTCTCATTAGTATGCATGCTTTGACCTGGACGTGTTCAGTAGTACGCATGCCTTGGCCCGGTGGTGCGCGTCCTTGATTGCGCGCCTGTGGCCGGGCACGCTTTGCGATGTAATGCACAAAGCGTGCCCAGCCACAGGTGCACTATCAAGGACGTGCACCGCCGGGCCAGGGCATGCGTACTAATGAGACGGTGACCCGGAAGTAGTACAGGGCGATAGCTGTTCGCAGATCAGCTGTTCTACTATGCAGGCGAGCTGTTCGCGGACATCACTACAGATAGATCCCTCTCTGATTGAAATCTGATCAGAGGGAAATCCATTACTGCCATGCACTGCAAATAGATTTTTCCCGGATCGTCACTCGGACAGCACCCCTGGATGAGACTTGTCTCCCTCCCCACCGTGGACAGGAACTGCAAAAGAAGAATTTGCATAAGCGACAGGCAGCTTGCTATATAGCTTGCTATATAAGCTACTTACTTGCTGCTATACTTCAGTATAGTTTCCTGTCCCGGACGGAGCGGAGGGAGAGGTCTCCAGGGTGCCATCCGTGTCAGTCGGCAGGTAGCAGGACTCCCATCAGATCTGAGCAGTGATCAGTGGGGAGTCCTGCAGCGTATGGGAGGCTTCTCCAGTGAAGGCGGCTGTGTTATGCGCGCAGGCGCGCGCATGAAGAAGGTCACTTCCGGTTCACCCGGAAGTAGTCACGCGCTGGCGTCCCGCGTGATCTGAGGTCTGCAGAGCGGCGGTGAGAAGCGAATCAGCCGAACAGCTGATTCCAATTAAGATGCCTGACCAAGCGGCAGGGGCCGCGGCGGTGATATATAGTCAGCCTGGAGGCTGATTCATCAAGGTATGTGAGGCTGATAAACATAAATTATGCAACAAGGGTAGCATTGATTGTCTTCAGCTGGGTCTGCTTATGTGTATTTAAGCTAGAGGTGAGTCCATGATTCAGATGTTGCTGGCAATCATGGAGGACGCTTCAGGTTCAGCTCCTTTGCAGTCTGCGAAGTCTGGCCAAGACCCCTCTCTGGCAAGTAGATGCGGTACCTGAAATACTCCTGCTTGTTTGATATATAATATAAAAACCTCTAGTAATATTTGTTCCTTGTTTGTGTTTTTTTATAGCCTAAAAAACATGACAAGTCGGACAAATCTGATAAAAATGAAAAGTCTGAAAGGTCTGACAAGGCTGCTGCTCAAACCAGTCAGCATGGTTCAAACAGGTCTGAGAAGAAATGTGCAATATGTAACGGTCGTTTATCTTCATCTTCCAAAAAGCTGTGTCAGAACTGTACAGAAAAGGTGGTTAAAGATGAGTCACCCGTCATATTTAAAGATTTAATGGGCTGGATGAGGTCAGAGATGTCCACAGCAATAAAAGAGATTAAGGATTCTGCCATTGCTTCAAATCCTATAGTTCCCTCGGATGTCCCAGGAACTAGTGGAGATATGGACACAGTGTCTGTAGTTACTATTCCAGCATCTCCTGTATTGGATTTATCTCAGCCGGGGCCCTCCTGTTCTAAACGTAGAAGAGAAAGCGAGGTGGAGGATTCAGAATTATCTGAGGGAGAAATTTCTGAATTGGATCATCCATCAGATGGAGAAATCTCTAATTCTGATAGATCGAAATTTGCTTTCTCTGCTGATTTAATGAAGGACTTATTGGGTGCTATGTATGATACAATGGGTATCAAGACAGAGAAAAAATCTTTGACACCTTTGGATTAGATGTACAGAACTTTGGCGGAACCCCAGCCTCAGTTTATCCCAGTCCATTCCACCTTAAAGGGTATGATTAAGAAGGAATGGGATAACCCTGAGAAACGGGCCTTCTGGCCTAGATCCTTGTCCAATCGTTACCCTTTTTCTCCAGAGGATCAGGGGTTTTGGGGTCCTCCGCCTAGGTTGGACCCATCTTTTTCAAGGGTGTCAAAGAAAACAGACTTATTATTTGAGGATTTTGGAAGTCTGAAGGATCCAATCGACAAAAAGATGGACAATCTTTTGCGTAGAGCATGGGAATCCTCTTCCTTGACATTTAAGCCCGCTGTAGCTTCAACAGCAGTGAGTAGATCATTGAAGACATGGCTGTAAGAAATGCAGAATAAGATCGCTTCCGGTGTTCCCCGAGAAGAGATTCTTAACGATTTTCCTAAAGTTTTAAATGCCTCTAATTATATTATAGATGCTTCAGATGACACAGTAAAACTTACGGCCAGAACGACTGCCTTAGTTAACTCAGCCAGAAGAGGTATATGGGTTAAAACCTGGAATGGTGACAATTCCTCAAGATCAAAACTGTGTGGTATTCCATGTGAAGGGGGGCTGCTTTTTGGATCAAAATTAGATGATACACTAGATAGAACATCCGATAGAAAGAAAAACTTTCCAGAAAAGAAAAGACCATTTCAGTATAAGCGGCCATTTCGTCCCCCTAACAGATCTGAGCAGGACTCCAAATCTTCCAAGGGTAAACGTTGGGCCCCGTATAGACCGCAGAAGTCAAAACCCAACTTCAATCCTGCCAAGAGACAGGATAAGCAATGACGCCAGGATCCCAGTGGGGGGGAGGGTTGCAAACTTTTTAGAAGTATGGCAGCCTCAGTTCACAAGTCAGTGGTTGCTAAAGATTATTTCAGAGGGGTACCAGATCGAGTTCAGTCATCCTCTTCCTCTAAGGTTTTGCATTACTCCACAACCCCAAGATCAAAGAAAGTGTCTGGCATTAGAGAACGAGGTCCGGTCCCTACAGGAGAAGGGGGTAATAAGATATGTACCAAGCTGCCAGAGAGGAAAAGGGTTCTATTCTCATGTGTTTCTGGTGAAAAAGCCACAGGGAACTTACCGGTTTATCCTAAACCTAAAAAAGTTAAATCTAAATGTGAAATACAGAAAATTCAGGATGGACAATATAAAATCTGTGATTCATCTCTTGCAGAGAAACGATTTTCTTGCTTCCATAGATCTCAAGGACGCATACCTTCACCTGCCCATCCATCCATCATCTCAACAGTATCTAAGATTTGCAGTGCTCATGGAGGAAGAGGTAAGACATTTTCAGTTTATTGCTCTTCCTTTTGGACTTTCCTCTGCACCATGGCTATTTACCAAGGTGATGTCCGAGGTTTTAGCCGAGCTTAGACTGAGGGGAATTAATATCCTCGGATATTTAGATGATTTTTTGGTTTGGGGCCCTTCAGCTGAAGAGGTAAGGTCACAGACATTATCGACATTAGACTATCTCCAGCAGTTGGGTTGGCTTATTAATTGGGAGAAATGTTCCCTTGTTCCATCCCAGGTCATAGAGTTTCTAGGTTTTAACATTGATACTAGAAAGGAGAAGATCTTCATGCCTGATAGAAAGATTTCTGCCATTCTAAACGCTGTTTTTTCCTTTCAGAACTCAAGAACAATATCGCTGAGGAAAGCAATGGCAATACTCGGACTCCTAACAGCCTCATTTCCCGCAGTACAGTGGGGACAATTCCACGCAAGAGTACTACAGTTGTGGATACTCAGATCATGGAACAGGAGCCTCACAGTGTTAGACAGGAGGATCTCTATTCCTCACAGCATAAAGGTGTCTCTGTTGTGGTGGCAGGATCGGGTTCACTTTTCAACAGGTCGTTTGTGGAATTACCCGGAACAAAGGATAATCACAACGGATGCCAGTTTATGGGGATGGGGAGCACACCTGGATGCTCTTCCAGCCCAGGGACAGTGGTCTGTACAGATCAGCTCAAGGTCATCAAACAGCAGAGAACTAGAAGCAGTATGGATGGCACTACTACACTTCAAGGATCAAATCAAAGGATCGCATGTAACTATAAAGACCGACAACAGGGCAGTTGTGGCATTCTTAAACAGACAGGGAGGCACGAGAAGTCAGATGTTAGGGAAGCAGACATCAAAGATTATGTTTTGGTCAGTGTAAGGAAACGCGGAAAGGCCGCCGTCTCTCGAGGTGAGGCGGCTGTTTCCGCGTCCAGCATGGCGTCACAACGCGGAAAAAACACCGCATGCCGCATAGGCAGTGCGGCGGAATCCGCATTGGTAACGGCTGGATCCGCATCAGAGGCGGCCCCCGCACTAGATACATTGCATGACAGTACTGGCGTGGCTGGGACTGATAGTCCACCAGGATTCAGACTTACACGCGCGTGAGCACAGAGGCAGAGTTTAAATAGCAGTTAGAAGGGTGTCGGCTGACCAGCTGGGTCAGCTGACAAATTCCACTGCTCTCATTGGACCAGCAATTAGGGAGGTCCTGGAAAGGTCCTAGAGTATATATACTGCTGGTTGTTCACTTGCTCTTTGTCTGGCGTGCGATCACATATGTGGGAGCACCCAGATCCGTAGTCAGATCCGCAAGTGTGCCGGGACCAGCTGGAGCTGTAATCCTACACTTAGCTAGATTCTGTTGATAGCTAAAGTACTAGTTTGATTGTGATTATATGTTATGACTTTTGCCTGCTTTGACTATCCTCCTGAACTCTGATCTTGTACCTCGATATTTCTGATACTCTGTTGCCGAACCCCGGCTCGTTCCTTGACTCTGTTTCTGCCTCCTGATTTTGTACCCCGATATATCTGATACCCCGTTGCTGAACCTTGCCTGTACTTTGACTCCGCCTTTGCCTCCTGATCTTGTACTTTATCTGTCCGTGTGTGTACGACCTGGCTTGTCCGACCTCGAGAACCGACCTTACTGTTAGAGGCGGTTCCTCGTTCTGTTAAGTGACCCTTCCGCCAGAGGGTTACTTTCAGTATATCCTTCCCGCTGGCAGCCTGACTCCTCCCGCCTTGGAGAGCTCAGGTTTGCGGAAGGAATCTGTACAGTACGCCTTACTGTACTGAGGCCCTGTCCTCTAAGTGTTACTGTTACACCAAAACACTACACTCTACTCAGGTGAACAGAGGTTAGCTAGTATATCGGATTATCAGTGATACTGCAGATCACGTATAATCTGGTATACATCTGTATTCCCATTGATTCTGCAGATCACTGGTAATCAGATCCTCTCTGTGCTTCACCGATCGTTACAGAACGCCAGACCAAAAATGCAAATGGACGCACACACTGACCGTCTGGGCGCACTTGCCACTTCGGTGGAAAACATCAACCAAGTGCTGGGTAGCCACAAGACTATGATTGAAGTCCTAACAGGCTCTGTGCAAACCCTCCAGACGTCAGTTGATTCAGTGCGATCCTCTCCTAGTGCTGACATCCGTATGCCAGTACCTGATAAATTTTCCGGCCACAAGTCTGACTTCCGGAATTTTAGGAGTAGAGTGTTGTCATACTTCGAGCTGAGACCCCGATCCTCGGGGACTGAGACCCAACGGGTCATATTTATTAAAACTTTGTTAACCGGTGATTCCCAGACCTGGGCATACAATCTGTCTCCCACTGATACTGCTCTAACTTCGGTGGAGGAATTTTTTAAGGCCATGGCCGTAATATACGACGACCCTGACCTTGCGGCTACCTCTGAGCGCAAGCTCAAACTTTTGCGGCAAGGTAGAGGCTCAGTCGAGGATTACGCGGCAGAATTCCGCAGATGGTCGGTCACTGCCAGATTTGATAATTTTGCCCTGATGGATTACTTCTTGTCTGGGTTGTCGGAGGAGGTCTCCGATTTAATGTTAACTTTGCCCGAACCCAGGACAGTCGATGAGGCCATCACATCGGCCATCCGAGTCGACCGTCGATTACGCCATCAGAGGCAAATTCGAGGCAGTCACCGTGTAAGGGCGACATCCTATGCGGCACCTTCTGCTGCACCCTTAGTAACACCGTCTCCCTCTGTCTCATCCCCTCCGGCCTTGCCTCCACCCGAACCAATGCAGATTGGTCGATCGAAATTGACGCAGGTGGAGCGAAGGCGGAGGATGACGGAACAGCTGTGCCTATATTGTGCAACAGCAGGGCATAGAGTACGAAACTGCCCTAACAGGTCGGGAAACGAGTTTGCCTAGGAGTAGTGGGGGGTGACACCCTGGGCACACAAATTTCACCCCTTAAAGAGAAAAAATTACTTCTCCCTTGTACAGTTACATGGGAGGATAAATCTGTATCCACTGAAGCTTTTATTGACTCTGGCTCAGCGGCTAATTTTATGAATTTCGAATTTGCTCAGGAGTTGGGTCTTCCGCTCACTCCCGTGAGACCCCCCATTCAGGTCACAGCAGTGGACGATTCCCCTCTGCAACGGAATCGTGCTCTGTCGCAGACTCCGGTGGTGAAGCTCACCATAGGGGTATTGCATGGGGAACAGTTACAATTTTTTGTATTACACATGTCAACCTCCACTATTATCCTAGGCATGCCGTGGTTGCAGATCCATTCACCACAAATAGATTGGGCCACGGGCCAGTTAACCTCCTGGTCTCCCCATTGTTTTCAGCAGTGTTTGGGAAAGTTAACATTGGGGCAAACCAGAGTTCAGGTGGAAGGTGTACCAGACCAGTATGCTGAATATTCGGATGTATTCTGCCCCAAAGCAGCCGATAAATTACCTCCACATCGCCCTTTCGATTGTCCCATTGATCTCCGTTCTGGTTGTGTACCCCCCCGGGGTCATTTGTACAATTTATCGGGACCCGAAAAAGTGGCTATACAAGAGTACATCAGGGAGAATCTGGCCAAAGGTTTCATCCGCCCGTCCCGGTCGCCTGCTGGGGCAGGCTTCTTTTTCGTAAAAAAGAAAGACGGAGGCCTGCGGCCTTGCATCGATTACCGCGGTCTCAACAAAATTACAGTAAAGAATCGCTATCCGCTACCCCTGATAGACGATTTATTCACTCAGATCACGGGCGCCCAGATCTTTTCTAAGCTGGATTTACGGGGTGCGTACAACCTGGTACGCATAAGAAAGGGCGATGAGTGGAAAACGGCCTTTAATACACCGGATGGGCATTACGAGTACCTGGTGATGCCCTTCGGGTTATGTAATGCCCCGGCCGTTTTCCAAGAACTCATCAACGAGGTCTTCAGAGAGGTGTTGGGGAGATTTGTTCTAGTCTACCTAGACAATATTCTTATTTTCTCCAACAATCTCTCTGAACATAGGACCCATGTGAGGTTCGTTTTGAACAAGCTAAGGCAGAACCTATTGTACGCAAAAATAGAAAAGTGTATCTTCGAAGTAACATCTGTCGCTTTTCTGGGGTACATAATATCCACCACAGGCCTGTCTATGGATCCTGCCAAGGTCTCCGCTGTTCTGGAATGGCCTCAGCCGGTAGGCTTGAAATCTCTTCAGCGGTTTCTTGGCTTCGCCAACTATTATAGGAGGTTCATAAAGGGTTACTCTACGGTCATTTCGCCACTTACCAGTCTCACCAAAAAAGGGGCAGATACCACTCACTGGTCTCCTGAGGCGTTACAGGCTTTTGCCACCCTGAAGGGCCTATTTTGTTCTGCACCCATCCTCAGACATGTAGATACATCTTTTCCATTTATTGTTGAGGTGGATGCCTCGGAGGTCGGGGTGGGGGCTGTGCTGTCTCAGCGATCTGGCTTGCAGGGTAGAATGCACCCCTGTGCTTACTTCTCCCGTAGGTTCTCCCCTGCGGAAAGGAACTACGATATTGGCAACAGAGAGTTTTTAGCCATTAAGTTAGCTTTCGAGGAATGGCGACATTGGTTAGAGGGAGCGGAGCATACGGTCACGGTCTACACTGACCACAAGAACCTAGAGTACATTGAGGGGGCTAAGAGGTTGAGCCCTTGTCAGGCTCGTTGGTCATTATTTTTCTCTAGGTTCTCTTTCATTATTACGTACACCCCAGGTAGCAAAAATGTCAAGGCGGATGCTTTATCCCGGTGCTTCGAGTCAGAGACAGCACAGCCCTCCATTCCAGAGACTATTATTCCCCAGAGGTTGGTACTAGCCGCAACTGAGACTTGGGAGGATTGGAAAGGGACGTTAATTCCCTTTCAACAAGACATCCCGGAAGGGAAGCCCGCAGGGGTGCTGTTCATTCTGCTACCGTTCCATCTCCAGGTTCTAGAGATGTTCCATGCACATAAAAATGCTGGGCATCCTGGGGCATCTAGAACACAGGATCTGGTAGCCAGATGCGCCTGGTGGCCGTCCTTGGCAGCAGATTGCAAGGAATACGTGCGGGAATGTGCGATTTGTGCCAAGAGTAAACCCTCCCGGCTGGCACCTGTGGGTACCTTGCAGCCTTTACCCACCCCGAGTGAGCCATGGACTCATTTGTCCATGGATTTTGTGGGTGAACTTCCTAAATCAGAAGGTATGTCGGTCATTTGGGTGGTAGTCGACCGCTTCAGCAAAATGGCCCATTTCGTGCCCTTGAAAGGACTCCCCTCGGCCCAGGAGTTGGCTGACCTGTTTATTACTCGTGTTCCGGCTGCACGGCATTCCGGAAAACATAGTGTCGGATCGGGGAGTCCAGTTCATTTCTAGATTCTGGAGGGCATTCTGCCAACAAATGGGCATGAAGCTGTCATTCTCATCGGGCTACCACCCACAGACCAATGGGCAGACGGAGAGAATCAACCAGTCATTGGAGCAATTTTTGAGGTGCTATGTTGCGGAGACGCAGAGCGACTGGGTCAAGTTTCTGCCCTTCGCGGAGTTCGCACAAAACAATTTGAAAAGCTCCTCCACCGGATTCTCTCCATTCCAGGTTGTGTCTGGTAGATTGCCCAAGTTCTCACCATTGCCAGTGGCCTCCACCCCGTTTCCAGCTCTGGAGGCCTGGCAGAGGTCTTTTAAGGACATTTGGCGTACGGTGAGAAATAGTTTACAAAAGGCGTTTCTTATTTAGAAGGGTCAAGCTGACAAGAAACGTTCAGTAGAGTGGAGCTTCCAGCCAGGAGACTTGGTTTGGGTGTCCACATGTCATTTGGCCCTGAAACAGCCCTCAGATAAATTGGGCCCCAGGTTTGTCGGTCCATTTCCGGTAGTAAAAAAGATTAATAATGTTACGTATACCGTCGACCTTCCCACCAGCATGCGGGGGGTAAGGTCCTTCCATGTGTCCCTTCTTAAACCAGCAGTCCAGGTGGGTCCCACTCCTCCTCCTCCCGTGTTGGTAGATGCCCAACCTGAGTATGAAGTGGAAAAAATATTAGATTCTCGCAAGGTACAAAACTCGGTACAGTACCTCGTACATTGGAAAGGGTATGGCATCGAGGAGAGGCGATGGGTACCTGGGAACCGTATGCATGCGGATGAGTTGGTGAGGGAGTTTCATGCCTTACACCCCGAGAAACCTGGTAGGAGTTGTCCGGAGTCCACTCCTCGGGGGGGGGGGGGTATTGTAAGGAAACGCGGAAAGGCCGCCGTCTCTCGAGGTGAGGCGGCTGTTTCCGCGTCCAGCATGGCGTCACAACGCGGAAAAAACACCGCATGCCGCATAGGCAGTGCGGCGGAATCCGCATTGGTAACGGCGGAATCCGCATCAGAGGCGGCCCCCGCACTAGATACATTGCATGACAGTACTGGTGTGGCTGGGACTGATAGTCCACCAGGATTCAGACTTACACGCGCGCGAGCACAGAGGCAGAGTTTAAATAGCAGTTAGAAGGGTGTCGGCTGACCAGCTGGGTCAGCTGACAAATTCCACTGCTCTCATTGGACCAGCAATTAGGGAGGTCCTGGAAAGGTCCTAGAGTATATATACTGCTGGTTGTTCACTTGCTCTTTGTCTGGCGTGCGATCACATATGTGGGAGCACCCAGATCCGTAGTCAGATCCGCAAGTGTGCCGGGACCAGCTGGAGCTGTAATCCTACACTTAGCTAGATTCTGTTGATAGCTAAAGTACTAGTTTGATTGTGATTATATGTTATGACTTTTGCCTGCTTTGACTATCCTCCTGAACTCTGATCTTGTACCTCGATATTTCTGATACTCTGTTGCCGAACCCCGGCTCGTTCCTTGACTCTGTTTCTGCCTCCTGATTTTGTACCCCGATATATCTGATACCCCGTTGCTGAACCTTGCCTGTACGTTGACTCCGCCTTTGCCTCCTGATCTTGTACTTTATCTGTCCGTGTGTGTACGACCTGGCTTGTCCGACCTCGAGAACCGACCTTACTGTTAGAGGCGGTTCCTCGTTCTGTTAAGTGACCCTTCCGCCAGAGGGTTACTTTCAGTATATCCTTCCCGCTGGCAGCCTGACTCCTCCCGCCTTGGAGAGCTCAGGTTTGCGGAAGGAATCTGTACAGTACGCCTTACTGTACTGAGGCCCTGTCCTCTAAGTGTTACTGTTACACCAAAACACTACACTCTACTCAGGTGAACAGAGGTTAGCTAGTATATCGGATTATCAGTGATACTGCAGATCACGTATAATCTGGTATACATCTGTATTCCCATTGATTCTGCAGATCACTGGTAATCAGATCCTCTCTGTGCTTCACCGATCGTTACAGTCAGAAAGCAATATCGAGTCTCTACAGGCACGTCACCTAAAGGGGACATCGAACCAGGTGGCGGATTATCTAAGCAGGGAGAGGCTGGACCAGAACGAGTGGTCACTCAACCAGAAGGTCTTTCAGATGATAATTTCACAGTGGGGATGCCCAGAACTGGATTTATTCGCCAGGAGAAAGAACTCAAAATGTCGGAAATTTTGTGCCCTATACCAGGAGGATTCACCTTGGGCGGTGGATGCGTTCACAATCAGTTGGGAGGGTATGATGATGTATGCTTTTCCTCCAATTCCATTACTTTCAAGAGTATTGAAGAAGATCATTTAGGACAAGGCGAGACTCATATTTTGAAGCGTGTGCCCAGGTATGTCTCACCCTGATGAGTGAACTGGATGGGGGTGATCTTGACATAGTCGAAAAAGAAATTGAGTCAGTGAGTGGATCTTTGGAGGCATTTCAGGAGGATCCGTTATACAAAAAAACGTAATGAGGAGTTGGAGAATCACATCAAAAAATTTAATAAAGGACTGATTATTCAACGGGACCAAAAACTAGTAAGAGATAGAACTGCCTATAGAATTGGGACTGCGTATAGGTGGGGTGTTAAAAAACAAGGTCCTAAGCCCAAGGGAGGTAGACCGGGTGCCCGGCCTGTAGAGGCCCCTGATCAGCCCCCACAGCCAGCGGGGGAAGTGGAGGAGTCTGACTCTTCGGTTAGCAGTGCTAGTTCAGCTAGTGTAGCAAGTTTGGGTTCTAAGAAGAATATTAACAAAGATCACTATACGCGCTCCAGGGCTGAAAAAAGTCAGCCGAAAAAAACTGATAAAGTAACTAAAAAGGGTCAAGGATGTGGTGGTGGAAAATCAAAAGGGGAGACGGGCAAGTCCCTAAGACCGCCTGCCGCAGTGGGTGGATGCGAGACGCTATCCTCTGCGTCATCATCCTCCTCTTTAAACTTATAGACCCCACCTCTGGTGGGAGTTGTCAATTTGCTCAGGACAATACAGAGTTGGTAAATCCTGCTCATGCCTCTGGGGTCCCACAGATAATTAACCTTACTGGAGAAAATCTCTCTGACACTGTAATTAAAATTCTAAGTAAAGGATTGGGATTCTGTCCCACTAATCATATTGATGTGTTTAGAACAGTTATTGACCTGCATCTGTTCGGAACACGGGTCTTGATGCAGTTACATAGTTACATAGTTATTTTGGTTGAAAAAAGACATACGTCCATCGAGTTCAACCAGTATAAAGTACAACACCAGCCTGCTCCCTCACATATCCCTGTTGATCCAGAGGAAGGCGAAAAAACCCTTACAAGGCATGGTCCAATTAGCCCCTAAAGGGAAAAATTCCTTCCCGACTCCAGATGGCAATCAGATAAAATAGACAGGATCCTAAAAGGAAGGTTGCCTCTGATCCAGTCGCTCGTGAATGGTCGGACAATGACCTTGTGGCACTTCGTAATCTCTTTGAATTACAGGATGAGGTGAACACGGGAGACGAGGAGACGTGGCTATGTCCTCCTCCACCCTGTGGATATCATCCTCAATTACAAGATTTTGGTCTTTTTAATAGAGCCAAGAGGTTTCCCCCGTTCACGCTCTGCCCGAACCTAAGGACATTTATATCCGTTGTGGAGAAGGAGTTGAGGGATGTAGACAGGGGGATTGTGCGGCACAGTAATCTGACTGATGAAGAGTTATCTGTACTCACCGAGTTGTCAGCTCAGAATCGGTGGATTATCAAACCCGCCGACAAAGGCGGTAATGTGGTGGTCATGACCACCTCAGCATATAGGGAGATGTGCTTAGACATTCTCAGGGTGCGTGAGTGCTATGTGGTGGTCTCCCCATCGAGGGCCGCTCGTTGTCAGAAGGAGCTCTTCACCATCATTGATGATGCTGTGAGACGAGATGTTATAGACGATGATGCGGGGACTTTTCTAAAGGTTGCAGATCCGATTACTCCAACATTTTATGCACTCCCTAAAGTGCATAAAAACCCCAGTAAACCACCGGGGCGACCTATCGTTTCGGGTAGGGGTTCCTTAACGGAGAGGGTGATTGTTTACATCGATCGACATCTGCAGCCTCATGTCAAGTCCCTCCCCTCAAATACCCGTGATACCTTGCACCTCCTCCAAATTTTGGATGGGATGCAGGTGCCTGAAGGTACGTTGCTTGTGGCCCTCGATGTGGAGGCCCTATACTCAAGCATCCCGCATAATCTAGGGATTGACGCCATTGACCTATTTTTGAGTGAATTAGGGATACAACGTGCCCCACAGTCTCTTTCTTTCATCCCTTTTACGCTTTTTACTGCACAACAACATTTTTGTTTTTGAGGAATCCCACTACCTCCAGGTGCAGGGTGCGACGATGGGCACCACGTGTGCCCCGTCATACGCAAATCTGTACCTGGGGGCGTGGGAACGTGATGTTTTTTCGGATGATGGACTCTCGCTGTACCTGTCCCACGTCTTGACGTGGCACAGGTACATTGACGACATCTTCATTTTATGGACGGGAGGCGCGGATCTTTTGCAGAGGTTCGTGTCTTGTTTGAACACGAATGTTCGCAATCTTAGATTCACGTCACAATGGGATGCATGCAGCATCCCATTTTTGGATATTAGGGTGGGTATTGATGAACGGGGACACCTTTTCACCCAACTTTTCCGTAAGAATACCTCTACCAATTCTTTATTACGAGCTGATAGCTTCCACCCTGGTCACACAATTAGGGGGATCCCTATGGGCCAATATCTTCGCTTAAGGCGTAACTGTTCACGGACTGTGGACTTTAAGAGGGAGGCGGATGACGATTTCATGCGCGGGGTTACCGTGATAAACATTTGAAGCGGGCCTATCAACGGGCCCATATGAGCAGCAGGGACACTTTACTCGGATCGTCCGCGGGTGCGAAACGTGGATCTGAGGTGTTAAGATTCTGCACGCAATTTTGTGCACAATCTACAGCAATACAACACATAATGGATCGTCATTGGCACATCCTGACAAATGACCCTAAACTCGTCAAAATTGTCCCTGAGAAACCACAAATAGTATTCCGCCGGGCACCATCGTTGCGCGACAAACTGGTTGGGAGCCACTTTCATGGGAGCTGGAGTGTACATCAACACTGTAAAGTCTTGGGTACATATACATGCGGCGGCTGTACTATGTGCCGCTACATTCAGGTTGGAAAAACAGTAATGCTTCCCAATGATAGACTTTGGAATCTATCGCATTTTGTCAATTGTGGCACGGTGCTGGTGGTGTACTTACTGACATGCCCCTGTGGGGCGTTTTATGTCGGTAAGACAAAACGTGATTTAAGATCTCGCATGTCTGAGCACATCACCAGCATTGTGAGTAAAAACACCTCTGTTGTCCCCACGCCCGTGGCCCGGCATTTTAAATCTATGCATGGCGGTAACCTGTCGGGAATTCGGTTTATTGGTTTAGATCGCATCCACCGCACGATCCGTGGTGGAAATAGTGATCGTCTGCTGCTCCAAAGGGAGTCCAGGTGGATCTTTGACCTTCGGGCCACGGATCCACCTGGACTCAATGAAAACAATAGCTATTCCTCTTTTTTGCCGGTATAGGTTGGATCCTGTTAGGTTTGTGTAGACCTGTGTATGCTTTCCCTCTCCTGCCTATAGTATGCCGCTGCATGTTGGGGCAGCATCCCCCCTACGCAAGTTTCGCAGTACTCTACTTTCAGTTATGTGGAGCTTTTGAGATGAATTAGAGGAATAGTGATTCCTTATTTTTAGTGTTAATGGAGACTGCTCTTTATGAATCAGTTCTCCAACACGCATTGACTGTGATTCTATTCTTCATCATTCGCTCTTGAATTATATTGTAGGCATCAGCCTTATTTGATTTATGATCATACTCATGCATTTTATATAGTATGCGCGGCTCTGGGCGTTTGGACGCTCTTACCGCTCCTTAGATGAGGCTGGCTGGGCTTCTTAGTCCCACATCCTCTGTCTGACATCTCGCCCCCTCCTTTGTGGAGGTGTGGCTGTGGGAGTGTGTGTGCGTCCGCTACCCAGGAATGCTGTTCGTGTGGCCGCGCCTGTCGGCGGCTGCTGCGCCCGCCCCCCCCCCCCCCCCCGGCTCACAAGTGGATGAAGTGGTTCGCCTCTCTCCCTCCCCCTTCGGGGATTGGGCCGTGTGGGGTGGGCGCCGATTGGTGGGCTGGAGTATTTCAGATGGATGTGTGGATGTGTGACATATCTGTGCCACGCCCCCCTTTGAGAAAGCCGGAAGTCCGGTGAAACATGTCAGGACAACGCGGCTTAGCGTCCTGAGACTGTCCGCACCTGCAGCTTGCGCCACCTGACCACCCTACCTCAGGCTGGACCCTGCTTTCCCCAGCACGTTTTTCAACTGTGGAATGGGATCGGAGACATAGTACACGCAAGCAATTTGGAAAACGACGGTACAAACCTGTTGCCTGTCACAGTATGGAGCTGCTTCTATCCGGAGTGTCCTTCACTGCACATAAGGACTGGAGTTGATGTGATACCACGCATTGGGTACTGTATACATTGCCTTATTTGGGGGTACATGCTATGTCCACGCTTAACGCCTCACATTGGCAGCTTGCAGTGGTTGTTGCTCCTGCTCACGCTCTAATGGGCTGTGCTGTGCTTTTTTCCAATCTTGCAGCTTACCGTTGTCCTCTGCTTGTGCTCCTTGAATTGCTTGCCTAAATACAAGTATTGGAAGAGAACTCTTTGCTCTGTTACTTTCCCATCCACACATATGTCTGTCACGCTTTGCTGGATTCTTCCTGATATCTATTGATTACCGCTATTGAGCAGACTTTTCATTCAAGGAACTATTGTTGGAGTCCCTCTTTTTGAACTAGCTCATGCATGAGTCTCTATATGGGAATCATTATTATCAATACCACCAGGGGGCCAGGATTGAATGGTTGTGTGCAATTGTGGTATGAATGGGCGGTGTGTTGACAGCCAGTGGGCTGCTTTTCTGTTTTGTGTGATTTTTTTTTATTGTGTACTCTACTCTGATGATTAATAAAGGTTTTTGATATTTTTCTAAAACAGGTGTTTTTTTTGTTTGGAGCATATGCCCCGCTTTAGTACCTCCTAAAGTGTTTGTCGAGACTCATATTGATTGCTCCAATGTGGCCCAAACGTCCATGGTTCACATTACTTCACTCTCTAGCGATATCAGAACCAATAGTACTCCCACTGATACAGGACCTGTTGTCCCAGGGCCCAGTGTTGCATCCAGATATGAGTCTACTTCATCTATCAGCCTGGAACCTGAGTGGGAAATACTAAAGTCCAAGGGCTTCTCGGATGATCTGGCAGAGACATTACTCAATAGTAGGAAAAAGGTAACTCGGGGAATCTACCAGAAGGCATGGAGAGTCTTTAAGGACTGGTGTGCAAACAGATCTTTTAACAATAGATCACTTAGTTCAGTTTTGGAGTTTTTACAATGTGGCTATAAGAAGGGCCTCAGTGTTAGTACTCTGAAGGTTCAGGTATCAGCCCTGAGTGTTTTTCTGGAAAGAAAGTTAGCACAGGAAGATTATATAGTTCGGTTTTTTCAGGCACTGAGAAGACTAAAACCATCTATACGATCAAGAGTACCTGCTTGGGATCTCAATACGGTCTTACAGGGTCTATGCGAGTCTCCATTTGAACCTTTATTTCAGGTCTCTGACAAATTCCTAACATTAAAAACCATATTTCTTCTAGCCATTACTACTGCAAGAAGGATAGGGGAGCTACAAGCTTTATCCATAAAGGAGCCGTATTGTGTTATTTCAGAAGATAGAGTAACATTACGCCCGGATGCAGCATTCCTTCCTAAAGTTGTTTCCTCATTTCACAGAAACCAAGAAATTTATATTCCGTCATTTTGTGAGAATCCCACAAATGATAAAGAAAAGAGACTACATTCTCTAGACGTAAGAAGATGTCTATTACATTATTTGGAAAGGACTAACTCTTGGAGAAAGTCAGACGCAATTTTTGTCCTGTTTGCAGGCAGGTCAAGAGGAAATAAGGCTTCTAAGACAACCTTAGCACACTGGATCAAGCAAGCAATTGTATCAGCATACCAGGTGCAAGGGAAGACGTTAACTTCTTCTGTCAGGGCTCATTCTACAAGAGGTATCTCTACATCATGGGCAGAGAGGGCAGGGGCCTCTATTGATCAGATATGCAAAGCTGCAACATGGTCGAGTCATAACACGTTTGTGAAACATTATCGACTTAATGTATCTGCAGGCACAGATTTATCCTTTGCAAGGAAGGTTCTGCAAGCAGTGGTCCCACCCTAAGCCTGATCTCTAGTATATCGTCTCATCCAGGGGTGCTGTCCGAGTGACGATCCGGGAAAGACAACTTTACTTACGGTAATGTCTTTTCCGGTAGTCAGGAGGACAGCACCCCTACAACCCGCCCTTTTGGGTGGAGTATCAGAGGTTTGTATAAGCATTATTAATGTCCGTATTATCTTTTATATTAACTGAAGTATAGCAGCAAGTAAGTAGCTTATATAGCAAGCTGCCTGTCGCTTATGCAAATTCTTCTTTTGCAGTTCCTGTCCACGGTGGGGAGGGAGACAAGTCTCATCCAGGGGTGCTGTCCTCCTGACTACCGGAAAAGACGTTACCGTAAGTAAAGTTGTCTTTAATAGATTTCACCCTTAATTCTATTAAAAATGTATGTAGCCGCAGTACAGGGCCAACTGCTCATCCCCTATGTCTCTCCCAATCTAAAATGTGCTCCCCCTGGGCCAAGTGTTGGCAGTGGACCCTATGTCCTTTCTCCATCGCCGGGGCACCTGTTTCCCTGTCGCCTACGTATATGTACTGCAGCACACCTGACCACCCCCTTTCAAGCAAGATCTTTCCATTAAGAGCGGTCAATGGGTTCAATCAATTTTGGTGAGAAACTGATCAAAATTACAGTCGGGAAGTCATGTATCTCTGACAGATTCAATCATAGTGACCAAATCTGTTGGTGAAAGTTGGCAAGTGTGTGGGCTCCTTAGGGGCTAGTATACATAAATGTTTGAACTAATGAAGGATGATCAATAAGATCCAAATAGTGTTGAGTTGATGCCAAATTATGCAAATACTGTATATGCAGCTTGAAAATGGACTAATCAAAAGAAGCCAAAGTGGGATTTCATTGGTCCATTTTCAAGCTACATAAAAGTTGCATAATTATGCATCAACTTGTAATTATTTGCATCTCATTGTCCCTCCCTCTTGGTAACCATATAGTTTAACCGTTGATGTACTGAAAATCAACTGCCATTGACCATCATCATTCAGTTGCTGTAAAATGCAACCAAATAGTAGCATTTGTGCACTGTGCATTAGCAGCTGACACAGGCATTTCCAATATGGGTTATTTTCAGTGTTCCCCCACCCTATTTCGGACAAGGAACCGCATCCTACTGAAATCAACTGGCTGCTTCCAAATACGCATGCAGGGAATTTTTTTTTTTGGCATACCACATCCAAATCCCCATAGCTGTGCCTCGGCTAGAGGGATTCGGATGCATTTTCGGCATTCGTCTCGGAGACGGTCCTGATGGCAAAGGGGCCTTATTAAAACCAGGGTAGGGAAGACTGAAACTGCATGCTGGCACACTGTATATAGGACCATACTCTTGCTTTCCAGTGCATTGATCTGTGGCTCAAATCAGGGCCAGGAAACTCTGAATGGAGTTTATACGTTATCCCCTTTTTTACATTGGCTTACTCCAGTCACACTGGTTTCTGCCTCATTCCAAAATACAAATAAGTTAATTGGTTCCCTTCAGGCCAGGTTCACAGTGGTCATTTGAATAACGCACGTGTTATAATGACTAAACTGCAATAGAGACTGGGCATACACTTTAACCATTTCTGCCGCCCGGACGTGATCCTCACGTCCAGGCGGCTGCTCTGCTGTGGTGGCGCGCTCCCGTGCGTGATCGCAGGTACGCCCCCTTGCTGTTCCCCCGGTAGCCCTGGGATCAGTGAACAGAAACATGGTTCCCGATCACCGATCCGTGTCCCCAGCAGAAAAACCGAAGCGTTCTTACTAGAGGCTTCAGTCTTTCTGCAAAAAAAAAAACGTTTCCCCGTCCTCCTTGTGCTTCCGGTTAGTGAGAAGCACAAGGAGAAAAAAAAACTCAAAGTGGCCATCTTGTGGCCAAATAGTAAAACTACATCTACATATTTTTTACATTACAATTTACACATATAATAACATCAAACATTAACTGTTTATTTCCCACACCAAAATATTACCCAAATAAAAATTTTAATGGAAAAAAAATTACAATTAAAAAAACTAAACATAAATTGTTACCTAAGGGTATGAACTTTTTAAATATGCATTTCAAGGGGGTATACTACGCACATTTTTTTAAATTATAAGCTTGTAAATAGTGATGGACATTTAAATGGTGTCATAACCGAGACAAACGGTCAAATAAAATACATAGGTTTTAATTATGGTAGCGTGGGTTATTTTAAAGCTATAATGGACAAAAACTGAGAAATAATGAATTTTTTCCATTTTTTTCTTATTAATCCTGTTAAAATACATTTATAAAAAAATAATTCTTAGCAAAATGTACCACCCAGAGAAAGCCTAATTAGTGGTGGAAAAAACAAGATATAGATCAATAAATTGTGTTAAATAGTGAAGTAAAGTTATTAGCGAATGAATGGGAGGTGAAAATTGCTCTGATGCATAAGGTGAAAAATCCCTGCGGGCTGAAATGGTTAATACGAAGCTTCCATGCAGCGAGTTTAAATAATGTGATCAGGTACAACACAGTACTGTAGACGGGCCCATAGCACCATAGAGACAGTGAGTTGACATGCAGAATTATGCTGCAACCCAACTGACCACTGTGAACAGGGCCGCTAAAGGCCCATACACATGGGCTACAATTGTTGCTGGAAACACATGGTGCGCGCATGTTGCGGCAACAGGTCCTCCATGTGTATGAGGCGCGCGCAAGCAACTGTTGCTAATCAGAGCTGTCTCCAGGCGATTGACTTGTTCAATCCCCGGCAACAGCTGTTGCAGCAACCGTCCCTAGTCTCAAGTCGGTGCGGTCGTGTGTATGCTAGTCTCTAGCAACTGTTGTGAGTCCGACAGTTCATTGAACCTGCGACAGAAGTTGCTGAGCAACAGTTTCCGCTATGTTGCAGACAGGTTGTTGCCGCGTGTATACAATCGTTGCTTGTATACAACTGTCGTTGCTGGAGACTTTCAACTGTTGCTTGTCTCCATGCAACTGCAGACATCCGTGCCTCATGTGTATGTAGCTTTAGTTATCTTTAGCTTCCAGTAGTGATGACTATGGTAAGGATTAGATTGTGAGCACTGCCGAGAGACAGACTGACATTATCGTCAAATCTGACAAGATTAGCTGCTTGCTTGTTTCTGCCGTTATTCAGACACTACTGCAGACAAATAGACCAGCAGGGCTGCCAGGCAACTGGTATAGTTTTAAAGGAAATAAAATATGGCAGCCTCCATATACCTCTCGTTACAGTCGTCCTTTAAGTATCAAATAATAACTAGTGCAAAAATGGAGAGAATAAGGATTCTTGTAGGTCACTATGAGCAACTTCTCAATTTAAACACCTGATTTGTTAAAATTCTCCTTGCACTGATTTTGATAAATCTGCATCACAGTGTGCTTACTGCACTGCAGACAGAGGCTTCAAGTAGCAGTTTGCAGACAGCTGCTGCCTGTCAGTAATACATGCGCAAGAGTATAGATGAAGCTGGAGCATTGAGCAATAAAGCCATAAAACTTCATATTTATTTCCATCTTCTAAAAAATTATCTACAGAGTATGGAGTCAATATGATCAGAGCATGAGATTAAAGCAGATGTAAAGCACAAATGTAAGAAGAAAAAAAAGTCGATTTTTACTTACCTGGGACTTCTTCCAGCCCCCCTAGTTTTTCAGGTCCCTCGTTCCCCCCCCCCCCCCCCATCATTGTGCTTTTTGCCCCTCCCCCTAGCCTAGTCATGGGCTACTGCGCATGCACAGTCCCATCTGTGCGCTCCTGTACATGCACAGTCCACTTCTTTTGCAAACCTTGCATATCCTGAATTTTCTCAGCAACAAGAGTGCAATCGAGGAGGTGCATGGAAAGGGACTGCATGCATAATAGTCACAGTTTTTTCTGAGGTGGACACAGAGGAACTACTGGGGGCTGGAAGTTTTTACAGTTCAGGTGTATTAGTGGTTCTGAACTCTTGCACGGAACAGAAGCAAAATATATAAAAATGCACCCTGTATGTATTTAGAGAGTTTAACCTGTCTAATTCCCCCTCATCTGAGACTAAGCACAAGTTGTAATTTGATTCCTGAGCTGTGTCAGCCACAGCAAAGATCTAATTGGTAAACACAGGATGTTAACAATATGTCTGCTTCCATGAAAGCAGGAAATAGACAAACTGCAGCTTTATTGCAGGATTTGTATTCGCTGTAACAATGAAATGTTTTCTTTAAGCTAGGTTCAAAATAGGACGTTGCTGTGCTGTGTTATATAGCGTCTTATAATGCAGCTTACCGTAATGTAATTAAATGTCTACGCAACATTCACAGTGCAACATTAGGGTTGCATTGTAACACGTAGCGTTATGGTAACACACTGCTGCAGTGCGTTACCTCTAAACACACACATTAACAGGTACAGGAAAGCATACTTTTCATTGACTGTATGCTTTGCTGTACCTACTGTATGCAATGGTAACGCAGTGTTAATCTGCGTAACCCTTTTTAGTTGCGTTGTAATGTTACGTTGCAACTTTACAACGCAACGTCATACTGTGAACCTAGCCTTAAAGGTTATGCTGTTGCGTATCTTTTAGAGCAGAGAGTAAGTTCTGAGTTCAGGTCCGCTTTAATGCTCAGGTGTCACCATTGACACTTTTAGAAGACAGATCTCCCTCTTATCTCTGGTGTATATACAGGTATAATGAGCAATTTGTGTGCACACCACGTACCCCATATTTGGCAGCGCTTAGGTCAGCAAGCCGGGACAGAAACAGAATGTTGCCCATAACAAGGTCAGCCTCAGGCTGGCCATTGCACAGTCCAAGGTTGCCAAGCTACCATGTATGTATTTATGTTTCTGACCTAACATGGTTGGCTATACATATGCTCATAGGAATGGGAACCTGTTTGGGGACCTGAGTTTCTGACTGCACTTCTGGGATCCTTTATATACATAAGCTGAATTTCCTGTTGTCTGCCCTGACTCTTTGTTGCATACTACAGGGAAGTTTTATGCATGAAGTTACATACAGTGCATCCGGAAAGTATTCACAGCGCATAACTTTTTCCACATTTTGTTATGTTACAGCCTTATTCCAAAATCCATTCAGTTCATTTTTTCCTCAGAATTCTACACACAACACTCCATAATGACATTGTGAAAAGATTTTTAGTGAAGCATGCTGGTGGCAGCATCATGCTGTGAGGAGGTTTTTCAGCGGCAGGAACTGGGAGACTAGTCAGAATAAATGGAAAGATGACTGCAGCAATGTACAGAGACATTCTGGATGAAAGCTTGATCCAAAGTGCTCTTGAACTCAGACTGGGGTGATGGTTCATCTTTCTGCTGGATAATGACTCTAAGCACACTGCCAAGATATCAAAGGAGTGGCTTCAGGGCAACTCTGCGAATGTCCTTGAGTGGCCCAGCCAGAGCCCAGACTTGAATCTAATTGAAAATCTCTGGAGTGATCTTAAAATGGCTGTGCACTGTTTATTCCCATCCAACCTGATGTAGCTTGAGAGCTGCTGCAAAGAGGAATGGGCAAAACTGGCCAAGGATAGGTGTGCCAAGCTTGTGGCATCATATTCAAAAGACTTAAAGGAGTCATCAGAGGGTTTTAAGAACAATAAGTGCTACTTACCCGGGGCATCGGCCAGCCCCAAGCTCCCAGCATGTCCTTTGCTGCAGCTCCGCGGTGTGCCGTTCGCCTGTGAAGCTTCCCGGTCCCTGGTGATGACTGTCAGGCCGACCTGGAGGTCGGCCTGTACTGCGCCTGCGCGAGTGGTACTGCCAATCACATAAGTTCTGTGATTGGCAGCCCCGAGTTTGCGTTTGTGGAAAAAACGAACCTCTCTGGTGTGCACCGGCCCATTCACTTTCATTAGCCAAGCGGTTTTCCCCCTGCAAGCGTTTTAAAAAATGCTTCAGAACCGCTCTGGTGTGCACCAGCCCTTAGGGCTCTTTCACATCTGCGCAAACTTTGAGCGTTTTAAGGCAACGCTAAAGTTTGCGTTAACAAAGGTAAAATGAAAGTCCATGGACTTTCATTTTACCTTTCACACCCGATGCTGCGTTTCGGTACATTGCGGTTCTGATGCACCAGGGCGCAGTTTTTCATCCAATGCACCCGGGAGCCGGCGGTTTCCGTTGGGTTCAATTAATAGCTACCGCCGCTGATTGCGTCGCACCGCAGATACCCGACGTCACGCCGCAGGCTATCAACGTGTGCAGGAGAACGGCTCCTGCACGCATTGTCTGATGTGGAAGAGCCCTAAGGCTGTAATTGCTGCCAAGGGTGCATCGACAAAGTATTGAGCAAAGGCTGTGAATATTTATGTACATGTGATTTCTCCAGGTTTTTTTTTTTTTTTTTTTCATTATTTTTAATAAATTTGCCAAAACCTCAAGTAAACTTTTTTTTACATTGTGATTATGGGGTATTGTGAGTAAAATTCCGAGGGAAAAGTATATATATTTTAAGCCATTTTGAAATAAGGCTATAACAAAACAAAATGCCTTATTCTAACTCGCTGCAGCAGGCTTTGAATTAATGTCTACATCCAGTCTCAATTGCAGTTCACACACATGTGCACAGTGTGAATCCAGCCTAAAAGTGGCCACTAACGATACAATTTTCTAAACGATTCTTCGTATGAACGATCGGAAATGATTATTTGGGACCACCAATGGACAAAAATCTTCTAACCAGTTGCATCATATTGACGAGATCGATCTGAAAATCAGATTGATTTCACAAATCTGATTGGTTAGGAGATTTTTTTTCCCATAGTGGTAACAAATGATCATTTTCAATCGTTCATACAAGAATAATTCGTAACGATCGATCAGCAAATTGTACCGTTAGGTGCCACCTTAAGGTCTGCTTCAGACGGGCAGCTGACAGCCAACTCTCAGCTGCTCTCCTGCACTGTCTGGGGCAATTGTTAGCGCTCTGTTCCAGCGATGGACAGACGTCACCCAATGTAGTCAGATCTGAGCGCATTCGCAGCTGAACTGCCTGACAAGCACGCCGTTTAGCCATTGGTCTTAGAGCAATTTTTCTCCCTGGCTTCTCCCTATGGCTGCCGCACTCTGCGTGTATTAATGCTAGAAAGATAGCCAAGAGCGTTCAATCACCAGAGGTGCCGTTGTGGCCTGCCTTTTTTCCCCATATGACAGTACTCTTGGCCATAGACCAAGGGAGAGAAGAGAGGGTAAAGAGGAGCCGAGGCATTCCTCCCTTTCTCTTTAGGAATGTGAGGGGGAGGGGGGCTCTTCTAAAAAACATAGATGCAGTCTCTACTGTTTCTCAATAGGTGTAGTAACCACCTTTTGAGGTAAATTTATTTTAGCAAAAATACTGCATAACAAGCACCTTAAAGTGAATGGGAACCACTTTAAAAGAATTAACCAGATACTTACCTAAGGAGAGGGAAGGCTCTGGGTCCTATAGAGCAGAGGTGCCCACACTTTTTCGGCTTGTGAGCTACTTTAAAAATTATAAAGTCAAAATGATCTTCCTATGAACAATTTTAGGAGCACAAATGTATATACAGAAAGGAAAACGTAGTGTTGTCATGATCTAACATAAAGTCCTTTGAGATCTACCGGTAGATCGCGATCTACTCTATGGGCAACCCTGCTCTAGAGCCTTCCCACTTCTCTCACTGATCACACATTCCAGCACTGGCAACCCTAGTAGCAGTATTCAACCAAATTGGTCAAATACTGTTTTTTGGGAGCCGATTCCTTCTGAAGACAGGCAGTGAGAGGAACGGAAAGGCTCTATAAGCAGAGTTCCCCAACCCTATCCTGAAGGCCCACCAACAGTACATGGGATAATTAGTGTCTCAGCAGAGCTGATTAGCTACCTCTGGATTTCCACAACATGCACTGTTGGTGGGCCTTGAGGACAGGGTTAGGGAACACAGCTCTATGGGACCCAGGGCCTTCCCTCTCCTTAGGCAAGTATCTGGTTCATTTCTTTATTTTTTTTTTGTATTCCCATTAGCTTTAAAGAGACTCTAAAGTCTCAAAAAAAGAAATATTTTTATTTAACAAATATGTTTAATACTTTAGCCCTAACTAAACCGCCGCATCCCCGCCGCGGTACGCTATCTAAATACCCCCTAACTCGCTGGGGGGCAATCCGGGCAGCGCTTCCGTGTGAGTCAGGGCTAAGAGCCGCAGCCCTGCCTCACACGCGTCTGTCAGCCCGGATCGCCGCCTCTCCCCACTCCTCTGTCTTCCTTCACTGAGAGGGTGCGAGAGAGAGGCGGAGATCCGCCGCTGACAGACGCGTGTGACGCAGGGCTGCAGCTCATAGCCCTGCCTCACACGGAAGACTAGAGGGCAGCAAAATCCACGACCAAGAAAGTTGTGGCTTTTTCAAGGGAGAGGGAGGGGGGAGTTAGGGGGGATTTAGATAGTTTATAGCGGCGAGAATGCGGCGGTTTAGTTAGGGCTAAAGTATTAAACATATTTGTTAAATAAAAAGCCGGGGTTTTTTAGACTTCAGTGTCTCTTTAACCTCCCTAGTGTTAAGGACGAGCTGAGCTCACCCAGCAACGCCGTTGTGCACCGCTCAGGCCCTGGTGGGCCGATTTGAACAATTTTTTTTTTTCAAACACGCAGCTAGCACTTTGCTAGCTGCGTGTTTGTTTCGACCGCTGCCGATCCGCCGCAAAAGAGGCCCCCTCGCATACCCCTTGCGCAACCTGGCCAATCACCGCCAGGCTGCGCTATGGTGTGGATCTGGACTCCACCTGATGTCGATGACATCATCGCGATCGGGGAAAGCCCATACAGGAAATACCGTTCAGAACAGGATTTCCTGTTGCGTAATAACGCCGGCAGCGATCGGAGGGTACGGGAGGACGCCGCAAGGAGGGGGAAGCATGTAGCTAGCGATAGGCTAGCTACATGTTAAAAAAAAAAAACAACCTTCAAAAAACCCTCCCGCGGCCATGCACCGCAATGTTTCAGAACGCCAGGGAGGGTTAGTAGATGAATAACACAAAACGGTGAAATGTGATTTGAAATTTAACAGTAATTTTTGTAGTGCCGACTGTTTTATAAGCTACTAGTGACCTTAGCCAGTTTAAAAACGGGCTAGGTTTTCATTATAGTGGATGGTAATGCCCTTGATTATTTGGTAGGGACCGGACAGATTGAGGGAGATACTAAAACGCCTTAGTCTTGGTCCGGGTTAGGTTCACTTTCATGTCTATCTTGATTATAAGAATAGCATTTTCTGTTTAGTTTACTTACTTTGATTCTCACTTAAAATCTACTTTAAATTTAGGAGTGATTAACCCCTAAACTGCACTTTTATGTATTGTACATGAAAAAATAGATGGGACATTCAAACCATGATGCAAACCATGACCTATATAAGAGTGTGACGATAACGTCATTCATACGACACTGAGGTCACGTGATGGCTGAGTTTGAAAAAAAACAAAAACTGGCTAGGTCTGTCGGCCATGCGCGCGCACACACACACTACCGCCCCTTCTGGCCCCGTCCTCCTCCGGCTCTCTGCAGTGTCTCTGCGTCTTGTACCTGCACATGCGCAGTGCTAAAAAGCACTGACACACGGACAGGCGCAGGGACACTTGCCTATTATTAGGTAGGATTGTGAAATGTTTATTCCTACAAGAACAGAACGCCAACCGCTGCACTGATGTTATACATTTAATGATTAGCTTTAGGCAGGAATAAGTGTGCACTCCCATCGTGAGAGTAAATCTACACATACACAGCTGCATCCTTTCTTCATTAATGAAAATGAAATGCCTATTATGTAACAGGTAAAAACCTCCACCCACCAATTATACATGTATTTATAAAACATGTGCTCTGGATGTAGAACTCAGAGTGCCGCTTGGTACACTTGATTGGACTTTATAGTACAAGCTTTCATCCCTACTATTTTGAGAGAACATAATTATATGCACTGTCCTTACATCCACATTAATATCTCTTGTACTATTTTAGGTTTACATATTGTATTATGAATATTGCCACATATGCAAGCATCCACGGGCCTGATTTACCAATGTGATTTTCCATGGGGGCAGAGTGCAAGAGCCGAATGCTCTGGGAGAGCTCAAGGCTGCTGCTTGGTCTCGGTGGTGGTAGAATATTGGTAAACTTACAGATATTCTGTTATCGGCATTACCCTGTACCCTTCTTAAAAGGTGCCTTTTTTAAATGTACTCTAAAGAGTGGTCATTTCTAATAGCATTGTTAGGACTAGTCTATTTGTAATTGCTTAGGTTCATCCTCACATAATTATTGGTTATTTTAACATTGGAAATGTATGCATTGTAAAATGAGACTGAACAATCTGCTGTTTATCTGCCGCAATTGATTTTCTCATTTACCATATTTACCTGATTATACTTTACTCATTGATACCACCCAGACAAATTATCTTTGCTGATCGCTTGGGCGGTAGTACAGTGCCCAGTACTGTACAGATGCATTGATAGGCTATGTATTCTGTTACTATGGAGAAGAGAAGCGACAACTATCGCCTTTAAGGCCCATACACTCGTCTGATTTCCGCGAACAACGGGTCGTTTGAACGTCCCATCGTTCAGTCGTTCGCCCGCTAAATCGGGCGCGTGTACAGACTGTCGTTCACGTGATAAGACAAACTCAGTCTTATCACGCGAACGACAGTCTGTACACACGCCCGATTTAGCGGGCGGACGACTGAACGACGGGACGTTCAAACGACCCGTCGGTCGAAAAAATCAGACGTGTGTATGGGCCTTTAAACAGACGAGGTCAGAAGAACAATGGGCTTGGCCTGCGCTCTGCAAAGGCAATCCAGCACCCTGGATCTCTTGGTGACGCATCAGGGATGCCATACACATGCTAGATTATTGGCAGAGATGGTCCTCACTTGTCAGCATTGTGAAATATGTGTGCACTGTATACAAGCTTAATAATAATAAAATCTTCATTGGAGATGTCTTAGTAAAAAAAAGTTCTCTATGGCAACTTGGTTTTCCACCTCTCAATATCAGCATGAGCAAGTTATTGGGAGAGCAATCAACATGTGATGGGTGGGATAGAGCTTTTCTTCCTTGGATGATGGCAGACCTTGCCCTGGCCGTTTGCACTGGAGCTTGTATTCAGCAGGGTTTACATTTTTTTTCCATTTGCATTTGAATACATATTTTATTTGTATGTATGTAACATTTCATTTTTGTTTGAATAATATTTTGTCTCAGCCATCTTAATTCATTGAAATAAGCATAACCCTAACTTCAAATATAAGGGAGTAAAATAAGCTCGCTCAGAACAAACAAAGGAAAGCTTGTCCAATGCAGATAGAAACTAAACCAACTCAGGAGCTTATAATTGTAATCTATTCTGTCAGGTAAAGGTGTCATTTAGGTCTGCTTTTTCAGTGGCACGCTTCACATCTATGCAGTGTCATGCAGCGTGATGTTGAATCTTCTTTCAGGATGCATTTTGGATGCAATTTCCATAAAGAATAGTGACAGGTGTTCTCCAAGGACATCCGATCCCTGCTCTGAAACGGCATTTTCAAAAGCGCAAGTAGTTTTAGACCGTGCAGTTTCATTCAAAGAAGTGTAATGGGCTTTTACACAGTTCCATACGATTCCCTTAAAAATATTCAAATACTGTATCTAAAGTGTGTCAAAAGTGCCTCAGTAATGCTTATCAAGAGCAAAGTACAAATGCCTGTTTACGCAAGCTTTAATTGCACTGACTGAATATACAGTAAATAAATGGCTCGAGCAGTTGCAGGCTTCCACTTTGAATTTGGATCTTTATGTCCCTCCAGTGGTATGTGTCTTATAGTATCAGAATCCCTGCCGTAATTCCTTTGGCCTTTTTATCTTGATTTCAACTTTTTTGAAAATATGCTTAATTATTTAATCACTTGTATCGCTACTACAGTATATCTCTGTCGTTTTGGCACAAGTCTTATAAGGCATAAGAAGCAATAAAGTTATTGCTGGGTAATGCTGGGCATACACGGCTCGTTTCTTCTTATCAATCAAGCCGCTGATGGCTCGATTGATAATTTCCGACAGGTCCGATTGCCCGCCGGATCGATTCCGCGCTCGATACCGGCAGGCAGAACAATAGAAAAAAATGAAGCGCTGATTAGAAAGCGCCCGCGGGGTCGAGTGGGAATCAATCCGCGCGGACGAGCGGTGACGCCCTGGCATCGAGCCGCTGGCTCGATACCGGCGCACTATCTAGCCGTGTATGCCCAGCATAAGTAGGGACAAAGATGAGTATCAAAATTGCTCTAGTCCACAAGGTTAAAATGAGGCGACAATGCAAGTATAAAAGAAAAAGATTTTCATTTAGCCCTGTTAATTTTTAATATTATCGATTAAAATATTGATAATCATTAACAAACCATTCCTCTTCCTCTGCTTTTACCTCTCTCTTACGGAGTGGCTGAACTTGGAAAGATGCGTTTAATGGTCTGTATCATGCGTTTATTGTACATACTTTGCTGAGGAGGAACCAGCGTACAGTTTGCACTGGGACCCTCAGCTCTGTAACTGTATCACTGTTTGTTAGCTATAAATGTTTCATATTTTCTCTTGCAGCCATACAGTGAATCTCTAAACAATGCTTTTGGTGTTGTATGAGCTCTTATTGTATGCTTGTACTGGAAGATAAAGGACCTACCCTGACCTTTTCAGCATAGCAAATCCCTGTTTTAAGTGCACTGAGCACCAATACACTTTTTTCTACAACCTCCCCATAAGGGAGGTTCAAAGCACAATATGCTGTTGGGGAGACGGGGTTTAGGGGAAGCGGCATTGCTTAACTATGGGGGGGATGCTCCTGTCCCTTGTCCTTGTGGAGGTAACCATTACTGTCTGCAGCTGGCCACACTTCAAAGGTTCTACCTGTGCAGCGCACTCCCGCGTGCAATGCATGCCAGGAGATGCATGCCGCTATCCATTCTGGAAATTACACATCTATATCCTACAGCTCCCGGTGCAGGAGCGCACTGCACAGGCAGATCCTTTTGAAGGGCGGTCAGCTGCAAAAGATGGTGATGGCTCCCTCTACAGGGATGGGGATCTACAGGAGCAGCCCCCTGAAGTTAAGCAATGTCACTGTCCGTTCTCATAGGCTTCCATTAATTCCATTAGGATCCACTTTATTGGCAATCCAGAATCAAAATTATCGTGTACTGCACATCCTTACATTCCACTCAGAAAGAAGAAATGGATCCATTGATCTAAAACAAGAACCTTCTGCTTTGTATCATATTATTTAAGCCGCAGCTAGAAATTGCATTCCATATTTGACTTCTGGCTTGCAGACAGCACCCCTACTATTGGTCTTCTCACGCAGGAACTTACTATTATGTTTGACAGAGAGAAACTGAACACATCCTTTATCAGTCCAAAGAAGTGAGAAAAAAAGCATGCTTCAAAATATGGAGCCCTTTCATTCAAAGACATAAGTCGGAACAGGAAAGGCTCTGATGGCCGACTTTCAACTCATGGTATGGTATTGTATTGAACGATTAAGTGGAATTTTAGGCAACCTAAAGGTGACAAACAAACTAACCAAGTCGCTGACACGCTGTTGCCCTCTGAACATTGGCGTCACAAGGGGGAGCGGCCCCTGCAGAAGGGGTGACACCTGGACATAGGGAAGCTGGTTGTTTTTTCGTTGCTGGGACCTGGTGGAGCAGAGCTATGGCAGAAAAAGGTGCAGAGCTACGGTTGTCAAAGGGGCAGAGCTACATCAGATGCTGGTTGAAGGGGTGGGGAGATGTGCCCAGTGGACAGATAATTCACCTCTCCAGGATCTCAGGTAGGGGTGGAGCAAACAGGGTCTCCTAGGGTTGTCGCTGATCTGCAGATCTGAGACTGTGAATAACAGGATGGGTATAAGTGAGGAAAAGGGGGACACCTTTGGCTACCTATGGGGAGGACGTATTTATACTGGGAGACACCTTTGGCTACCTATAGGGGATGTATCTATACTGGGGCTATCTTTGGAGGGGGACGTAAAAAGCAGATCCAAAGTAAAAACGGATTGTCTTACAATATAATTAGCATTAAATTTTAATATGAACCCCTGAATTTTTTAAAAAGTATAAACATTCATTTAACTTATTGTAGCCTAAACGTGAAACCTCCCTCCCCCCAGGGCACCGTTACATACTGGGACAACTACTACACAATCTCCCAGAATCGCAAACAAAATTGCAGAATCCTTTGTGTTTGCGGTTTTCCACAGGTTTTTAATGATGTCGGCCTCCCTCCCCACTGCTTCCCGGGGGAGAAAACTGCAAATAATGTACGGCATATGTTACTAGCAGTTAAAGCCTTTCCTAGTTAATATATACGGGGTACGTGCTTGGCAGGGAGGGGTTAAAGGACCGCTATCGCAAAAATCGTAAAATTTGAAATACATGTAAATTGAATAGAATAGAAAATCTTTATTGTCATTGTAACAACTGAAATTGTACAACGAAATTCTTAAGTGCAATTTTCCAGCAAAAGCAAATACAGCATAACATTCCATTCTTACATACATTGCATTGCACACAGCCCTTATGAACATGGCCACTCAGCAGCATTTAACATAGAAATGGCTGAAGCCATTTACAAATAAGCCATAAATTACTTTTTCCTAAGTTGCTGTCACAGTAGGTAGTAGAAATCTAACAGAACCAAGAGACTTTGGAGTAGCCCACCTCCTCATGGGTGTGTCACAGGGCCCCTAGTGGCCGGACCGCACAATGCCTTCCAATCTGTTTCAGCGCACAGACCATGCAATTTGTGGTCGCAATCGGTGCGCAGAAACTGCGGGAATTTTGGCAGCAGACCGACTAGAAGGGAGCCTGTGAGTTACGGTAATACAAATTACACACTATTTCAGGGTATAACTGCCACCACCTCTGTTACCATGGGACAGAGGATCCCACTGACCGACTGACTCTCGACCTGCAAATAAAACGGTTAAACACACGCTATTTTATCTAGCTATCAACAACAGTAGCGACTCTTCAGAGACAAGGGTTCAGTTTGTGCGGCTGAATAATAGGGTAGCTGAATAAATAAAGGACGTTAGCGTTGTTTATTAAATATGCAATATAAATAATTAATACATACAGAAAATTGTTAAAATCAACAATTATAGAGACAAATAATAGCACAGTATAGAAAATAAAAATAAGGGAAAAAATACGGATACTTAAAGTTCGTGGAAATATGTCATTTCTGGGTACACTCGTAAAGTTCCTTTGTTTCAGTTCAGGAGAAAAGTTCAGACAAGATGGCCGCTAACCACATGGTCCTCTGGCTAGCAGCAGCATGCTCTCGTGAAGATGGAATTTGGAGGACTGAGGTCCGCCTGCTGGCAATGTGCTTTTGATGAAGCTGGTTTGGGGGCCTCTGAATTACCCACCAATGACAGTTCATTCCCTCTGAGAGAGATTTTAGGTTTAAACATATAAAATGCTGTAACTCATAAACAATACATGTCATATTTAGGTGAATAGCAGATTCATAATTGTCAGAAAATACTGATTAATATGACATCAGACGTGATTAGGGCAGCGGGTCCAGTTCCTGAGAAGGGTCATAATAACCGGACGGGTTATTGCGTTGAATTTTATATCAGCACATTGGGCAGATTTTAAAGAGAACCCGAGGTGGTGATCTTAGAACGACATCTATACACAAAGGCTGGGTCTGGCTATAGTGCCCAGCCTCTGTTGCTATTTGAATCCCCCCTGCTCTCCGCTCTCCCACATAAATTACAGCTGCGCTGGGCGACAGCGTGTCGCAGCGGGCTGTATTGACCTTCCTAGTGTCAATCACGCCGCTCCCCCGCCTCCTGCAGAGTGCCGGTCCCCGCCCACGTCCCTTCCCTCGCCGCTGATTGGAGGGAAGGGGAGCGGGCGGGGACCGGTGCTCTGCAGGAGGCGGGGGGAGCGGCGTGAGTGACATTAGCTAGGTAAACATTGCCCGACAGCGCGGCTGTAATTTATGGGATCAGGCATCCTGTACCTTAGGTTACTGAACTATTTATCTGCTGAGAGAGGGAGAGACCCCAGGTTTGACTGCCTGGTATCCACAAACAGACAATCAAGATTTGGCAACGCAACGACAATCGAGGCAGGAAAAACAATTGCGTTTTCTGGTCTCACGGCTCGTCTATCACACCTCCCCCAAGGAAAAAGGCTTCAGCCAGCCATCCGCAAGCTGTGTGGCATTGCCGCTGATCTGGCTGACTGGTCTCAAGCTGCCGGTACGGCGGGATAACCCATTGGAGCCTGCGGCTCGGTTCATCTGGACAGGTCGCTGTCCTCTACCCTCAGGTTCGACCCGACATGGACCTTTCTGGACAGGGCGCTTGCACCATCGTGTTCGGATGTGGCGTCTGCCAGGACTGCTGACAACGGGCAGTAGGTTGGATAGGTAAACAGCCAGCCCACGCAGGGGTTCCTTGCTAAGTGGCTGTGGACCTAAGGGAACCCCGCGTTAATCCCTGGACCTTCCCAGCTTCTGACAGATGGCACATGCCTTGCAGTATCTTGCTACATCCATGTTCATCCTGGGCCAATAAAACTGTTTTAGAATACAGGCAAGCATCTTGTGGACCCCCGAATGTCTGGTCAGAGAGTTGTCATGTGCGGAGTGCAGCACATGGCCCCTGAATGCACTCGGTACCACAAGCCACTTGGTATTCACCTGCGGCTTACCTGTAGTGGGCTGCACAGCCTTGCTGTACAGTCTCCCACCTTCCCAGTACACCTTGAAAGCGGTCCCGTCTGCGAGGGGCTCAGAGGCTTGCTGCCTGAGTGCCTCTAGGCTTGGGTCACTTTGTAGCGCTGCTGTAAATGCAGCACTGTCAGTTCCAGCCAGCTTACTCATGACACATGAAGTCAGCGGCTGAAGGTTTTTACTTCTGGGGTCAGCACTGAACGAAGAATCCGGCACTGAGCCCACAACCCTTGCAGCACCCTGGGTGACTGCTAGTATAGGCACAGCATTAGCATTACAATAATTCACATTCTTCACATCATTGACACATGCATTAATGACAGTGACATGTACAGAAACATTTTCATTACAGACAGTTTGTACATCAAACACAGGTACCTTTGTCTCAGGTACTATTGAATCCGGTACCCTTGAACTGGGCACATTCAACCCACCTCCCCCTGGTGCTCCCCCCAGTGTGTAAAGTACCTGGTGGTGGGTCGGAGAGTCCGTCTCCTTCCGTGAGTGTCGGGGCGGTTGCGGCAGGTTCGTAATGGGACACAAGCTTGCCCAAATCAGTCCCCAATAACACGGACCGGGAGATCATCCACAACCCCAACAACCCTTTCTTGTACCCCCACCCCCCCAGTCGAGCTTCACTCTCGCTTGGGCTATGTGTAAAAGGGTGCCTTTCACTTCAGTAAGGGCAAGGAATCGGCTGGAGCTTATGCTCTCCTTTGGAACAAGGTGTGAGTGAACTAACGTGACGTCGGCTCCGGTGTCTCGGAATCCGGTGACAACCTTGTCGTTCACTCTAACAGGCTGCTGCTGGTCGGTTCGGTCACGGATTTCCTTTCCGCGGTCAAACTGCCATGGGTGAGGTACAGGTGATCCAGGTGCTGGTGGTGTCTGCCTCCACTCCGGACAGTCGAATTTCATGTGTCCGGGCTGGCGGCAGTAGTGACAGGTGACCCCCTCAGGTGCTGCAGGCCTGGGTGTAGCAGCTGCGCTGGGTGGCCTCTGTGGCGGACAGCTCACAGTGGCAGGAGAGTCTGCCAGGGTATTGGGCTGACCTCCTCTCCAGCTGGATTGTGCAGTCCTGCGTGTGTCAGGCACCCGGGTGACAAAGGTTTCATTGAGGTCTGCAGCGACAGTTGCTGACGCAGGTTTGCTCTCCAGCACAAACTGTCGTACATCAGCAGGGCAAATGTTCAGAAACTGTTCTAGGACTATCAAGTCCTCCAGGACATCATAAGACCCTTTTGTGAGGCCTAGAGTCCACTGGCGGAGTGAGTAAACTGCTGGCCACATCTCAATAAGAGTCAGTAGATTTTTTCTGCCAGGACCTGAATTTTTTGCGATAGGCTTCTGGCGTCAGCTGGTATTTAGTAATGATAGTGTCTTTTATAGCTGCATAATCCTTATCCTTTTCCGCAGGTAACTCTGCGAAAGCATCAAGCGCTTTGTAGTGCAGCAAAGGCGTCAGATGTCTGGCCCACTGGTCTTGGGAGAGACGTTACTGACGGCATGCTTTTTCAAAAGACCGCAAAAACAAGTCAATGTCAGTGTCTTTTTCAATAGTAGCAAATTTAAATTATGCACTTACAGGTGATGTGGCTCCTGCAGCAGGGAGGCTGGGCGATGAACTCCGGCTGGCCTGTTGCACTTTTGCCATGTTCAGTTCATGCTGTCGTTGGAGCTCCCGTTCTGTAGCCTGGCACTCCTCTCGCGCTTGTGCAGCAGCGGCAGCACCCTGGCGTTCCTCTCGCCCACGCTCCGCCATGCACTGCAGGTACTTTTCCAGGTCAGTGTCCATCAGCTTTTGTAATGCCTGCTATATTCGCGGATCAGCACAAATGGACAGTCCAGTACTGGCCGGTTCCAGGCGAGTACTCGGAGAAGCTCTGAGATCGGGGTCCATACTGACAGCCTCCTGCGTAACTGTTGCAGCATTGCCCGCATGGTGCTCAACCTCTACGCTCAGGATCTTCAGTCTCTGGTTCCCCCGACTTGAGTTAGATGGGCCGGTGTCCTCCACAGTGAACACATCCAGCGCCCGCAGTTGCAGGCTATCCCATCTGTACAAGTCTGTTACCAGTGGCGGCGCCAGGGGGGTGCTTGGGGGTGCTCGAGCACCCCCTAGAATTGTCCAAGCACCCCCAAAGCACCCCCTGGAGTGAACTGACTTCAGGCGTCTAAAAGACGCCAAGTCAGTTCACACACCGGCAGCACGGAGCAGCAGGCAGGGCTACGGTAAGATGGCCGCCCGGAGCCCTGTTCTGCAGACTTCGGGCGGCCATTTTCCCGTAGCCCTGCTCTCTGCATGCAGGCAGGAAGTCTCGTCGTGACGTCGGGAAGGAAGAGGATCGTGGGCGCGCGGGCGCTGCGCGCCACAATGAGGTCGGGACTCGGGACGGGAGGTCGGGAAAGAAGGTCTTCTGGCTGTAGGTGAGTAAATGGGCTTTTCTTTTCTTTTTCAGGTGATGCGGATTGTGCATATTGGGGTCATATCTGCTACGGATTGTGCATATTGGGGTCATATCTGCCACGGATTGTGCATATTGGGGTCATATCTGCCACGGATTGTGCATATTGGGGTCATATCTGCCACGGATTGTGCATATTGGGGTCATATCTGCCACGGATTGTGCATATTGGGGTCATATCTGCTACGGATTGTGCATATTGGGGTCATACCTGCTACGGATTGTGCATATTGGGGCGATATCTGCTACCGATTGTGCATGTTGGGGTCATTTCTGCTACCGATTGTGCATATTGGGGTCATTTCTGCTACCGATTGTGCATATTGGGGTCATTTCTGCTACCGATTGTGCATATTGGGGTCATTTCTGCTACCGATTGTGCATATTGGGGTCATATCTGCTACCGATTGTGCATATTGGGGTCATATCTGCTACCGATTGTGCATATTGGGGTCATATCTGCTACCGATTGTGCATATTGGGACCATATCTGCCACCGATTGTGCATATTGGGACCATATCTGCCACCGATTGTGCATATTGGGACCATATCTGCCACCGATTGTGCATATTGGGACCATATCTGCCACCGATTGTGCATATTGGGACCATATCTGCCACCGATTGTGCATATTGGGACCATATCTGCCACCGATTGTGCATATTGGGACCATATCTGCCACCGATTGTGCATATTGGGACCATATCTGCCACCGATTGTGCATATTGGGACCATATCTGCCACCGATTGTGCATATTGGGACCATATCTGCCACCGATTGTGCATATTGGGACCATATCTGCTACCGATTGTGCATATTGGGACCATATCTGCTACCGATTGTGCATATTGGGACCATATCTGCTACCGATTGTGCATATTGGGGCCATATCTGATAACGATTGTGCATATTGGGGCCATATCTGATAACGATTGTGCATATTGGGGTCATATCTGCTAACGATTGTGCATATTGGGGTCATATCTGCTACCGATTGTGCATATTGGGGCTATATCTGATAACGATTGTGCATATTGGGGCCATATCTGATAACGATTGTGCATATTGGGGCCATATCTGATAACGATTGTGCATATTGGGGCCATATCTGATAACGATTGTGCATATTGGGGTCATTGGACGTGTTTTTTGTTAAAATCTGCTCACATTACGTGTATTTTCTTGAGAAAACCTGCACAATTATGTGAATTTTCTGGGAAAAGGGTCACCAAAACTTGGGCCCTCTGTCTTTGCGTTGCACTTTTAAAGGGAACCCGAGGTGAGAATAATATTGAGGCTGCCATATTTATCTCCCTTTAAGCAATACCAGTTGCCTGGCTGCCGTGCTGGTCCTCTGCCTCTTATTCTTTCAACCATAGACCCTGAACAAGCATGCAGCAGGTCAGGGGTTTCTGACAATATTGTCAGAACTGACAAGATTAGCTGCATGGCTTGTTTCTGGTGTAATTCAGTTCACTACTACAGCCAAATAGATCAGCAGGGCTGCCAGGCAACTAGTATTGTTTAAAAGGAAATAAATATGGCAGCCACCATATCACTCTCACCCTGGGTTCACTTTAAATTACAGTTAGCCCCGCCCTCATCCGGTCATGACCACGCCCATTTTTTCGCCGCGGCGCGCTTCGCGCGCCGCAGGTTGTGGCCACACCCATTTTTAGCGCGGCGCGCTTCGCGCGCCGCAGGTCGTCAGCTCCCCCGGAAATTGGTCCAGCACCTGCATAGCACCCCCTAAAAAAATTTCCTGGAGCCGCCACTGTCTGTTACCATGTCCTGTTTTTTCTTGCGGAGGGTGTCAATGCCCCTTGCTTCACAAAGACTTTCCAGGTCTGCTTGGCTCATGAGCTTGTAGTTCCTGGACATTTCCATGCCAAATAAAATAAAACTTTTTGGGGAGGGGTACTGGCTACACAGTCTCTCTGCATATATAAAAAATATATTGCATTCAACTACAACCAACGAATTAGTTCGTTTCTCGACAGGGCTAATTTGATAGCGCTATCTGAGATACCTTCAGCACAACACAGATCCCAAACGCTGCCAACCACTGTCACAGGGCCCCTAGTGGCCTGACCGCACAATGCCTTCCAATCGGTTTCAGCACACAGACCATGCAATCTGTGGTCTCAATCGGTGCGCAGAAACCGTGGGAATTTTGGCAGCAAACCGACTAGAAGGGAGCCTGTGAGTTACGGTAATACAAATTACACACTATTTCAGGGTATAACTGCCACCACCTCTGTTACCATGGGACAGAGGAGCCCACTGACTGACTGACTCTAGACCTGCAAATAAAACGGTTAAACACACGCTATTTTATCTAGCTATCAACAATAGTAACGACTCTTCAGAGACCAGGATTCAGTTTGTGCGGCTGAATAATAGGGTAGCTGAATACATAAAGGACGTTAGCGTCGTTTATTAAGTATGCAATATAAATAATTAATACATACAGAAAATCGTTAAAATCAACAATTATAGAGACAAATAATAGCACAGTATAGAAAATAAAAATAAGGGAAAAAATACGGATACTTAAAGTTCGTGGAAATATGTCCTTTCTGGGACCACTCGTAAAGTTCCTTTGTTTCAGTTCAGGAGAAAAGTTCAGACAAGATGGCCACTAACCACATGGTCCTCTGGCTAGCAGCAGCATGCTCTCGTGAAGATGGAATTTGGAGGACTGAGGTCCGCCTGCTGGCAATGTGCTTTTGATGAAGCTGGTTTGGGGGCGTGGCAACGCTTCCTGCCCCCTCTGAATTACCCACCAATGACAGTTCATTCCCTCTGAGAGAGATTTTAGGTTTAAACTTATAAAATGATGTAACTCATAAACGATACATGTCTGTGAGGATCCGCTCGGCTGCCTGCGCAGGCAGGCAGCTTTTTGACCACTGTTGAGGTCTGCATTCTGCAGGTCTCTGGAAGAGAGACCTTTTGTCAGTTTTGCAGCTTGCTGCTGAGGAATTTGCATACGTTTGTCATGCAGATTGCCTAGCCACATCCTTTGTAGGCTTGCTCTATAAATACCATGTGATATCACAGACCTGGGCTGGTCATAAGGGTTAGTCCTGTGAAACACTCCTGGAGTGTCAGCCTTGCTCATTGTTTAAAGATTAGCTTAGAGTAATTCTTGGGACTGCACTAGGCAGGTTCCCTAGTGCAGTTAGGATTGCATATCTGTTTATTTGTCTGTTACGATTGTCCTGTCCCAGCGGTGGTCGACGGGAGATCGTTCTGTGTGTCTGGGTGCTAACCGGAACAGCGGTTGTTACTGGTAGCTCCTTCTAATCTGTCTTGCCTGGATCGCACTCGCCTGGCGCTAGTGCTGTGGATCCGTCTGATCTCCATCTCTCTTGCTGTACTTGGATCACACTTGCTCTGGTTGAAAGAGCAGTGAGTCCAGCTCGCTCTGTTTCTATACTTGAATCGCACTTGCTCTGGCGGAAAGAGCAGTGGATCGTATCTCTCGCTTATTCCTGTTTTCGTGTATCTGTCTTGTCTGCTACGAACGCTTGCTGGAGGCTCGGTGAGGTAACCGTTAAGCAAGCGCTCGCGTCCTCTGTTTTGTGTTTTTCTGTCGGTGGTTAGTAAGGCGTGCTTGTCTCTGTTGTGCTTAACACGCGGAGACCGCGCATAAACGCATGCACTGTTGCGAATGAGTGCAGTGTTCGCGTTTAGTTGTGTGATTTGCTGTGCCTTTGCTACTCTCGTGCTCTGCCTTGCTGTAGCCTTGTGTCACCTCTGGAAATCGCCTCTCTTGCGATTGCGTTCCTACTTCATATCTGCTGTTGTATGTGCACCGTGGCGGGTTGGCGACTAGATTGGGGCACATACATACATTCTGTCCCTGTGCTCATTCTCTTCCGCAATCGCTTCTCTTGCGATTGCGTTCTCACTTGGTTTCTTCTGTTGTGTGTCCACCGTCGCAGGTTGGCGGCTAGATTGGTGGACATACATACATTCCTCATCTGTGCTTATTCGGTCTTGTGTCGCTGTTAGCAATCGCCATCTCTGGCGATTGTCTTCTCACTTTATCTTCATGGTTTGTTCATCGTCGCAGGGTGGCGACTAGATTGGTGGACACACATACCCTCTGTCGCTTTGATCTCTCTCTTTCAGGGCTATCTTGCCCTGCGTTTCTTCCCTTCGTACAATTCCTGTCTGGCGTCTGTGGCAGGGCAGAGGAGCTGTTCCTCTGCACTCCACAGCTCCACCTGTCGACAGGAATTTCCCTCTACAGGTGCATTGCACCTTTTGCTGGGTTCCCTCAAATTATACGCTTGTGGAGGATTTCCGCAGTGTCAACGCACGCCCTGTGCGCTGATCACGGAGAGAATTCCACAATCGTTACAATGTCATGTTTAGGTGGATAGCAGATTCATAATTGTCAGAAAATACCGATTAATATGACATCAGACGTGATTAGGGCAGCGGGTTCAGTTCCTGAGAAGGGTCATACACCAATAACGGTTTATTGCGATTAATTTTATATCAGCACATTGGGCAGATTTTAACGAATAAGACTATATGAATTTCATAGCTGTGCTATAAGCGGTCTCCATGTAACAGACAGAAATCATACAACACATGCATTCAAATCTGCCCCTATCGGTGCCGCACTGGATAGCTCTTCCAGGGCCACCTGGCGAGCCAGCTTCCTGGCTTCCTTTCAGGCAGCCATATGCTGAGCAATTGACACCTCTGCTAAGGCCCAGATTCCAGTCACATGCTAATTACAAATCACAGGCATCCTGTACCTTAGGTTACTGAACTATTTCTCTGCTGCGGGAGGGAGAGACCCCAGGTTTGACTGCCTGGTATCCACAGACAGACAATCCAGATTTGGCAACGCAATGACAATCAAGGCAGGAAACCGATTGCGATTGCGTTTTCTGGTCTCACGGCTTGTCCGTCACAGGGTGTTCTTAGGGTTTTCTTTATTTTCATAAGCAATTAGTGAATGGCAGTTGTTCCGTCCTTCCATCCAAAAACGTGAGCAGGGAGGCTTGTCAGCATCTTTGTATAAATCCTTTTCTGGGAGTGTCTTTCAAAAGAATAAAGGCCTTGCTGAGAATCCCCCATGAAGAGATGGGCTAGTTGAAAACCTGTTGGTTCTGTCAGATTTCTACTACCTACTGTAAGTGAGAGCAACATAGGACAAAAGTAATTTATGGCTCATTTTACTCTAGAAGAAACGTACTTCTAATTTGTATGTGTTTATATGTATTTTAAATTGTACAGTTTTTTGCGATAGTGAATAAGATGCTATACAGGCTCTACCCAATTTAAATCTTACTAGATATTTAATTAACCACCCTGGCGTTCTATTGTTTGCGTCAGAGTGAATGCGCAGCACTATTTTTTTATATATATATATATATATATATATATATATATATATATATATATATATATATATATATATATATTTTTTTTTTAATCATGTAGCTAGCCTAGCGCTAGCTACATGATGCCCCCCTCACTTCTGCATCCCTCCCACCCCTCCGATCGCCGCCGGCGCTATTACCCATAAGGAAATCCCGCTCTGAACCGGATTTACTTTAGGGCTTCCCCCGTCGCCATGACGACGATCGCGATGACATCAGATGTCACGTCAGACGGAGTTCCTATCCACCCCTCAGCGCTGCCTGGCACTGATTGGCCAGGCTGTGCAGGGGTTTCGGGGGGGCGTGTTACGCGGCGCATCGGCGGCGAGCGGCGGCGATCATCCCCAACACGCAGCAAGCTAAGTGCTTTCTGCGTGTTTAAAAAAAAAAAATTATGAAAATTGGCCCAGCGGGGCCTGAGCGGCGCCCTCCAGCGGTCATGGATGAGTTGAGCTCGTCCATACCGCCAAGGAGGTTAAAAGCCACTTTTGCTGTGAATTCTGTTTTTTCACAACTTGTCAGCTTATCACTAACATTAATGGACATGCTGATTGATGGTAAGGAACAAATATGGAAGATATATTGTACAAATATGGAAGATATATATATATATATATATATATATATATATATATATATATATATATATATATACACACACACACAGTGTTTTTAAAATCATAATTATTGGTACCAAGCCAGAATCCAACACCGCTTTTGCTAAAAATACCTTACTAGCTTGTGCAATAATATCTCATTGTACAATGCAAACGCTATTTGTTCTAAGTTCTTAGTAAGCAAGTGGGTGGAATGTTTCTTATTGCCCTCATTCAATAGTCACGAGTAAGCTTTTGCCTTGGGTGAATTAGTCAACTCAGTGACTTCACACAGCTAGGAAAATGACTTTCTCTGATAATTTCCTCCAATAGGTGAACTAGACTGGATTACAATGACTTATGTTCTCGTGAAGTGCAGGACTATATGAGTAACTCTGCTGTGACATCAAGGGCTGTGCCAGGCCCAGTAAATCACTCCTTAGTAAACTGTGTGACAGGGCAATATGCTGAAACTTGTCATATGATATTTGTACGTAGAACATACTTAGTAGAAAGTTCACAATTTCCTTGACCAAAAGAAACCCAGGAACCAGGCCCTGCTGTCCATTACTAAGCTATTCAGAAAAGGGAATTGTTGAGTGTTTTTTGTTTCTTTTGTTTTCTTGTTTGTTTTATTAGATTTAGTACTAGAATTAGATGGGGGAAAAAAACTTTTTTAACCACTCAATGACAACTGGATGTTTATAAACCTCCAGTGTATTTGTGGAGAGTGCTCCATCAGTCTGTTACTAAATGAGGCCCATATGGTAACATTTTAACCGAGACGAAAAATAGGTACGGACAAACTCAATCCAACATAAAAGTCATTTTCTAAATCATGATCAAATTTGGGAAAGTTTTAGCAAAACTACAAGAGACGTATGGTATGTAGTAACATTTTAACCATGATAACAAATACAAACACTGCAATTATAAGTAGTAGAATAGAGTTTAGAAAGTTTTAGGGTTGAGGCCCATGTCTTGTGTATTATTTTTAGTCACAAACTGGGAATCAAATGCAATTACATTTTGGATAGGCTGTACCTAAATAAAATACTTGTAAAATTAAAACAAAGTGACAGAATATGAAAGAAACAACATATATCGTTACCTTAGAAACTCGGCTTTTTAAATATGTATGCCACAAGGGTATATTAGTATTATTTTTGCAAATAAGGTCTTATAATCATCAATAGTGTACAATGAGAAAACAAAAACGAAAAATTTATTTATTTTACAATACGATATTGTCGCCATACAATATTGTCGCCATACATTGTGCTAGGAACATAATCTCAATGTTGTTATAGCCAGGATAAATAAGCAAATAAAATTAGTGGGTTTAACTTATACTTAGCACTGTTTATTGTAAAACTATAATGGCGGTAAATGGAGAAATAGTGTGTTGTTCGGTATTTTTTTTTTTCTTTTTGCCCTCTACTTTTCCCTTTAAAATGCATTGAAAATAAGATAATTACTAAACAAAAGTTTAATACGCTAAAAGCTTAATTGGTTCTGAAAAAAAAACCAATATATAGATCAGGGCTGTCCAATAGGTCGATCGCGATCTACCGGTAGATCGCGACCGCCTGATTGGTAGATTGCGGCCTCATGACCGCGTCCCATTGAATTTTGTGGCCAGCAGCTCTAGAACGCGGCCCATTGGCCAAGTCCTATCAGATTCTGCAGCTGGTCGCTGATAGCGAGGCCAATTAGGGGAGGAGAGAGGCGCAGCTGAGAGGCCAGGGGTGGCTCTGCCATGACGCATTGTCATGGCTGGGGGAGTGGCGCTGCAAGCAAAACTTCCTCTTCAACGCACGCTGCCCGCCGGAGCCTCCCTCAGCTGCCGAAATGGCTTATCTGCCCTTTAGGCAGCTGCGGCTGAGGGGGTGAATACCAGGAGGCCACCGCTGGAGGCTGGTAAGCATTTCCGCCCTATACTTAAGGCACATATACCCAGCTAAACTATACTAAGGGCACACTTACCCAGATAACCTATACTAAGGGCACACATACCAGCTAACCTATACTAAGGGCACATACACCCAGCTGACCTATACTAAAGGCACCTACACCCAGCTAACCTATACTAAGGGCACACATACCCAGCTAACCTATACTAATGGCACATACACCCAGCTAACCTATACTAAGGGCACACATACCCAGCTAACCTATACTAAGGGCACATACACCCAGCTAACCTATACTAAGGGCACATACACCCAGCTAACCTATACTAAGGGCACATATACCCGGCTAACCTATACTAAGGGCACATACACCCAGCTAACCTATACTAAGGGCACACATACCCAGCTAACCTATACTACGGGCACATACACCCAGCTAACCTATACTAAGGGCACATATACCCAGCTAACCTATACTAAGGGCACATACACCCAGCTAACCTATACTAAGGGCACATCTACCCAGCTTACCTATACTAAGGGCACATATACCCAGCTAACCTATACTAAGGGCACATATACCTAGCTAACCTATACTGAAGGGACCTATACCTAACTACTTTTCCAGGTGGGGGGGGGTGCGGGTGCATCTAAAACGTCGGTAGATCTCCTGGCCTTGGCGAACTTTAACCACTTGAGGACCACAGTCTTTCTACCCCTTAAGGACCGGCCACTTTTTTCCATTCAGACCACTGCAGCTTTCACGGTTTATTGCTCGCTCATACAACCTACAACCTAAATGAATTTTGGCTCCTTTTCTTGTCACTAATAAAGCTTTCTTTTGGTGCTATTTGATTGCTCCTGCGATTTTTACTTTTTATTATATTCATCAAAAAAGACATGAATTTTGGCAAAAAAATGATTTTTTTAACTTTCTGTGCTGACATTTTTCAAATAAAGTAAAATTTCTGTATACATGCAGCGCGAAAAATGTGGACAAACATGTTTTTGATTAAAAAAAAACCCATTCAGTGTATATTTATTGGTTTGGGTAAAAGTTATAGCGTTTACAAACTATGGTGCAAAAAGTGCTTTTTCCCATTTTCAAGCATCTCTGACTTTTCTGACCCCCTGTCATGTTTCATGAGGGGCTAGAATTCCAGGATAGTATAAATACCCCCCAAATGACCCCATTTTGGAAAGAAGACATCCCAAAGTATTCACTGAGAGGCATAGTGAGTTCATAGAAGATATTATTTTTTGTCACAAGTAAGCGGAAAATGACACTTTGTGAGAAAAAAAAAAAAAAAAAAAAAAGTTTCCATTTCTTCTAACTTGCGACAAAAAAAAATGAAATCTGCCACGGACTCACCATGCCCCTCTCTGAATACCTTGAAGGGTCTACTTTCCAAAATGGGGTCATTTGTGGGGTGTGTTTACTGTCCTGACATTTTGGGGGGTGCTAAATTGTAAGCACCCCTGTAAAGCCTAAAGGTGCTCATTGGACTTTGGACCCCTTAGCGCAGTTAGGCTGCAAAAAAGTGCCACACATGTGGTATTGCCGTACTCAGGAGAAGTAGTATAATGTGTTTTGGGGTGTATTTTTACACATACCCATGCTGGGTGGGAGAAATATCTCTGTAAATGACAATTTGTTAATTTTTTTTACACACAATTGTCCATTTACAGAGATCTTTCTCCCACTCAGCATGGGTATGTGTAAAAATACACCACAAAACACATTATACTACTTCTCCTGAGTACGGTGATACCATGTGTGTGGCACTTTTTTGCACCCTAACTGCGCTAAAGGGCCCAAAGTCCAATGAGTACCTTTAGGATTTCACAGGTCATTTTGAGAAATTTCGTTTCAAGACTACTCCTCACGGTTTAGGGCCCCTAAAATGCCAGGGCAGTATAGGAACCCCACAAATGACCCCATTTTAGAAAGAAGACACCCCAAGGTATTCCGTTAGGAGTATGGTGAGTTCATAGAAGATTTTATTTTTTGTCAAAAGTTAGCGGAAAATGACACTTTGTGAAAAAACACAATTAAAATCAATTTCCGCTAACTTGTGACAAAAAATAAAATCTTCTATGAACTCGCCATACTACTAACGGAATACCTTGGGGTGTCTTCTTTCTAAAATGGGGTCATTTGTGGGGTTCCTATACTGCCCTGGCATTTAAGGGGCCCTAAACCGTGAGGAGTAGTCTTGAAACGAAATTTCTCAAAATGACCTGTGAAATCCTAAAGGTACTCATTGGACTTTGGGCCCTTTAGCGCAGTTAGGGTGCAAAAAAGTGCCACACATGTGGTATCGCCGTACTCGGGAGAAGTAGTACAATGTGTTTTGGGGTGTATTTTTACACATACCCATGCTGGGTGGGAGAAATAACTCTGTAAATGGACAATTGTGTGTAAAAAAATCAAAAGATTGTCATTTACAGAGGTATTTCTCCCACCCAGCATGGGTATGTGTAAAAATACACCCCAAAACACATTATACTACTTCTCCCGAGTACGGCAATACCACATGTGTGGCACTTTTTTGCACCCTAACTGCGCTAAAGGGCCCAAAGTCCAATGAGTACCTTTAGGATTTCACAGGTCATTTTTGTTTCAAGACTACTCCTCACGGTTTAGGGCCCCTAAAATGCCAGGGCAGTATAGGAACCCCACTAATGACCCCATTTTACAAAGAAGACACCCCAAGGTATTCCGTTAGGAGTATGGTGAGTTCATAGAAGATTTTATTTTTTGCCACAAGTTAGCGGAAATTGATTTGAATTGTTTTTCTTCACAAAGTGTCATATTCCGCTAACTTGTGACAAAAAATAAAATCTTCTATGAACTCACCATACTCCTAACGGAATACCTTTGGGTGTCTCCTTTCTAGAATGGGGTCATTTGTGGGGTTCCTATACTGCCCTGGCATTTTAGGGGCCCTAAACCGCGAGGAGTAGTCTTGAAACTAAATGTCGCAAAATGACCTGTGAAATCCTAAAGGTACTCATTGGACTTTGGGCCCCTTAGCGCACTTAGGGTGTAAAAAAGTGCCACACATGTGGTACCGCCGTACTCAGGAGAAGTAGTATAATGTGTTTTGTGGTGTATTTTTACACATACCCATGCTGGGTGGTAGAAATATCTCTGTACATGACAATTGTTTGATTTTTTTTACACACAATTGTCCATTTACAGAGAGATTTCTCCCACCCAGCATGGGTATGTGTAAAAATACACCCCAAAACACATTATACTACTTCTCCTGAGTACGGCGATACCACATGTGTGACACTTTTTTTGCAGCCTAGGTGCGCTAAGGGGCCCAACGTCCTATTCACAGGTCATTTTGAGGCATTTGTTTTCTAGACTACTCCTCACGGTTTAGGGCCCCTAAAATGCCAGGGCAGTATAGGAACCCCACAAGTGACCCCATTTTAGAAAGAAGACACCCCAAGGTATTCCATTAGGTGTATGGCGAGGTCATCGAAGATTTTATTTTTAGTCACAAGTTAGTGAAAAATGACACTTTGTGAAAAAAACCCAATAAAAATCAATTTCCGCTAACTTTTGACAAAAAATAAAATCTTCTATGAACTCGTCATACACCTAACAGAATACCTTGGGGTGTCTTTTTTCTAAAATGGGGTCACTTGTGGGGTTCCTATACCGCCCTGGCATTTTACGGGCCCAGAACCGTGAGTAGTCTGGAAACCAAATGTCTCAAAATGACTGTTCAGGGGTATAAGCATCTGCAAATTTTGATGACAGGTGGTCTATGAGGGGCCGAATTTTGTGGAACCGGTCATAAGCAGGGTGGCCTTTTAGATGACAGGTTGTATTGGGCCTGATCTGATGGATAGGAGTGCTAGGGGGGGTGACAGGAGGTGATTGATGGGTGTCTCAGGGGGTGATTAGAGGGGAAAATAGATGCACTCAATGCACTGGGGAGGTGATCAGAAGGGGGTCTGAGGGGGATCTGAGGGTTTGGCCGAGTGATCAGGAGCCCACACGGGGCAAATTAGGGCCTGATCTGATGGGTAGGTGTGCTAGGGGGTGAAAGGTAGTGACAGGAGGTGATTGATGGGTGTCTCAAGGTGTGATTAGTGGGGGGAATAGATGCAAGTAATGCAATGGCGAGGTGATCAGGGCTGGGGTCTGAGGGTGTGGGCGGGTGATTGGGTGCCCTAGGGGCAGATGGGGGTCTAATCTGATGGGTAGCAGTGACAGGGGGTGATTGATGGGTAATTAGTGGGTGTTTAGAGGAGAGAACAGATGCAATGCACTTGGGAGGTGATCTGACTGCGGGTCTGCAGGCGATCGGATGGTGTGGGTGGGTGATCAGATTGCCCGCAAGGGGCAGGTTAGGGGCTGATTGATGGGTGGCAGTGACAGGGGGTGATTGATGGGTGATAGGTGATTGGCAGGTGATTGACAGGTGATCAGTGGGTTATTACAGGGAAGAACAGATGTAATTAATGCACTGGCAAATTGATAAGGGGGGGTCAGAGGGCAATCTGAGCGTGTTGGCGGGTGATTGGGTGCCCGCAAGGGGCAGATTAGGGTCTGATCTGATAGGTAACAGTGACAGGTGGTGATAGGGGGTGATTGATGGGTAATTAGTGGGTGTTTAGAGGAGAGAATAGATGTAAACAATGGATTTGGGAGGTGATCTGATGTCGGATCTGCGGGCGATCTATTGGTGTGGGTGGGTGATCAGATTGCCCGCAAGGGGCAGGTTAGGGGCTGATTGTTGGGTGGCAGTGACAGGGGGTGATTGATGGGTGATTGACAGGTGATTGACAGGTTATCAGGGGGGATAGATGCATACAGTACACAGGGGGGGGGGTCTGGGGGGGGGGTCCTGGGGAGAATCTGAGGGGTGGGGGGGGTGATCAGCAGGGGGCAGGGGGGGAGATAAAAAAAAATAGCGTTGATAGATAGTGACAGGGAGTGATTGATGGGTTATTAGGGGGGTGATTGGGTGCAAACAGGGGTCTGGGGGGTGGGCAGGGTGGGTCTGATGGGTGCTGTGGGCGATCAGTGGGCGGGGGGGGCAGATCAGTGTGTTTGGGTGCAGACTAGGGTGGCTGCAGCCTGCCCTGGTGGTCCCTCCGACACTGGGACCACCAGGGCAGGAGGCAGCCTGTATAATACACTTTGTATACATTACAAAGTGTATTATACACTTTGTAGCGGCGATCGCGGGGTTAACATCCCGCCGGCGCTTCCGTATGGCCGGCGGGATGTTACGGCGGGTGGGCGGAGCCAGTTGCCGGGGGAAGCGCGCGTCATCAATGACGCGATCGCTCCCCCGGCATAGGAAAAGGACGCAACGCCCTAAGGCGTATTGCGGTCCTTAAGGCATCCACTTTGCCGCCGCCCATGGGCTGTGGGCGGTCGGCAAGTGGTTAAAGTAGCTCGCGAGCCAAAACAGTGTGGGCACCCCTGATATAGATCATTTAGGTGTGATTAGTAGTAATAAAGTTATTGGCAAATGAACAGGAGCAGTGCTGATATGTGAAAATTAATTTGATCCTGAAGTGGTTAAAGGAAACCTGTGACAAAGATGCCATAAATGGGATCTTCTAGTGGCTTCCCCGTCCTCCCCCACTGGCCCACTCCAGCACAGACCTACTTGGGCTTCAGTGGAAAAAGCCGACCCTGAGCAGGTCCGTGCTACTGCCCATGTGTGACCCGACTGCACAGTAGCAAATACTACTGCGCAGGCGCAGTGCAGCTGTGCTTCAGGGGACTCATCGCTGGTATAGACTGGTGCAGGGATCCAGAGGCTCACACAGAAATTAAAAAATATTTTGAAGTAATGTTTCATTTTAGAACTCTAGCTGATGACTGACAAGGTTTATATCTGGAACATATCCTCCAGTGCCCAAGGCAGGTCTACTGAAGTGGACCCCCACCCATCAGATTTTAATTTCTTACTCAAGCCTCACTCCACAGAGTCGTCCTGTGCACCGTTAAATTAGACCTTGCTTGCAGTTTGCTCACCAACCTTCCTTCATTCCCCAATCACCTTATTATAAGATATTCACACCCTCACCAGCCCGTCTGCTGGCACTACTTGTGTCACAGAGTTGACGGTGACAGCCCAGAACAGATGCTGCCTGTTAGCCTCAGCGGCTTATTCTGACAGCATACTGAGAGCAGGGCCTGCGAGTGTGGCTGTGCTCTGTGTGTTTGTGTGTGTGTAGGGGAAACAGGTCTCTGCTGTGCACTTGTTCTCAGCCATGGCTGCTGTGATTCAGATGTGTCCCCCTGACTCCTTCACACCACAGCCCGAAAGACTGGTGCCTCTAACGCCTCATGTAATCTAACCGCAAAGGTGCAGGATGGAAAATGTACTGGTACCTTCAAGCTGTGTTCCCCAACTCTGTCTTCAAGGCCTACCAACAGTGCATGTTTTGTGGAAATCCAGAGGTAGATAATCAGCTCTGCTGAGACACTAATTACTCGACCTGTGAATATGTGCAGCGACCTGCAAAACATGTACTGTTGGTGGGCCTTGAGGAGAGGGTTGGGGAGCACTGCCTTAAAGTGTACCTGAGGTGGATTTTGGGAAGGCAGATGGGACACAGAGGCATGGTACCTGCTCCACGACATGCTTCTGTGTCCTTTTTGCGCCACTCTCTGCCTCCCTGCTCCGCACTGCATTTACCTGAACCTATCGACACTGAGCTTGTTGACTAATAAGGAATGGGGTATCCTTTGCATGTGAGGCTCCTGCAAAACACCCCTTTTGGCGTTCGGAACACCATTTTCCTGCCTCACTGTGTTCCTTCACTGACTTTTCTTCCTCCCCTTTACTGCCTCTCCTCTGCCCCATCCCTGCCTCTGTATGCATTGTGCTCTCGGAAAGACGTACAAAGCTCTGTCTGCAGTGTTGTGACCCTGGGGTCACGATCATTTTTTTTGTCTTGAAAAACAAAACTAAAGGATATCTTAACCACTTAAGGACCACGGGCTTACACCCCCCTAGTTACCAGGCTATTTTTACAATTAAGGCCACTGCAGCTATAAGGCCTCACTGCAGGGCCGTACAACTCGGCGCACAAGTGATTTCCCCGCCACCCCACCCCCCCCCTTTTCTGCCCACCAACACAGATTTCTGTTGGTGGGCTGTGATCGCTCCCAGGATGTTTATTCTTTTTTTATATAAATATTTATTTATTTGGTTCTTTTACAATACATTTGCCTATTTTTTTAACATATTTTCTATTCCAGGGGGTGGCAAGTGGGGCAAACGCCCCAGGCCCCGCGTCTGAGGAGGCCCCGCACCCTCTGCAGTGCTGGCCGGGGAGAGCGGGCATAGTTGTTAAAACTCACGTGTCTCCGATGCTCTCACAGCTACCATCTATTTCCTCTCCCAGCATCTGTGTATTGGTAACAGCGCCCCCTATGATGACGTGACCGCATGTCACCACAGGGGGGCACTGTTACCAATACACAGATGCTGGGAGAGGAAATAGATGGTAGCTGTGAGAGCATCGGAGACATGTGAGTTTTAACAACTATGCCCGCTTTCCTCAGCACTGCAGCCACCTTGCTATCTAACCTGTACTGCGGGGCACTTACCTATCTAATCTATACTGCAGGGCATCTACCTATCTAATCTATACTGAAGGGCATCTACCTATATAATCTATACTGCAGGCACCTATCTAATCTATACTGCAGGCTTGCACCTATCTAATCTATACAGCAGGCTGGCACCTATCTAACCTATACTGCAGGCTGGCACCTATCTAATCTATACAGCAGGCTGGCACCTATCTAACCTATACTGCAGGCTTGCACCTATCTAACCTATACTGCAGGCTGGCACCTATCTAATCTATACAGCAGGCTGGCACCTATCTAATCTATACAGCAGGCTGGCACCTATCTAACCTATACTGCAGGCTGGCACCTATCTAACCTATACTGCAGGCTGGCACCTATCTAATCTATACAGCAGGCTGGCACCTATCTAATCTATACAGCAGGCTGGCACCTATCTAACCTATACTGCAGGCTGGCACCTATCTAATTATACTGCAGGCTGGCACCTATCTAACCTATACTGCAGGCTGGCACCTATCTAATTATACTGCAGGCTGGCACCTATCTAACCTATACTGCAGACACCTATCTAATCTATACAGCAGGCTGGCACCTATCTAATTATACTGCAGGCTGGCACCTATCTAATTATACTGCAGGCTGGCACCTATCTAACCTATACTGCAGACACCTATCTAATCTATACTGCAGGCTGTCACCTATCTAATCTATACTGCAGGCTGGCACCTATCTAATTATACTGCAGGCTGGCACCTATCTAATTATACTGCAGGCTGGCACCTATCTAACCTATACTGCAGACACCTATCTAATCTATACAGCAGGCAGGCACCTATCTAACCTATACTGCAGGCTGGCACCTATCTAACCTATACTGCAGGCTGGCACCTATCTAATCTATACTGCAGGCTGGCACCTGTCTAATCTATACTGCAGGCTGACACCTATCTAACCTATACTGCAGGCTGCCACCTATCTAATCTATACTGCAGGCTGGCACCTATCTAACCTATACTGCAGGCACCTATCTAACCTATACTGCAGGCTGGCACCTATCTAACCTATACTGCAGGCACCTATCTAATCTATACTGCAGGCACCTACCTATCTAATCTATACTGCAGGCACCTATCTAACCTATACTGCAGGCACCTATCTAATCTATACTGCAGGCACCTATCTAATCTATACTGCAGCCACCTTCCTATCCAACCTATACTGCAGGCACCTACCTATCTAATCTATACTGCAGCCACCTTCCTATCTAATCTATACTGCAGGCACCTACCTATCTAATCTATACTGCAGCCACCTTCCTATCTAATCTATACTGCAGGCTGGCACCTATCTATCTAATCTGTACTGCAGGCACCTATCTAATCTATACTGCAGGGCACCACCCTACCTAATCTATACTGCAGGCACCTATCTAATATATACTGCGGGGTACCTACCTAACTAATCTATACTGCAGGCACCTTCCTATCTAATCTGTACTGCAGGGCACCTACCTACCTATCGAATCTGTACTGCAGGGCACCTACCTGTCTAATCTATACTGCAGGGCACCTAACTATCTAATCTATACGGCAGGCACCTATCTAATATATACTGCGGGGTGCCTACCTAACTAATCTATACTGCAGGCACCTTCCTATCTAATCTGTACTGCAGGGTACCTACCTGTCTAATCTATACTGCAGTCACCTATCTAATCTATTAGAAAAAACAAAAGGATGCAGAGCCGGCACTAGCTGTGTTCTGTGTTTAATCCATAGGTGGTGGTACATGAATTGCGGTACGTCAATACAATGCAAGCCTCCGTAGAAGCGCTCTGTTAGCGCGAAACGGCCGAGGCTTATTCTGTGCCCAGCACCCACCACCAGCTCGCAGCCTCCACCCAACGGTATGTGAATCTTTTTACTGCACGTATTGACGTACCGCAATTCATGTACCACCACCTATGGATTAAACACAGAACACAGCTAGTGCCGGCTCTGCATCCTTTTGTTTTTTCTAACAGACTGTGTCTATTTCCAGCCTGAGCACACTGACTGTGCCATAAGGTGAACCTGCCGCAACCCTGCGGGCCCTTCATATTGCAAGTAGATCCCACTGCAGTGCCGACCCCCCTTTTCTCCCTATCTCCTTACCTATCTAATCTATACTGCAGGGCACCTACCTATCTAATCTATACTGCGGGGCACCTACCTATCTAACCTATACTGGAGGCACATACCTATCTAACCTATGCAGAGTGTGTGCTTCCACAACGTGTGTATCCACAGCATATATCTCTAGGCCCCGCATATGACACTCGCCCCAGGCCCCGCGTACTCTAAGGCCACCTCTGATCTGCACAATCACCAATAATACAAGTATGACTAACCTCTGGACACCTAATAAAGTGTAAGTGTTTGGTGTAACTGTAGGCTATCTCCCGTGAGGCGGGAGATACAGGCAGCTCAGCCAAGAACCACCTGAGGGGCAGGTGGCCCTGGTGAGTTCAGGGACTATCTCCTTGAGAGAGGGAATAGTGAGAATCTGGCAACCAGGGATATCTGGAGATCAGATAATAGACTGTACTGCAGCCAGGGACTCCAGGGGAAGAGGCCACTGGCTGCTAACAGGCCGGACTCTCTGAGGAGCAGGAGTCTTAGTTGCAACTGACACTTGGTGGAATTGTCACTACTAGTACAGCTAGACTGAGCACTCAAGGGGTGAGTGACAGCCTGGAAGGTCGGGCAGGCCAGGTCGGCAACACACGAGCAGATAAGGTACAGAGACAGAAGGCTGATTCGGTGACCGGGTACAGGCAGGGTCTGGGAACAGGTAGGCAGATATGCAGAGGTACCGAATCAGAAAGCAATAGAGAGGTCGACAGAGCAAATAGTCATAACAGAAATAGAGCAGAGTCCTAGTCTGAGGTGTGAGGTCCTTGGTCTCGACACCCAGGAACTGGTCTAAAGTATAACACAGCAATGACACAGTAATCCTAAGCTTGGGTGTGAGGTCCTTGGTCTCAACACCCCGGAACTGGTGTAAAGTATAACACAGCAATGACACGGTAATCCTAAGCTTGGGTGTGAGGTCCTTGGTCTCAACACCCCGGAACTGGTCTAAAGTATAACGCAAGCGTAATCTGGCTAAGTGTGAATTCCCAGGTCCACCTGGTTCTAACACACTGTGGGATCTGACTGAGGTCTGAGTGCTCACACGTAAGTATTCGCAACGGCAGACAACCTGAGACTGACCAGCAAGATCTATATATAGTGCAGCACTCCTGAGCGCCGCCCAGCGCCACTCAGCCAATCACACACTGCGCTGGGATCAGCTGATCGACCTGATCAGCTGATTCCTTTCCTACTGGCATAAAGGTCCTGCCTCCCAGCGCGCACGCGCAGCTATCCATCTGTGTGCACTAGAAGGCTCAGACAAACCAGACGCATGCAGCTGTGCGGAAACCGCCGGTCTGAACGCGGAGACAGCCAGACCGCGCAGCAGCATCTCCGCAATCCATTACAGCTAGCCCCCCAGATCAGGTAGTATGATCAGTTTAGTTTTAACATATGGTACATTTAGTACCAAACGGATCCACATTACAACAGGTGCTGAAAGCGTTCTCCAGCAATGTCCACACACAACACTGCATATTTGTGAATGTCCTGTGCAGCATGTCACTGTAGATAGCAACAATTTCACAAGAGAACAGCTAAGAACAATACAGGACTATTCGGAGGTGGCCTTTTATGAGCTCTGATTAGTAACCTATCAACCATCTATGAAAGGAAGTGTAACAAACCTGACACAGCTGGAGCAGTTTGCTCAGAAAGATGATTGTTATTGACAGCTAGGATTGCTTGTTTGCAGTGCGTACCTGTAAAGGTGCATACACCCCTGTGATATATGTTGCCTTGGACCCGATCTCCTTGAGCGACATCGCTGGGTGGGCCAGTACAGATACATGTCATCTGTGTAGCTGACAGCGCATTCTGTTGCTATGCGGGGAAGCAGAGGGATGACGGCACGTACGTGACGTCATGCAGAGGAGCGGCATGTTCAGAGAAGTTGTCCACCCATCGGGTAAGTAGATTGCTCATGGGTTTGGGTTGAAGGGCTGCCGTACACATGCTTGATAATCGGCTGAGGGGGTCGTTATCGGCCACCTTATGCAACTAGTCAAGCATGTGTATAAGCCTTATGGCTAATTACCACACAATTCCCCATTTATGAAAAAATTACTGAAAATTCTGAAAAAAATGCTTGGGTTTAGCAATGAAGCCATTGACGACCTAACCTACACCATTCAATTTTCATTGACATTGATCAGAAAACGCTTCTACTCTTGATCTACTGTTATCAAAGAAAACCGGAAATTTAGATCAGATTTCTTGAACAAATAAAAAAAAAAGCTTTCGATTCTTCTGTAAAACCAATCATATTTATCATATTACCATCACATTTGGATCATGTATTGTGTGTGGCCAGTAGTTGGTGTGAAGAGTCCAGTAGGTGAGCAGTACTAAAATTCTTATTCTTCTGTGTGTTCTACAGGGGGACACTGAGGCGCAGCGGTAAGCAACACTGGATGCAAAGGCATCAGGAAAAATAGGGATAAAAACTTTTGCGGCACCGGTGTGGCCGGTGGTAAACGACGTGCAAGCGTCCATATGAACTAGCATTTATGGGCATTGTTGAGTCTTTCATGTTCTTCTATGGATGTGTAACATCCGCAGAAATGGCGGCTGCGGGCACGCAGGGTGTCTCCGCAGCCGCCTTGCCTTTCTGCTCAGGGACTTCGCCCGTGCCTCTGGCGTCTTGTACGCCGAGGACGGGTTTGTCTATTGCACATAGGGTTGCCGTATTGCGCGGGCGGGCACGGAGACAGGACCTTTATGCGGGGAGGAGGCGCGTCAGCTGACCGGCCGGTCGGCTGACGTCAAAGGAGACTCATGGCGCTCCGGATGGGCTGATTGTTGTGGGCGCGGCTGTGGGGTCTCCTCTGCTTCAAAAGCCTTCAGGGTTCACTCGCAACTTGTCTGCTGTTGCGAATACTCACGTGTTATCGCTCAGACCTTCGATAGTATCCGGTGTGCTTTGATCTGGGAGGAAACCAGGGATTTCACACAAGACTAGGATTATTGTATTACTGTATATTGATATTCTGTGTATGACTCTGACTCTGCTCTTACCTGCCGATTCTGTACTGTACCTGCCCGCCTGTTACTGATCCTAGCCTGTCTGACCTTTCTACTTACCAGTGAGCCCTTGTCACGGGTGAGGTGCTCTTCTAATAGTACCCACCAGCTCCTCTGGTGAGGTTTTGTCAAACTATTCAGTTACTGTGTACCAATAGTGCCCACCAGCTCCTCTGGTGAGGTCTAGCTAAACTATTCTGTTACTGTTGCACCAAGCCCTACATACTTTGTATTCTGCCAGCTATACTTGTATTATTGGTGATACTGCAGATCACCACATAATCCGGTATAGCCTCTGTATTATTGGTGATTCTGCAGATCACACATAATCAGACGTCTGTGTTGCTACACCAATCGTTACAGGATGTTTTTCAACTGTTGTGTTGATTTGATTTTGCCAGCTTTTTTTGTTGCAGTTTTTTTTTTCCATATAAGATGTCTGACTTTGTACATGGAATCCTGATGAAGATGACGGAGTTCGTTAAAACATGTTGATGTGATCTAATTAGGGGCGCCCCATAGATCTGTTGGAATATATGCTGAATATTACTGAACATCCTTGGAATAACTAGCACCAATCCAGGTGGAGCCAGCGGGGAATTTACGCTTTTACTCAGCTGGAACGCAAGAAAGTGTTACAGCAGGGTGAGACGCACAGGAGCAGTGATATCTCTTACCGAGGAAGTGGCCGGTGTGACAGAGCGAAACACCGCGTGAACTCGCAAGGAGCCTGTGGAGAGGAGCGCCACTCACCGCCGTAGCCGACGGGTGGACACCTAGCGAGTGAAGACTGTTCATCTGGAGCGGCGATCCGGAGGCTGTAACGGAGTGAGTAGTCTTGAGAGTGGCATCCACAGACCTGCCACTTGGTAAACGGCAGGCGGGACGCAACGCTGCATGCAGTCTATGTAGTGGTATGTGATTATCCTCTTAGTAGCAAGCTCAAGCACGTACAGGACTATTGGAGTCCATTTTAGAAAGATCTCTATGCAGAAGGAGAGATTTTTGAATCTGGATATGCACATCCAATCTGGATAAACTTTTATATATAATTTTTACTATTTTCTTATTACCTTTTTATACTTTTTTGAAAATTCGGTTTTCTTTTTGGATTTTTTAAGTTAATTTTTTTAACCAGCTAGTTCCTGGTATGTATGAAGGTTTGTATGTATTGATCCTTCTTATGAGCAACAATATATTTTATTACGAATATCTATAATAAAAGTGAAGTTGTGCAAATCACTTATGTCCAGCGCTCCTTTGCTATTTATATAACAGTGGCTTGTGGTAAACTGCAAACGGGACTCCTTATGCTTTTCTGTTAACAATGGCTTTCTCCTAGCCACTCTTCCATTATGGCCAACTTTGTGCAGTGCACGACTAATAGTTGTTCTATGGACAGATTCCCCCACCTGAGCTGTAGATCTCTGCAGCTCGTCCATAGTCACCATGGGCCTCTTGACTGCATTTCTGATCAGCGCTCTCCTTGTTCGGCCTGTGAGTTTAGGTGGATGGCCTTGTCTTGGTAGGTTTACAGTTGTGCCATACTCTTTCCATTTCTGAATGATCGCTTGAACAGTGCTCCGTGGGATGTTAAAGGCTTTGGAAATCTTTTTTGTAGCCTAAGTCTGCTTTAAATTTCTTAATAACTTTTATCCCTGACCTGTCTGGTGTGTTCTTTGGACTTCATGGTGTTGTTGCTCCCAATAATCTCTTAGACAACCTCTGAGGCCGTCACAGAGCAGCTGTATTTGTACTAACATTAGATTACACACAGGTGCACTCTATTTAGTCATTAGCACTCATCAGGCAATGTCTATGGGCAACTGACTGCACTCAGACCAAAGGGGGCTGAATAATTACGCACACCCCACTTTGCAGTTATTTATTTGTAAAAAATGTTTGGAATCCTGTATGATTTTCGTTCCACTTCTCACATGTACACCACTTTGTATTGGTCTTTCACGTGGAATTCCAATAAAATTGATTCAGGATTGTGGCAGTAATATGACAAAATGTGTAAAACTTTAAGGGGGCCGAATACTTTTGCAAACCACTGTATAAGGTCTGGTTCAGATGTCCTTCTGTGAGGATAATCTAAGACTGACTGAGTTTCCTAAGATGTGGCATCATTATCAGCTAGTGATTAGTTAGTTTGCCTGTATGTAGCCTTTCTTCTTCATCTTTATGTCTAATTTTCTTCTATAGCAGGGTTTCCAATTATGAAAGATTTATAGTAAGCCAGGATTAAAGCTAGCCTCAAGAAGATCATGGCTACATTATTACCATAATATCTTTAATTTTATAAAATGTAAAATTCAGATAGAAGTAATGAAGGGGTGAACAGAAAATGTTGCTGTTTGTGAATACATAAACCTCCTCAGCAAAAAAATTATATAAGTAAAACACTGCAAGTAGACTGTAAAATGTAAAACTATTCTACCAATATTAGTATAGCATTTTAAAGAAAGCCTTCATGAACATTTCCTTTGCTCAATCCCATCTCTGCCTTGTCTTACATACCTAAATACCATTGTTTTTCTAGAGCATAATGCCATCTGACCTTACCAGCCAGAGCTGCAGAATATGTTAGCATCTGATATTTGCTTCAGATACTAAAGGGTTATTACATGAGCTCCCTCAGAGTGAATGGATTTACACTAGTGGGGCACAGTAAGGTCAGGCAGCAAGTGAGCTCAGATTTTCGATGTTGAGCATGTTCTGAAAAAAATAATGAAAGATGCAAATGAATGATGTATGTGGCTTTCCTTTCTGCAGTTCCTACATTCAGGTAGATGTTAACAATACCTGCATCTAGTTTTCGTTAGCTGCACAACTGACCAGTGAATACCAGCTCTAAAGCCCCAGGTTTGAGTCTCGGTCAGGAAAACTATCTGCATAAACTTCATATGTTTTCCAAGTAAACTATCTGCATAAACTTCTCGTTCGAGAGGCCGTTCCATGTCAGTTCACGGAGGGTGTCTCCGTGAACAGCCTGAGAGCCTCCGATCACGGCTCGCAGGCTAATTGTAAACACGCGGGGAAGAAATCCCCTGTGTTTACATCATACGGCACTGCTGTTGCAGCAGTGCCGTAAAGGAGATCGGCGATCCCCGGCCTCTGATTGGCCAGGGATCGCCGCGGTCTGATAGGCTAAACCCTATTAGAGGCGGTACAGGACGGATTGCCGTCCTGTGCCGCCCACAGCCAGAGCGGGAGGGAAGAAGAGGGAGAGAGGAATATCGCTGCGGAGGGGGGCTTTGAGGAGCCCCCCCCACGCTCGGCCACACAGAGCGGCAGCGATCAGACCCCCCCCCCCAGCAGGACATCCCCCTAGTGTGGAAAAAAGGGGGAGTAAGTCTGATCGCCCTGCAGCAATCACGATCTGTGCTGCGGGCTGGAGAGCCCAAGCAGCACAGATCATACAAAAATCCCCTGGTCCTTAAGTGTGATTGTCCAAGCTAGAAAAAAAAAAGATCCACTTACCTGGGACTTCCTTCAGCCCGTGGCAGCCATCATGTGCCCTTGCCGCAGCTCCGATGGCTCCCGGTCTTCTCCGCTGGTGCAGCCGACCTCGCCAGGTCGGGTTCCAGGTCGGCTTCTGCACTCCACCGCGCGGGTCACTTGGTCCCTCCGACATCATCAGGACGGTACTGCGCAGGTGGAGCGCAGAAGAAGCCGACCCGGAACCCGACCTGGCAAGGTCGGCTGCAACAGCGGAGAAGGCGGGGAGCCATCGGAGCTGCGGCAAGGGCACAGGATGGCTGCCACGGGCTGGAGGTAGCCCCAGGAAAGTGGATCTTTTTTTTTTTTTTTTTCTAGCTTGGACAATTCCTTCAAGTGTTAACTGTCACCATGCCTGTGTTCTGGGTTTCAAAATCTCACCTTCCACCGGGGCGACTCCTTGTCTCTTCCAATATCTGCTGTTATCGAGAGCGTGATCAGCACATGTGACATCACACATACGCCAGTGCCACGTAGTACAAGCGCTCGCGGTGACAATGGACACTGGAGGAGGCCAGGGTTCGCACCATCGAAGAGGTGACACTTTTTAACACTGAGCACAGGGGGGGGGGGGGGGGGGGCAGGGCTTTACACTTGGAAGGACTTTGGCCAGCAGTCCGTCAGGTCTGTTGGTTGTCGGGATGTCGAATGGTGTTACCGCTGTGCACCTGATCGAGCCCTTGTGATTTTTCCACCATTCTCAATTGATCCATGTGATCAAATCTGGGGGGCCATGTTGTGGCACAAATTCTCTTCCAAATCGATAAAATTATTGAATCAGACAGTCGATCAGGCGGCAATATCGAGTCTTGTATGAGCACCCTAACTAACTTTCTCCCAAATTATCCCTAAACAGCAGGGACATTAGACTGTGTGAGCGCTTCTCAGGCACAGTTACTGTACATAACTACAGTAAGTGGCATGAATTGTTCCATGCACTCGATGCACTGCAGCAAAATGTGTCAGCGCTATATAAATTCACAGTTATAGTGTAAGATTAGAGGACTGGGAGTTTGTATGTCACTGGGGCACCATGACAACGAAGTAAAACCTTACACATCTCGGTTCCTGCATTAACATCTGTTGAACTGTTTATACAACAATTGAGAAAAGAAAGAAATGGGAACATTTTTCACATGAATTAAAGTAAAAAAGTAAATCAACAATGGGGCCCCCCAAAATGTTCCCAAGCATGTGCCATTTGCTGGAAAACTCTCAGACTGTATTAGAATGTAGAAGTAGGATGGTTTGTAAATGTTGTTTCAAAACCTTGTTTGTTGTCAAAGCACTTGTTATAAATGACCTGGGAAAGAAATCATTTTCAGGGTACTTTGTCTGTGCATGTTTGGTACAACGTTTGCCCCAGAGACATAGACAAGCTAAAACACAAAGCCTGCATTAGAACAGGACACAGCAGTGCTTGAAGAGGATACATTTCAGAGACAAACCAAAGATTTCTAGATAAATTAGGACCTTATACATCTAGTATTTGAGAAGACAGAGGGATGACTGGTCATTAATTTCATTAGCTTTTCATTTATTTTTTATGCATCTAATATGAAGCTTCATTTAAGATGCCTATTAACCGTACAAATTTTAGTGAGATTCAGATCATATTGTATGAAAACACAGAGAAGCTGGCGTTCCCAATCGATCCTATACTATTGCATTAATAATCATTTTCTTAAAGCAAACCCAATGTGAAGCACGGTCAAAAAAATCACATACTTGCCTAACGAAGCCTCTGGATACTCCGAAGGGTTCTTACACTGTCCTCCAGCTGATTGGAGACACACTTCTCTTCTGACACAAGTGTGGCGCGCGTTCGCAGTAGCATGGAGCCGCTCGTGCTTGAAGAGGAGCGCAGCCCGGATCAGACTAACCACAAGCCCTTGTCGGTAATCTTTGGGCGGTACACTCTCAGCAACGGGGGACTGGAGGATGCCTTGGGAAGCCTCTATACGATCCAGAGGCTTCCCTCTTCTTAGATAAGTATGTAATTTTTGTCACGAGCTTTGGACCGGGTACACTTTAACCACTTCACCTCGAAGGGTTTTTCCTTTTAAAAAACCAGAGCAATTTTCACCCGTCAGCGCACCTTCCATTCATTCACCTATAACTTTATTACTACTTATCACAATCTATATCTTGTTTTTTTTTTCGACACTGATTAGGCTTTCTTTGGGGGGTACTTTTTGCTAAGAATTATTTTATTCTAACTCAGTTTTAATGGGAATAATAAGAAAGAAATTGAAAAAATTCATTATTTCTCCGTTTTCGGCCATTATAGTTTCAAAATAAAACATGCTGTCATAATTAAAACAAACACATTTTATTTGCCCATTTGTCTCAGTTTATGCAACGCTTACAATTTTTCCCTAGTACAATGTATGGCGCCAATATTTTATTTGGAAATAAAGGTGCATTTTTTTAGTTTTGCGTCTATCCCTAATTACAAGCCCATCATTTATAAAGGAATTGTATTATACAGTTTTTATATACATTTTAAAAAAAAGTTCAGTCCCTAAAATAACTATTTATGTTTTTTTTTTTAATTTGTAATTTTTTTTTATTAAAAAAGAAATAACTTTAGGGAAGTGTGGGAGGTCAGGGGTTAAATTAAAAAGAAAAAAAAAGGTAACTAGGGATCATTTACTGAAAAAAAAGGGGGGGGGGGAATGTTTTATTACAATTTGGCCATAAGATGTCCTCAGTGGTGACTTCAGCTTACCGCACTATTTAGTACGGAAACGGAAGCAGTACGTGGACGGGATTTATGAATGGCAGAGCCGTCTGAATAGACAGGTTGCGACCATTCACAGGGGGACTTAGATCAATGAATGGGATTTGTTTTACCATTCATTGATCTAGCGGCTAACGATCGGCGGTACTGAGCGGTGGTACCGAGCGGTGGGGGAGGGCGAGCGGGGGGGGGGGGGGCGGGGGCACGGCGGTAGGGACGTAGTTGCTATGCCCCTGCACAGAGTTGTGGCATTTTGCAGGGGCGTAGTTACTCGTCCCGGCAAAGGGGAAGTGGTTAAAGAAATGGTCAATCGGTGTGGAGGATTTTTTTCCATAGATATCACTGTAACTGGTTTAAGTATAATCGCAAGTTGGAATCTTTAATGCTGTAGATCAGTGTTCCCCTACCCTGTCCTCAAAGACCACCAACAGTGCATGTTTTGTGGAAATCCACAAAGGTAGTTAATCAGCTCTGCTGAGACACTGATTACTCCACCTGTGAATGCTTGTGGTTTTCTGCAAAACCTGTACTGTTGGGGGGCCTTGAGGACAGGGTTGGCGACCTCTGCTGTAGATCGATTAAATATGACCTTTTCTTTTCTATCTGAATAATCTACTGTATTTTTTGGACTATAAGACTCACTTTTTCTCCCCCCAAAAGTGGGGGAAAAAGTCACTGCGTCTTATAGTCCGAATGCAGGGAGTTCCTGACTTGTGAACCTTCAATCCGCCGCAATGTCGGGGACTCCCCTATTCTGTGTCTATGCAGAGGAAGATACGGGGACAAACAGAGGACACAGGAGGACACAAAGGGGCATAGAGGAAGACACAGAGGAGGACACATGGGGGACAGAGGAGGATAGAGGTAGACACGAGGTACAATGGGGCATGAGGTACAAAAGGGGCATAATCCACAATATGCCCCTTCACCATGGATGCACCAGGTTTTGTATATATTTTTTTCCCTGGTTTTTGTCCTCTAAACCTAGGATGCGTCTTATGATCAGGAGCATCTTATAGTCCAAAAAATATGGTAATTGAAAATAAGTTGTTTGCTAAAAATTGCACCATTAATGGACACCTTTTCAGTAGGTATTATCAGTAATCTGACTTTTTGGACTAGTCCTACTCCTCGTGGAAAACTCTCAAAATTTCCTTAAGGTTAGGTTCACAGTGGTCAGTTGCATAACGTGCTATAATGACTGGGGGCTGCAAGGGAGACTGTCCATAGACTTTAAGACAAAGCCTGCATGCAGCGAGTTAGAATAACGCTATCCGTTATACTGCAGTACTGTGAACAACCCCATAAAATTGTATGGGCAGTGAGATTACATGCAGAATTATTAGGCAATGCAACTGACCACTGTGAACAGGGCCTTACGGCCCTTTCACACTAAGTCCGTTGAATTGTATAATTACAATAGGACTACGTGTTTTTCAGTGTGTACTGAGTATAGACTGAAACATATGTCTAAGAATGCGGAACTTGGCAGCCATTTTGTGTAGTCCTTTAGTTAAATACTATAGCACTACAGGAAATTGGGGGGAGGGGGGCACAGACTGGATGATGAATATGACATGGTGAGTGAAGTCCACGCCTGAAATGCAGAGAGAAGCTCTTCTCCACTTATTTAGGCAGCAGTCAGCAGACAACTGTGTCAGCTGCTGCTACTTAGCAGGCACCACTGTGCCAGCTGCCACTGATGTGCAGCTTCCACCATGCCAGCAGCAGTAAGAGTTACTCATTAGCTGCAGCAACCATTGTGCCAGCAGCACTAACAGCCACTGATGGTAGGCCACCACTAATCCAGCAGCAGTAACATCCATTGATTAGCATCCGCCATTATGCCAGCAGCAGTAACAGCCATGAATTAGGTGCTAGCAGCAGCAACAGCCACCACTATGCCAGCAGAAGTGTGTCACAGAGAACGTTTGGAGACCTCTAATGCAGTATTGCTTGATGGAAAATGTTTAAATTGGCTATACTAGTTTAAAGTAATGTCAAAGTACTATTTACAACACCACTGCTATATTTATATGTCATAACAAAGATTTGTGTAGTATTAAACAAACCATAAAATAAAATAAAAGTACCTAGTGTAAATGTTTTATAGGTGTACTTCTGTGACCATCAACAGGTATTCTTCTGTCACTTGACCATCCTTAGAACCTCTCAGTGCAAAATCCATTCCAAACTAAATTCTATTTTATGGTTATGTGGATTTTATTGAAAGAGGTACATGTAATGCCCTTTTCTTTAATGCTCTAGTCTAGTTCACCCTTCCATATTTTTAATTGTGAGTAAAGGTGAATTGGGGACTATGTCAAAACTCACACAATTTGTCATAATTGATGCAGCTGCTCTTGGGAATTCCCTTTGGAAAATTCAGTCATGTGACTCAGAGATCCCTTCAAAAAAAACCAAAACGAAATTTGTCAGGAGAGTTGGCTTTGCAATTGCCACTAGTGACTTCTCCTAGATGGGTGTGCCTATCTGCCATGCGGTGGCCTGGTAAAAATGCTGTGAGCTACAGTTGCCTGCAATTCTGTGTCTTATATGTGTGAATGAGTCTAAACAGTTTGCTGTAGTTAGTGGTTGTAACGATTGTGGAACTTTCTCCGTAATCAGCGCACAACGCGTGAGCTGATACGGCGGAAATCCTCCACAAGCGTATAATTGCAGGAACCCAGCAAAAGGTGCTACGCACCCGTAGAGGGAAATTCCTGTCGGCAGATGGCGCTGAGGAGTGCAGAGGAACCAATCCGCTGTAGCTCCACAAATGCCAGACAGGAATTGTACGAAGCGCAGAACGCAATCGCAAGAGAAGCGATTGCGAATGAGAACGAGCAAAGGGACAGGTTGTATGTGTGTGCACCAATCTAGTCGCCACCCCGCGACAGCGCACACACAACAGCAGATACGAAACAGAAGCGCAACTGCAAGAAAGGCGATTGCCAAAAGTGACACAAGGCAGATCAGAACAGAATACGAGGATAGCAAAGGCACAGCAAATCATACAATGAGGAGATACGGAAAATAACAAACGCTAACTGAAAGCGAACACCGCACTCATTCGCAACAGTGCACGCGTTCATGCGCGGTCTCCACGTGATAAGCACAATAGAGACAAGCATGCCTAACTAACCATTGACAGACAAACATGTAACAGAGGACGCGAACGCTTGCTTAACGGTTACCTCACCGAGCCTCCAGCAAGTGTTCGTAGCAGACAAGACAGACACACGAAAACAGGGACAAGCGAGAGATAGGATCCACAGCACTAGCGAAAGTGGCTAGCGCGATCCAGGAAGACAGAACAGAAGGATCCACAGCACTAGCGCAGGATGCTAGTGCGATCCAGGTAGACAGAACAGAAGGATCCACAGCACTAGCGCGAAGCGGCTAGCGCGATCCAGGAAGACAGAACAGAAGGATCCACAGCACTAGCGCAGGATGCTAGTGCGATCCAGGGACAGATCAGAAGGGGCTACCAGTAACAACGGCTGTTTCGGTTAGCACCCAGACACACAGAACGATTTCCTGTCGACCACCGCTGGGACAGGACAATCGCAACAGACAAACAAAACAGATAAGCAATCCTAACTGCACTAAGGAAACATGGCCAGTGCAGTTTCCAGGGATTACTCTAAGCTGATCTTCAAACAAAGAGCAAGGAGTGTTACACAGGACTAAATCCTTATGACCACCAAGCATTGTGGGAAACACATAGTACTTATAGTACACGCCTCACAATGGATGTGACTAGGCAATTTGCATGATAAACGTATGCAAATTCCTCTGCAGCAAGCTGCAGAACTGACAAAAGGTCTCTCTTAAAGAGACCTGCAGAATGCAGACCTGAACAGTGGTAAAAAAGCTGCCTGTCTGCACAGGCAGCTGAGCAGATTCTCATAGTACTCCCCCTTCTAGGGTCGAATTCCAGACGACCCTCAAAACTGATATCTCCAAACCACTTTAACAGAAGACTCATGAAGGTCGGGACAGCCCGACAAGGGCCAATTCCAGAGTCAGTCCACCCGAAACCGACCTCATCGGAAACAGAAGCCACCGAAACATGCCCATCAGCACTACAAGTCTCAGCGTAACACCCATCAGGACTGTGGATACCAGAGAAGAAGCCATCGACACCCTCCAGACAATACCCACCACCTTCCAAGGAGCGTCCGAAAATACCAAATCTGCCACAAAACCTGTTCGAAGTGTCTCTTTCAAAACAAAAGCCGCTGTTGATCGTTCAGGGTACCAAGCAAAACTTCTCTCGGAATCTCCCAGAACGTCTTGAAGCTCCGCAGAGATTCCAAGAAGCCAGAACGCTCACCAGGCTCACATGGAGAGCTACCAAGCACCCCCATGGAACCTATGACAGTTCCAGATTCAGAATTAGCAGGAGACCCATCAAGATCAGGACTTTCAGGGACCACTTCTGGGCATGCAAGCAGGCAGGCTAAATCGGAACATGTCTCCACCGAGGAAGCATCTGAGTACGCTGGTAACCGAGGCACACTTGGGCTTTCTGGGTCACAGAGCACACTGGGGTACACCAGCACAGGAGAAACCTCAGGACATGTCGGGGAACTGCCCACCTCAGAGTCCGGCGCGACCAGACCAAAACCAGGACCGGGCAGAAAATCATCACGAGTAAAGGTCACAGGTACTGGTATTTCAAAAGAAGACTCAGTCTCAGGCTTAGTAATCTCAATGACTGTAATGGTATCTGACAGAAATTCATCATTGACTACACATGACTGAAGCTCCACCAGAGCTGAAAAGGTAGCCAGCAAGGCAGCAATGCCTACGGAAGAGGGCAACACCTCAGAAGGACTTGGGGGGCAGGAGACATCTCCTACAAGTTCTGCACCCTTTGGGAGGAACTCAGAGACCTCCAGAACATCATTTTCCAGGTTTTCTAAGAAGGATTCTGAACTATCCATGTTACAGGGCAAAACTGGAACTTTATTTTGTGAACAGGGCAGATGTCCCAGGAATGGTTCCACCATAACCTGAGACTGAACTTCATCATAATTAGCGGGATGTACAGGAATATTTACTGGAACACACACTGACTCCCTAACTTCATTCTCACTGTACCCAGAATTCTGTGTGGCAGGCAAACTAGCTTGTAACTCCAAAACTGCAGAAAAACAGGTGAGTATAGTGGCAATACCTAGACGAGCCTCTAGGGACACTGCAGGAGATTCTAAGCAAGGCCACATTGACTCATCCAGAGTACAGGGTGCAGAATCAGCACTTCCCTCAGAGCAAGAAAGGGGCTCACAAACGTCAGTGTGAAAGGAAAACCTGTTTTCATTCATGGTACAGGGCAGGTTCAGAGAAAACGTCTCTGAACAAGGCAAAGAAGGTTCAGCATCAGATTCGCAAAACCGAAGCGCTGTCTCACTCTTAGATTCGGCTAACAATGTCGAATCCGAGGAGTCAGAACGCAAAACCTGTGAATCAAAAATCACTTTAGGTTGTGAAACTGACGCTTCCATAGCGCAAACCTCCGCGATCTGCGGAGCAGACTGTAAGGTGTTCAGGACAGAAACACTGGAGCAACAGTCACCAGGCAACGGGCCCTTACAGGTGTGAACAGGGTGAGACAGAGGCTCATTAGAAGAAGAAATAGCGACATCAACAGGATAAACTTTATTAGGCATATTCATTTTACTTTTGACGCTGCATAGTCGAGAAATTTTCCCCATAGCAGGGTCACAGACGGAAGATCTCAAAGATCTGTTTCTAAATGAAAAAGGATCCCACACATCCTTGAGGAAACCGGCAGACTCATGCCAATCACAATCTGCAGGAACATCCGAGAAACAGGCATCAGATCGCACAGATTCAAACTGCACACTGTCAGGAGAGAATCCTTCAGGATTCGCACAGGAATCAACTACAGCGGCACACTCATTCATTTCAGATTGCACAAAGTCAAGACTCTCATGCTTTACCCCAGAAAGGCAGGAACAATCATCCGACAACGATGTCTCTTTATTGGAATCAATTGGTTGGTGTGTGTGCAACTCATCCAAAATCGTCTGTCACACATAAATCACCAGATCCACATCACCCTCGTCACATTCATCAGAATCAATCAAAAGGTACATATAATCGAGACAATCATTCAAGACATCTTCGCTTTTTGCGATGTAAAAATCGCAAAAGGCTTTCCAATCAAAATCGAATTCTTCCAGCAAGGCCCCAACATCCCAGGAAGCAAATGGGGGTTCAAACAGGCCAGTATCCAGATAATCTCCATATGGGTGGAGTTCAGGAACAAGAACAGATTTTTTAACTGCTTTAATATAGTGTGCGATCCTACCTATAGTAGGATCCACATAAGCTTTGGATTGAGGCAAAAAAGGCGGAGACGGAACAACATAATTATAAACATCAATAGGGAGTGTTTTATTCCGATGCTTGCGTTTTTTAGTTTTTCTCTTTTTAGCCACTTTGCATGTCTGCTGTTTAAAACTTGAAGTGGCAACATACACATTGAACTGATTGTCATACTGAAAAGTTTTGCATGGAAGGGAAAGATCAGCTGACTTATCAGCAGCTACACATTCAATCAGAGCAGGTGGTAAGCCAGGCAGTTTAAACCAGTGAGAGAATATCACTGCAAGAAACTGATACAGATTACCATTCCAAGAATTGTGTTTTAGCACATCATACGCCCAGGTGAACAAATCGTCTTTTAAGAGCACATAGGCAAACTGAAGAGCCGATGTGGACGGATCAGTAATCTGAAAGGTGGGATTCAGACAAAACCTCACATTCAGAAAGAAATTCCGCTTTGGTCTCTGAATTTAGCCTTTTAAAGCTCTTAAAGATACAGGACCCAAACTCGACAAAATCGTACAAATCAGAAATTCCCTCTACACTGGGAATTTTGGTTTGGCTGGTCATACTGTAACGATTGTGGAACTTTCTCCGTGATCAGCACACAATGCGTGCGCTGATACGGCGGAAATCCTCCACAAGCGTATAATTGCAGGAACCCAGCAAAAGGTGCAACGCACCCGTAGAGGGAAATTCCTGTCGGCAGATGGCGCTGAGGAGTGCAGAGGAACCAATCCTCTGTACCTCCACAAATGCCAGACAGGAATTGTACGAAGCGCAGAACGCAATCGCAAGAGAAGCGATTGCGAATGAGAACGAGCAAAGGGACAGGTTGTATGTGTGTGCGCCAATCTAGTCGCCACCCAGCGACAGCGCACACACAACAGCAGATACGAAACAGAAACGCAACCGCAAGAAAGGCGATTGCCAAAAGTGACACAAGGCAGATTAGAACAGAATACAAGGATAGCAAAGGCACAGCAAATCATACAATGAGGAGATACGGAAAATAACAAACGCTAACACCGCACTCATTCGCAACAGTGCATGCGCTCATGCGCGTCTCCACGTGATAAGCACAATAGAGACAAGCACGCCTAACTAACCATTGACAGACAAACATGTACAGGACGCGAACGCTTGCTTAACGGTTACCTCACCGAGCCTCCAGCAAGTGTTCGTAGCAGACAAGACAGACACACGAAAACAGGGACAAGCGAGAGATAGGATCCACAGCACTAGCGAAAGTGGCTAGCGCGATCCAGGAAGACAGAACAGAAGGATCCACAGCACTAGCGCAGGATGCTAGTGCGATCCAGGTACAGATCAGAAGGGGCTACCAGTAACAACCGCTGTTCCGGTTAGCACCCAGACACACAGAACGATTTCCTGTCGACCACCGCTGGGACAGGACAATCGCAACAGACAAACAAAACAGATAAGCAAACCTAACTGCACTAAGGAAACATGCCCAGAGCTGTTTCCAGGGATTACTCTAAGCTGATCTTCAAACAAAGAGCAAGGAGTGTTACACAGGACTAAATCCTTCTGACCACCAAGCATTGTGGGAAACACATAGTACTTATAGTACACGCCTCACAATGGATGTGACTAGGCAATTTGCATGATAAACGTATGCAAATTCCTCTGCAGCAAGCTGCAGAACTGACAAAAGGTCTTAAAGAGTCCTGCAGAATGCAGACCTGAACAGTGGTCAAAAAGCTGCCTGTCTGCACAGGCAGCTGAGCAGATTCTCACAGTGGTAAAGTATATGGAGGAGTAGAGTGCGCAGCCAATCACTTGACCCCACCCCCACCTCCATTTACTGCTGAGAGATTAACTCATTCACCTGTTGTCCCCTGGATACTTTGTTTCCTCCACCCCCTAGATTGTAATTCTGATTGGGTAAGATCCACCCATTCTCCAGTATCATAGGTTGTACTGCACTGTAGTCATCTGCATCCCTTATTTATTGTTCATTTTACAATACTGTTGAATTGTGTGATATGAAATTTTTAGACATGCAGTTTTCGCTGTAGATAACTTCTGATTATTGCGAATAATATGGTATGGCATTGATATAGTAACCGTGTATTATTATTAATTTATATACCACCAGTCACAAACTGTTTCTATAACCTGGATTTGCTACTGGCTTGATTTAGTAAGAAAAAAAAGGCTTTGTGTGTGACCACTTTTAACCAAGTCATTCTCCAAGATCAATAATGCATGTGATGTGCTTAAGAATCCTGCAAATTCCTTTCTTTGACTCTGTTAGTGGTCTGACTCTTGGGAACTCGGATTTTCCTTACAGAGATAAAGAGATGCAGTCATGACACCATGGATATTTTACAGGAGTTAACCAGCACTTCTCTCACACACACATACCAGTCATTCCAATGTGTCACAAAGGATTTCCTTCCCCCAACCACAGTTATATTAACTGGCTACTCCTGTGGAAGCCAAATCAAGTTCATTCTGAAGATTGTCATACAATTTCAAGGTCATGGGATCTGGCAAAATAGATGATAAAAATACCTGACAGATCTATAAGAAAAATTATATTAGCTGAAAAGAATAACCCACTTCTTTTTGCTAAAACTAATCAGCCATGTAAGTAAAGCTTGAGTTATGTGCAAGCAGATCAAAGCTGAGGCATGGAGACAATGTGGCCTGAAAAATTGGTTTATATGTTGCCACACAAACACACAGAAACATACACACACACAGCCAACATATTTCCCCTCTGTCAGATCCCAGGAACTGTGAAAAACATGGATATTCCTTGTGTCCAGGAGTCTAAGTGACTGCTAGTCTTCACCAGAGCATCCTGTATGGGTAGATGGATTTTGCTGCTAGTGATCACCAGGTTGTATGGCTGCCCCCACATGTGATGGAAATAACAGGAGGATGAACCCTGCAATGTGATTAGAGCAGAATGAAATCTGTTAGTCTGACCACTGAAATGATGACGGACTGTAAACTGGACTGGCACGGACCAGTATGACAGACCATGGACTGGACTGGTATGAACCAGGATGACAGGCAACGGACTAGACTGGTAGAGCAGACTGACCGGACACACTGCAGACAGGGATGATGGAGCAGACTGACAGGACAGACTGTGGACAAGACTGGATGAGCAGACTGAAAGGACAGACTGTGGACAGGACTGGTGGAGCAGACTGACAGGACAGACTGGACAGGACTGGTGGAGCAGACCATGGACCGAACAGACCGTGGACAGGGCAGACTGACAGGACAGACTGTGGACAGGGCTGGTGGAGCAGACTGAGAGGACAAACTGTGGACAGGAAGGGTGGAGCAGACTGTGGACAGGACAGACTGTGGACAGGAAGGGTGGAGCAGACTTACAGGACAGACTGTGGACAAGACTGGTGGAGCAGACCAACAGGACAGATTGTGGACAGGACTGGCGGTGCAGACTGACATGACAGACTGTGGACAAGACTGGCAGAGCAGACTGACAGGACAGCCTATGGATAGGATTAGTCTCAGTATTTTCTTGCTTGTAGATGGCTTAAAAGGCATTTATTGATAATGTGTTAAAATATCACCTTGGAGAAAAAATGAATGGAATAGGGACCAAAAATCTATCCGTGAAATGCAGTATAAACCAACAGTCCCAGTTGTAAAATTAGGATGACACAAGTTCACACTCAAAGTATAAACTAGTAACGGCCAGTGCACACCAGAAACCTCTAGCAGATCCTCAAATGCTAGAGGTTTTTGAAGCAGATTTCAGAGCGATTCTAGGCATTTTTAGAGACGTTTTCTAAACAAGCCTAGTGTTTTTTGGAGCGTTTTTGTGTAGCAGATTACAAATATTGTTACAGTAAAAGCTGTTCCTGAACAGCTTCTGTAACAAAAACGCCTGGAAAACTGCTCTGATCTAGCATTTTTCAGAGCAGTTTTCTACTTTCCTATACTTTAACATTGAGGCAGAAACGCCTCAGAAATCTACAAAATCCAATCTACAAAATCCTGCAGCCTCTGAATTTGCGTTTGTGGAAAAAACGAACTGCTCTCGTGTGCACCATCCCATTCACTTTCATTAGCCAAGTGGTTTTCCCCCTGCAAGCATTTTAAAAGACGCTTCAGAACCGCTCTGGTGTGCACCAGCCCCCAGTCAGTCCATCAATCCAGTTAATGTTTTGTCTAAGGCCCGGTTCACACTTGCGGTTTAGTAAAAACCGCACCGGATGTCCGGACCGCACCGTATCCGGACCGGACCTGATCCGTACGGTTCCTATCCGGATCCGGTCCGTTTGCATCCGGTTTCCGTGCGGTGTGAACACGGTTGCGGTCCGGATCCGGTTTCTTAAGGAGATAACATCCTTTTAATTACCTGGGGTCTGGGAGGTCAGCAGAAGGGTCTGGGGTCATTGTTGGAGACAGGTGGACGTGTGGATGCCATCCGTGGATACAGAGACTGCAGTTGGGACCATGGATCCAGGCATTTACTCGTAAACCTGGGAATTCTCTCTGTTGTTACTCGTAAACCTGGGAATTCTCTCTGTTGTTCGCCTCCTTCAGCAGACATGTTGCTGGCAAAAAGAGCTCCAGCATGAAATCGCTGCTGCCCCACTCTTCGCTGGGCCCATGTGGTCCCCATCCAAAATGCATAGGAAGTGGGGTAGAACGTCCGGTTTTTGTAGCCAGTGTGTTGTGCGCTCTCCGGCTCTCATTGCTTTGTATTGGCCGGATGGTGCAGTCTGGCTCCGCTCCGGATACGGCTGCCGGAGGAGCCGGACCAAAAAATAGCGCATGTTGGAACGGACGCCGGAGTCCGGATCCGGCCCGGATCCGGTCCGGCTCCGGTCCGGCAGAACGGACGCATGTGAACGGACGCATAGGCTTTCATTGCCATGCCGTGCGTCCGTTCCGTCCGTTCTGAAAGCGGTTCGGCTCCGGCACGGCGATTCCGGACGGCCACCGCTAATGTGAACCGGGCCTTAGGCCTCCATTCATAAAAAGCAGTGGGATAAAAAAAATCTTGTCCGGTATTTTCCCGGTCTGTGTGCTAATTCATAAAGATTTCCCCAGCTGCCATTGAAGGTCGGTAAATTGCCGCAGCCCATCAAGCGGTAGAGTAGAGCAGTGTGGCGATATTGCTCTTTTGCCCTGCACAGATGACTCAAACAGACTTTCCCTGCACAGATGACTCATACAGACCACTCACAGACTTTCCCTGCCTGCACAGATGACTCAAACAGACTTTCCCTGCACAGATGACTCATACAGACGACTCACAGACTTTCTCTGCCTGCACAGATGACTCAAACAGACTTTGACTGCACAGATGACGGCTCTCTGCACTTTGCATTGGTAACGCCTCACCAGAGGTGTCGGTAACTTTTGTCAGGCTTGCCGCTTGTTGAAAGCTTTATGAATTGAAATTTACTGACATGTGTTGGAGATAACTACAGCCAAGTCGGTAATTTATCTCCCTGGTCGGTAATGTCAGTTTTTCATGCGGTAACAGCCTTTGTGAATTGACACTTTGCTAAGTGCTTGGGAAAGTCTGCTGTTTTCAGCATTACCGCATGTGGTAATGCTTTATGAATCGAGGCCTTAGTGTGGAGCATACAATGCTTGAAGGGAACATGAAGTGTGATGGATATGAAGGCTGCCATATTTATTTCCTTCTAAACAATATTAGTTGCCTGGCAGCCCCACAGTTTCTCTGCCTCTAATGCTGGGGATACACGGGTCGACCGGCGGCTCGATTAGCCGCCGGTTCGACCCCAGCCGCGTCCCCGATCGTCCGCGCGTGTGCAGATCGATTACTGCTTGTCCCCGCCGGCGCTTTCTTATCAGCGCTCGATTCCCTGCCATTGTCCGCAGGCGGGAATCGAGCAGGCGCGGGTCGAGTGGCTTGATCGGGCCAGCTGAATATTATCAGCTGGCCGGATCAGCTGGTCGATACACGGTACAGAAACATACTGTGTATCCGCAGCATAATACTTTTTAGCCATAGATCCTGAACAAGCATGCAGCAGATCAGGTGTTTCTGACAAAAATCTGACATGAACAACATGTATGTTCCAGGTGTGGGATTCAGACACTACTGTAGCCAAAGTGATTAGCAGGGCTGCCAGGCAACTTGGATGGTTTAAAAGGAAAATACAGCAGTCTCCATATACCCTTTGCTTCAGGTTTCCTTTAAAAGGGAGTCTGAAGGCAAAAAAACTCCAGATATTTACCTAAGGAGAGGGAAGGCTCTGGGTCCTATAGAGCCTTCCTGTTCCTCTCCTCATCCCCTCGTTCCTGCGCTGGCTCCCCCGTTAGCAGTCTGACCAATTGGCCAGAGACTGCTCTCCTCAGCTCCGATTGGCTTCGGAAGTCTTCGGGAGCACTCAGGCTCCTGAAGATGGGTCGCTCCATACTGCGCACGCGCGAGCGCTCTCCCTTGCGCATGCACAGTATGGAGCTGCCCGTCTTCCAAAGCGCTCAGGCTCTTGAAGACTTCCAAAACCTCCTGCGGTGGGAGATTTGAACAGAGCAGCTGGCGGGGGGAACAAGAGAATGAGGAGAGGAGCAGGATGGCTCTATAGGACCCAGAGCCTTCCCTCTCCTTAGGTATTTGTTTTGAGGGGGGGTTGCCTTCAGATTCCCTTTAATTATTACACAAGAATGGCATGCATTGCACTCTGCGTACAAGCATGTTGGAACACAAAATAAAATTAGTGGTACCACCGAATATTTAATATTTTTCCTTTTATTTAGTGTTTTGCAAATATCAGTGTAAAAGCCATTTGATGTACATTTATAAGTGTATGCCCTTCGCTTTGGCATGTACACATCTGTTCACTGAAGCATCAAATCCCTTTAAACTCTCTTTGCAGCTTGTTGCTGAGTGCTGAGAATGCACTAGTCTCCTGTGCTCTCTGCTGTGTACCTTTATGCTTGCAGTACTTAGCTGCTGTGCCTTTCTATTATCCGCCTTGCTTTGCTGCCCCCACAATGCTATTTATAGCATTCGAATTTCAAGTAAATAAGCACTGTTTTTTAGGAGGTTGGTAAATTGGAAATTTTAGGTCAGTGTAATACACTGTCACACAGTTGTGAGACTAGTGTCTGTTTGATGATTGAACAAAATCAAGACGTCCAGTTTAATTATCATGTTATGCATATGCTTACTTGAACCCAAGCAGCATTTTATAATAGCTGATATACATCAAGCAAATGACACTAATAAGTAGTGTGCTATTTTTATTTTGGTATGTTTGAATACAAGCGCACCAATGTTTCCTTGAGAGCATGAGAGCTGATATCCTACTTGTGACGCCAACTCAGGATAATCAAACTTCCACTTGCTAAAAGTAGGTTAGAAATAACATCCTTTTTTTTTTGCCAAATAAAGTATAAACTCTGACATTTACATTCTGTATTGTGTATGGGTTACAGTATTGCTTCTCTCAATTATCCTTTGCATTTCTTTCTTCCCGCAATCTGTAGTGATCTCCCCAGTGTAGTAATGATACCTCTCTGGACAACTGACAATCTACATGTGCTGCCATCAATCCTTTACTTCCCTCTTCATATCCTCTATTTAACAAGTGCAGTGATTATGCCCACCCATAGAAATGTAGTCAAACTGTCCCACATTTAATGGCACCAGGTATTATGTCAACCCCCCCTTCTTTATAACAAGTGCAAACACAATCAGAACGTGCTCTATTCACCTAGTACAACAGTTGTCACATCTGGAATTATTTGAGGTACACACAGCAAAATTTTTTTTGCAGTTTACAGTCATTAAGGACAGGCATTTAGACATTTCAGACATGCAGAGAAGGTACAGACAAGCTAGAATTGGCAATGCAAAGAATGCATGAGAAGCGGGTGCAGGAAGCTAGGGGATCTTGCATGGATGGGAGCTTGTGTTCAGGAGGACAGCATAGGGAAGAAGGAGAAGGTATTGCTGTGTCTGGTGGTTTTGATGGGGATTACCCTGGAGCCTATGAGGGTGGTTCCACTTACAGCATTGTGATTGCAAAACCCTGTATGCAGCATTTTGAGAGCATTTTCCGAAGCAATTGTATTAATGGCTGCAGAGCCAGTCAGGATCCCTCCGGGAAGCAAGTTTTTAATCACAGGATTTCTGTGATTTGAGAATCACAGGCACTTCACAATCTCCCCAAAAAGCACTGCCAGTGGGCCCCTGGCCTAATAGGTGCAACCATTATAATCCAGCAAAAGTAGTGAAGCCATTATGTCCCACAAAAAGTAGTGAAGCCATTTTGTGGCTCACTATAGTTAGAGAGGGAGCGCTTCTTGTAGGCTTCAATATAATGGACATTAGCTCTTCTATTATATTATTTTTGAGGTGGTTACTTGTAAACAGAGTGCTATGGATATCTGATATAGGCATCTGATAGTACTGAAGGAATGGAATGAGGATAGGAGAGAAAACCAGCACTGCTGCACTGTTCATACACTTGTATTTTCACCAATAGATATTAAATACAATGCATGAATATTCATAAAAAGCAATGTACACCTTCACAGTTTTTCACACTGCAGAGCAAAGCAGCTGTATATGGCATGGTACTTATTAATTAGATTTCTCAGAAAACCCATGAAAAAAGCAGTTCTTTTGGGGGCCCCATTTTAACATCAGCATTGTCATAACGTGGCATGTGAAAGCCAGCATCTACCCCCAGTTATGAATGCCAACATTAACCAGGTACCCCCGGCTATAGGTAATAAAATTTTAAGTACCCATTGACACATGTATTTGGTAGGAGGATACCCTAATTCTGTAAACATGCTTCTGGAATACTTATTTAAAAAGTAGCTAAGCTAAACCTGACAGAGCCTGCCATGAGTCTGAGCATCACCTGTGACCTGAAGATGTCAGGGCAGGTAAATATTAAACCCTACGACCCCCTTCATTTCCCCATCTGTTCTAATCAAGACAGAGACTCTCATTTTAGGCTTAGGTACTCTTTAACTTTTTAATGAACTAAAGTATTCGTTCAGGTACTTATTGTCAAAACTGGCAATCTTAGATTGACTGTGAGAAGGTGCAGAATGAGTACCCCCCTGGGGGCCATGTATTGTGCAGTGGGAGCCTAGAGGGTTTGAAAAGTTTAATGTGGGTGGGCCAACCTGGATTTCGCTTGGACTGCACTGAGAGCAGCTGGAAACAGAATCTGCTGTAGTGTTTCTTGGCTTCGATTTATCAGGCTGTTGACATTTATAGTTATTATGTCAGATATTGATTTACTGTCACCTCTCCTTAACAAATGATAGCCTGTGATCATCAGTGACTCATTCCTCTTTTATCTTTGACACAGTGTTACCTTGTAGGTTTTCTTTACCTAGGTGGAGCAGGCCCACTATTCTATTGTATATTTACATAGCATGCCACAGCATGAACACTACTCCATGAGCAGCTATATAAAGGCTGGTATCTGTAACTACGTGTCTGATCCAAACCATGGAAAATCTGAATAACAGTTGCAAACTGCAATATATATATATATACATATATATATATATATATATATATATATATATATATATATATATATATATATATATATATATATATATATATATATTGTATATACAGTATATATATATAACTCATAGATGTTGGCCATTGCACCTTTAAATATCAGCAGCCTGCATATAGAATAGCAGTGCTGGCACCACCCATCCACATACTGTAGAACCCAGTGAGCAGTAATTCGCTGGCATCCAGGTGACACTGCTGTCCAACTGGATGGCATGTTGTCACTTCGGTAAAGGTGGCCATACACCATACAATTTTTTAAATATCTGTTCAATTTAAGAATTGCAATCAATTTTTTCTAACTGATTGTAACATTTAAAAAATCTGACCAATGTACCACACACCTATGTTCAATTTCCCCCCAATTATGATGAAACTGATTGGAAACTCTGAGAAAATTGCTAGGTTGTGTATATTAATAAATTGACAATCTAACACACACCAACAATCTTTAAAAAAATTGAAGAGAAATATCTGGCATTCCGGATCGATATAAATCGGAAAAAAACAGGAAATCCGATCAGATTTTTCAGTCGAATGAAAAAAAGCTTTTCGATTTTTTTTCAGGAGATACAATCATTTTTTATCGAATTGCTGTAAAATCGGATCATTTTATTGTATCGTGTGTGGCCACCTTAAGTCTGATCACTGTCTGGTGCACAAAGATGTTGTTCGGGCGCCACATGACTGAATGGCTGCTGCTGCGAGTTCTCCAGGCATGATTGGGGGGAATCAATACCTAGATTCAATGTAATGTTTTTCAACATCATTTTATGTATGTTTCAGCCCCCAGCAGTCTGATATATGTTGAGCTGGCCCTTGAACAAAAAAAGTTTGAGGAACCCTTGTATAAAGTATGAACGTCAGACAATGCAGCTGTAACGATCTGCTCAGCGGTCTGCACAGTCAGACAGCTGTTTGTCCATTCCTTAAGTCTGAGGGCTGCAGGTCTCTGGAAAAGAGACCTGCCTGTGCTTTGCAAGTATCAGACCTGTTCTGTTGCTGAGCAATTTGCATACACTTGTCATGCAAACGGCCTAGCTGCCTCCTTTGAAGGCTTGCAGTATAAATACCATGTGATCCCAGAATCCTTTGCTGCTCATAGAGGTTTGTTCCTGCTGGACTCACCTGGAGTGTCAGCCACTGCTATCTTAGTATAGTTATTCTTGGAGAGTGCTACTTGCATTCCTAGTTAGTGCAGTCAGTTTGTGTATATTTGTACTGCCTATTCTGTCCTGTCTTGTCTGTCGCGATTGCGCTGTCACCAGCGGCGGTTGATAGCGAATCGCTCTGTCTTGGTTGGATCGCACTACCCTCTAGCGGTAGCGGCTGTGGATCCTTCTGATCTGAGTTCCTGGAGTGTAAGCTGGAGCAGCGGTTGCTACTGGCTACCTCATCTGTCTGTCTTGTTTGGATCGCACTAGCCTCTAGCGGTAGCGGCTGTGTATTCTTCTGATCTGAGTTCCTGGAGTGTAAGCTGGAGCAGCGGTTGCTACTGGCTACCTCATTTGTCTGTCTTGTCTGTTTGTGCTCATTTGTGTTACTTGTGGCTAGTTATGGTGTCGTGCTTGTCTCTTTTCGTGCGGAGACCACATTGTAAACGCGTTCGCTGTTGCGAATGAGTGCGGAGTTTGCGTTTAGCTAGCGTTTGTTATTTTCCTTATCTTTAATTGTTGTTTGCTGTGCCTTTTACTACTCTCATGCTCTGTCCTGCTCAGTCTGGTGTCACTATTTGGCAATCGCCATTCTTGCGATTGCGTTCCCACTTTGTTTCCGCCGTTGTGTGTTCACCGTCGCTGGGTGGCGACTAGTTTGGTGGACACACATTGATTCTGTCTCTATGCTCTCTCTCTTTAGGGGCTATCATGCCTTGTGTTGCTTCTTTCGTACAATTTCCATCTGGCATTTGTGGCGGTGCAGAGGGTTTATTCCTCTGCACTCCACAGCTCCATCTGCCAGTGGGAATTCCCCTCTACTGGTGCTTGCACCAAAAGCTGGGTTCTATTATTTTGACACGCTTGTGGAGGACCTCCGCAGTGTCAGCGCACATCTTGTGCGCTGACCACGGAGATATCCCACAATCGTTACAGCAGCATAGCTCCCAACTGTCCCTCTTTTGGAGGGACAGCCCCTCTTTCTTCCTCATTTGTCCCTCTTTTAGGACTTTTGTACAGATTTGTGCTGATATTTGTATTTTTCTACTGAAAAATGAGTAAGGGCTCGTTTCCACTATTGCGGTGTGAATCGCCGCGGTTAAATTTTGCATGCGGATGCGAATTTCACATGCGGGTGTATGCGAATTTTTATGCGAATTCGCATGAAAATTCGCATGAATGACGCTGTATGCGAATTTAACCATGGCAGTGCCGTTGTGCATTTACATTGATTTCCATGAATTTGCATGAAAATTCGCATACCAAAGCCGCAGGCGATTTCCCTATTAAATACATTAGCGGCGATTCGCATGCATGCCACTCGCAGGCGAATTCTGCGGCTCTTTTGTACGTTTTTTCACCGCTGAAAAAAACGCACCTCAACAATGCTACAGTGGAAACAGGCCCATCCACTTGCATTACATGTGCGAATCCGCATGCGTTGGACGCATGCGGATTCGCGATAGTGGAAACGAGCCCTCAATCGGACTCTAAACTTTATTCCCACCAATTCAATTGATATACTTATTATTTTCAAAAGTTAAAATTTAGAATGATAATGATATGATAATAGAAATAGCAAAGAAATGAACAGCGCTACTTAAAAACAGATAAGTGCCTAACTGCAAGCGAGTGCAAGCCCCACTTGTGGGATAAAATACACACCTAGCATACACATGACCTGTCTACCACTGGAGGATGTTGGTTTCCTGTAACAGCTTGCAAGCAACTTGTTAAGTACTCGTCCCTCCCACTGCGGAGAAGTCATCCCCCTATGGGAGGGGACCTAACACTAACTAAATCCTAACCTATGCATATGCATAGCCTGGGTGCGCTGCCAAATAAAATCAAAAATTGAAAATTGCGCAAAAGGTGGATCAGCGCATCACCAGGCCGCCTCCGAATGGCCTACAATCAGAGGTGCGCTGAGCCCCCCCAGAGACTGCAAATGCACCTTGAACCCAAACAGAAGCTCTGCATATACACCAAAAGCAAGGCTGCTAAGTGGGAGCAGCTGACCAAAAATGAATTAAATTAGTACATAGCAAAGAAATGAACAGCGCTACTTAAAAACAGATAAGTGCCTACCTGCAAGAGAGTGCAAGCCCCACTTGCGCAGTGGGAGGGACGAGTACTTAACAAGTTGCATGCAAGCCGTTACAGGAAACCAACATCCTCCAGTGGTAGACAGGTTATGTGTATGCTAGGTGTGTATTTTATCCCACAAGTGGGGCTTGCACTCTCTTGCAGGTAGGCACGTATCTGTTTTTAAGTAGCGCTGTTCATTTTTTTGCTATGTACTAATTTAATTCATTTTTGATCAGCTGCTCCCACTTAGCAGCCTTGCTTTTGGTGTATATGCAGAGCTTCTGTTTGGTTTCAAGGTGCATTTGCAGTTTCTGGGGGGGGGGGGGGGGGGGCTCAGCGCACCTCTGATTGTAGGCCATTCGGAGGCGGCCTGGTGATGCGCTGATCCACCTTTTGCGCAATGATAATAGAAGTGACCAGTGTGGTTTGACTGATAAAACTACATCTTTTGGTTCTGAATTTTTTTGTGATATGCATGGCGAGGGGTGTAGTGGGGCGTGGTTAGAGGTGTGGCCGGGGGTGTCTTAAAGTGTCCCTGTTTCTTATCTCAAGAAGTTGGGAGGTATGCAGTCTATGCACTTCTAAGGTTGTAAAATGACAGATATAGTGAAGTTGATACATTTTTAAAAACTAAAACAAAATGGGAGCAGCAGCCCAGAGCAGCCAGTCAAAATTCAAGTTTCAAATGTATGAAGAGAGGCTGGCACTGCTTAAAGGAATTGTCAGGCAAAGAAAAAAAATTTAGTTTCACTTACCTGGGGCTTCTACCAGCCCCATGCAGCCATCCTGTGCACTAGTAGTCGCTCACTGCTGCTCCAGGCCTATAAAGCCCAGTGGGAGCTGCCACTCAGTGTTGTAGTATTGCAGCTAGTTGACATGTCTAGTTGTGCTCCTGTGTATGTGTCTCCTGTGTGACTGACCTCTGCTGATTACCTGCCCTGTTGCCAAACTCTACCTGTCTGACTACTAACTTGTTATCAGTACATTTAATAAAGACCACACAGGTTGAAACGTGGTGCTCTGCACTGTAAGACCACACAGGTCTTTGCACTGGCCTAACGGCCTAAATCCAGGTAGAGAGCCAGCCTCTGTCTTTCAATGCTGTTGGAATCCACATCCTTGGTGGATACGGGTGTCATCTGGTAGACTTCTTGATCCTGCATAGGTTTGGGTTGTAGCATTGAGTTGCTTTACTGTTAATTCAAATAGACCTCCCCACTGCTCAGAATGTAGTAAATAATAATAATGTAGTATTGGAGGCATGAAATATGAAGGGGCAACATTCCCCCCAACTACACCCATCACCCTTCCAGCACTGCATTGCCTACACACCGCTGGCAATTTCTCTTGCCCTGTGGAGTGCCTAATAAGCAGAGCAAGGTTGTTGGTGCTAACCAGTCTTCTAGATATGAGAGTTATCAGATATGCACCTAGCTATATCTTCTGTACAAGGGTCTCCTGAGAGGGAAAAGAGAACAACAGTGGAGCTGAGCCACATGGCAGCAGCAGTGGAGGACCCAAGTTGACCAAAGGCATGAAAGACAGGTGGCAAAAAGCTTAGTGGGAACAGACTCTGTCCATTTTTATAAGCTTGCATTGATTCCATCAGCACCCGCTTCATTGGTGTTCCACAAATTACTGTGCAGGTTCCAAATTTGTGTTCAGCTTACTGCAACGGATCAAATGGATCCATTGCAGACCAACAAGTGTACACGTATCTTATAAATAATGTAAGATCCGTGAACAATCAGCTTTTTTGCCTAGTGGGAATAGGGCCTTCTAGGACAACTGAAGCAAGAGGGAAATGAGGGCTGCCGTATTTACCATATTTCCTTTAAAGAGGAACTCCATTGAAAATAATGTAATAAAAAGTGCTTCATTTTCCCAATAATTATGTATAAATGATTTAGTCAGTGTTTGCCCATTGGAAAATATTTTAAATCCCTGATTTAGGGCTCGTTTCCACTAGGAGCGGTGCAATGCGGCTACATACTGAAATGCGGCTACATACTGCTGAAACACATGCTCGCCAGTGGAAGAGTTTCCACTGCGTACATGTTGTGCAGCGCGGTGCGGTCCGATAATCTGCAGCATGCTGCAGATTTTCGCATGGCCGCATCCGCCCGCAGCCGTGTCCTATCTCCCCAATACACTTCCACATCGGGAGATGCGGAAGTGATTCGGTCGGCGGCGGAAGTGATGCGATGCGGCTGCGTAGCCACACTCGCATCACACTCGCATCACTTCGCTAGTGGAAACGAGCCCTTATATTCTGACATTTATTACATGGTGACATTTTTACTGTTGGCTGGTGATGTAGCTGCTGCTTGCTGTTTTGGCAGTTGGAAATAGCTGTAAACAGCTATTTCCAACAATATAACAGGGTTCACAGACAGGAAACTGCCAGAAGTACCTTGGTACTCAGAGCTTCTTGTGGGTGGGGTTTCACCACAATATCAGTCATACAGCGCCCCCTGATGGTCTGTTTGTGAAAAGGAATAGATTTCTTGGTCGGAGTTTCTCATTAAGCTATACTAGTTGCCTGGCTGTCCTGCTTATCCTCTGCCTCTAATACATTTAGCTATAGACCCTGAACAAGCATGCAACAGATCAGATGTTTCTGAAGATAAGCTGCATGCTTGTTTCTGGTGTGATTCAGACACTACTGCAGCCAAATAAACCAGCAGGGCTGCCAGGCATCTGGTATTGTTTAAAAGGAAATAAATATGGCAACCTTTGTATTCTTCTCACTTCAGTTGTCCTTTGAGCTGTAAGTTAATCAGGCATTTGCTCATGAAATCTGATCATGCCCATATTAATTGCAACCGGGATAAGAACTGAAAAGTATAATTTTGCATTACATCTATTATAATTTATTTTTATTATTTATATAGCACCAACATCTTCCACAGCGCTGTACAGAGTACATCTCTACTTCATTCCTCCCCAATGAGCAATGAGCCTTGCAGTATCATTTACAAATAACAGATACAGGTCCTACTCAAAAAATTAGCATATTGTGATAAAGTTCATTATTTTCTGTAATGTGCTGATAAACATTAGACTTTCATATATTTTAGATTCATTACACTACAACTGAAGTAGTTCAAGCCTTTTATTGTTTGAATATTGATGATTTCGGCACACAGCTCATGAAAACCCAAAATTCCTATCTCAAAAATATTAGCATATTTTATCCGACCAATAAAAGAAAAGTGTTTTTAAAACAAAAAAAAATCAACCTTCAAATAATTATGTTCATTTATGCACTCAATACTTGGTTGGGAATCCTTTTGCAGAAATGACTGCTTTAATGCGGCGTGGCATGGAGGCAATCAGCCTGTGGCACTGCTCACATGTTATGGAGGCCCAGGATGCTTCCATAGCGGCCTTAAAGAGACACTGAAGCGGAAAAAAAATTATGATATTATGATTTGTATGTGTAGTACAGCTAAGAAATAAAACATTAAGATCAGATACATCAGTCTAATTGTTTCCAGTACAGGAAGAGTTGAGAAACTCCAGTTGTTATTTCTATGCAAACAAGCCATTAAGCTCTCCGACTAAGTTAGTCGTGGAGAGGGCTGTTATCTGACTTTTATTATCTCGACTGTAAGTGAACTGTTTACTTTTTCTCTGCCAGAGGAGAGGTCATTACTTCACAGACTGCTCTGAAAGAATCATTTTGAATGCTGAGTGTTGTGTAATCTGCACATATTATAGAATAATGCAATGTTAGAAAAAACACTATATACTTAAAAATAAAAGTATGAGAATATTTTCTTTGCTGCTAATTTTCTAGAAATTATTCATAGTACACAACCAATTCATTATATCATATATATTTTTTTTTCGCTTCAGTGTCTCTTTAAGCTCATCCAGAGTGTTGGGTCTTGCTTCTCTCAACTTTCTCTTCACAATATCCCACAGATTATCTATGGGGTTCAGGTCAGGAGAGTTGGCAGGCCAATTGAGCGCAGTAATACCATGGTCAGTAAACCATTTACCAGTGGTTTTGGCACTGTGAGCAGGTGGCAGGTCGTGCTGAAAAATGAAATCTTCATCTCCATAAAGCTTTTCAGGAGATGGAAGCATGAAGTGCTCCAAAATCTCCTGATAGCTAGCTGCATTGACCCCGCCCTTGATAAAACACAGTGGACCAACACCAGCAGCTGACATGGCACCACAGACCATCACTGACTGTGGGTACTTGACACTGGATTTCAGGCATTTTGGCATTTCCCTCTCCCCAGTCTTCTTCCAGACTCTGGCACCTTGATTTCCGAATGACATGCAAAAGTTGCTTTCATCAGAAAAAAGTACTTTGGACCACTAAGCAACAGTCCAGTGCTGCTTCTCTGTAGCCCAGGTCAGGCGCTTCTGCCGCTGTTTCTGGTTCAAAAGTGGCTTGACCTGGGGAGTGCGGCATCTGTAGCCCATTTCCCGCACACGCCTGTACAGAGCGGCTCTGGATGTTTCTACTCCAGACTCAGTCCACTGCTTCCGCAGGTCCCCGAAGGTCTGGAATCGGTCCTTCTCCACAATCTTCCTCAGGGTCCGGTCACCTCTTCTCGTTGTGCAGCGTTTTCTGCCACACTTTTTCCTTCCCACAGACTTCCCACTGAGGTGCCTTGATACAGCACTCTGGGAACAGCCTATTCGTTCAGAAATTTATTTCTGTGTCTTACCCTCTTGCTTGAGGGTGTCAATGATGGCCTTCTGGACAGCAGTCAGGTCGGCAGTCTTACCCATGATTGCGGTTTTGAGTAATAAACCAGGCTGGGAGTTTTTAAAAGCCTCAGGAATCTTTTGCAGGTGTTTAGAGTTAATTAGTTGATTCAGATGATTAGGTTAATAGCTCGTTTAGAGAACCTTTTCATGATATGCTATTTTTTTGAGATAGGAATTTTAGGTTTTCATGAGCTGTATGCCAAAATCATCAATATTAAAACAATAAAAGGCTTTGAACTACTTCAGTTGTGTGTAATGAATCTAAAATATATGAAAGTCTAATGTTTATCAGTACATTACAGAAAATAATGAACTTCATCACAATATGCTATTTTTTTGAGAAGGACCTGTACATTGACACATTTGGCTTCCTAACAATACTAAAAATGATGCTATTAACCACTTCACCACTGAGGGGTTTTACCCCCTGAGCACCAGAGCAATTTTCACCTTTCAGCGCTCCTTCCATTCATTCGTCTATAACTTTATTATTACTTATCGCAATGAAATGAACTATATCTTGTTTTTTTTCGCCACCAATTAGGCTTTCTTTAGGTGGGACATTATGCCAAGAATTATTTTTTTCTAAATGTGTTTTAATGGGAAAATAGGAAAAATGTGGGGAAAAAAATAATTATTTTTCAGTTTTCGGCCATTATAGTTTTTAAATAATGCATGCTACTGTAATTAAAACCCATGAAACGTATTTGCCCTTTTGTCTCGGTTATAAAACCATTTAAATTATGTCCCTATCACAATGTTTGGCGCCAATATTTTATTTGGAAATAAAGGTGCATTTTTTTCAGTTTTGCGTCCATCCCTAATTACAAGCCCATAGTTTATAAAGTAACAGTGTTACACCCTCTTGACATAAATATTTAAAAAGTTCAGTCCCTAAGGTAACTATTTATGTATTTTTTTTAATTGTAAATTTTTTATTTTTTTTTTAATTACAAAAAAAAAAAAAATGGGGAGTGTGGGAGGTAATGAGTTAATTTTATGTGTAAAAGTCATTTATTTGTATGTGAAAAATGTGTAGGGTGTAGTTTACTATTTGGCCACAAGATGGCCACAGTAACTTTTTGTTTTAATGCGACCTCCAAGCTTCCTTCCGGAAGCTTGGAGGAAGTATAATGAGCATGGACACGTGAGTTTTTTCTCACAATGATCGCGCTGCCCATAGGAGAGCAGCTGATCATTGCGGGGCTTAGATCAACGAACGGGAATGGATTTTCCCGTTCATTGATCTCTGGGCGAGCGGGCGGCGGCGGTTTTACTAGCGGCGGGCGGCGTGTTTACGAGCGGGAGCGCGGGCAGCGTCGGGAACGCGGAAAGTACGTGTTTCTCCGTCCCTGGTTTTTAAAGGATGGAAAAAGGGGCGGAGAAAACGTACGCGCGGGGGTAAAGTGGTTAAAACAGTGTACCAACCTTATATTGGCAAAAATTAAAAAAACAGGTTGCCAAGGAAATCTATCCTGGGCAGTCAACTCTTCCCCTGACACCAGCTGAATTGTGGGGTGGTCTTGTATTTGTAGAGAGTGGGCCTAGATATCATCAGTATATTCAGTTATCTTTATTTTTACTACATTTATGGAAACAAAGGGGAATGTTCAGAGAGAAGGAGCTCACAATGCATTTGGACTCTGAATACCAAACTGCTATCCACATCATCTTTTGTAAACAGTTTACATAGAGAAGCATCACTGTATCTGTGTTGAATGATTTGGCATAAACTTACAAGTTCCACTTTTTACATCATGCATTCTGTCTCCATTAAACCCGGGTCGTTTTATTACTGTCAAGGGTTTTAAAATTCTAGACAAAATTCTCCTGCCTCAGTAATAAACTGGTGTGTACAAGATTTCGCCACTGTGTTTATAGCTAATGGACTGATATTCATAAACATGGCTTGAACACAAGTGAAGATTTCAGAGTACAGTCTTGTAAAGTATATATTAATGAGATGGTAAAAAGGTGATACAAGGATATTCTGAAATTATCTGAAGATGACAATGTACAAACCACATAGTAGTAAATAAATCATGAAGATCCTCTTAACGTATGTTGCATCCGAGACTGCCGGGTTCGACCAGTTGTATGCCCCCCAGGGGGCCCCAAAAGTGACGCCTCAATGTAATGGCAGAAACGGATGCCGACTGCTTTTCTGCTTGAAAGCCGTAAAGTGTTTAGCAACGGCTAAACAAGTCACTGCCAGCCGCCCTTCAAAATCCCATCTGAACCAGCCCTTAGTGTGTAATTTGGGGGCATTTGTGTCTGCCCAGTTGTTAGTAAAGATGAGTAAGGCACCCCTCTATAGTAACTGGGTGATGTGCCCTGGCAAGACCTGGCAGCACTCCTGGTCAACCTTGTAATCGAAAGAAAATGCCGGCACCATCCAAAGTCTTCTTATGCTCTTTTATTGATTTCATATACAAAGCAGCCGTCATGGCAACGTTTCAGAGATAACTTCTCCTTTATCAAGCTAAGCCGCAATGTAATATACGCCATACATTGTACTCTCACACTTTATACAGAGGACATAGAGGGCTATCCACCAATGGCGCTGGAGATTAGTATCTAACCAATCACTCAGGTCCGCTACTAGCTGGACCTGATAGAGAACTGCGCCATTCCAAACCCATTGGACGCTGGCAAGAAGTCCAGCCTCCCATATTTTTGAATCTATTGGTCGCAGCCACGCACCATGTTACCTCCGCCGTCCCTCCTCCTGCGTGTACCGCCCACCACGCCCACGTCAAGCGGACCTGATGAGGAACGTCGCAGGGTGACGTCAGCGGGAGCGGCGTCATCCGCTCGGTACCGCCCACTCAGAGGAACAGCCAATGATGGGAGCTTCGGCGCCGCCCATCACTCCTGATGTAAACAAAATGGCGGAGCGTGGAGCGAGCCAAATAAAAAAGGGAAGGGCGATCATAAGTATGTTATATACATAAAACCCAACTAGGACATAGGCAAGGAAGGGGAATGGGGGCTTGGAAGGGAAGAGGGGAGTAGACAATCAGGGAAACAGGGACACATTCAGCATAAATCAAAGAGTCAAAATACAGCTATCATATGCCATATAGTGGCAAGGCATATCATGTAGCTTACATATATGAATACCTATACATACTGTATAATGCCAAGTGCAGCAGCCCAAGAGAAGCATCTAGAGAAATGGCAGCAGATCCAGCTCACGGTTTAAACCCCGTGGCTCCATGGTATCTAATTTTTTTTTATCCAAAATGCCTCACGCCACAATAGCTTTTTGATTCTATCTCCACCTCTTCTGGGAGGCAGAACCTGCTCCAAAATCATAAACCTAAGTTGGGAAACTTTATGTCTAACTAAAGAAAAATGGTAAGGGACTGCCTGATCAATCAAATTTTCCCGTATGGCATGTTTGTGAGATGACAATCTCACCTTCATTTTCTGTGTTGTCTGACCAATATATAAAAGTCCACAGGGGCATTTAAGTGCATAAACTACGTACATTGAGTCACATGTGTGACATCCTTTGATCTTAAATTTAGTGCCCCTGTGGGGGTGAACAATTTCACTACCTTTGATGACTGAACTGCAGTGTACGCAGTTCAAGCATGGAAAGGTGCCTTTTCGTGTAGATACTGATCTAGTAGCAGGCGGATCTAAATCCGCATGTACCAGACGGTCCCTAAGGTTTGGTGCTCTACGATAAGAGAACAAGGGTGGATTCACAAAATGTTCTATATCTGGGAAACTGTCGGACAGAAAATGCCAGCGTTTCCTAATAATTTTTGACACATTACTGCTTGCTGTACTATACCTAGACACAAATGGTATCCTGTTCTCCTTCTGCCTATTATTTCTCTGTCTACCACCATTACCCAAACACCTCTCATGGGCTGCCTGCACCACATCAGAAGGGTAACCTCTCTGCATAAACTTTAAATGCATCTGGTCCATTCCCTCTTTCCTCACTGCCTAGGCACCGACCTCTTGGTAGCCCACGGGTGAAAACTCCCAAAATGCAACAGGGAGTTCACATCCGTGGGCTTAACAAAGAGATTGGTGGTCAAATGGCCATCCTGCCTAATGACCATTGTGTCAAGAAAGCTGATCCTCTCTCTAGAGCTGTGGGTAGTGAGTTTAATCTCATGACATTGGTCCATTAATTCCGAGACAAAAGCTTCAAGGGTCGAATGCGGCCCCGCCCACACGCAAAACGCCAATGTAGGGCATATTTTTTAAAAAGGCTATTAGTATATACATATATCTGTTCATACAGGCCCATATAGATGTTTGCGTAGGACGGGGCCACATTCGACCCCATAGCAGTACCCCTCAATTGCATGTAAAAAGTATCCTCAAATCGGAAATAGTTGTATTGCAAAACAATCTCCAGTAAGTTACAAACAAAATCAGTCTGTTCCCTTGAATAATCTGAAGCAACCTCCAACATACGTCGGACAGCCTCCACACCCCCATCGTGTGGGATGGAGGTGTAGAGGCTCTCCACATCCATGGTAACCAACCAGCAGTCATCTGGAATTGACTGCACATTACGAATCACATTCAAAAACATAAGAGTGTCTCGCAGATAAGACTTCTGCGATATCACATAGTGTCGCAGAATTCTGTCAAGGTACTTCGCTATAGGGGCAAATACAGATTCTACCCCCGCCACTATAGGTCTGCCTGGGGGGTTCCCTTCCCAGCCCCCCCCCCCCTTCCTTGCCTATGTCCTAGCTAGTGTTTTATGTATATAACATACATATGATCGCCCTTCCCTTTTTTATTTGGCTCGCTCCACGCTCCGCCATTTTGTTTACATCAGGAGTGGGCGGTACCGAGCGGATGACGCCGCTCCCGCTGACGTCACCCTGCAACGTTCCTTATCAGGTCTGCTTGACGTGGGCGTGGTGGGCGGTACACGCAGGAGGAGGGACGGCGGAGGTAACGGTGGTGCATGGCTGCGACCAATAGATTCAAAGGTATGGGAGGCTGGACTTCTTGCCAGCGTCCAATGGGTTTGGAATGGCGCAGTTCTCTATCAGGTCCGGCTAGTAGCGGACCTGAGTGATTGGTTAGATACTAATCTCCAGCGCCATTGGTGGATGGCCCTCTATGTCCTCTATATAAAGTGTGAGAGTACAATGTATGACGTATATTACATTGCGGCTTAACTTGATAAAGGAGAAGTTATCTCTGAAACGTTGCCATGACGGCTGCTTTGTATATGAATCAATACAAGAGCATAAGAAGACTTTGGATGGTGCCGGCATTTTCTTTCAATTGTCTGCCCAGTTGTGTAATGTTTGACATCTCCATATGTGTTTGTGTTGTTCAAGTATAACCGATATGAGTTAGGATGAGGAGCTTTGAAAAATGACCACTTTCCATAAAAAATTATTTCGTCATTGTAAAAGTACATACACACATCTGATATTTCTGAATGACTTGTCGTTCAAACCGGTCATTTGAATTACAGTTTGGCGTGTGTATGAACGATCGTTAAGCTGGCCACTAATGATACAATCTTTTTCATCCAATCTTACCATTTCTATGTAATATAAGGTAATTGCCTAAATTATCCATTCAATATATTCACTCAGTTTACCCTTATACTACATAGGTTTGGTAAAACTGGATGAAAAAGATTGGATCGTTAGTGGCCGCCTTTAGACTGATATCAGCAGTTTTGATTGATCCGCTTGGCGGATTCGTGGACTTACTGTCGTTCTAACAACAGTTAGGTCCGTACATGGGTACATACCACTTGTTGTTTGAAAGTCTAATAGTTTGACACTAAAGGCGCGTACACACGCCGTACTTTTTCAAACGACAGGTCCGTCAGACCCTCCCGCTGGGAGGTCATTCTGACGCCGAGCGGATCAGTCAAAAACAGTCTTATCCAGGGGAGGACTGGGACCTTTTGGCCTGGGGGGAAAACAAACCGTAGAGGCCCTTTCAGGTCTCAGCAGCCCCATATATTCCCCATGTAAAGGCAGTCTGCCTTTTAACTCTAGGCCACACTACCACTACCAGAAAGCTTTTTTGCCCCCATACACCAGAATTTCATAGCCATTATACTTCTAAATTAAATATTTAAGTAGCCATTTGAGGTAAGAAAAAAATAAGCCAGGTCAGGTGTTTCCATTCAACAAAAATGTTGTAGCCATGTTCATCCAGATACAGCAGCTAGGTAGCCACAGGCCACAAGATAAAAGATGTGCCCCTGGATATCCCAGTTTGCAGTATTAGGTGTCCTGTGGTTGCCCCAGATTATTAGGAAGCCTTGAATGATTGATTGCCCTTACCCAGATAGTACTAGGTAGCTATTAGTGTCCTGGCCTATATATTGTTATTGGGTAGCTAGAGAAGTTTGCAAATCCTACCTCTTGTCTGCCTACACTCAGTGGCGTAGCTAAGGAGCTGTGGGCCCCAATGCAAGTTTTACAATGGGGCCCCCCCAAGCACTCTATACATAACAATTGATACGGGGCAGCAAAAGCTGCCAATAGCAACTACAGTGTCAGAGGTGCAAGAAGGGGATGGGAAACAGCTTGTTAATGATTACCACTATTCACAGTATCTATAGAAGTGATTATTATGAGCACAGGACCAATAGAGAGCTAATAATGCAGTTGAGGGAAGTCTCTTCGGGGCCCCTCTGGCCCAAGGACCCTGATGCGGTCGCAACCTCTGCAACCCCTATTGCTACACCCCTGCCTACACTAACCTTCCCAGCCTCCACTGCCTCACACTAACCTTTCCTCTGGCCTCTGCCTAAGGCCTGGTTCACACTGCAAATCACAATCAATTGCAATTTTGCAACCACTTTTTCAAGCATTTCTTAAGGAATGGGCTCTTTTGCAGCATTCTTTCATGTACAATCCCTCATAAAATACTGCATGCTGTACAATTTTTTCTCACCCCCCCCCGGAAAAAAAAAAATCGAATTGTATAGAAAATCCACTGTTTATGAAGGCAATCGATAAGGAACAATTCTTTAGTCGATTGCTAAATAGGATAAAATTGATCCAAAAGTTGGATTTTATGATACATTTTGAAGAAAGAATTGTTCAGTAAATGTGAACAATCGATAATTGCTTTCCAGTTAGTTACGATTGTTTAAATTGCATTGAAAGATCGCATTTAGTGAAAATTGTATCATTAATGGCCACCTTAACACTAACTCCCACCCCTCTCCTCTACCTAACACTAATCCCTGCCCCTTTACTCTGCCTAACACTATCCCCCAACCCACTCCTCTTAATAAATATACCCATTAACTGTATAATTTTTTTATTATGCGATCGTTTGATGCAATTTATTACAAACGAAAGTAATCGGAAGGTAATTATTGATCGTTTCCATAAACAGGTCTACTAGGGGCTTTTTGTCTCTTCCAATTCGATCATAAAATCCAACATTTGGATTGATTACATTTTCTGATCCAATCGACCATAGAATCATTTTACATTGATTTTTGCCACACAGTACACAGTTTTCTGTACAATTCAAACAAAAAACGCATCGAAAGATCACATCTGATGAAAAAATTGTACAATTTAGGGGCACCTTTACACTAACTTTCCCTCTCCTCTGCCTAACACTAACCTCTCCTCTCCCTAACAGTTGCCACTAACTATCCAATCTGGCAAACAATCAATATTTTACAATTGCTGCTATGATTGATCAGAAATTATCAATCCTGCACACTAATGAAAAAAGAAAGTGTACTGGCCAATCAAAATCAGATTAGTTGGGATTGATCCGTTTTCCCATCAAAATCTGATCAGCCTGAACTGTTACGTTTATTAGTGTGCACAATCGATCATTTCCAATCAATTATAGTGATTATATTATAAAACTCCCTGACACATAAAATTGCACAGCATGTACTTTCCTCATAAACTGCCTATGGTAGGCAACGTGTACATTAAGATGTGCACTAAAAGCACAACGTGAATAAGAGTGTGGGCCCTTCCTTTAGCTACGTACACACATGCGAGAATTGTCTCCCACCAGGGATCGGGAAACGATCAATGCTGTACAGACACATCCCTAGTCTTGAGGCTAGCAATGTGTTCTGTGCAATGTGTTCTGTTGCTATGGAGGGGGTGCAGAGGGACAACGATCATAGATGATGGAGCAGCTTCAATTGGTCGCCAGGGTGACAATAGCATTGTGATCGGTAATGCTCAGGCATTGGGGCTGGTTAAAGATCCGTCCAGGGGCCATTAAAGATTCAACAGGACGTAACCTGAAGGGGACGGTCCGAGGAACTAAAAAAAAAAAAAAAAAAAAAAAAACCCACTTACCTGGGGCTTCCTCCAGCCCGTTAGCCGACCTGCGCCCTCGTCACAGCTGTTGGCTCCTGGTCCCCTCCATTGCAGATGCTGACCTCGGCAGGTCGGCATCTTCTTGCGCTCCAGCGTGCGGCTCACTGGTCGCGCTGACGTCATCCAGGCTAATCTGCGCAGGCGTAGAACTACTCCGCAGTACAGTCTGGATGACTTCAGCACGACTCTGAGAGCCGCTCGCACAGGTGCAGTGGACATCCTGTGCCGGAGGGGACCCCGGGCCACCAGCGGAGAGCGGAGCTGCGGTGAGGGCACAGGACGACTAGCAGGGGTTGGAGGAAGCCCCAGGTAAGTAGATTTTTTTTTTTTTTTTTTAATGTTCTGGGGTGAGTCCTTTACCAACTCACTATGCCTGAGCAAAATATCCATGGTTGGCTGCTGTACGCACGTAACAATCGTTGGCTTATACAGTCGGTCTCGGCTGTTGCAGCCGATGGTTACCGCATGTGTGGATGGATGTGGAAGTAACTTTACTGTGTTTCAGGCACAAAGTTCAGCAGCCCTAGCGTGTGTATATATAGTGTGTGTTTTTGTAATGGGTGCGTGTGTATGTAGTGTGCAAGTGGTGTGGGTGATTGTAGTGTCTGTGTAGAGTGCATGTTTACCTTACAAGCTGCCTGCCTCTGGTTTTCATAGAAGATCCTTGCTGTATCTGGAAACCTGGCTGCAGGTTACATGGGGTGTCATTTTACTAACTTCTGCCAGCTGCTAAGAAGCAGCTAGCAAATCGCCATCAGCCTCTTCTCACTTTATAGCTTTACTTCAGTAGCAGTCTCTATTCCCACTGTATCAGAGGGGGAGGGGGAGACAGGCCTGGCCAGGATAAGCTCACTTCACTTCAACTGCACTTCAGGGAGAGCCAGAGACAGTAGCTGAACTGCGTGTGCAGCAGCAAAGAGATCACTATCAGCCAGTCCGGGCAGAGCAGTCACATAGAAGTGCATTATGTGGGGGTGATACATTAGCACAAATAAACTCACAGTACACTGGGCAGAGAATTCACAGCAACTCAGCAAGCCAGGAAGCAGCAAAGTGATGACAACAAGTACAAAACCAACATTTATAAAAACCTCCTCTGGCGACCTGGACCCGACCTCCTCTCCTCCTGTCTCCTGCACAGACTAGCTAGGAGTCTCCCTCTCCCAGCCAGGACTACAATCTCTCCGGGGACTCCTCCTCCAGCCAGCCCAGCAGAAGGCTCGCTCTTACAGCCTGACAGACGCACACACACAGATTGCCTCAGCAGATTAGTGAGCTGAGCTGCAATGGCTCCAGGCGAGGGGCGGAGTCAAGTCCCGACCAAGTAGCGTGCAAAGCCCGCACTAGGGCACGCCACAGCCGCCTCAGCCCCTGATTGGGTTAGAAGGAGGAAGGAGGCAGACCGGCCGGTGGAACGTGTGCATCTTAATTCATCATCCTCTGGCCGAAAAGTAAGTCTGTCTGCTACAGGGGGCGGGCCGGGTAGGGGGCTGGCTTTGAAGTGAGCGGCTGAGGCAGACTAATCGTGCGCGGCTGCGCGCAGCTCTCTCGTCACTTACTGCGTGTCCCGCACACCGGCCCTAATTACTTAGGATTCGAGCGGCCCGGGGGGCAATTGCCTCCCGTCCCCCCGGGCCAGTCCGCCCCTGGTCTTATCAGTCTGCTGACAGCTTGTACTCACGTGCAACTATCGTCGGAACGACCGCCCCGCGGTACATTTGAAAAAGTACGGCGTGTGTACGTGCCTTTAAAAACATTTAAACAACAAGTAATTTGATCAGCCATTTAATCTAGTCCATTGTTCTATCCAGTGTTGCCAACTCATCCCTTTAATTACTGACACATCTAAGTTATACAGGTTCTGGGGCTACTTACACATAATCAGTGCCTTACCTGCATCTACCTAGCCACGAAACCTGTATAATTGATATGTGTCAGTAATTAAAGGGATGAGTTGGCAACACTGGTTCTATCCAGTCCATTGTCCATTATCAAGGTAGTTAAACGACATGCAGATTAGGTAAATCAGCATATCAAACAACTTGTTGGTCCGTGTGTACATGATGTCTGAACGATTTGTTGTTTTGAACTACAAGTTGTTCGAACAACAAGTCATTCAGAAATATCAGATGTGACAATTTCATACCTCCCAATTTTTTGAAATATGAAAGAGGCATAGCTTTCAATGTAAAAAACAAACAAAAAAAAAAACACCCCTAACCGCCTTCAGTTATGAGGACCATCAACATGCCTCCCAACTTTTTGAGATAAGAAAGGAGGGACACTTAAGCCACACCCCTACTCACACCCCTGGCACACCCCTAGTCACTTATACCGTAAAGCTTTCATAAGGAAAATATGTTGTTTTTATCATTCAAACCACACTGATCCTTTCTCCCTGGTTCATTTGCCTTCATATTAACATATGGAAATAAGAAATATATCAATTTTTAGGATGGGTATTAAAGAGAACCTGAGGTGGGATTTAATTATGTTAGTGGGGCACAGAGGCTGGTTGTGTACACTAACACCAGCCTCTGTTGCCCCATGGTGTGCCTCCAAGACCCCCCTGCTCGCTGCTATACCCTCCACAGTGCTAGCGACACACAGCGTGTCGCCAGCACAATGTTTACCTATGCGGTGTCAGTCAGCACCGCTCCCCCGCCTCCTCTGTATCGGCGCTACCCGCCCGAGTCCCTTCCCTCCAATCAGCGGGAGGGAAGGGACGCGGGCTGGTAGCGCCGATACAGAGGAGGCGGGGGAGCGGCACTAACAGATACGGCATAGGTAAACATTGTGCTGGCGACACGCTGTGTGTCGCTAGCACTGCGGAGGGTATAGCAGCGCGCAGGGGGGTCTTGGAGGCACACCATGGGGCAACAGAGGCTGGTGTTAGTGTGCACAACCAGCCTCTGTGACCCACTAACATAATTAAATCCCACCTCGGGTTCTCTTTAAGATTAGAGTCAATTAAACACATTTTTAAGTAGAAAAATACATATATTTACATAGATCTGTACATCAGATCTGAAAGAAGGAGAAATGAGAAAGAGGGACAGAGGGATTGGGTTCCTAAAGAGGGACAGTCCCTCCAAAACAGGGACAGTTGTGAGCTATGCATCAAGACCACATAAGCAAACATCAGTGTTTCATACTTCCATGGATGTTTGCACAGTTCACATAAGAATAGCAGAAAAATACAGTCTAGCTACACACCCTAACGCACTGCACTGTACAAGGAAAGGTGTGGTGCAGTACAGACAAACATAAACAGTGCAAAACAACACCTGATTTTATTTGTACAACACCTGATTTTCATTACACCAACCTTCTGTTCCAGTCTCTGCTCACATCCTCCGCTTTCCCAGTCAGGCATAGCCAATGCCCCCTGAGTTACATGGAGGTAGATTCACTACACTATGGTTAACAAAATAAGGTGTGTAAAGTCTTAACGCATGATGAGTAGAGTGTAATACATTGCATATAATGTATTGTAATTCTGATCTACTCATTGGGCTTGATTCACTAAACCGTGATAACTCCAATATCACACCTGATCAAAGTTAACACGCCTTATCAGAGTAGCATAGCGAACGCTACAAACTTATGTCTGCTAATTGGCAATGGCACTCGTCCTGCCCTGAGCCTCTGCGGATTCATAGTGCTGGCTATGCTACTCTTATAAGGCATGTTAACTTTGATAAGGTGTGATATATTTGATAAGGTGTGATATTTGAGTTATCACGGTTTAGTGAATCAAGCCCATTGTGCGGTAAGACTTTATACTATTTATTTCTGCTTACCGCAGTGCATACACTATAAGGTCACAACCACATATACTGTCAGTCAACAAGATGGTATGGTGTCCTGCCAGCCGGGACCTTCCTTATCTTCGCGTCTGCGCTCCCCTCCATGTACAAGCGCAGGCACCAGGAACTTTACATATAGACATACAAAACTTCACGGTAACAGCCCCCAGAACCACAGTCTTGGGGATATTCCAGTGCCAGACCTTGACCAGATTGCTCTGACGGTCCCGGAACAACCAGAAATTGAAAGAAAGAGGCTGTACACTACTGGCTACAAACAAATGCTTGTATTGTGGAACAGACACTACATGTTACAGTCCATACAGGCCCTTCCTCAGGTGTATAACAGCGACTACATGTCGCCTTTATACACCTGAGGAAAGGCCTGTATGGTCCATAACATGAGTCTGTTCCACAATACAAGCATCTGTTTGCAGCCAGTGGTGTACCGCCTCTTTCTTTCAATTTTGGTTGTACCAGTAGGTTTGCACCTGCACAGTAGCATGGAGCCGCTTGTGCTCAGAGAAAAACTACGCAGGCGCGGGCCATACTTTACACCTGCGCAATGCAACTGTGCTTGTATCAACCCCACATTTTAATTGCAGTGTACTTACAGGGGAAAAAGTGCCACAAGCTCAAGTGGCATCCTGTGCTTCCGCAGTACGGCCATGCTTGTTCATGGATGGGAGCACGGCCACAAACTTCCAGAGGGTCCAAGCGCTGGATCCAGAGGCTCTCCTCTACTGAGGTAAGTATGTAACTTTCTCTTCATTTAAAGGGAACCTTAACTGAATGGGGGGTAAAGAGTTTCACTTACCTGGGGCTATTACCAGCCCCCTGCAGCAGTCCTGTGCCCTCAGAGCCGCTCTGGAATCCTCCGGTCCCCCACTGTCACTTAGTTTAGTTTTTGACGACTCACCAGTCGGCCGGCCGCCATGCGTATTATTAGACGCATTCTCTATTGCAATTAGCGCTGTTGCGGACCGCAACGAGTACAAAAATACACGTTGCCGCATTCCGCACGCGTAGATATGTGACAACGCGTATTGTTGTACGCGTTGCGGTCCACAACTGCTCTAATTGCAGTAGAGAATGCGTCCAATAATACGCATGGCGGCTGGCCGACTGGTAAGTCGTCAAAAACTAAACTAAGTGACAGTGGGGGACCGGAGGATTCCAGAGCGGCTCCGGGGGCACAGGACTGCTGCAGGGGGCTGTAATAGACCCAGGTAAGTGAAACTCTTTACCCCCCCGTTCAGTTAAGGTTCCCTTTAAAGTCACAGGTTTATTTTAAAATAGTACAAAGACACCGTAATACACATTGAACCAAAGACAAGTTATTATTATTTTTTTTAAATATGTTTATTTGGAATTTGATGGCAGAAATACGTTTTAAAAAGTTGGGTAAGTTGCATGTTTTCCACTGTGTTGCATCACCTTTTCTTTTACCAACATTCTGCAACCATTTTAAAACTAAGAAGACTGATTATTGTAGTTTTGAAAGTAAAAATGTTGTCCCATTTTTGCCCAATAAACAAGTTCAGTTGATCAACATTTCTGGATCTCCATTGTCTTATTTTTTCTTTCATAATGTACCAAATGTGTTAAGTGAGTGTCAGGTCTGGGCAGCACGGTGGCATAGTAGTTAGCACTCTAGCCTTTTAGCGCTGGGTTCCCATTTCAAATCCCAGCCAGGGCACTATCTGCATGGAGTTTGTATGTTCTCCCCATGTGTGCAGGGATTTCCTCCAAGCACTCCGGTTTCTTCCCACATCCCAAAAATATACAGATAAGATAATTGGCTTCCCCTAAAAATTGGCCCTAGACTACGATACATACACTACATGATTCATACACAGACGTATGACTATGGTAGGGATTAGATTGCGAGCCCCTCTGAGGGACAGTTAAGTGACAAGACAATATATACACTGTACAGCGATGCCTGTGGAAGATGTTGGCGCTATATAAATACTAAATAATAATAAGTCTGGACTTCAGGCTAGAGCTGGATTAAGCTGCTCCTTTAGCAGCTGCCTCTCTTCCCCTGCCCTTCCAGCATGCTGCCGGGTCACATGACTACAATGACACTGTGAAGATGGAGACGCTTGAAGAGGATGAAGGATCAAATGCCCCATTGGCCACTCTGCAGTTCAGAGACCCTCTGTGGTTTTTGAAGGCCCAAGCAGCTGCCTCAGTTGTCTTATGAATAATCGAGCCCTGCTGCAGACGGGCCAATTTAGCACCTGAACTGTGAACCTGAAGTGGTTTAGATACTTAACCATGTAGAGGGAAGGCATACATCAAAGGTCAGTGCAGGTTTAGAAAGTCATTGTATATAGGGAATGATAAATTCTTCACCACAATATATCAAATGCTCAGAGGTAGGTATCCGCCAAACATCAAAACAATAAAAGGCTTACCAGCTCCCAACAACCCACATTATAAGGTTGTGAAATTGCTCAGGTCACAGATAACATCCAGGGAACATCAAACGTTGTGAAGGTCCAGTGGACATCCGTATGGAAGTAAAGTTTCAGGAATTTATATAGGAAAACAAAAACGGCAATATCTAAGCGTAACCCGTAAGGCAAGAGATTTAAAAACAATAACTCACATACGGGGCCCATAAACTGGAAACCCCGTAAGATTAGCGCGCATGTAATGGTCAATCGTAGATCAATAGACAACGGTGGTGCCGCCTGTTACCTTCCCAAACTTTTGGACATTGTTCTTCTCAGCGGCGGTTCCATTGTTCCTTGGCGCCGATATATTTGCCATTATATGTAGAGGGAAGGCTCTGAATGTCATTAAGTCTTTCTGGTCCTCACTCCACCTCCTCATTCCACTATGCGGTACGGATCTGCTCATCTTCAGAAGTACTCTGGGGCACGAGTATTTCTGAAGCCTGCATGAAGAGTGCAGAAGAGGTATTCTACCTATAGGTCGAATAACTTCCATGGGATATAGCGATGGAACAACGGGATGGAGTGAGGCCTGGGTAGTGTTGGACTAGGTGGTGGTACACTTTCTGGCCAAGCAGCAGTAATCATGTGTTGCTGCTCACAGTGAAGACCTGCTACAGGCTTTTATTGGGAGTGATAACACAGGGTTTCTGCTGCTTGGCCAGCAGGTGGATTTCCTCAGTTTTCCACCTCCCAGTCCAACACTGAGCCTGGGAAGGCTATGGGATCTAGAGCCTTCCCTCTACATAGGTAACTATCCTCTTTTTTTTTTTTTTTTTTTCTGGCCCGCTTCAGGTTCACTTTAATATTAAGCCATAATGTTGTAGTATGTGGAGAATAATATCTTAATTAAAGCAGAAATTAATTAAGATGAAATGGGGCCTTAGACAAGATAGCAGTTTTTGCCTACCTCTTATGGTTATGTGTTTTTTTTGTAGTAAGATTTGATGGGGCTAGCATTAGAGTTGGGCCGAACAGTTCGCCTGCGAACGGTTCCATGCGAACTTCAGTGGTTCGCGTTCGCGTCCCGCAGGCGAACCTTTGCGGAAGTTCGGTTCGCCCCATAATGCACATGGAGGGTCAACTTTGACCCTCTACATCACAGTCAGCAGGCCCAGTGTAGCCAATTAGGCTACACTAGCCCCTGGAGCCCCACCCCCCCCTTATATAAGGCAGGCAGCGGCGGCCATTACGGCCACTCGTGTGCCTGCATTAGTCAGAGTAGGGCGAGCTGCTGCAGACTGTCTCTCAGGGAAAGATTAGTTAGGCTTAGCTTGTTCCTGTCTGGCTGCATACCTGTTCTGTGAACCCACCACTGCATACCTGTGCTGTGAACCCACCACTGCATACCTGTGCTGTGAACCCACCACTGCATACCTGTTCTGTTCAGTGGACCCGCCACTGTATACCTGTTCATTGAACCCACCACTGCATACCTGTGCTGTGAACCCACCACTGCATACCTGTGCTGTGAACCCACCACTGCATACCTGTGCTGTGAACCCACCACTGCATACCTGTTCTGTTCAGTGGACCCGCCACTGCATACCTGTTCTGTTTAGTGAACCGCCACTGTATACCTGTTCTGTTTAGTGAACCCGCCACTGCATACCTGTTCTGTTCAGTGAACCCACCGCATCAGTGCGCATACCTGTTCTGTTTAGTGAACCGCCACTGTATACCTGTTCTGTTTAGTGAACCCGCCACTGCATACCTGTTCTGTTCAGTGGACCCGCCACTGCATACCTGTTCTGTTTAGTGAACCCGCCACTGCATACCTGTTCTGTTCAGTGGACCCGCCACTGCATACCTGTTCTGTTTAGTGAACCCGCCACTGCATACCTGTTCTGTTCAGTGGACCCGCCACTGTATACCTGTTCTGTTTAGTGAACCCGCCACTGCATACCTGTTCTGTTCAGTGGACCCACCGCATCAGTGCGCATACCTGTGCAGTTAAGTGAACCCGCCACTGCATACCTGTTCTGTTCAGTGGACCCGCCACTGCTTACCTGTTCTGTTTAGTGAACCGCCACTGTATACCTGTTCTGTTTAGTGAACCCGCCACTGCATACCTGTTCTGTTCAGTGAACCCACCGCATCAGTGCGCATACCTGTGCAGTTAAGTGAACCCGCCACTGCATACCTGTTCTGTTCAGTGAACCCACCGCATCAGTGCGCATACCTGTGCAGTTAAGTGAACCCGCCACTGCATACCTGTTCTGTTCAGTGAACCCACCGCATCAGTGCGCATACCTGTGCAGTTGTTCTGTTTAGTGAACCCGCCACTGCATACCTGTTCTGTTCAGTGAACCCACCGCATCAGTGCGCATACCTGTGCAGTTAAGTGAACCCGCCACTGCATACCTGTTCTGTTCAGTGGACCCGCCACTGCATACCTGTTCTGTTTAGTGAACCACCACTGCATACCTGTTCTGTTTAGTGAACCCGCCACTGCATACCTGTTCTGTTCAGTGAACCCACCGCATCAGTGCGCATACCTGTGCAGTTAAGTGAACCCGCCACTGCATACCTGTTCTGTTCAGTGAACCCACCGCATCAGTGCGCATACCTGTGCAGTTAAGTGAACCCGCCACTGCATACCTGTTCTGTTCAGTGAACCCACCGCATCAGTGCGCATACCTGTTCTGTTTAGTGAACCCGCCACTGCATACCTGTTCTGTTCAGTGGACCCGCCACTGCATACCTGTTCTGTTTAGTGAACCGCCACTGTATACCTGTTCTGTTTAGTGAACCCGCCACTGCATACCTGTTCTGTTTAGTGAACCCGCCACTGCATACCTGTTCTGTTCAGTGGACCCGCCACTGCTTACCTGTTCTGTTTAGTGAACCGCCACTGTATACCTGTTCTGTTTAGTGAACCCGCCACTGCATACCTGTTCTGTTCAGTGAACCCACCGCATCAGTGCGCATACCTGTGCAGTTAAGTGAACCCGCCACTGCATACCTGTTCTGTTCAGTGGACCCGCCACTGCATACCTGTTCTGTTTAGTGAACCGCCACTGTATACCTGTTCTGTTTAGTGAACCCGCCACTGCATACCTGTTCTGTTCAGTGGACCCGCCACTGCATACCTGTTCTGTGAACCCGCCACTGTATACCTGTTCTGTTCAGTGAACCCACCGCATCAGTGCGCATACCTGTGCAGTTAAGTGAACCCACCTACCTACGTGAGTGCACGCAGTGTGATATACCACTCCGTGCATACCCGATATGGACAAAACAGGTAGAGGAAGAGGTAGTGGCAGAGCCAGAGGAAGGCCACCCGGCAGGTCTGCGCGAGGTCGTGTAAATGTAATTTCGTGTGGACCTGGCCCACAGTACAGTGCTCGGAAGAAGGCACGTCCCATCACCTCCCAAGATTGTCAGGACGTGGTTGAGTATTTAGCGACACAGAACACCTCATCTTGCTCAGCCACCAGTGCTACTACTAGCACCACTTCCGCTGCATTTGACACTTCGCAAGAATTATTTAGTGGTGAAAACACTGATGCACAGCCATTGTTGTTACAGCCAGATGAATTTTCACCAGCTCATATGTCTGAGTTACGCGGCAACATTATGGATGTAACGTGTAAGGAGGATGAAGGACCTACTGATGTTGGTGCATGTTTGGATTTGTCTGAGGCAAGCGAAGCTGGGCAGGATGATTACGATGATGACGATGATAGGGATCCTCTGTATGTACCCAATAGAGGAGATGAAGAGGGGGACAGTTCAGAGGGGGAGTCAGAGAGTAGGAGGAGGAGAGAAGTTGCTGAAAGAAGCTGGGGCAGCTCTTCGTCAGAAACAGCTGGTGGCAGTGTCCGGCACCATGTATTGCCACCTATGTACAGCCAGCCAACTTGCCCTTCAGCATCAGCTGCTGAGGTCCCCATAGTGCCCACATCCCAGGGTGGCTCAGCGGTGTGGAAATTTTTTAATGTGTGTGCCTCAGATCGGACCAAAGCCATCTGCTCGCTCTGCCAACAAAAATTGAGCCGTGGAAAGGCCAACACTCACGTAGGGACAAGTGCCTTACGAAGGCACCTGGAGAAAAGGCACAAACAGCAATGGGATGGCCACCTGAGCAAAAGCAGCAGCAGCACACAAAAGCAAAGCCACCCTCCTTCTCCTCTTCCTCCTCCATCAGGTGCATTATCTGCTTCTGCCGCTTTCTCCCTTCCACCTTCACAGGCACCCTCCTCCACTCCGCCTCTGCCCTTGAGCGCTTCCTGCTCCTCTGCCCACAGCAGCAGTCAGGTGTCCGTGAAGGAAATGTTTGAGCGGAAGAAGCCAATTTCGGCCAGTCACCCCCTTGCCCGCCGTCTGACAGCTGGCGTGGCGGAACTGTTAGCTCGGCAGCTGTTACCATACCGGCTGGTGGACTCTGAGGCCTTCCGTAAATTTGTGGCCATCGGAACACCGCAGTGGAAGATGCCAGGCCGCACTTATTTTTCGAGAAAGGCCATACCCCAACTGCACCGTGAAGTTGAGAGGCAAGTGGTGTCATCTCTTGCGAAGAGCGTTGGGTCAAGGGTACACCTGACCACGGATGCCTGGTCTGCCAAGCACGGGCAGGGCCGCTACATTACCTACACAGCCCATTGGGTGAACCTGGTGGTGAACGATGGCAAGCAGGGCGCAGCGGACCAAATTGTGACACCTCCACGGCTTGCAGGCAGGCCTCCTGCCACCTCCTCTCCTCCTGCTACATGCTCTTCGCTGTCCTCCTCCTCCTTGGCTGAGTGGCAGTTCTCCTCTCCAGCTACACAGCCCCAGCTCCGCAGGGCCTATGCTGCATGCCAGGTACGACGGTGTCACGCCATCTTAGACATGGCTTGTCTCAAAGCGGAGAGTCACACTGGAGCAGCTCTCCTGGCTGCTCTTAAGAAACAGGTGGATGAGTGGCTGACCCCGCACCACCTGGAGATAGGCAACGTGGTGTGCGACAACGGCAGCAATCTGCTTGCCGCTTTGCATATGGGGAAGCTGACACACATACCCTGCATGGCACATGTCATGAATCTAGTGGTTCAAAGATTTGTGGCAAAGTACCCTGGCTTAGCGAATGTCCTGAAGCAGGCCAGGAAGTTCTGTGGGCATTTGAGGCGGTCTTACACAGCCATGGCACGCTTTGCGGAAATTCAGCGCAAAAACAACATGCCGGTGAGACGCCTCATTTGCGATAGCCCGACTCGCTGGAACTCGACCCTGCTCATGTTCTCCCGCCTGCTAGAACAGAAGAAAGCCGTGACCCACTACCTCTACAACTGGAGTAGAATGAAACAGTCTGGGAAGATGGGGATGTTCTGGCCCGACAACTGGACACTGATGGAGAATGCATGCAGGCTCATGCGGCCGTTTGAGGAGGTGACCAACCTGGTGAGCCGCAGTGAGGGCACCATCAGCGACTTAATTCCCTACGCTTACTTCTTGGAGCGTGCTGTGCGTAGAGTGGCGGATGAAGCTGCGAATGAGCGTGACCAGGAACCGTTACGGCAGGAACAGGCATGGGACCAATTTTCATCAGACCCAGCTGTTTCCTCAACACCTGCGGCAGCACAGAGGGGGGAGGAGGAGGAAGAAGAGAAGTCGTGTGCAGAAGACGAATCAGACTCAGAGGATGATGAGCAAGGTGTTTCTTTGGGGGAGGAGGAGGAGGAGGAGGGGACAGCGGCAGGAGAACAACCTCAGCAGGCATCGCAAGGGGCTTGTGCTGCTCAACCTTCCCGTGGTATTGTTCGCGGCTGGGGGGAGGAGGTTGACTTACCTGACGTCACTGAGGAAGAGCAAGAGGAGATGGAGGGTACTGGATCCGACTTTGTGCAGATGTCGTCTTTTATGCTGTCCTGCCTGTTGAGGGACCCCCGTATAAAAAACCTCAAGGGGAATGAGCTGTACTGGGTGGCCACACTACTAGACCCTCGGTACAGGCACAAAGTGGCGGACCTGTTACCAACTCACCGGAAGGTGGAAAGGATGCAGCACATGCAGCACATGTCAACTATGCTTTACAATGCCTTTAAGGGTGATGTGACGGCACAACGCCAGCAAGGTACCACTGCCACTAATCCTCCTCCCGTGTCCACGCAGTCAAAGACAGGACGCTCCAGCGATCTCATGGTGATGTCGGACATGCGGACGTTCTTTAGTCCAACGCCTCGCCGTAGCCCTTCCGGATCCACCCTCCACCAACGCCTGGAACGGCAGGTAGCCGACTACCTGGCCTTAAGTGTGGATGTAGACACTGCTGTGAACAGCGATGAGGAACCCTTGAACTACTGGGTGCGCAGGCTTGACCTGTGGCCAGAGCTGTCCCAATTTGCCATCCAACTTCTCTCCTGCCCTGCCGCAAGCGTCCTCTCAGAAAGGACCTTCAGCGCAGCTGGAGGCATTGTCACAGAGAAGAGAAGTCGCCTAAGTCACAAAAGTGTTAAGTACCTCACCTTTATCAAAATGAATGAGGCATGGATCCCGGAGGGCTGCTGCCCGCCCCAAGACTAAGTCAGTCCCCGCACATACAGCATCTCTGCCTGCACGCCGTGTGACTGGCTGCCTGGCCTGCCCCAAGAAGACTAAGTCGCTCCCAGTCCCTCCACACAGCATGTCTGCCTGCAGGCCGCTTGACTACCTTCTCCGCCACCACCAACAGGGTCCGGGACTCCAGGCGGATTGCTGAATTTTTTAGGCCGCTGCTAGCAGCGGCCGCTGTAATAATTTTTCGGGTGCGTGTACATGACTGCCTAATTTTTCTGGCTGCACTGCGGGCAGCTGCAACAACAAAAGAAAAGGCATGTACATGCGCCCATTCCCCTTCGTGATCATTACCTTGCCGTGGTGAAGGGGCTTGCGTATCACAATGGAGCAATGACCGGCGCCTAGATGAGTGTCTCGGGGGGCACACCCACGATAATAAGGTCGTTGCCTCATTGTGGTCAGACCAAATTTGATCAGCTGGACAGTCACTGTTCTGTCATTCAGCTACATCAGCCAGGTGACCATATGGGCTGTAAAGCCACCAAAACCTGCACTCTCGCCATGGTGCGCACCAGTAAAGCACGGCCGTCACTACACAAACAGCTGTTTGCGGTGCGTTACACGATGAGTTTGGTGTGTCAGTGTGAAGCAGTACCTTAATTACACTACCTGATTGATGTATACACATGCAAGATGTTTGAAAGCACTTTAGGCCTGTCATTTAGCATTCAATGTGATTTCTGCCCTTAAAACGCTGCTTTGCGTCAAATCCAGATTTTTCCCGGGGACTTTTGGCATGTATCCCAGTCCGCCATCCCCCCCTCCAGGTGTTAGACCCCTTGAAACATCTTTTCCATCACTTTTGTGGCCAGCATAATTATTTTTTTTTTTCAAAGTTCGCATCCCCATTGAAGTCTATTGCGGTTCGCGAACTTTAACGCGAACCGAACCTTTCGCGAAAGTTCGCGAACCCGGTTCGCGAACCGAAAATCGGAGGTTCGGCCCAACTCTAGCTAGCATCCACCAGGCCCCTTGACTCTCTCCTGGCCCTAGAAAACTGCCTAGGTTTGCCTTGTGGATAATCCGCCTGTAAATTAAAGGCCTTTTACCAGAAATAAAGACATTTGAATGTTGCCCAAAACCTGTATATATCATCCATTGTTAATAGTGCCGTCCCTGATGTGCAAGCTACAAATGCTATTTGTTCTAATGCAACCTCATACCATCACAGATGCTGGCTTTTGTACTGTGAACTGTTATGCAAGAGGATGTATCGTCCATGATTTAACCAAAGAATTTTCCACTTTGCCTCAGCAGAGCTAAAGATCATGGCCATCCAATGTTGGCTAAAAACATTTCTCAGTTTCAGCTTTTAATATGTCACCAGTGTACTGTTTTGAAATAAATATAGGGTTTTAATTGCAAACAGTCTGATTTTATTTACATTTTAGAAAACATCCCAATTTTTATGGAAACTAGGTAATAATTTTTTTTTACAAATCTGCCAGGTTAATGTTCCATTTATTAGCTAAACATGCCAAAACTTTATGCGCAACAACTAAATAATTCCATAGTTTATTTTAAAGTATAGCTTATTGTAAACTTTTTGTATCATACACAGTAGTTACTGTTCTACTGTACAGTACATACATATTCTGTATAATTATAAATAAGCAGGTTCTGCTGAGAACTTGGTAAACAGCCAGTGTTGCAAATTCCATAAGCACACCCAAGGCTCTCCCTTCCAATTTGTACTAATGTGAAAGTATTAGCCAACTGTGCTTTTTTATTTAATTCCCTATTGGAATTTACAACTAAAGCCTACCTTGGTCACAAGAGGGCAATTGCATATGCATGGGTGATCTGACTACCCTCAGGCCTGTCTGATGATAGAATAACCCATAGCAGAAACACATGGCACAGCTTATGGAGACTACAAGTAATGAGCAAAGATGGTCAGTGCCACTTATCAAGGGAGAACAATTGTGGACAACAAAGTTTTTCGGTAGGGATAGTCCAAATCCCACAGAATTAAGAGTTTTTGACAGGAACATTTTTGACTTAATACACAGTTTCTGGGAATTCTGAGTATTTGCAGTCTATGGGGCTGAAACAGTGAGTTAATTTTGAATGTCCCATACATAACATCATTTTTTTATAGATCTTTTTGTTTCTGAATAATTGAAAAGTTTGGGCAGGAAAAAGTGATTTCTTAAAACACGCGAAATGCTGAATTCCAGCAGATTTGGTCTCATTAGCGTTAATTACTTTACTGTTTACAAAAAAAAAAAAGACAAGATCCCACTCTCAGGCTCTGCTAAGCCTCGTACACACCGATAACGACCACCTTAGCTGATAATCAGGCATGTGTACAGAGGCGCTTGATCCTCGACACGCAAGCGATCAGCCCGGTGGATCAACTCACCCCCAGTGGTGGCCAATTCCTGTGTGCACGCCACTTCCTCGCCCTCCGCATGATGTCACGCATGTGCTGGTTTGTCGTCTCTCCGCCCCACCACATTGCAACACTATGGATCATCTGCTACATAGCTGACTTGCGTCTGTGCAGCCCGGCCCAGTGATGTAGCGTAAGGGGATTGGGTCCCGATCCCCAAAGGGTGCATCCATCAAAGGTAAGTATGCACCTTTTAAAGAGGACTTCAGTGTACTAGATAATTAATTTACTATGCACCTTATTTACATATTAGGTACAATCGGCTATTAAAGTTAAATATACTCACGCTGAGCGGTACAACTAAAATATTCTGAAACATCGCCCCTCATGAGCAAAACCAGTGTGACAATTTTCGCCTGAAGCCTTTCTGAACTTCCTTGGAGCTTTAAGGCCACCCCCCACATCTGTTTCTGCAGCCTGTCCCCAGCTCAATATGTTTACTGCCTCTCCCCTGCCCATGCCCAGCACTAGCAAGTGCCCACCAGGGACATGGGAGCTGTGGACACCACCTGCAGCCTCCTTCGTCGTGAAAAACATCTAACTGTTCTTCAGTGGAGTTTAAAATCTAATCCCTATTATGGTCATAATGCCAATTCTGAGAAGAACCAGTCTGTATGTTTTGAGGGTGTGGCAGGAAACCCAATTGCTCAGGCAAAATGCACACAGGGAAAACATACAAACTCTTAGCAAGCTAAGGAGATAATGGCTTCTTTAACAGATCAACCCAAGGAACAAGAATAGCATCAAATATACATATTTGAGGAATAAAAAGGTATTCAATTGCATCTACTCAATTTCCTGTATTTATGCAGTATTAGCAGACCCAAGCCCGTTTAAAAACGGGCTCTAGGGTCTGTGTTTCTTGCTGCCAGCCGCCGTATGTACTGCGCGCATGCACCCGCTGCACGCACACCCGCCGCACACACGCCCGCCTGGCTCCCTGTCCTTGTCCTCCTGTCTCTGGGAGGCTGGGGCCATGGTGCGCACATGCGCAGTACTAAAAAGCATGGACCCAGCTACACAGAGACAGCACACGCAGGGACACAGGGGTTTTATTATAGAGGCTAATACTGGCATATTACGTAGTGCTTTACAATGAGTAATTTACATTCAAATGAAATTGTGGTTTTTCACTGACAGTGCTGTCACAAGCACCTTTTTCTGTCCTTATTGCTCTTTAAACACAGAATAACTGACTTGTTTATGTTATTGCTGTATACAAAATATTCTCTGATTTGTTATTAAAATGACAAATAACTGAAAATGTGGTGACAACGGTTTACTGATCACTGTATTTACAGTAAATAATATAGACAGGATAAAAGGACAGAGACACCTTCAAATTGTACATGTTTATATGAAAGCAAACATCATATTTGCTGAAGAAAGTGTGAGCTCAAAGTACAGTCGTTAGATGATTATAGCCTAAAGGCACACACACACACACGCGCTATTAATGTCGCCCAATGAAAATCGGGACCCAATTTCTCAGGAGACATTGCAGGGCTGGCACTGTACAGATGTGTTGCTAGCCTGTAGACTAGCGACATGTTATTTTCCTGTGCAGGAGGGCGGAGGACTGACGGTGCAAGTGACATCATGCGGGAGTAGGATGTGGGTGGATGGCTTGCCTGCCAGCTGTCAGGAGTCATTAGCTGCTGTACATAGGCTGGACTTGTGGCAGAGGTGGTCGTTATTGCCAACAGTACGGCCGAGTTGTACCTACTGTTTGTACGGACCTTTAGCCATCCAGTCACTGAGGGCTGTATTGTGCTTTCATTGGATCACGTTTCTCCCATTTTCCACCACAGCAATTATGTGCGATCTGATGGGTGTGTCTCACATTTGCAATTACGATTTGCAACGGGGGGGGGGGGGGGGGGTACCGCGTGGAAAATCATTTTGCAGTGCCTGATCATGTAAAATTTGCACAGCAGCGTGATTGCTATGCAATGTTCCTGCACTCCTAAACTTTGCACAGGAGCTCAAGTGCATGAAAAATACTGCAGACACGATTGCAATCGGGAAAAATGATGTTGCCAATGCATTGCTGTAATGGAAACATCCCCCTGCGGTTTGCATCCTATTAGTGAGTAGCTAGCATTTTGCGATCCGCTAGAATTTTGAACGCATTACAAATGCTGCTAGTGGAAAAGAGCAGAAGTGGAAAAGGTTAGCTCAGAGAACAATGACCCATATGCAATTCACTTTTCTCCTGAGTTTTCTCCTAGGAGATCATTTTTCATCTTCTCTTTAAAATAACTTTTGAGCAGTCTGCAATTGAAAACGTACCAAAAAGTAGGTGAACAACTATTATCAAAATTATCAGAGTAGTTTTTTTGTTTGCTGGTAACTTAACCACTTCACCACTGAGGGGTTTTACCCCCTGACCACCAGAGCAATTTTCACCTTTCAGCGCTTCGTCCATTCATTCGTCTATAACTTTATTATTACTTATCGCAATGAAATGAACTATATCTTGTTTTTTCCGCCACCAATTAGGCTTTCTTTAGGTGGGACATTATGCCAAGAATGATTTTATTCTAAATGTGTTTTAATGGGGAAAATAGGAAAAAATGTGGGAAAAAATTATTATTTTCAGTTTTCGGCCATTATAGTTTTTAAATAATGCATGCTACTGTAATTAAAACCCATGAAATGTATTTGTCCACTATTCCCGATTATAAAACCGTTTAAATTATGTCACTATCACAATGTTTGGCCCCAATATTTTATTTGGAAATAAAGGTGCATTTTTTTCAGTTTTGCGTCCATCCCTAATTACAAGCCCGTAGTTTATAAAGTAACAGTGTTATACCCTCTTGACATAAATATTTAAAAAGTTCAGTCCCTAAGGTAACTATTTATGTTTTTTTTTTATTGTATATATTATTTTTTTTAAAAAATTACAAAAAAAAAATAAAAATTGGGGAGTGTGGGAGGTAATGAGTTAGTTTATTATGTAAAACAATTTATTTGTATGTGTAAAATGCATTAGGGTGTAGTTTACTATTTGGACACAAGATGGCCACAGTGAGTATGTTTACATGCGACCTGTAAGCGACCGGAAGGACGCTTACAGGAAGCAGTAGGAGGCTGGGAGACTCACAATGATCGCGCTGTTTCTGAAAGAAGCAGCAGATCATTGCGGGGGCTTAGATCAACGAACGGGAATGGATTTTCCCGTTCATTGATCTCCGGGCAGCGGCGTGCACGAGCGGCGGTAGCGCGGACAGCGGCGGGAGCGCGGAAGGTACGGATTTCTCCGTCCCTGGTTTTTTAGGAGGGAAAAAAGGGCCGGAGAAATTCGTACCGCTGGGGTTAAAGTGGTTAAAATGAATTTTATTGACAAGGTGTACAATTATCACCAAGGAGAAAACTCAGGAGAAAAAGTTAATTGCATATGGCCCAATGAATGTTATGTATGTCCATTCTGCTTTTGTACCAAAACAAGCAGCTGCTGATCAGTTGGCTATCAGCTGGATGATGAACTAGCCTGTACAGACTTTAATTGGCTGCATACAATCCTCTTTCTGGATTACTCTAAATGTTGGAATAATTCCACTAATGATGTAAAATCTATTACAACACAAAGGTGTCTAGAATCAACCTTATTTTTAATTTGTACACACTGTTACCTGTATATAGAAGAACCTTCACAGAAATTACAGGTTATAAATCTTACGTAAAACATGCAGTTACTCAGCACAGTTCCGATCATCTGCAATTCGGAAGCTATAAATATCGGAGTTATTATTCACCACGGAACACTAGTAAACCATCCCTAAAAAGTATGCTTCAGCAGGTGTTGAATCATGCTGGTAGCCAGTACAGACTCTTCCAGGATAAGGTGAAACTACAGGTGATGTCATGAAACTTCCGTGTGTATGTGTGTTCTGGGTCACTGTATGTAGCTCATATTTCTCATCTGTACTTCTCTGTTCTTTATGAAACAATGTCACCTGCTTGTATGCACTATTCTGGTAAAACATGTTTTTCCGTTTCTCAAGGCTTGGATCACCTGCTGGGACTTTTAAAAAAAGAAAAAAAAAAAAAAAAAAGAGTACAATATGAATGCTTAGGTGAAAAAGCAAATATTTCAGAGTCTGGCCTTCGATATAAATATCCTTAGGTAGGTAAAAGGTCCTTCATTACTGCTCTGTCGAGTCTTAGGACATGGCAAAATTAGTACTCTTAATCTTGGATCTTTTTATTTGATCTTGATCCAATTGATCATATAAATATCCGCATACAAGTAAATCACATGGGAACTCGGTTATATTCTGAAATCTCCTTCAATTACTGTTATATGGTGCCAGAAATCTTTCCTGAAGAAGTGAACACAACTATTTAGATGTTACACGAAACGCGTTGAGATCAACTATGGTCTTGACTCTAAATCTTACATTATATGGAGAACATTTTCTGAAAACCAGGCACTCTTTGTTTATGAGGGGTTCCCCATGAAAAAGGGAAGCCCCCCAAAAAGAAGAATTACCCTGTAACAGGTGTTATTCCAAACGAGAATGGGAGAATGTGGTTATGTTTTTACATTGAATGAACAAGCTGAAAAACGTGCTTCCTTCTTATAGTATTGTAGATACTTTGGTTTACTATGTGTTGTCTTATGTGGCTGTAACGGTAGAGTGTCGTAGCTCAGATGTCTGAGTATATGGTGATCTGCAGAATCACCAATAATACAGACGCTATACCTGATTATGGGTGATCTGCAGAATCACCAATAATACTAGTATAGCAGACAAGGAGCAGAGTGTAGTGATTTGGTGCAACCGTAAATTTAATGGTTAATGAGACCTCACCAGAGGGGCTGGTGAGGTACAAACAGTACACTGACCGTGCACTAACGTACAACCTCCAGCAAGCTGGAGGAATAATCCTGAAGAGGCTGAATCTCCCGAGGAGCGGGTGATTCAGAATATACTGCAGGCAAATAAACACCCGAGGGGCGGGTGAGACAGACTGTACTGCAGCCTGCGAGACACAGTAATACTACAATGACAGGTACCTCACAAGCAGGTAATTAAGGCTGAACTATAGCCTAGCAGAACTGCTTCCACCAGCGAAGCTGGTGTAGTTAACACCTCACCAATGGCAAGGGCCCACTGGTGAGTAGAATGGTCAGGCAGGCAAGGTTCGGCAACAGAGAGGTAAGTATCAGTACAGGATCATGAGACAAGAGAGTAATTGGTAATCAGGCGGAGGTTCAGCAACAGGAAGGTACGTATCAGTACAGAATCGTGAGACAAGAGAGTAATCGGTAATCAGGCAGAGGTTCAGCAACAGGTAGGCAGATAAGCGAAAGTACAGGATTGGAAAGCAGGATCAGAGTCAGGGTAATTGCAAAGAGTCATACACAGGAGATCAAACAGTAAGCAATATCCTAGTCTGGGTGTGAAGTCCTTGGTATCAACACCCGGGAACTAGTCTAAACAATAACAATAACAAGATAGCAATATCCTAGTTTAGGTGTGAAATCCTTAGCATCAACACCAGAGAACTAGCCTAAGGTCTGAGCCCTAACACGCAAGCATTCACGACAACAGACAAAGCTAGAATGAAGCCCGGAGGCTTAAGAAGCAGAGGAGACCCCACCGGCACGCCCCCCTGCCATCAGCCAATCCTGGGTGCCGTGGGACTCCTCTGACGTCAGCCGACCAGCAGGTCAGCTGACGGGCTTCCTCCCCGCATAAAGGTTCCGTCTATGCGTGCGCCCGCGCGCTAAGGCGACCCCCTGCCCGAGCGAAAGTTCCGTCCTTGGCGTCCTAGACGCCGGATGGGTGGATGGCCGCATGGAGGCAGCTGCGGCGGCGGTGCTGTTCGCCGCAGCTGCCTCGAGTCTTACAGTGGCTTTTTGTAAATGTGAAAATAAAGATTTGTATTTTAAAGTCTATCAGATGACCTGATTTCTAGGCCCTTCAAGGTCCCCCATACTGCTATTATTGACTGTGTTCCCCTTTTATGTCCTACCTAGCCTATACCCACACTTAAACTTATGTGAATAGTAGTTCAACTGGCCATAAACCACCAAATATGTATTAAGAAAACATGATCTAGTAGCTTATGTCTTGCTGGGACATATAGTTGTCCCATAATTACAGCTTAAATTGTGATGCAGTTATTAAGTATAATGCACAATTCATAAAGCGCAGAATGGCTCTGGCTTGACATTCAGATGCATCTTTTATTTTATCTGCCATCTGAAATCTACTATAATAAGTAACTATGTGGATGATTTACTATAGCACCATAATGGTGCACACACCAAAAACATAACCACATACATACTCAATGTGCATTTGTATAGGAGTTATTCTTCACTTTGCTGAATTAATTTACGGCCTTCTGTATTGGTGTAGCTGCTGTCTACTCAACAGCAGCTCCAGCTACTGTACTGATAAACTTAAGTTAAAGGGAACCCGAGGTGAGAGGGATGCGGAGGTTTATTCCCTTTTAAACAATACTAGTTTCCTGGCAGTCCTCCTGATCCTGTGTCTTAAATACTTTTAGTCATAGACCGGGAATACGCATTTGCAGATCAGGTACTCTGACTCAGCTGACTCAGGTTTTACTGGATTATCCATATGCTTGTTCCAGGTTTTTGACTCAGACACTACTTATGCCAGAAGACCAACAGGACTGCCAGGCAACTGGCATTGTTTACAAGGAAATAAATTTGGCAGCCTCCATATCCCTCTCACCTCGGGTTCCCTTCAAGGGATAATGGGCTCAATTCACTAAAGTGATATTATTTCCTCGCTGGTGATATTTTAAAGACTGCAAAATTGCAAATTTTTCCATGTCAATTCACAAAGGTTTTCACTTTATGCTTTATTTAAAAGATGGATTTCTTATTTTAAGAATACATTTAGGCTTCTTGCACACCAAGACGTTGCATTAGGTGCCACGTTAAGGTCGCATAACGTGCACCTAACACAATGTATGGTGCTGCAAGAGACGACGGTAGAGTGAGCCGCGTTAGGCGGCTCGATTCCTATAATGTCTCCCAGAGTGGCGCTGATTGGCCAGCTGGACCACGTGATGCGGAGCGAGACACTCCGCATCACGTGGTCCCGCCGGCCAATCAGCGCCCGCCAGTGCAGTGAATATTAAGTAGCCATGTGCGCGGCTACTGTAGCTGGCTCTCCCCGCCTCCTCTCCGCCCCCCACTGCGCATGTGCAAACAGTCTAACGCGGCTGTAGCATGCTGCACTTTGCGCAGAACGTGCAGCGTTACATGTAACGCAACGTGGGCTGTGTGAACAGTCCACTTGTGTTACATTGCTGTGCGTTGGGGGAGCGTTACAGGCGCACTAACGTGCGCCTGTAATGTCTTGGTGTGTAAGCAGCCTTAAGAATACATTTGTTATTACATGTGTTATTTACCGGATACCAGATCTGAAAGGTGTGGGAGAAACGTGGGGAGCAGGCATGTACGCGCAGCTGTCCTGATGGCCGTTGCTCCCCCTTCCTCCTTGTTATAATTTAAGTATTATAAGTAGGCCTCAGTTATTTGGACTGAGTTTTAGGTAAAAGGCTTGTTCGCAGAGTATACCTTTTAAATGGAGTTTCTCATGGTGCAAGCAGAAGCATCTCAGTGTCTGCTTGAAGCAGATGATGCAAGCAGATACTGAGAAGATGTAGTCCATTTGTCTGGGGCAATGTAGGCCTAAGACCTTGGACTAGGAACATCTTCTCAGTATCTGCTTGCATCATATGCTTCAAGCAGACACTGAGATGCTTTTGCTTGCACCACGAGAAACTCCAATTAAAGGTATACTCTGGGAACAAGCCTTTTACCTAAAACTCAGTCCAAATAACTGAGGCCTACTTATAATACTTAAATTATAACAATCCCCTCTAAAATGGCTTGATCCGCAGATCCCTGCTTCTGAACCCAACAGTACCTGGTTTCTTTTCTTTATGTTTCACTTTTCGATGCTCGTGCTCACACACCTTCTCTGCTTTAGGTGGTTATCCCTGGGAGAGAGGGCAAGACCTCTTGGTCGTCCTGTAACCAGGCTCTCTGGGAATGCCCTACTTCTAAGTCCCTCTATACCACATTCTCAGCATTTGAGTCACTTGCGTATCACTCAAAAACTTGCATGATCACAGAAAAGTGAAACTTGTTTGTCTGTTAAGCATCGGAGCAGTGCCAGGTGTCTTCTAAAAGAACGCCTTTATACAATCGGCTCCATCATAGGTACTGCTAAAAACTATACCCATCCCCTGGTATATCCCTTAATTTGGAAATATTGGTTCATGAGGTTGTTTATGAGGCACCAATCTCTTGACCAGGTTAATTTGTTTTGCGTAATTTAACACACAACCTCCTGCTTTCATATCTAAATGCTCCCCCCCCCCCCCCACTCCCCCTGGCATCCTTTTCCGGGTCACCAGAGTTGGGCACAGCTGCGCACGTCCTCCAGCACAGCGCTCTGTGCATCTGCATGATGTACCGTAATCGTGATATCATGTGCAAAGCACACACGGCGGCTGCATGTTGTAGGATACAAAGAAACGCCTGACCCAGTACCTCAATGCCAACTCACTGCAATCTGGATTTTGGCCTACCCACTCAACCGAAACTGCTCTCACCAAAGTGGTCAATGACCTTGCCTTAGCTAAAGCTGAAGGTAAATACTCTATTCTCCTCCTCCTTGACCTTTCAGCAGCTTTTGACACAGTAGATCATCCCCTACTCCTCCAGTCCATAGGCATTCACAATCTCGCCCTGACCTGGCTTTCATCCTACCTTTCCAACCGCTCCTACACGACTGCCTTCAATGAGTCCTCGTCCACCCCCAACCACCTCTCGGTGGGAGTCCCCCAAGGCTCGGTCCTTGGCCCCCTACTGTTCACCCTATATACATCCTCCATTGGCAAGGTTATCTCCTCCATGGGTTTTAACTATCATCTGTATGCAGATGACACCCAGATCTACCTCCACACCCCTGACATATCCACCACTACCATGGACAAGGTCTCCTCCTGTCTATCAGCCATCTCCTCCTGGATGTCTGCTAGGTTCCTGAAACTAAATCTAGACAAAACTGAATTTATGATCTTCCCACCCCGGCCATCCATGAACCTCCCAGATGTGCATGTCACTGTTAACCACACTACCATTCGCCCTACCTCTCAAGCCCGCTGTCTGGGTGTCACCCTGGACTCCACACTCTCCTTCACTCCCCACATCCAAAACCTCACAAAGTCCTGCAACTTCCACCTTCGTAACATCTGTAAGATTTGCCCTTTCCTGACCTCTGCCACCACCAAACTCCTCATCCATGTGCTCATAATTTCCAGCCTTGACTACTGCAATGCCCTTCTGTCTGGTCTCCCTATGACCCGAACAGTCCCACTGCAGTCCATCATGAATGCGGCAGCCAGAATAATCCACTGCTCCCATCGCTCCACCATGGCGGATCCCCTCCTTGAATCCCTCCACTGGCTTCCTATCCAGTCCAGAATCAGATTCAAGATACTGCAACTGACCTACAAATCTGTCCACAAAACCTGTCCAACCTACATTTCCGATCTTACTCAGAGGTACACACCTAGCCGCTCACTCCGCTCTTCCAATGCACTTCGCCTAACCGCCCCCCGCATCACCCAGTCCCATGCACGCCTCCAGGACTTCTCAAGAGCTGCTCCAACACTATGGAACTCCCTACCTCCACCCATTAGGGCAGCCCCCTCCTTCAACATCTTCAAGAAAGCCCTCAAAACTCACCTTTTCACTCTGGACTACTACTCCTCACAAATGCTCTAAACCCACAGCTGAACTCTGGTCCCCTACCTTTCATGTCCTTACCTCTCCCTCTAGATTGTAAGCCTTTGGGCAGGGTCCTCCTCCTTTTGTGTCCTACCTGATCATGCGCCTCCATTACTGTGAACCCATGCTATGCATCTGAGTGAACCTAACTTGCCTAATCTCCATGCTCCCCTCCAGTGACTGACTAAGCATTACCTTGTACTCATACTGTGCTGCATGATCTGGTCTTTCTTGTATTCAGGTATTGTCATTTTGCTGTATGTCAATATTGTCTGTAACCTAAACTAATGTCCAGCGCTGCGTAATATGTTGGCGCTTTATAAATACAATAAATAAATAAATACGCGCAGCCGGCCCAGCGCATGCACACTGATGCCCAACTCTGATGACCCAGAAGAGGCTGTCGGGGGGCATTTAGCTACGACTGATCATTATTCATAAAGGCAGCATACTGGACTAGCTTCTTACTTGTATTATTCTTTCAAATACACTTCCTATGCATGTTAAATAAATGAATTGTTTGTTGTACCGATGTAGGCAGGCAGATGACACCATAGTTAAATGTTTTCTTTACAAATGATGTGCAAATACATATACAAGAATAATTATTATCAGATGACTATGTTAAAAATACTCTGTATCCATCAGTTACAGTTGTTGTAAATGCAAAATATTCAGCAGAATGTTCTTTTCTGTTTATTGTGAAGCAAACAGAGAACTTCATGTAAGCTGCCACTAACTGTGTCAATTGTGGAATAAATCCCTTCCTGTGATGGCCGCATACAATAGCACTATTCATCCGCTCTGAATATTGTAATTAGAGGAAAGAATAACAGCACATTTTTAAAGCTTCGACATCCATGAAGTCTTTCAGGAAGGGCATTCCTCATTCTAGCTGCTTATACTGTACGGATTCCTAAAAGTGTATGGTGTAAAAATACTTATTTTAGCCTACGCTGCCATTTCTCTACATGTTGTGACCCTTTCGGTTTTGTGACTACATGATTTTTTTCTAAAAAGCTTCCTTTATAACTAACGGCTAACTTGACCTGTAACATAAATCTTGTAACAGAAATATGCTAAATATAACCCAGATTGCCTCAATCAATAATGCATTTACAATAGAGCCTCAGTTATCCGACACAGACGAGGATCAGCTAATGCCTGATAATGTTGGTAATACACGATGAGTTTTTTGGGCAGATTTACTTTCTCATCGATTTTCTGATCGATTTCCATTCACTTATATAAGAAAATCAATCAGAAAAATGATTGAAATCAGATCGGACCTGTCGGAAATTATCTATCGAGCCATCTATCTGCCGGAAAAACTCATGGTGTATTCCCAGCATTAGTGTGCTTTCTGGTTGCTTGAGATTCAATGTTAAAAATAGGCCTAGCTAATACAGTACAATACCCCGGTTTATATACATACCATGAACATGAACTGCATAAAATGTTAAAATACGGTCATTGAAAGTATATTAACCTTGGGGGAACTGTGGAACCCAGTCTTTAAGCACAGCAGAGACCAAAAACAGCCTGTATAAAAAGGCCTGTACTCACCTTGCGATTTTTCCAACGATCTGCAATTTTTTACAGTGATGAGTGGTCCTTTCTGCGATCTTGCAATGTGGGAACAGGTGCGCAATTATGTGGACGAGGTTTAGTGACGCGCGGCAATAGCATAACCATCATATCGGATCTTTAAGATCCCCGACGACTCTGTACAAAGTAGCGCCATGGCTTGATTTCCCATTCGCGCCCGTCGTTTGAGTATTCAGCTTAAGTAGTTGGCCTTCACACTGTGAGTACTGCCGGTACTGGTTGTTTTGAGACCGCTAATTAGTTAAGTTCTGACTCTACTGTATAAAGCTTATGGCTGTGTTTTAAAATCAGAAGCGGCACCCGTGCTGATACAAATTTGCATCAAATTCGCTCCAGCTGTGCCTCGCATGGCTGTGGGAATCCCGATATGATGTGTGTTAAACTGCAGCAAGCACTATATTTTTTCCCTGCATGCAATTCAGGAAGCAGCCTATGAATTCAATAGGCTGCAATTCTGCATCTGAATTTCACATGCAGGGAAACTCTGCAAATCTGCTAAAATGGAAAGTAGCCTAACTGATTCTGCAGCTGACTACTGTGTACAAATACTCCCCCTTTTTACAGCAGTGTAGCATTGGCTTCTTTGCTGCCACCTGCTATCTTTCTAACATCAGAACTCCTCACCATGGTATTATTTATTAATTCACTTCGTGCCTTGATCAGACCTGATGTGCAGATATTAAATTACAAATGTGGGATACAGATCACACATATATGAAAAATACTGAGGCATACAGTAATGGAGCAGGAGTAGAGCTGGAAAAGCTGTCAGAGAAGCAGGGCACTACCACAACAAACTCCTTTGGTATACACATAAAAAATTAAATATACAAAAAAAGCCCACAGCAAAAAATATATTGTAAATGAAAAAAAAAACCTGCGTTGAAAATCTTTTTTTTTTTTCCTGCTGAGGATTGCCATTGGTCCAGATCAAAGGCCATAAGAGATTATCTGTGCCAAATTCAAATAAACCTCTGAAAATCTGTCTTGGCCCATTTGGTTGCTGTTATTTGGTGGTGGGAAAGACACACATAAACACACATAAACATTTGAAAAACACTCAAGGATTTATGGCACTATTTATTTTAAAACTGGTATGTGTTTTTTCCACTACATTTTTTCCAATGTGGGACTCTTTTTTTTTTTTTTACTTTTTGCATGAAGTAAGAGGTCTTCTACTTATCCACCTGCATATCTGTCTGTTTACAGACACATTTCATTATAAATAATGCAATCTGGAATTTACCCAGATCATGGTGGATCTCATGGTGGCATTAGGAAATCAGGCCATCAGCGTCTAAATTAAAACATGAGCTGCCACCGTTCTCTGTGATATTTCTATCCTTAATTCAGCACATCTGAAAAAAATCTACTAAGCAGTATGCATTATGATTTACACAGTTTAAAATAAACCTCTGGAATGTGTTTAAGGAAATTCAAATTTTCCACAGTAATCCTAACATTAACTGGCAGACCGAACTGTCAAGTTTACTGTCAGTCGGGTGGTGGTCCTGTTTTGTGCAGCTCTTACTCTTGTAGCAAGGTGGAAGTTTAAAAGTTTAAGGACAGGCTGTCCTGGAACCAGTTACCATGCTTGCTGACAGTTTTGGGAATCCATAGCTGGCTGCCAAATGAAATGGAAAGATCATCATCATCATCACAGTGTTAAAAATTGCCCAGCAAGCTCATGGTGAACCAACCTGAATAATCACATATACCTTCTGTTTTAAGAAGGCACAGGGAGCTCATGGGGTTAAGTACCACCAGGAGGGAGCTCATGGGGTTAAGCACCACTGGGGGAGGGGTCTTGGGGTTAGGCACCACCGGGGGAAGGGTCTTAGATTTAGGCACCACCAGTAGGGGTCTTAGGGTTAGGAATCAGTAGAGGGAGGGTTCTGTGTGAGAGAGTAGGGTTAGGTTTAGTTATAGTAAAAAATCAGTAAAACTTACCGATATTATACTATCACATTCCAGCAGTACAATATTGCTAATATTCTACTAGTGGCAATCCCCGGTGCCCTTTTTTCCAGGCGCCTGTTACCTTCTGTTTTAACCACCCTGGCGTTTAATTGTTTTGCGGTGCTCGGCCGCGGGTGTGTTTTTTTCACTTTTTTTTAATCATGTAGCTAGCCTAGCGCTAGCTACATGATTCCCACCTCCCTGCGCTATCCCTCCCACCCCTCCGATTGCTGCCGGCGACCATACCCAACAGGAATTCCCGCTCGGAACGGGATTTCCTGTTAGGGCTTCCCTCATCCCCATGGCAACGATCGGAATAACGTCATCGACGTCATGATGTCAGGGGGAGTCCCGATCCACCCCTTAGCGCAGCCTGGCGGTGATCGCCAGGCTGCGCAATGGGTCGGGGTGGCCTCTTTTGCGGCGCGTAGCGGCGGATTGGCGGCGAGCGGCGGGGATCGAGTAAAACACTCAGCTAGCAAAGTGCTAGCTCTATGTTTTAAAAAAATTGTCAAAAAAGACCCACCAGGGGCTGAGATATTCAGCCTGGCGTTACTGGACGAGCTGAGCTTGTCCATACCGCCAAAGTGGTTAAAAAGGCAAACTTTTGTATTGCATAGCATTCTAGTAATAGGGCCTTTTGGTCCTCTTTAGCCCCTTACACACTCCTAGGGGTTCTGGTGCACCATGAGCTTGCTGGGTACTCTGTAATTTTTAAATAGGTATATCACAAATATTTTCTTTTCAATGGGCACCCACATGAAAGGTCATGGCGTTCCCCTTAAATAGTTGCCAGTCTGCCAGTTTCCAGGAATACCTTCCTACTCGTCAGGTCTGGTTATGTTTGCCTACATGGGAGCTGCTGCTTTGTTACCACTATTTGCTGCAACTTGGTTCATTCTCTCGCTACTCTCCTCAGTGATCTCACCTTGATATCTGAAATATTGTTGGTCAGTTGGAAGTGCTTTTTTTATCAGTTGAACATTTTTACAAAGGGAAACAGATGTCCTCTCATTTAAGAGGATGTACCTACTGTAAACAGGAAGTGGCTACTACATATATATGACATAATGTTCTAGTAAAAGATGTAATTTAATGTCTTCACCTGGCTTGTAACTGCCGTCTGCTCTCTTGTTTTCTGAGGAAAAGGTAGTGGAAAATTAATTTGCAAGTAAAATCACGCATCATATTTTTGTCACCTGAGCTGTTGTTGAACAGTGATCTGATGCACTGACATGTCAACAGCTATCATTCTTACCTCTTAATTTATGCAGAATCGATGGTCACATAGGTTTGTAATGCATCCAGCAGTGTAAAGTAACCAGTGGTGTTGATATTAAATTACATTTCTGTTGAAATGTGATTAATCTTGAGCGGTGGTTTTGATTGGGAAATATCAATCATTTTCCAACCATGTGCATGATTTAATTGCAAAAATTTCCAGCTTTAAGGATGTTTTTTATGTGGGAGGCATTGACTAATGTCAAACACTAGGGCACCACCCACCAGTTCCACCTAGCATTTGTAACAATCGGTGTCAGCACACAGAGAGAATCTGATTGTTGATGATCTGCAGAATCATCAACAATACAGATGTATACCTGATTATGGATGATCTGCAGAATCACCAATAATACAGGTATGACTAACCTCTGGACACCTAATGAGTAATGTGATTGATGAACTGTAGGCTATCTCCCGAGGAGCGGGAGATATAAGTGACTCGGCCAAGAGTCACCTGAGGGGCAGGTGGCCCTGGGCAGTGCAAAAACTATCTCTTAGATAGTGAGGACCTGGTAACCAGGGATAACAGTATTAGATGGTGAACTGTACTGCAGCCAAAGGAAGTGACCACTGGCTGCTAACAGGCCGGACTCTCTGAGGTGCGGGAGTCCTGGTTGCAGCTGACACCTGGTGGAATAGTGTCACTGCTAATACTGATAAACTGAACACTCAGGGAGAGTGACAGCTGGGATAGTCGGGCAGGCCAGGTCGGCAACACACGAGCAGATGAGGTACAGAGACAGAAGACTGATTCAGTAACCGGGTGCAGGCAGGGTCTGGCAACAGATAGACAGATATGCAGAGGTACCGAATCAGAAAGCAAGATAAAGGTCGACAGAGCAAATAGTCATAACATAAATATAACAGTGTCCTAGACTGGGATGTGAGCTCCTTGATCTCGACACCCGGGAACTAGTCTAGAGTATAACACAGTATTGACACAGAGTCCCTAAGCTTGGGTGTGAGGTCCTTGGTCACAACACCCTGGAACTGGTCTAAGGTATAACACAGCAATGACACAGTATCCCTAAGCTTGGGTGTGAGGTCCTTGGTCACAACACCCTGGAACTGGTCTAAAGTATAACACAGCAATGACACAGTATCCCTAAGCTTGGTTGTGAGGTCCGTGGTCTCAACACCCTGGAACTGGTCTAAAGTATAACACAGTATCCCTAAGCTTGGGTGTGAGGTCCGTGGTCTCAACACCCTGGAACTGTTCTAACATATAACACAATAGTAATCTGGCTCAGTGTGAATTCCCAGGTCCTCCTGGTTCTAACACACTGTGGGATCTGACTGGTCTGAGTGCTCACACGTAAGTATTCGCAACGGCAGACAACCAGCAACTGACAGGCAAGAAGTATATATAGAGCAGCGCTCCTCAGCACCGCCCAGCCCCACTCAGCCAATCATCTGCTGCGCTGGGATCAGCTGATTGTCCTGATCAGCTGATCCCTCTCCTATTGGCATAAAGGGCCCGCCTCCTAGCGCGCGCGCACAGCTCTCCATCTGTGTGCACTACTACGCTCAGACACACCAGTCGCATGCTGCTGTGCGGAAACCGACGGTCTGAACGCGGAGACAGCCGCCCCGCTGCCAGACCGCACGGCGGTGTCTCCACAATCATTTACAGCATTACTTTTATCCTCTGTTGCTAGCAGCACCTGGTGGGGTTTCCCCCCTCCTACCAGTAACACTGAGTGTGAACTCCAACCCTGAAGCAGTAAAATTGGGCGCATGCAGCAAGTGGACTAACTGGGCGCTGCCACTGGCATCAATGCATTTTATCGGTATTTGAACCCTGGGCGGACATTTAGTGGGTGAGGGTTACAGGCACGTAGCGTGTGTGTGTGTGTGGGGGGGGGGGGGGTGTTAGGGTCAGGCAGTAGGTAGGTAGTGTGTGCGGGGGAGGGGTTAGGGTTAGGCATTAGGCAGGTAGTGTGTGGGGAGGGGCGTTGGGGTTAGGCATTAGGCAGGTAGTGTGTGCGGGGGGGGGGGGGGAGGTTTACGGTTACGAGTCAGGCAGGTAGTGTGTGCGGGGGGGGGGGGGTTATGGTTAGGTGTCGGGTGGGAGGGTTCTGTGTGAGAGTAGGGTTAAGTTTAGCCATAGTAAAATATTGGTGTTTAATGCCGATAATTTACACTGTAACACACTGATTGCAGTGCAGCGCGTTCCGCTGGGATAACGCACAGTATGCAGTGCATTTACAGGACAACATGCGTGATTACAGTGGCCGTACTTTTTTTGTACTGTATGGTTGCACTGCATTGGCACTACATGATGGGACTTTTTGCATACATTTCAATTGCATAGCATTTAAACACAATTTGAATCGTGTGAAAGGATCATCAGGGCCTTTCAACACACATGCAATATGTTGCAGATTTCAGCTATGCAAAGCATACTGGAATCTGCAAGGTCATCAGAAAGTGCATAGAAAGCACTATCTGATTGTCTCCACTCAAGCGCTGCACTTTGGTGCATTTAAAGGACAACCATCAAAGTTGACTGAAATTCTAAATGCCACATATATTTCCAGTAATTACTAGCAAATAGCAATACAAAGGCTTTTTTCATATTTTCATTTTATGTGAAAAAAATGACATTTATAGAGAACAGTTTTCACTGTGGGCATTACTATGGAGGACTGTGTCCAGAACATCCAGCATACAGAAACAATCTTCACTGGCTGTAATACTGTGAGTAAAATCTGTTCAGAATGATAGAAAGCAGAAATATAGGTTTACATAGTGTGTCCATAACTCATCACCTGCAGCCTTTTGTGTTCCTGTATTTCTCCCTCTCTCTCTGCCTCATGCAGTGTAAACAGAGTTTACAGCCAAGAAGAGCTCATTCTGAATGGGGGTGGAGAAGCATCCAAGCAAAAAAAAAGTACAAGCCCTTCTCTTCAGATCCTTCTCTCTCTCTAAAAAATCCCTCAACTGTTCTCATATGATTTGTGAAAAAGCAGTGTGTGTGTAAGCAGGGTAGAAACAAACAGTAAATCATTCCCCTCTGAATAGTGACAGAGAAGTGGAACCTATCTACATGGTACAGCTCCAGCCCTGACACTGACACAAATTGTTACAAAAGCTTATATACAAAGCATTTTTTTAACACTGGCTGTCATCAGAGACCTCTGAAAAGCTTTCTATTGCTGCTGACTAAAAGCTCTATAGGTATGTGGTGTTTACAGAAGCACAGTTCCTCTTTAAGAAACTCACTAAAGGATAAATGGAAAAAAAAAACCATGTAATTAAAGTGAAAAGATGAGATCCAAAAATGCACTAGAACACAATGTACTCTCCCACAATGCTTCATCTATGTTCAAGGTATTGTGCTAAAAACGCATAAAAAAAAGCTTTCAAAAACAGATATAAAAGCATGTACAGTGGGATGCGAAGGTTTGGGCAACCTTGTTAATCTTCATGATTTTCCTGTATAAATCATTGGTTGTTACAATAAAAAATGTCAGTTAAATTCAGTTGATCATATAGGAGACACACACAGTGATATTTGAGAAGAGAATTAAGTTTATTGGATTTACAGAAAGTGCACAATAATTGTTTAAATAAAATTAGGCAGGTGCATACATTTGGGCACTGTTGTCATTTTATTGATTCCAAAACCTTTAGAACTAATTATTGGAACTCAAATTGGCTTGGTAAGCTCAGTGACCCCTGACCTACTGTACATACACAGGTAAATCCAATAATGAAAAAGTATTTAACCTCTTGCCGACCGCATCACGCTGATGGGCGTGGCCGCGGCGGCAGCCCCAGGGCCGCCTAACGCCAATTGGCGTAAAGTCCTGGGGCTCTATTTTGCAGGAGATTGCACGCACGCTGCACGCGCATCTCTTGCTTGGGGGGCGGAGCTCCGCCCCGCCTTCAGTCTCCGAGCGGCTATTGCCGCTCGGGAGACTGTTAGACGGCGTGATCACCGTCTATTTACACTGTGCAGCGCTGCACTGGGGACAGCCGTGTGACACGGCGGTCCCCCTGGGGGACAAGAGAGCGATCGGCTCTCATAGGCAGAGGCCTATGACAGCCAATCGCCGTAATTGGCTGGCTGTGGGGAGGGAGGGAGGGAAGGGGTTTAAAAAAAAGTTGTTTTTTTTTAAAACAGGAACAATAATATTTATTATACAAACAATAAACATGGGGGGAGCGATCAGACCCCACCAACAGAGAGCTCTGTTGGTGGGGAGAAAAAGGGGGGGGGGGGGGAAATCACTTGTGTGCTGTATTGTGCGGCCCTGCAGCTTGGCCTTTAAGCTGCAGTGGCCAATTTTACTAAAAATGGCCTGGTCACTAGGGGGGTTTAGCCCTGCAGTCCTCAAGAGGTTAAGGGAGTCAATTGTAAGTTTCCCTCCTCTTTTAATTTTCTCTGAAGAGTAGCAACATGGGGGTCTCAAAACAACTCTCAAATGACCTGAAGACAAAAATTGTTCACCATCAAGGTTTAGGGGAAGGATACAGAAAGCTGTCTCAGAGATTTCAGCTGTCTGTTTCCATAGTTAGGAACATATTGAGGAAATGGAAGACCACAGGCTCAGTTCAAGTTAAGGCTCGAAGAGGCAGACCAAGAAAAATCTCAGATAGACAGAAGCGACAAAGGGTGATGCACAGTGACTCCATCTGCAACAAGATGATGTTGTAGGTCTTTGGTGCTGGTCTGTGGGTTGACTCTGACTGTTCTAGTCATTCGGTGCACTTTACACAAGGAGATGCTGTATGCGAGAGTGATGCAGAGGAAGCCTTTTCTCCACCCACAGGACAAACGGAGCCGCTTGAGGTATGCTAAAGCACATTTGGACAAGCGAGCTTCGTTTTGGAATAAGCTGCTGTGGACTGATGAAACTAAAATTGAGTCATTTGGGCATAACAATGTTATGCATGGAGGTAAAACACAGCATTCCAAGAAAAAAACCTGCTATCTACAGTAAAATATGGTGGTCTTTCCATCATGCTGTGGGGCTGTGTGGCCAGTGCAGATACTGGGAATCCTGTCAAAGTTGAGGGACGCATGGATTCCACTCAGTATCAGCAGACTCTGGAGACTAACATCTAGGAATCAGTGACAAAGCTGAAGCTGCGCCGGGGCAGGATCTTTCAACAAGACAACAACCCTAAACATTGCTCAAAATCCACTAAGGCATTCATGCAGAGGAACAAGTACAACATTCTGGAACGGCCATCTCAGTCCTCAGACCTGAATATAATTGAAAAGCTGTGGTGTGAGTTAAAGAGAGCTGTCCATGCTCAGAAGCCATCAAACCTGAATGAACTAGAGATGTTTTGTAAAGAGGAATGGTCCAAAATACCTTCAACCAGAATCCAGACTCTCATAGGAACCTCCAGGAAGCGTTTAGACTAGAGGCTGTAATTTCTGCAGAAGGGGGATCTACTAAATATTGATTTAATTTCTGTTTTGCGGTGCCCAAATTTATGCACCTAATTTTTTTTAAACAATTATTGCATACTTTCTGTAAATGCAATAAACTTAATTTCACTTCTCAAATATTACTGTGTGTGTATCCTAGTATCCTATATGATATATTTAACTGACATTTTTTATCGTAACAATCAATGATTTATACAGGAAAATCATGACGATTAACAAGGTTGCCCAAACTTTTGCATCCCACTGTAAATGCAGTTTTTGTATGTGTTTTTTCGTGTGACTGACTTTGTGCACAAGCATGGACAGGGCCTAAAGAGGAACTTTACCAAAAGATAATAGTAAGGGGAAAACAGGGGCGTAGCAATAGGGGTTGCAGAGGTTGCGACCGCATCGGGGCCCTTGGGCCAGAGGGGCCCCAAACGGCCCTCCCTCAACAACAGTATTAGCTCTCTATTGGTCCTGTGCTCATAATAATCACTTCTATAGATGCTTTGAATAGTGGTAATCATTAACAAACTGTTCCCCATCCCTTTCTTGCACCTCTGACACTGTAGTTGCCATTGGCAAGTTTTGGTGCGCGTATCAATTGTTACGTATAGAGTGCTTGGGGGGCCCCATTGTAAAACTTGCATCAGTGCCCACAGCTCCTTAGCTACGCCACTGGGGGAATATATATATATATATATATATATATATATATATATATATATATATATATATATATATATATATATATATATTCACAAACAGGAAACTGCCATAGCCATGGCAAATTCAATCTGAATTGTTAGTGCACCAATGGTATATTATGATGCGCCGAGATCCAATCTGGAGCAATGAGCGTCTGCAGTCAAGTTTATCACGATCCGCACCATCAAAAAGTTTTTATTTATAGCTCAATCCATATAAAAATCACCATTTAAAAGTATGGGTACACATACAGATGACGCACAGGCGTTTCGGACCATCACAGTCCTTTCTCAAATTATAATGAACCCACACAAAGTGTGGGTTCATTATGATTTGAGAAAGAACTGTGATGGTCCGAAACGCCTGTGCGTCATCTGTATGTGTACCCATACTTTTTAATCGTGTTTTTTATATGAATTAAGCTATAAATAAAAACTTTTTTGATTGTGCGGATCGTGATAAACTTGATAGCCATGGCAAAGACATCACAGTACTGGGAGGATTTTCATCACACTGATGTTTTAAATGATCTAAAAAGGTAGAGATTTCTCATAGGAGAGGGGGTATAGGCTACTGATTGGGATGAATTTCAATCCTGGGGTAAAGTTCATTTTCAGTGTTTCCAGAGGTTCCCTTTGATTGAGGCATAAGCTTCTCAAACTGAAGCATGGAACTAATGCTGTTCATAACTGTTATCTGCTAAAACATATGGTACAAACAAAATATGCAGCATGTTCTTCTGTTAGATTTGGCACATAAAATAACTTCATTCAAAGCATTACATTTCTACTGCATATGACAAAAATAAAAACAGTTTTAAAATACAGCTCAATACTGCCACCTATGGGTGAAAATGTAATACCTTGGTTTTCTATTAAAGCCATAGTTTAGCCTCTCAAGCATTCTGGAAATTAACTTTATTTCACATTCCAAACTAGGACCCCAGGCTTCAGTCACAAAGTCCCCACTTAAAGAGGAACTCCAGTGAAAATAGTGTAATAAAAAAAAGTGCTTCATTTTTACAATAATTATGTATAAATGATTTAGTCAGTGTTTGTCCATTGTAAAATCTTTTAAATCCCTGAATTACATTCTGACATTTATTACATGGTGACATTTTTACTGTTGGCAGGCGATGTAGCTGATGCATGCTTTTTTGGCAGTTGGAAACAGCTGTAAACAGCTATTTCCCACAATGCAACAAGGTTCACAGACAGGAAACTGCCAGGAGTACCACGGTCCTCAGAGTTTCTTGTGGGAGGGGTTTCACCACAATGTCAGTCATACAGTGCCCCCTGATGGTCTGTTTGTGAAAAGGAATAGATTTCCTATGTAAAAGGGGGTATCAGCCACAGATTGGGATAAAGTTCAATTGTTGGTCTGAGTTTCTCTTTAAGGACTGTCTACTCTCCTATAAACTCAGGATTTCTATACATTCATGCTTTTCACTACTACCAGTCTACCATTAGGCTCCGAAACAGTTGTGAGTCCGCTCCAATTTTACCATTGCATTAGTTTCCAGGGGTTGGTGGCTATGGGCAACGCATCTGCTCATCCGAAAAAATGCAGCAAGTTCAGACTATGCATTCCACTTGCTACTATCCATTTTGTTTTGTTTTTATTGAACAAGTGGAAGTGGATCCTATTTTTAACACTAGGATTTGATCCCTGTGCTGAGCAGAGTTTGTGAAAATGTACCCAATGGGGTACGTTTTTGCAACAAGCGAGGACCGAGCCTAATTATTATAAGAAGCCGATAACCCAGATTAATGTACCCATACAGTTATGATATCCTTTGTTTTACAAGACATGCTCGCCTCTGTAACAATTTTCCAAGCGGTTTACACATTGTTGCAGGGGAAAGGCGGGGGGGTGTTACTTGTTTTCACTGACGCGTTTTCACATGCGTATGTCAATAGTGATGAATGCCGACTGGGAAAAAAAGTGTTTATGCATGAAAGAAAACAGCCGCAAACGCACGTGAATTTGCATGCAAGTGCAAATTTGCAAGAATTCTTTATATGGGGATTTGCCTAGGTATAGTGGAAACGAGCCCTAAAAACCTGACAAAAAGTCAGGCCGCTGCGGCAGCCCCAGGACCACCTAACGCCAATTGGCGTCAAGTCCTGGGGCTGGCTACTGCAGGAGATCGCGCGCAGGCTGCACGCGCATCTCCTGCTTGGGGGAGCGGAGCTCCGTCCTACCTTCAGTCTCCGAGCAGCGATCACCGCTCGGGAGACTGTTAGACGGCCAAATCTGCAGCAGCGCTGTACTGGAGGCAGCTATGTGACACAGCTGTCCCCCTGGGGATCAAGGGAGCGATCGGCTCTCATAGGCTGAAGCCTATGACAGCCGATCGCCATGATTGGCCAGCTGGGGGGAGGGAGGGGAAATAAATAAATAGCCAAAGTTAATAAAAATAAAATAAGATAAATATTTGGAAAAAAAATTTAACACAGGGGGACCGATCAGACCCCACCAACAGAGAACTCTGTTGGTGGGGAGAAAAAGGGGGGGGGGGGGGAGATCACTAGTGTGCTGTGCGGCCCTGCAGCTTGGCCTTAAAGCTGCAGTGACCTATTTTGACTGAAATAGCCTGGTCTTTAGGGGGGTATAGCACTGTGGCCTGAAGTGGTTAAGCCATTCTTGCCACATGTAAATGATCAAAGAAGGTTTGGAGAGAAAACACTTCCTTTGATCCCTGCAGGTGCAGGGGTAGTGGCAGGCCGGGAATACCATAGAGTACTGCCAGGCACCCCTAGATCTCCCAACTGACTTGTACTCCCTGGGACCTCTGCAAAGTTTTTGGAAGCATAGCAATCACACCTGTCCCTGTTGGCATGCTTCTTCATTAGTCCATTCTAATCATCTTCATCCCTCCTGGCCGCAGTGACCCTGCATATGTTGCTACATAATGACATGCGTCGGGTCACTGAGAAGAGTTGACCCTTGAGGATGAAGGTGGGAGTGCATGTACTAATGATGTAGCACGACAACAGGGACAGGTGAGCTGCTATGCTGCAGGGGCCCCTAGTGCACAAGTCAAGGGCAGATCTGGGGATCCCAGCATTGCACGGCCTTGAGGAGTGAATTTGCTCCTGGAGGGTGTCAGGGGCACTTTTCTAAAACTAGAAATCTAGCTAGAACTGGCCCTAAGTAGTGGGCCTCATGTGCATGTGATCCCTCCCTAGATGCTGAGACAATTGGCTGAATAAAGCATGACCCCAGAAAGAGCTGTATGCATGAGAGCATGGGCTTAACAATCACCCCTGAAACCCATGCCATCGCAGGGGGGGGGGGGGGCCCAGAGGCTTTGGGGGCCCCTCCTCCTCCCTCTCCCCAACCGCAAGTGCTGCCAATTAGCAAGAAATCCTCCCCGTTCACTTACAAAAATTGTGTGCAGGAGTGTGTGTAATTTTTCCTACTCACAGACACTGCTTCACAGCAGACCACTATCTGTGGCCATTCTCTGGCTCCCAATCACATAACCCGCATGGCGTGTTCGGGGACTAAGCGGGCCCCATGATATTTTGGAAGGGGGTCCCTATTAAGTCTAGTTATGCTAATGCATGGGAGCATGCAGACACACTGTAAAGAATCAGTAAATTAATATTCTTGCAGAATGGGGAATAAACAGTAAGAACGTTCATTGTGCAGCAGGATGGGGTTATGCTAGACTTTGATAAATTGTAGAACCTTACTCATATCAACACAAAAATGTCCTATGTACACATTGGGCTTGATTCACTAAACTGTGATATGACAAATAGCACACCTGACCTTATCAAAGATATCACACCTTATCAAAGATAGCACACCTTATCAAAGTAGCATAGCGAGCACTACAAACTTATGCCTGCTAATTGGCAATGACACTCATCCTGCCCTGAGCCCCTGCGGGTTCATAGCGCTCGCTGTGCTACTCTGATAAGGTGTGCTATCTTTGATAAGGTGTGCTATCTTTGTTAAGGTGTGCTATTTGTTATATCACAGTTTAGTGAATCAAGCCCAAAGAGTGGTATTAATACACCACAAACCATACCTGGGAATACATTTTGTACTGTTGTCATTCCACTGCTGTACTGCATTTGCAGCATTCCACAGAAAGCAGAACAAAACATTTAAGCTCAGAAAGTGATACAGTGCGATTGTGGTGCAAATGTAGTTCAAATGCGGCTGATATCCACCCATCTACAGCTGCCCTAAAACTTTCAGGATTCTCCTTGTGGTGCATATGCACCAAAATCATCTAAAAAAAAATCCCTAATGCATGGGTTCCTAACCTTTTTTCGGCCGAGGACTGCTTTCCAGTCCAAACATTTTTCCAAGGATGTGAGGTTGGGGGTCTTGAAGCACCCCCAGAGAGCGGTGTGGGTGCTATGGTGCATGGAAAACCATCAGGCCCCTCAAACCGCACACAAACACATTTTAAGTGGAGCAGGGTCACCCCCCAAAACCACATCCAGCATACTTTTACAGCTCCAGATGCATGTCGGCATCAAGCACTGCATGAAGGATGAAGCAGCACAGCAGATGGCTATAAGGACAGGACGGGGTAACTAGTGATGCACTGCTATACATGAATGAAAACAGAGAGAAAGGCCAGGCCCGCGAACTGGCTCAAAACTGCCCATGGACTGGCACTGAGATGGGCATTCGGGACCCCTGCCCTAAGGTATTCAGAGATGCCGCAGATAGATTACAATTTTTTTAATGCTTTTTTTGGCACAATTATATGTACTGTACTGTTTTGTTTTTGTACAGGAAACTAAAGGCAATTAAGGCCATTGCCACCGCTTCCTTTAGTTTCTGACTTAGTATTTTTATTGGGTATTTGTTGGTAAAGGTTTTCTACATATGCTGGCTCTCATATTAGTCTTTGTGATTGTACAGGTGTTAGTGTATGTGGATAGCATCTCATGGTGTCAAATAGTTTTACTCAAAGCCACAATTGTCTTTTCTGCAGACATGCATTGCACACACATCTCCATACCAACTCTAGTTATGAGAACCATTAAGAATTTTTAAACATTTTTATACATTCACAAGTGCTGCAATGCTCACAAAAGTAAACTAGAAGAACACAACAAACTTTAAAAAACTGCAAACATTTAGCGGTAATGTAGAGATATTTGTAATAGGAAAACATTTAGAGGTAATGTAGAGATATTTGTAATAGGAAAATAATAATTTTATACAGGCCTAAAGAGGGACAACTGAGAAACAGGAGCATAACAAGAAGCGCCCAGGCCCCCATGCAAAACTTTCATGGGGCATCTAAACCCCCCTTCCCCCATATGTGGCCAGGCAGAGTAGGCAGAGGGAGCAGCGTAGTGTAACATTTAACTGCTTGAGCACTGCGCAACGTCTCCTTTTCCTGCCAGCAGCCACTCACTCTATGATGCATACCTGGCTCCCAATCACATGACACATATCGGGAATCAAAGGATGGCAGCATAGACCATGCGGCTGCCAGGGAAAGGAGGACACTCAATGCAGCACTGGAGCAAGTAAACTGCTCTGCTTACTCTACAACATGGGTAGAGGAGCTAACTCCCATGACCTCCCCAAGGGGGGCAAATAAGAACAGAGGAATTTGGACCAAAAATTAAGGATTGTCTAAAGAGTAACAATTGGGCATTTCCACGTTTCCTGACACGTTGAAGCATGCAGTATGAACTGGCTCTTCAAGTGTTACTACAGATATAAACTATTATCTCCTGTCTATAGGCATTGACAATATATCAGTAAACATTTCTAAAGTAGCTCATCTCTTTACTTTGTTTTTTTCTATCTTAGCTGGTAAGTTATGTATACCAAAAGAAAACTGCATTAGATGTGGTTGCACAACTGAAGACAGCATCAATCAGCCTGTTGCCATGGCTGCAAGTAAGCATAATTCTGCATCTATGGTAAATCATAGCCGGCTGCAGGCTGAAATGAAAAAGCTATGTAAAAGCATATTACAAAATGGTCTGTGTATAGATGCAATATATTTTTCTTTGCGGATGTGGAGTTACAATTTCACAAAATGAGCTTGACAGTGAAGGTCATAAGAGAGGAATGCCCCACACATCCAGTATTTGTACAATCAGAACTTTATCTCGTTAACCTTCTGTGATTACTGTGTCTACAAGTACAAAAAAGTACAAGTACATTTCAAGTCCTCAATAACTATGATGTATTAGTTCACAAAATATACCTAGTATGGGGTGGGTGCACATCTGAACCTAATTACTAAATCACAAAAGCAATGGTGTCTATGCACTGGTTATTCAAGTTTTTTTTAACCACTTCAGTCTTCAGTGTTTTTTCATCTTATGCATCATTTCAGTGCTCCTCCCATTCATTCACCAATAACTTTAACACTACTTATCACAAGGAAATGATCTGCAGCACATGCACAGTGGCGGTCCATCAGTGATTACCACAAGCCTCAACTGCAGCACATGCACAGCAGCAGTACATCAGTGATCATCACAAGCCACAACTGCAGCACATGCGCAGTGGCAGTCCATCAGTGATTACTACAAGACGCCAGTCAATTAGATGGATATCAAGAGGCCTGAGTAAAGGCAGCCATACACTGGTTGATTGCCACCAGATTGAGCAACAGATAGATCCCTCTCTGATCGCATCTAATCAGAGAGGGATCTAATGGCTGCCCATACACTGCACATAGATTTTGAATCAATTTCAGCATGAAACTGATTCACAATCTGTGGAGCTGCCGCCTGCCTTGTCACTCCTGCTCCCCCCAGCAGCAATGCAATACCTGTTCCACCGGCGCAAATCCCCACATCTGTGCTGTTCCTTTCTCCAGCTGGCCTTCTTGTGCGCAGCCTTGGTGTTCTAATCAATGGGGAATTGAGTTTCAGAAACCAAATTTCATCTGTAGTTAAATCTTCCTTCTTTCATCTGAAGAACATTGCAAAGATTAAACATCTGATTCCCCCAGAGGATCTTCCAACCCTAGTCCACGCCTTCATCACATCACGGCTGGACGACTGCAATGCCCTTTATGCTGGCCTCCCCAAAAAGGACCTGCGTCGCCTGCAATTAGTGCAGAATGCTGCTGCCAGATTGCTAACAAACCAGCCTCGCCACTGTCACATTACACCGATCCTTTGCTCACTGCACTGGCTACCAGTAGAATGGAGAATACTCTTCAAGATTGGACTGCTGACATTCAAATCCCTGCACAATCTGGGCCCTGGATACATGAAGGACTTGCTGAAGCTGCACCACACCTCTCACAACCTCAGATCAGCAAGTTCTATAAACTTGGTCACTCCCAGAGTGCACCTCAAAAAATCTGGAGACAGAGCCTTCTGTCATGCTGCCCCTACTCTTTGGAACTCCCTACCACACCCAGTAAAGACAGCACCATCCCTGGAGCTATTCAAATCCAGACTGAAAAGCCACCTGTTTAGCCTGGCATTTCCAGACTTATAAAATTCTTCCTCTGTACCACGATGGTCGGAGCCATGCTTATGCGCTTTGAGTCCCACGGGAGAAAAGCGCTTTACAAATCTTATTTGTTGTTGTTGTTGTTCTTCATCTTCTCTTCACTTTCTGTCCCATTCTGTCAGAACGGAAAGTTCAAACAGTAGAGGTTGCTCTACTATTTGAACTTCCCCTTCTCTCAGCACGGGACAGGAAGTGCAGAGAAGATGATGAAGGCCAGCCGGAGAAAGGAACAGCACGGACCGGGGACTCGCGTCAGTGGGACAGGTGAGATTATTGCTGTGTTGGTCGTCGCCGAATCAAACGCTGCTTGTGATGCGCTCCCAACCTGCCGGCGATCGAGCAAAATTTTCTGCCAGATTGATGGAATCGATCGATTTTGGATGGAAATTGGTCAATCGGTCCATGTTTGTGTTATCAATTTCACAGCAGATTCGATCACAGTGATCGAATCTGCTGTCTATCTGCGGGAAATTGAGGTAGTGTATGGGCACCTTAAGCTAAATAGAACAGTGCTTGCTCAAATAGAGCCACAATAGAATGCCTAGGATACCTACAATATCATGCTAAGTTCCTGGAAAAACTGTAATTAGCAGTATCAGATAATGCTTCAAAAGGTATGGCTCCCCACCTTGCAACATCATAATCCTCTACACTGCTGTGCAAAACATCAGGACAGCATATTGCACTAATCTCATCCAATTCAAAAAGACGGAGTATGATGCTTATGTCACTCAGGCGGCAGTGTGGTATTTACCAAGAAGTCATTTGTGATCTACCTGTAGATAGTGATGGCCCAAACATCAAATTTTCGGTTTGCGAACTTTGAACGCGAATTTCCGCAAAAGTTTGCGAACAGGCAAATCTGGTGAACCACCATAGACTTCAATGGGCAGACGAATTTTAAAACTTATAGAAATTGTTTCTGGCTACCATAGTGAAGGAAAGATGTTTCAAGGGGCCTAACACTGCATCATGGCATGCCGGAGGGGGATCCATGGCAAAAGTCCTACCAATAATTAAGTAGTTGACGCAGAGTCGTGTTTTAATCTCTAAAGGGCAGAAATCACAGTACATTCCTAAATTTGTGGAACTAAGTGCTTTAAAATGTCCGTCGTGCGTGCGAGGCGTTAAGGTAGTGTAAGGGTTTAAGGACCGGTTCACACTGACAGACGAAAAGCCGCGTTAAACGCACCACAGACAGCCGCAAAGAGATTTAGTGATAATGTCAGGTGAGTAAATCATTGTTTTTGCTAGTTAACACCTCCAGGACATAAATGTTAGTTCTCTCAGCGGCAATCTTTGTATAGTGGTGTGCAGTGGCCGCCATCCTTGTGCGCACGTTAGTGGGAGTGCAGGCGATCGTGGCAGTAGTGGATGCTAAATGCCAGTAGTGGTGGTGGCGGATTATTGGGTTATGGTCAGTGCACTACTAGGACCAGCAGACCTGTCTACAACAGCTAACCTGTGCACTGGACACAAAGCAGCAATACAATAGCAAGAAAAACATTGTACCAGCCCTAAGAAGGGCTTAGCTGTTCAGGACAATGTGGTAGCAGCTAGAATCTGCGCTGAGGACACAGAACACAGGCCCACCTAACGCTCTCCCTGTCAGCAGCACATTCTCCCTGATCTGTCTATCACAGAAGCCAAACACAGACTGCAAAATGGCTGCTGTGCTGGTGATTGGTTGCCATGTGTCTGCTGACTCTAGTGTGAGGGGTCAAAGTTTGGCTCTATTATAATGTATAGGGGGTGGGTGGAACACGCCATGTGTTCGCCTGAGGGAGCGAACTCGAACACGCCGGGCGAACAGTTTGGGCAATCTTTACCTGTAGATCACGATTTACCCAACGGCACCCCTGCTTTAAAGCTAAATGGACACACTAACCGCATGCATCGCCTATCGACAACATCTGGTGATGAATGTGGGGCCCCCATCTAGCAAAAAGTCTCAATCTCCAATTACAACCCTAAACTTACTGCAAGTATATGCTGATAGATAATGGTCCATCCATAAACACAATACAGGCTCCATGGGTTATGTGGTGTTCACTAGCAAGTTCATATGTATCATTGCTCAATGAAATCCACAATCAAGTCCAAAGCTCCAAAGTACTGTCTTATCTCCAAACAAAACTGATTCCTGAGAATTCCTGAGGCAAGCCCAAATTAATGGTATATTGCAGTACATCACTCTTACCAGTTCTACAAGCGGCAGCTCAGAAAGAACAAACCAAATTAATGTTAATAAAATAATATTTCCATGGCAATTAGCAGCCAGGTATTGATTTCCAAAAATGACTGTAAACACAGGTTGCACTAATTTTTTTTAGGCGAGAATATATACTGTGCATTTCAGTACAGGAAGCCCAGGTATTTCCTTTACAAGCATGAGTAATTAGCTGCACAAAGGAGTTTTTGTTATTTTCTTCACCTAATAAAGTCAGAACCTTCAGCATAGACAATCCCAATCTGACAGATCATTTTAACATCATGGTGATTGAGTGTTTCTGTACTCGGAATAAAGGCACACAGCTTGAAACAACATGTAACTTTAATCCCAACACTGCTCAGAGCTAAACTTAAAGTACCCCTGGCCTGGTTCCCCAATCCTCTCTACACTAGTAACACTATTAAACTTCCCGCTCATAATTGTTGCCAAACGGGCCACAGGGGGCGTTGGGGGGGGGGGGGGGGGTGATGGTGCTGCGTACTGTGACTTTGTCACAGCAGCAGTAATAAAACTATTTTAAAACTATTTATGACTAGGTCAGAGGTACTTTAAAGCAATTTCCTATTTCCCAATAAACTGGAATTTAATTTTATGTAGTACTTAAAGAGAACCCGAGGTGTGTTTAAAGAATGTTATCTGCATACAGAGGCTGGATCTGCCTATACAGCCCAGCCTCTGTTGCTATCCCAAACCCCACTAAGATCCCCCTGCACTCTGCAATCCCTCATAAATTACAGCTGTGCTGTGAGGCTGTGTTTACATCTGTATTGTCAGTCTCAGCTGCTCCCCCGCCTCCTGCATAGCTCCGGTCCCTGCTCCCGTCCCTTCCCTCCAATCAGCAGGGAGGGAAGGGATGCAGGCGGGGACTGGAGTTCTGCAGGAGGCGGGGAGAGCAGTAGACTGACACTATAGAGATAAACACAGCCAGCTCTGACAAGCTGTTTGTCAGCAGCGTGGCTGTGATTTATGAGGGATTGCAGAGTGCAGGGGGACCTTAGGGGGGTTTGGGATAGCAACAGAGGCTGGGCTGTATAGGCAGATCCAACCTCTGTATGCAGATAATATTCTTCAAACCCACCTCGGGTTCTCTTTAAATCATACCAGGGATTGTCTGGTAAACAAGAAAGTAGATACTTTATTGATAATGAGGCATTCCTCCTCCTCCTCCTTCCTTCCTTCCAAGTTCTGAACCGGGCGGCCATGGCCCGTGGGGGGGGGGGGGGGGGGGGGGGCTTATGGGGGGCTAAGAGGTTGACAGCTGGGGCTTAAGCCTGGGTAAGCCCCAGCGTGGCGCCGCCACTGGGTCTGTTTATTAACAGGTGCTAGGTTTTCATGAAATGTCACGCCCCCACCACCACCCTTGCGCAGTACAGCAGTTTTATTAGGTAAGATAAGAATTGCGTGCCTTTGGGCTCATTTTCACAGGCAGTTGAATTGTATGCTCAGCAAGCAGTTACCAGGCAGCAGCAAGCAGTTGCAGCTGTCTATTCCAGGCAATAAATGTATAAGCTGAGTTATATAGCTAAAAATCACTGTCCTACACAAAGTAGTCAGAGCATCTATCATTTCTTTATAGCTGAGGATAGAAAATGAATGAATTCTTACACCCTTTCTTTCAAAACTTATAAGACCAAATTCCCCCTGAGAATAGGTTTGCTGTTTACTGCACTTTCTGTGAATGTACCAACATCATCACATTGATTAGTCACTCCCTCTCTGCTGTGCATTCTGGGGTTCCAAGTTCTGTTCCGCTACTCAACACTAATCTGAGAGGTGGGACAGAACTACATTTCCCAGAATTCATCAGTGAAGATCCCTTACCTCACACTTCTGCATTGTTTTTCAGTCTCAGTTCTGGATTTTTGTATTGCTTGTGGCTCTGTGAAGGTATTATGTTTTCCTTCTCTTATATCAGCTCAAGCCACCAATACTACTGTGTTAATGTAGTATGTGACTAGAGATCCCTGTATTGAAAGATTGTAGTGCTGTCTGCCTTTGCTGAAGAGAAAAAATGCATGTCTGGAAAACTTTAGAGGCATTTTATATACTAGATAAGGTGACTGCAGGCAGGAATCTGAAAAATTATTTCCTAATTTACTCAAATATAAGGTATTTTGTACCCTTGTAACCGAAGCTTGTGCAGACCACATATGAATGCAAATGGTTTTAGAACGATTGCATACAATCTGATTACTAAGAGCCTGAGCCCACTGACGCAGTTGTGTCCGCTTTTCAGTTACATATCAATGTTAGGCCCAGTGCACACCTAAACCTCTAGCAGATCTGCAAAATGCTAGAGGTTTTTGAAGCAGATTTCAGAGCGATTTCTAGGCATGTTTAGAGACGTTTTCTAAACATGCCTAGCTTTTTTTGAGCGTTTTTGTGTATCAGATTTCAAATATTGTGACAGTAAAAGCTGATACTGAACAGCTTCTGTAACAAAAACGCCTGGAAAATCGCTCTGATCTAGCGTTTTTCAGAGCGGTTTTCCACTTTCCTATACTTTAACGTTGATGCAGAAACGCCTCAGAAATCTAAAAAAAATGCTGCAGCCCCCAAGTTTGCGTTTGTGGAAAAAACGAACCGCTCTGGTGTGCACCATCCCATTCACTTTCATTAGCCAAGAGGTTTTCAGCCTGCAAGCGCTTTAAAAAACGCTCCAGAACCGCTCCGGTGTGCACCAGCCCTTAGAGATGCTGAAAAGCGGACAGAAGTGGATATAACAGCATCAGTGGGCTCAGGTCCTGAGTAGCGTACGTTAAAAAAGGGCGCAGGGTTTTAAACAATAAGCATGAATAACGGTTAAAAAAAAATGTGCTATATTTCGTTTAAAAATAATGTTTTATAAAGTTATAAATCATTAAATAATGTGTATGAAATCGGCAATTGTAAAAACGTTAACCTTCCCTGTTTAAAAAGTGAAATGTATAATAATGTTTTATAAAAGATTAATAAGAATTTTACTAAAACTATACTTAACCCTACTCTCACACAGAACCCTCCCTGTACCTATCCCTAACCCCTAGACCCCCCTGGTGGTGCCTAAACCTAAGACCCCCTTGGTGGTGCCTAAACCTAAGACCCCCCTGGTGGTGCCTAACCCTAAGCATCAATAACGTTTTAAAAAAATATTGTGCTGTTTTTCGTTTAAAAATAATGTTTTTAAAAATATTGTACTGTTTTTCGTTTAAAAATAATGTTTAAACAATTATAAATCATTAAATAATGTGTAATCATGAGAAGCAGTTATAAAACATTAAAAGTCTCCGGGCGCCGCTTGTAAAACGTTATTTTTCTCCGGCGCCCTTTTTTCCTGTTGGGCGCCCATTAAACGATATTGATTATGGGAGTGAATGGCGGCGCCCTTTTTGTCCACCTGCCTCATGCGCCCAAATTTCCTGCCTCCTCCTGAGGGTGGACATACAATATGTTGACATTATCTGCAAGTAGTTTGTATGTTTTCTCTGTTTGTGTAGGTTTTATCCAGGCATTCTGGTTTCTTTCCACATACCAAAAACAAACTGGTGCCTCCCTAAATTGACCTTAGATTGTGACTGGAATATTACATTATGACAATGATTACATTGTGAGCCCCTTTGGGGGAAATTTTAAGTGGAAAGTAATGTGCCTGGTTACTTACCTGGTTCCTGCCTCTCTCATCTGCTGTCCCCCTTCGAAGGCTGCACGCGTGGTCCCTTGCCGCCCACCTCCTCAAGCAAGCACCCATGGCCAGGATCGTTTTGCGCTTGTGCAGTAAGTAAAAAACTGCTACTATGTATGCACAGAACGCTCCTGACTACAGGAGCATGATCTAGCAGGCCTGCAGCCAGCGCCTGCCCAGCTTATGGAGGCTACTCCAGGGGAATGGAGCTGCACGGAATGACGGAGAGGGACCAGGAGGACTTCAGGGGGCTGAAAGATGCACCAGTTTAGTAACTGGCCACATTACTTTCCACATACTATATAAGGCCTGAACACACTATCATGTTGTTTAGCTATGCAAGTGCTTAATTAAGGACTGCATGGCACCTGCATTTACAGCAGTTTCTAGCTTCTAAAGCTCCCAGGGTGAGGATATATAAGTTTCCCCCCTTTCCCCTGGAAGACTCAGGCATGCTATTGCAATACGGTAGCACCCAATATGATATTGGGTAGCTTCCAATATAGCTAGCCAGAGGTGGCCCTCAGTATTAGTTTGCCAAAGGTAGCCATCCCCCACTCTGTAGAAGTAGCCAGAGGAGCCCTCAGTTTTAATTTGCCAGATGAAGCCCCCTCCAGTATAGGTTGCCACAGGAGCCCTCAGTATAAGCCCCCCCCCCAGTATAGATATCCAGAAAGCCCCCAGACCCCGTGTAGGCTGTCAGGGAGCACACCATGTGGGCAGCTAGAGAGCCTCCAGTTTAGCCAAAGAGTGGTGGTGGTGGGGATGCAGAGAGTGAGCAGCGGGAGCAGAAAACTAATCTAGCTGGTATTCACAAGTGCTGCATTTCTTTCCTTCTCTAAGCCTAGTCATTCTGTTGCACTGACAACAGTGTCCCCTATGATGATGTCACAGGGGGCGCTGTTGCCAGTGAGACAAGATGCCTTGGCTAGGAGCAGGACGGAGATGTGGTGCCTGTGGATCCCGACTAGGTGAGTTATTATCTGCTTCTACTGCGCATCCTCTGCATCCGGCACCCCACACAGACAATGATGTTGCACCCTGGGTGATGCCCCGCCCATCCCTAGAAACGGGCACGCCTGCGTCACAGCACTGTGTTGCGCACAGAAATGTATGTAGTAGTGCAATGACGGAACATAGTGCTCCACAGTGCTTTTGTATCGATTTTTGCAGGTTTCTTTTTTCTGGAACAATCAGTATTGATTGTAAAGCATTTTTGAATTTGCCACTATCGATTCATATTGCAATTTGGGATTTCTATTTCTGCAAGGCTTTATGAGTACAGCAAGTGGTTTGGGGTAGTAAAAAGCGCTGCAAAATCGCTTTGCACAGCAATTAAAAGACAATTTTGCATCAATTCTATATCTTTTATTGAAGCACAAACGCTCCAAAAATGCTGCAAGCATTGCAATTGCAATTTTGGGAAACTACTGTAGGACCAACTCCATTAACTTTTATTAACCTAGCGATTCTAAAACACTGCTAGCGGGCCCCAGGCCGAAGATTTTCTCAGTGACACCAGGAGACCAGGGAGTCAAAGAAATGCACAGATCTCATCAGCACACTTCAAATTAAAGCACACCATTTATTGTGCCCGTTTCCACAATCTTCCAACAATTGTTTAGGGGGGCCACACAGGGTCCCCCTTTATCAAGGCATAACCACATGCCTTGATAAAGAGGGACCCTGTGTGGCCCCCAAAACAATTGTTGGAAGATTGTGGAAACTGGCACAATAAACGGTGTGCTTTAATTTGAGGTGTGCTGGTGAGATCTGTGCATTTACTTGAGAGTGTGGTACTGCCTATACCACTTCACCAAGCACCCCAAAACTTGATGCCAGAAGGTGTGCCTGCTTCATCTGGAAAATACAGGGAGTCAAAGAGGACAGAAGAGATAGACCATGACCTGAAGTCAGTATTTCAGAGTGAAGTAGGCACACCATTAGTCGCTGTGGGTGCTTGATACAGTGGTATAGGCAGTACCACGCATTAGAACAGGTCGCAGATGATATCAGCACACCAAAGGTTACATCACACACTTTATTGTGTCAGTTTCCACAATGTATTCCAACAATTGTTGGCCCTCAATTGTTTTGGGGGCAACACAGGGTCCCACGTACCTTGATAAAGGGGGAACCTGTGTGTCCCCCGAAACAATTGTTGGAATACATTGTGGAAACTGGCACAGTAAAGTGTGTGCTGTAACCTGTGATGTGCTGATATCATCTGCGACCATGACTTGGAGTCAGGCTCCCTGGAGAGGTGAGTTTCAAACTTTTTCCCCATTGTACCTTTTTGTGGTTTGGCCAGAGTTAAAGGGAACCTGAAGTGAGAGGGATGTGGAGGCAGACATATTTATTTACTTTTAAACAATACCAATATGGAGGCGCTACGCTTGCTACAAGCCAGTACTAAGCTGCTCCTGCTTTTATTCTCTGAAGAAGTGGGCTGCGACCCACGAAGTGCGTTGCAACCTTTGGAGTATTTATTAAATATTTGTTTTAGTGATATTATCTTACTGACTCTTCAATGGGGAGGTAAGTGTTACTTCCCCTTGTTTTTTATATTTTTAAATATACAATTATGTTTTACCCTTTTGGTGCCTCTGTTTCTGCGGTTTACATAATACCAGTTGCCTGGCTATCTTGCTGATCCTCTGCCTCTAATACTTTTCGCCACAGACCTGGAACAAGCCTGGATTAGGTGTTTCTGACAAACATGTCAAGATTTTCCGCATGTTTGTTTCAGGTGTGTGATTCAGACACTACTGAAGCCAAAAATCAGCTGGACTGACAGGCAACCAGTATAGTTTATAAGGAAATAAATATGGCAGCCTCCAAATACTTCTCGCTTCAGGTTCCCTTTGAAAAATTGGTTTGGCAAGTCACCTGATGGAAAATCTAGAGGTGTTCCTATTACTGATGAAGAGCACCATTTCTTGGGATAAAAAAATATTGTTAACATATACTGTATAGTGGTTCGGAAGCAATTGAAGCATTCAGATTTTTAATGTGATAGGTCATCTTTAATTGCAAGCTAATATATGTGCCGTATATATTTTTTTCTAGGCAACATTGTTTTGAAAATGAACAAGGCAATTTTCCCTGCGTATACATTTCTTTCTTTGGACTATGCTTATGAGGTATAGTATATTCTATTTGTTAATTCTAATACTGGAAGTGTGGTTTCTAAAATACAGCCTAGTTAAAACGGGATTGTCAGCCACAAAATCAAATTCCATTTAAACACTGCAATGTGTTTGTAATGCTGCCAGGAATCTCACCCTGCAGTGCAAGCTCTCCAATCTATTCAGAACTGCCTCTGCTGTAGTTATCTTTTCTCAGTCACCCAGCCTCTATTCAATGCCATCGCTGAGGAGAAAGCTTGTCATCTCCCCTTTCACAATCCTGCTTCTCATTAATTGGTCTGAGCACACTTCAGCGTGACAGGCTGAGGCTGCAACATGATCCTGTGCTGACATATGTTTACAAGCAAGCCAGAAATGACACAGCAGATTGGAGGAGAAAAGAAAAAAAAACTTAAGGGAGGAAATGACATCATGATTTAGCTTCACACTATGGGACAAAGACATGGCCCCTGCCAGGAACAGAGTTCTCTTCATTTACTATATAAAATTAACTGAAATCTCGGAAATATTTCGCTTATATCAGATATTGCACTATTTACGCACTTTTCCTAGTAATGCGTATGATCACCCAGCCACTCATTTTGAGGTAACTTGCTCCAATGATCCATTCGAGAAAGGTCTAATATCCTTACTTTATGCACTTCAAAATCAGCCCCCAGAAGAAGATAAGCCCTCTTTTGTTACTAAATGGGAACAGGACCTAGACATTACTTTAACCATGGAGGACTGGTTAGAGTCCTTTGTAACTTTGGCTAAGGGTAGTCTCTACAGCACCCATATAGAGGTCTCGCTTAGAGTCCTCCATAGAACCTACTATACCCCTGCTAGACTACATCAAATAGACCCTACCCTTCCTAAGTTGTGTTTCCGAGGCTGTGAAACAGATGGCACTATACATCATATTTTTTGGTCATGCCCTAAAGCCTCCAGACTATGGTCCAAAATTAACACCCTACTCACCAGAGTATTTAAAAAACATATTGCGAAAGATGCCCGAACCCTTTTATTAGGTTACAAACCCGAATCTGCTAAACATGCCGAACATAGGCTTACGCAGCATATTGCTAATGCAACCAAGGTGCATATTGCAGCATCCTGGCGCACTAGAGTGCTTTCCTTTCAAAGAGTCCTTGAAAACATTGACTCAGCAATGATATCTGAGCGTATTAATGCAAGAATTGCTGATAAAACGGAGATATTTGAAAAAACTTGGGAGCCATGGATATCGTTCAGGAGCCCCCGTGATGCTGCACTCTGATCTTGAAGTTCCCTATCTGCATACCGAAAATTCATCCCCCTTTATTCTAAGTACGTCCTTGTGTCATTTCCTGGGTGTCTTGGCCTCCTACAACATTAACCTTAACAATAACGTGGACCTTAACACTGATAAATGGAGTTGGATGCGTGGTACCAGCATCTCTTTTCTTTATATACTTAGTGTCTGTGACATGTATTTGCATTTTCTAGTCTATGAGCAAATTTAATGAAGTTGTTCACTTTAGTCCTTCAAATGATTGCACTTGATACTGTTATACTACTTGATCCCGGGGACCCCTTTAGGTCCTCTGGGAATTTTAGGTTCACTACTGTTATATCAACATACTGTACCTATAATATGTTGTACTCTTTTCATTTAAACTTTAAATAAAGAGATTTTTGAAACCTAAAATTAACTGAAATCAAAATGTGGACAGTACAGTACATCTGTTTTGTAAGTAGATAACTATATGTGTTTTTCCCCTAGCATAGTAGGGCTGATCCTCCAGCTTTAAAGGGCAATTGTAGTGAGAGGTATATGGAGGCTGCCCTATTTATTTCTTTTTAGGCAATACCAGTTGCTTGGCTGTCCTGGTGATCCTCTGCCTCTAATACATTTAAGGTGCGTACACATGCACTACGGCCGCCAACGACGGCTCCGTCAGACCCTCCCGCTGGACGGATTTTCCGGTGACAGTAGCGCGTGTGTACGCACTGTCGGCGGACTGATAAGGCTGTTTCTGAACGGTTCGCCCGGGCGGATCGTTCAGAAACAGCCTTATCAGTCCGCCAACAGTGCATACACACGCGCTACTGTCGCCTGAAAGTCCGCCCAGCGGGAGGGTCTGACGGGCCCATCCTTGGCGGCTGTAGTGCGTGTGTATGCACCTTTATCCATAGACCCTGAAAAAGCATTCAGCAGATCAGGTGTTTCTGACATTATTGTCAGATCAGACAAGATTAGCTGCATGCTTGTTTCTGGTGTGATTCAGACACTTTAGCAGCCAAATAGATCAGCAGGGCAGCCAGGCAACTGGTATTGTTTAAAAGGAAATAAATATGGCAACCTTCACATACCTTTCGCTACAGATGTCCTTTAGATTAGCTACACCCCAAAACATTTAAGGACAGACTATTATTCATAAAGTTACTACAATGCTTAAAGGGACTCCGAGCAGTGCAGAAACTATGGAAAGATGCATATCATTTTAAAGCTCTCTCTCTCCTCTTTCCAATGATATATAAACCGCCGCCCTACGCCTTTTAGTTTTCGGTATTTTCGCGATCGAAATTGCCGTGCCCGCGATTTCGATCGCGAAAATAGAGAAAACTAAAAGGTGTAGGGCAACGATTTAGGGGTCGTCAGAAAGAGGAGAAAGAGAGCTTTAAAATGATATCCATCTTTCCATAGTTACATTGTATTACACAAGGCGACTTTTTCTGCTGAATGGAGCTGCTGACTTTGAGAAAAAGTCGCCCTGTGTAATAGGCGTAGGGCGGCGGTTTATATATCCCGGAGTCCCTTTAATAGACTGTGTTTTACTATGCTGGGGAGGCTATCAACTACAAGCTGTAGAAGCTTATCACTGCATGGAAGCCCCACAGATTGTTCTTTGTATGTTAATTGCAGTTTGTAAAACTGAGCAAACACAGCACAGAGTTTTTGTTCTCTGCAGGATTTGGTGTTTGTGGGTAGCTCTGTAAACGTAGCAGACTTCACCAAGTAGATTGGAATGAATTTGATGATCCATGTAATGATAGTTCCTAGCGATGCTGTACTCTGAGCCTGGGGAACCTTTACACTGTACAACTTTATACTGTGGGACAAATGTAAATAGAATTACTGTGGGACAAATGTAAATAGAATAATGCCCCATACTCACGGGCAACATTTCTGGCCTGTCGCTAGCACACGGGAGCGTGTGCGCAACAGACCGGCGACAGCTCGTCGCCAGGTCCCTCCGCATACACGGCGGAGGGACCTGGCAACTGATGCGGCAGAAGCTGTCGCTGTTGTTCCTCCTCCCACAGGAAGCTCAATGTATTCCCTGCTTGTTGCTGTCGCTAGTCCGCATACCCACGCGGACTAGCGACAGTTGCGGCGGCAACTGTCGCCAGGCGATTGACCGCACCAATCGCCTGGCGACATCAGCGGCGAGCGACGGTTTGGGGTGCGCGCCTCATACTCGCGAGCGACCTGTCGCCGCAACACACGCGCGCGCCGCGTGTTGCGGCGACAATTGTAGCCTGTGAGTATGGGCCATAACTCTATAGGTGATAAAGAGAGAAGACAAGGTGTTATTGTATGTTTTGTCAGACTGTAGTTCCACGCAAAGAACACCAGATTCTGAAAAATGTCCTGTTTCCTGCAGACTGAGGTCTTACAATTACCCACCGCCTATTGTCTGTGAAATACAAGTTTCGCTCTTCATGTAGACATGCTTCCACTGTGAGGCCTGGGGACACTACTGCATTGCTGAGGGGATTTCAGTATCAGTGTGCGATACTCAGGGCTCCATTTCATCCTTTTCTGGCCAATGGAGGATGCGGATGGTATCTGACTGACATGCTTCTGCACACTGGAGCATTCTGCTGAATTGTGACTACCAGGCACTGCATTTTTTTCTACAAATCTACCAGCAGCTGCTTTAAAAAAATTTTATTTTTTTTTAAATCTCTCATGGCCCACATAGTACAAGACTGTATGATGGACAACTATTGGTCTCTGATGCAGTCATTATTACTGACCAAAAAGGACTAGAAGCAGACTTAGGCCTGGGACCCGCTTGAACACTTTTGGCAGTGTTTTCTGATTGCCAACAATTGTCATTCCCAAAAAGTACTTTGCCATTGAAAGTCAATGGAGGGGAACCCACTGGAGTGGTAGCGATTAGGCCAAATCACAGTCTCTGCCTGCAGCATTTTTGGAGCATTTGCCCCCCAATACAAAATATAGCATTGCTGTAAAATCGTTTCAAATCACTGTATAAAATTTTTTTTGCAGTGATTTTTGCCACCCAGAACGGAAACTTCCTCTCCTCTCCCCCTCCCGCTAATTGCAATTGCAAATCACAATCCCTATCACTAGAAATACAGTAGAATAAAATTGCTCCAAAAACACCAGGAATCGCTGCTAAATTGTTTTAGAAAAAGCTTGCAAAAAAGCTATGCAATTGCATTCCAGGCCTGAGGGCCTGTTTCCACTTGTGCCGCACGCGTCTGCACTTCCGGGTCTGCGGGTACGCAGACGAATCCCATCAACCGTGCTATGCACGGCTATGGGATTTGCAGCCTCCCGCACCATTTTGGATGGAGATGCTGGCCGAATCGCTAGCGCAAGCGATTCGGCCGGCGGCGCTATTGATCCCTATGACAGAGTTTTCCGTTGCGATTTGCCTGCGGGGAAACTCTGAGGAATCGGCGTGGAAACGGGCTCTGAATCTCACTGGCCAGCACATTTAGCCAATTTAGAAAGGTATTCTGTCACTTGGTGTCTATATGTTGTTTATATTAATTTTTCATCCTGATTACTAGGATTTGTTTTGCTCTCTGTCGGATTTACATTATTTTGTCACCACTTAGTGGAGGTATTCAAAAACAAAGTACAGTAAACTCCCTTTATAGTGAACTCCAAGGGACTGGACAAAGTGGTTTACGATATCAGAAATGGTCATCTTCAAGCACATAAAGTATACTATGGTACTGGATCTATATTCAGTCAATAATTGGGAATCATTTTTTTCTTTTCAATGCTTCAGCAAGTGAGAAAAGACAGTGTCTAAGCTAGATCAAAATGCACAGTGTTTCATATACAGGGATTTACAGGCAATAATCATGCAACAGCTTGCACAGGAAGCATAGGACTCACCAGTTAATGCAGGTGTACAGTACTTAAAGTGTGTCGCATAACGACTAGATAAGCCGACACTACGAGGAAGCAGCAAGGGAGAAAGAACAACACGCATCATCATGGAGGCGCCCGCGTTGCTGCCGCTTAGCATCCGGCCACATGGTTACTCCCAGCGCTACACATGGAGAAAAGTTAAAAAAGTTTGCCGCTGGTTCGCGCGTCATGGGAGTAAAGTGGCTGTGGGCAGAGGGGTTGCGGAACACATGGGGCAGCCCAGCCTGAGACCCTTGCAGGGGGTGAGACCCTTAGCTTGGAGCTAACGGCGGCCCTGTTTAAAAGTGCTCACTAATGATCCAGTCTTTCTTGTCCACTCTTATCACTTCTATGTAATATGAGGGACGACCTATGTATTCAATATATTCACTAAGTTTACCCTTCTACTACGTAGATTTGGTAAGACTGGACAAAAACAATTGGATCATTAATGGCCACCATAAGAGGGCAGATATCCTGCCACTGAAATGTGCCATAAGTGACCATTTATCAGAGATAGTTATGGTCTGGGGTTTACTGGCCAATGGCAGAGCCAGATCATCCACAATGGATACCTAGGCAGTTGCCTAGGGCCTGAAGAAAGTCTAGTGGCCTGGTGGATGCTAGCCCTACCAAATTTTACTAAAAAAAAGCCAGGTGACCATCAGCGTTGGGCAAAAACTTCTATCTTGCTTAGGGCTCCATTTCATCCTTTTCTGGCCAATGAAGGATGCGGATTGTATCTGACTGACATGCTTCTGAACACTGGAGCATTCTGCTGAATTGTGACTACCAGGCACTGCATTTTTTTCTACAGATCTTTCATGGCCCGCATGATACAAGGCTGAATAATGGACAATTACTGGCCTCTGATGCACTCAGCATCACTGACCACAAACAAGCATTCTGACCAGATGCTCTGATTTTCCTGATTGTGAATCCCTTTCCTTCCAACTATTTGACAAAAGGGTCATTTTTTTTTATATCAAGAAGAAAAAACAAATAAGTGTTGGCCTCTAATTGGCGCTGGTTGTGACTCCCAGCCCTGACAGGAAAAAAAAAGGAAGAAAATGCTTGTTCTGGGTTGAAAACCTGTAGTAAAGAAAAAAAAATACAATTATTAGGCATCTTTCACACATGACATAATTCAATTCCAAATTGCGTTTTTGCAAATTCGCATTTGCCACATATCTAATGCAAGTCAAGGGCATCACAGTGGACATGCGTTGTGTGAATTTTCGCATTCCAATTTTCTGCAGAAAAAATGCCTACATGCATGCTTTTTCTGCGCAATGGGCATGCAAATTGCATATTATTCTAAATGCAAAAATTTGCAAGTGAATTTTAGTTGATTATATATAATTTCATATACATTAACTTCCTTGGTGTGCATGGAAACATTGGAATGTGAAAATTTGCATAAAAGCACTGCTAAGGAGTCTTTTAGTTAATCAATTGGCCAAAAAAATGATACTGTGTAAAGAGAGGTGGCCTGGTTATTCCTTTCGTGTTGTCACCCTACATAGGCTGAATGAGGCCTGCAGTGTCTGGGAAATGAATTGCTGGCAGGAAGCCACTTCTGTGCACTAAAATGCCTCCCTTCAGGACCAGCACAAGCGGGATGCAGGCCCCAGGGGAGCACATTTTAGTTGGGCGGGTCCGTCGGTCATCAAAATCTTTCTGTCTGCAGCAATCAATAGCATGGATTGATTTCATCTGGAAAATGTTTCAAATTACAATCAGACAGTTATATTGCGGCATCGATTTCCAGCAGATTTTATCATAATGATCAAATCTGCCGGATAAAATTGATAAGTGTATGGGCACTTTATGTCCTGCAGATAACATAAACATCTTTGGCCAAAATATTTTAAGCCTGCCCACCAACGCCAAGGTAGACTCCTCTCGGACAGGTCCTACACTACACTACGCTACCGTACTCTAATAGATGCTAGTCATCTTTTACCTCACGTGTGTGGGGTTTTTTTTATTTTAAATAAAATATATTTGTATAATCTCTTCTGGGGCATGATTAGCTGTGCACTGTTACTGTGTCCCTGTGATGTTCCATTTCTGAAATATTCCCTCTTCCTCTGTGAAGATCAGCATCAAATCTACTTGAAGAAGCTGGGATGACTAAAGAAAGGGACTTCACAGAGACAAATGGAAGTAGGTTAAATCAGAAAATAACATTTACTTTGTTTGATGACCCATTTTTCAGGCATTCCCACTTCCTCCCTGTAGGCTAGCAGGAAACGGGATTATCTGCACAATGGGACTTCACAGACACTAAATAAAGGTAATCATGCTTCAGAGGAGAACATAAAAATACTATTATCTAACACTATATCTCCCAACCTGTATGCCCTACCTTATCACTACAGTCACTGTGAGTCTGTCTAACCCTACATCTCCCAACCTGTATGCCTAAAGGTGCCCATACACTCGTCAGATTGGCAGCAGACAGATAAGAAATGCATCTGATGATCTATCTGATGCGTTTTTAGAACATTTTTTACCAGGATAGAATTCCAATAGATTTCAGTTTGAAATCTGTTGAAATTCGATCTGATGGCATTTTTTTGCCATCAGATTTCCATTAAGGCCAATGCAAACTGATAAGCAATCTCATCAGATCGACCTAAATTTTCCACCCTGCTAGTTCGATGGAAATCCATCGAAATCGATCGAAATCGGCCGTCGATCGGTCGATTGGCCAACCGATTTGCGATCGATCGATCGATCGATCGATCGCGATCGATCGGTCGGCCAGAAAATCGGCTGAGTGTATGGGCTGCTTTACCCTATCACTACAGTCACTGTAAGTCTGTCTAACCCTACATCTAACCTGTATACCCTACCGTATCACTACAGTCACTGTGAGTCTGTCTAATGCTGGGTACACACTGAGATTTTATGGTCGATTTACTGTCAGATCGTTATTTCCAACATGTCCGATTTGCTTTCCGATCGATTTCCGAGCATTTTCCGATCAATTTCCGTTAACTTTAATAGGAAATCAATTGGAAAATGCTCGGAAATCGATCGGAAAGCAAATCGGACATGTTGGAAATAATCGATCTGACAGTAAATCGACCATAAAATCTCATAGTGTGTTCCCAGCATAACTCTACATCTCCTAACCTGTATGCCTAAGGGCTCGTTTCCACTAGTGCGGCGTGCGTCTCGTAGACACACGCCGGCACTGAGCGGGTGGGCGGGATCGCAGGCAAATCCCATGAGCCGTGCCATGCACGGCTATGGGAATCGCAGCCTCCGCCGCGAATTCTGTAGGGGGTTCCGGCCGAATCGCTACTGCAAGCGATTCGGCCGGCGGCGCAGTTATCCCCTATGGCAGAGTTTCCCTGCGCGATTTACCTGCGGGGAAACTCTGCGGATTCGCGGCCGTTTCCGCGAGAGTGGAAACGGGCCCTTACCCTATCACTGCAGTCACTGTGAGTCTGTCTATAACCTGTATGCCTTACCCTATCACTGCAGCAGTGGCGGCTCCAGGAAATTTTTTTAGGGGGTGCTATGCAGGTGCTGGACCAATTTCCGGGGGAGCTGACGACCTGCGGCGCGCTTAGTGCGCCGCGGCAAAAAATGGGTGTGGCTACAACCTGCGGCGCACGAAGCGCGCCGCGGCAAAAAATTGGGCGTGGTCATGACCGGATGAGGGCGGGGCTAACTGTAATTTAAAGTGAACCCAGGGTGAGATTGATATGGTGGCTGCCATATTTATTTCCTTTTAAACAATACTAGTTGCCTGGCAGCCCTGCTGATCTATTTGGCTGTAGTAGTGAACTGAATTACACCAGAAACAAGCCATGCAGCTAATCTTGTCAGTTCTGACAATATTGTCAGAAACCCCTGACCTGCTGCATGCTTGTTCAGGGTCTATGGTTGAAAGAATAAGAGGCAGAGGACCCTTTAAAAGTGCAACGCAAAGACAGAGGGCCCAAGTTTTGGTGACCCTTTTCCCAGAAAATTCACATAATTGTGCAGGTTTTCTCAAGAAAATACACGTAATGTGAGCAGATTTTAACAAAAAACACGTCCAATGACCCCAATATGCACAATCGTTATCAGATATGGCTCCAATATGCACAATCGGTAGCAGATATGGCTCCAATATGCACAATCAATAGCAGATATGACCCCAATATGCACAATCGGTAGCAGATATGACCCCAATATGCACAATCGGTAGCAGATATGACCCCAATATGCACAATCGGTAGCAGATATGACCCCAATATGCACAATCGGTAGCAGATATGACCCCAATATGCACAATCGGTAGCAGATATGACCCCAATATGCACAATCGGTAGCAGATATGACCCCAATATGCACAATCGGTAGCAGATATGGCCCCAATATGCACAATCGGTAGCAGATATGGTCCCAATATGCACAATCGGTAGCAGATATGGTCCCAATATGCACAATCGGTAGCAGATATGGTCCCAATATGCACAATCGGTAGCAGATATGGTCCCAATATGCACAATCGGTAGCAGATATGGTCCCAATATGCACAATCGGTAGCAGATATGGTCCCAATATGCACAATCGGTAGCAAATATGGTCCCAATATGCACAATCGGTAGCAGATATGGTCCCAATATGCACAATCGGTAGCAGATATGGTCCCAATATGCACAATCGGTAGCAGATATGGTCCCAATATGCACAATCGGTAGCAGATATGGTCCCAATATGCACAATCGGTAGCAGATATGGTCCCAATATGCACAATCGGTAGCAGATATGGTCCCAATATGCACAATCGGTGGCAGATATGGTCCCAATATGCACAATCGGTGGCAGATATGGTCCCAATATGCACAATCGGTGGCAGATATGGTCCCAATATGCACAATCGGTGGCAGATATGGTCCCAATATGCACAATCGGTGGCAGATATGGTCCCAATATGCACAATCGGTGGCAGATATGGTCCCAATATGCACAATCGGTGGCAGATATGGTCCCAATATGCACAATCGGTGGCAGATATGGTCCCAATATGCACAATCGTTATCAGATATGGCCCCAATATGCACAATCGGTAGCAGATATGACCCCAATATGCACAATCGGTAGCAGATATGACCCCAATATGCACAATCGGTAGCAGATATGACCCCAATATGCACAATCGGTAGCAGATATGACCCCAATATGCACAATCGGTAGCAGATATGACCCCAATATGCACAATCGGTAGCAGATATGACCCCAATATGCACAATCGGTAGCAGATATGACCCCAATATGCACAATCGGTAGCAGAAATGACCCCAATATGCACAATCGGTAGCAGAAATGACCCCAATATGCACAATCGGTAGCAGAAATGACCCCAATATGCACAATCGGTAGCAGAAATGACCCCAATATGCACAATCGGTAGCAGAAATGACCCCAATATGCACAATCGGTAGCAGATATGACCCCAATATGCACAATCCGTAGCAGATATGACCCCAATATGCACAATCCGTAGCAGATATGACCCCAATATGCACAATCCGTAGCAGATATAACCCCAATATGCACAATCAGCATCACCTGAAAAAGAAAAGAAAAACCCATTTACTCACCTACAGCCAGAAGACCTTCTTTCCCGACCTCCTGTCCCGAGTCCCGACCTTATTGTGGCGCGCAGCGCCCGCGCGCCCACGATCCTCTTCCTTCCCGACGTCACGACGAGACTTCCTGCCTGCATGCAGAGAGCAGGGCTACGGGAAAATGGCCGCCCGAAGCCATGCACTGCAGACTCGAAGTCTGCAGAACAGGGCTCCGGGCGGCCATCTTACCGTAGCCCTGCCTGCTGCTCCGTGCTGCCGCTGTGTGAACTGACTTGGCGTCTTTTAGACGCCTGAAGTCAGTTCACTCCAGGGGGTGCTTTGGGGGTGCTTGGACAATTCTAGGGGGTGCTCGAGCACCCCCTTGCACCCCCCTGGCGCCGCCCCTGCACTGCAGTCACTGTGAGTCTGTCTAACCCTACATCTAACCTGTATACCCCACCCTATCACTACAGTCACTGTAAGTCTGTCTAACCCTACATCTAACCTGTATACCTTACCCTATCACTGCAGTCACTGTGAGTCTGTCTAACCCTACATCTCCTAACCTGTATGCCTTAAGCCCAATCTACACGATACGATTCTTTATACGATTCGATTACGATTCTATTTACGATTCGATTAAATCCAACATGTCCGATCGGGATTCGATTCGATTCAATTCGATTTGCCATTGCAAAACAATGGCAAATCGAATTCAATCGTGTTGAATCCCGACTGCAGTCACTGTGAGTCTGTCTAACCCTACATCTCCTAACCTGTATGCCCTACCTTATCACTATAGTCACTATGTGAGTCTGCCATAAGGTGGCCACTAACGGCCCAGTTTCTAGTGAAAAATCGTTCGAACGATCAGAATTTCTGATCGGATTGGTTTTAAAAAATCTCAGTTTATGGGCACAATCGTTTAGGAAAATGTCGTCCAATTGGATTTTCATCAAACCAAAATTTAGATTTTCCTGTTGGTTGTGATAGATCGGAAGGAAAGATTGGTTCGTTGATGTTGTAGTGAGCGATTTTTCTTCCGATCAGAATTTTCTGATCGCTCGAACGATTTTTCGCTAGAAATTGGATCGTTAGTGACGACCTTAACCCTACATCTGTTAAACTCTATGCTCTGCCCTATCACTGCTATCAGTCAGTGATTGTGTGTCTGTGTGCCTTATGGCCCATACTCACAAGCTACAATTGTCGCCGCAACCACGTGGCGCGCGCGTGTTGTGGCGACAGGTCGCCCGTGAGTATGGCGCGCGCCCCCCGAACCGTTGCTCATTGCTGCTGTTGCCAGACGATTGGTGCGGTCAATCACCTAGCGACAGTTGCCGCCGCAACTTTACCGCAACTGTCGCTAGTCCGCATGCGGACTAGCGACAGCAACCTGATAGCCAGAGAACTGAGTTTCCGACTGGGGGGAGGAACGTCGGTGACAGCTTCCGTCGCACAGCTGATCCCTCTTCCGCGTGTGTACGCGGAGGGACCTGGTGACGAGCTGTCGCCGGCCTGTCGCGCACACGCTCACGTGTGCTAGCGACAGGCCACAAATGTAGCCCGTGAGTATGGGCCATTACTCTACTCTACTTCAGTCGGGGTATGCCATTCAGTCAGTGTTAGTCTGTATGCCTGGCTGTGTGAAGGTGGGCAATCATCATTAGACATTTGTAATAATTTAGACATTTGAGGTATGGAAAAATTGAACAAAACAAAAAGTCTATTAAAAAATAGGGTCATTCTCAAATAATTTGTAATCAATATATCAATCGAACATTTAGTTAAAAAAGCCTTTTCTATTCTTGATTATCCAGGGCGCAGAGGGTCACCCACTAGTTCGTGCAGGGTGGTAATCAGATAAAGGATCAATATTAGAGTGATATCGATCGTTATCTGATCTTCAAAAATATCTAATAGTGTATGCCCAGCTTTATTGTGAACCCTGCTTTGTGTCATTTTGTCAGTCTGTCAGTACAAACATAATACACATTATTTAAAAAAAACAAAAAAACAAAACAATGTTCAGGGGATGGAATAATTTTTTGTGTGGTCTTTTTGCATTTTTTAACATTTTGCATTTTTTTCTATTTTTTGGGTGGTTTGGGGGGGCGGCTACAACAACAGAAAATGTAAAAATAAAGAAGAAAGTTATTGTCCTGAGTCTGAAGGATAATACTCACCTTGCCTGTTTATTAGATACTCACCTAGCTTTATTTTTTAGATACTTACCAAGGCTGTTTATTAGGCTGCTTGTTGAGAGTGTTTAAGCTGAGCTGGATGTTTCAGTGTGGAGACAGAGTTGATTAGGATGTTGGAGTGGAGCAGATAGATATTTGCTGCGTGGAAGCAGAAGGTATGGCTTGGGTTGGGTAGACAATCCTTCTCACATGTAAATCATCACTAACCATGGATGATGCCATCATAACCTATTTTTATTCATTAATACATTTGATAATATAAAAAAAAATTTGAACAAAAAAAATCTACTAAAAATGGGGGCATTAGCAAATGAAACCCACCTTCCAGTTAATTATTAAGCAGCCAGTTCATTAATAAGTGGCTAGCAGCTTTCATTTGCTAGCATGGCATCTAATTCCTGAGTTAGTAAAGATTGTTAGGAGAATAGTCAGCTACTACTTATGTGACCCGTGGCTGTGTCATTGCAGAGATGCTAGTCTTGCAGGTGATGGGAGGCAAGCAGTGGTTGGCAATGGAGAATCCACTCTAGCTTCAGGGCTTCCATTTAAAAGGTTTCACTGAAGGTTGTCCTGCTGGTTTGTAATCCTTGGGAAATTCAGTTATCTTCCTGCTTGTGAAGCACTGCAGCAGATGCGGCCTCAAAAGTTGCTTGTTGTACACGGGTTCCCGTCTGCTGCCAACAGTTTGTAGGCGTTTGCAATGCAATGGATGACACAGTCTTTGTTGGTACTCAATTGTTGGTCCACCGGCAGATACTCCATGTTTTTTGTAGCATCCTTCACATAGTTTCTGTAGCTTTCTTCTATCTGCTGGATGGCCATTTTTCCAAAAGCCATGGCCTTGTAGTTGTCTGCAACCACCACCTTCGCACAAATGCATGCTGATGTTGGCAATCCACGTGGAACTGAACAGTGGGCACAGTTCTTGGTCTGACAGGAAAGCACACTGCTCTGATGCAAGGAAGACCAGTCGCATCCTGGAACTGTTGTCTCAAGAGTTGCACAGCTGCCTCTATCAGTCCGCAGCGGAGCTTCCCAGTGCATTGGAGAGCCATCTTGTCCTCCATGGTCAGCCGCAGGTCTGGCAGCCAGAGCTTTGGACCCCTCCGTCTTCTTTTCTTCGCCCTCTGCTTCCCTGTCTTGGCCAGGCTGCTGACAGCTGGCCCCCCTCTGCTCCTTTTCTTCCCCTTCCTCAGTGCTCCCTGCACATGGATTGGGCCTGGTCCAGTCCTCATGATGTCCTATTCAGTCCTCTTGTCAGGTTTTTCTTCTACCAAAAGTCCTTTTTTTTTCTTCTAAGAAATAAATTCAGATGGAGACTCACAAACTGCTGCAGTTTCCAATGACATCCAACTGACAAATGACTTCCAACTGCCATTTTCAGCATTTGAGTTCATGCCGATGATGTCATACAGGCATTTCCTGGTCAGTTGGGAGGCTCTTCTGTCCAAATACTACTAATTCCTTATGTTTTCTCTACTGTTTACTAGTTATTAACATCTTTTTATCCACGTTTGTTAATAACTATATTATAATTTGGGATATAATTGTAATGAATGTATATTAGAAAAGATTAGCTGTTATCTTGATTTATATTATTTTTTTATAATTTAGTAGGTATAAACTCTTGTTACACCTCATGTGTGCATCTTACTCAGTTACTTCCTCAATGACAATATACATTTAGTCTAATTTTCCACCTTACAGCAGAACATATTAATTTCCCTAAACATTAATCTTATTCTCTCACTCCCCATTCTCGTTTGAGCTTTAAGTGTTCCAGAGACGGTACACTGGCCTGTATTTATACTTACCCAGGGCTTCCACCAGCCCCATGAGCATCATGGCCTCCCTCGCCTTCCGTCCTCCTCGGTCACTCCGTTATTCCGCTATGACTCCCGGTAATCCAGTCAGTCGCCGCCAGTCGTTGGCTTCTGCGCATGCTCAATCTAATTTTTCCAAATGTCCATAACATTCATTGTGGTGCATTACTATTTTTGCATGTAAATTTAGCTTTATAGGTTTTTTTTTTTTTTACCCTTGGATTAAATACAACACCTTTTCCTGCATTTCTGGGAGTACTGTGCTGTTTAGACCTCTTTCAGACAGGTGGCTGAACTTATTGGGAAGTTCAGCGTCCCGTCAGCCGCCCCTGAAAGCTATTAGAGTACAGTTACAATGTAGCCGAATGGCACCGTTTTCAACACTATTCAACGCATGTCAGTGCTAGACTTGTGGTGGCATTACCCAGTGGCAGAGAACCGCAACATGTTGTGACTGAGCACAGCTGAGGCCACATTTAAATCGAACTCTATGGAGGGGCAAGCACTAACAAGCTCCTGGCTGGTGCAGGAGAGCAGCTGACAGGCAGTGAATTCACTACCTCCAGCTATCATATGAAAAAGCCCTTAGCCATGGTTGATCACTTGCAGGGGCGCCACAGGGATACCAGAAAGCCACACCCCTGCTTGAGGCCTCCCTTTAGAGAGGTGCCTCTCCAAGCTGGCCGGGCTTCCCTGTGCCCTGCATCCCCTGGCTTCCCCATCTGTCACCTCGTCCTCCCTCCCTGTGCTCTGTGCCCTCCTATTGGCAAAAACTCACATGACCCGATCCAGCTCTGAACCTCGCTGCTTTCCTGATCGCATCCTGGCACGTTGCCTTAGTTACTTCTGGCAGGCACATCTCATGATGTCAGAGGCGCCGCTGGAAGTTACCATGGTGACAGCCAAGACGCTAAGCGGTGATCAGGAGAGCGGCGAGGTTCGATGCTGGATCGGGGCCATGTGAGTTATTGCCGATGGGGGCCATGTAGGGCAGGGAGGGAGGGAGCACATAGGATGAGGTGACAAAGCGGGTTTTCCAAGAAAAGTTTTAGGTGTGCCCTTCCACCCAACTCCAAAGAAAGCAAATGGAGGTGGCAAAAGGAGGGGTCACAAGCAAATGAGAGGAGAAGAAGGGCGATTGCTAATGTTGATGATGCAGCCTGCGGACCATCTGAAGAGTAATAAGTCTCTTAATGCAGCATCACTATCAGACAGAAAGAACAGCAAACATCCTTGGGGTCTGGGTGGGTGGTTTCCTACATCTTTCCAGACACATGCAAATAATTTGAAGGTTTAATGAAAACTTTATTTTTTGATATTCTTTCAATGGCTCTCATCATTTGACAGCTGCTGCTCAAACGTCTGTGGCCCGAGGAAGACCCTCATGAGACAAAAATGTAGTTCACAGTTTAGAAAAAAAAATGTGAATATGCCAAACATACACATATTTAAGACAACGACAATGACAGTGACACTGGGAGACATGAGGTGACACAAAGGGGGATAAGAGGTGACACGGGAACAGAGGTGACACAGAGTGGGACAAGAGTTGACACAAAGGGGGACAAAAGAGACACAAGAACTTAGGTAACACATGGGGACAAGAGGGAACAGAGGTGACACAGGACATGGGGAAAAAGAGGCACAGATATGACACAGAGGGCAACAAAAGAGACACAGTGTTCCGACTTAAGAACTGATTCAGGTTAAGAATGGATCTACAATCCCTATCTTGTTCATTAACCGGTGATTACCTATACAGTATTTCACTAGTCACTTTATTAGGTATGTCTTGCTAGTACTGGGTATGACCTTTTTGACATCAGAACTGCCATAAAGGAAACCAGAGAGCTCATAAAGGAAAGAATCGATACTTACCCTCCCGCCCAATAAGCACAGTCTCTTGTGGTTTGCCGTTCAGCCCGGTAACTTGCTCAGTCGGGTCCAGTCTGGGTCTTCTGCACATGTGCGGACCTTCCGCGCATGTGCAGTAGACCCAGACTGATGCGACTGAGCAAGTTTCCGGAGCTGATTGCGGTTGAACGACAGACCGTGGGAGGACGGCGAAGGACTCGCATGTGCTTATGGGGTAGGAGGAAGCATCGGGTAAGTATCGATTCTTTCCTTTATGAGCTCTCTGGTTAACTTTAATTTTTCATGGGATTCTTCAGAGATTTTTGGTCCATATTGGCATGATAGCATCATGCAAGTGGCTTCAAGTGCGCCACTCCCTTCAGTAGGGGTCCATACCCACTTTTTGCCGTGGCACACGTAGCATGCTGCTGTCTTGGTGGGGCCCACAAATTATGTGACGCTTGGGGCCACAAAAGCCTTAGCTGCGCCCCTGATTGCCTGTACGTGTTATGCACACACTCCAGTTTGAGTTCCATCCATATGTATAATCATGCTCCTTTTGTTTGTTTTCTTTATGCAGAATGCTGTAACAAAAAAGCTTGACATCTCTTGGATGCTTATTCCATTTCCTAAAGAGATTCTGCAGGATCAAGACTACTGCCACAGCAAAACCTTTGTAAATGATACATACAGAAGACCATGGAAAAGATGTATGTTGTATTTTTCTTCAGCTACAGTAACTTTCTTTGGGGACCATGCTATTTAGAAGGTGAATTTGCTTCTGTCAGTTGGCTCTGAAGATTCGCAACTACAGTAGGATGCTTACACACATCCAATTTTGATTGTCTAATTTTTCTACTTCCATGTGATTGAGTGCTTACCTACACAATTTATTCATAGTATTCAAAAATCACACTACTTGAAAGTGGTCAATTTGGCCAAACATTAACCACTAAAAATTGGATGTGTGTAGGCCACTGTGAGGAAAACTGCAGCTCTGAGCACCAAGGAGGGAAAACCATTAACTCAGACAGTAGGTGGTGATTGGTTAATCATTTTTAGAAAACATATGGCAGACATTTACATGGCTGGATTCACACTGTGTGCTTTGCATAACGTTACAATAAACGTTAATTGAAAGCCTGCATGCAGCTAGTCACAATAATGTGATCGGTTACAACACAGAGATGTGAACAGGCCCATAGCATTGTATGAGCAAGGAGTTCCCATCTAGAATTATTCTGCAACGCAGTGGATATTGGGGTTGATTTACTAAAGAACGTCAATCTTAACATGCACGGATAGCACACGTTAAGATTACCGGCATTGACGCCATTTATGTAGGGACGTAGGGACTTACACAATTTGCGTAACACACCAAATATATGGTATACCTTAATCTATGTTTTGTGCGCTCACTTATACAATATAAACAATAATTCGCATATAAAACATTCAATATTATAAAGTCCTTTTAAAGTCCAAAACCTAAATTACGTGTCCATGGATCGCTGCACCAATCATCAAGCATCAGATGTGTATAACAGTGTCCCTTTAAGATGCTGCGCTCACATGTACTTGAAATCTTCTTAAAGTTGTATCACTCAAACGAAAGAGAAAAAGAACAAACCATAGCGTAATACTGTATTGTACCAGTGCCACATCCCTCACACCCAGTGCCAGGAATTGATAATGAAAACTGCCCAGGTATCCACCATCCACCAGGTCACACAGGTCCTCACCATAAGCTGTAGCTGCCAGCCACAGACAGCACAAATAGCACCTCCACAACTCTCCAGATCATGTGTGTTCCCTCAAACTTATCACCACCACCAGCATACGTGGCCTCTCACCTTCTGTTTAGCTGCCCAGATTATAAGACAGCAACTGCACTTAAGCGCCCAGCGGGTCTTTCTCAGCAAGCCTCAAATGGATAACTCCGTAGGAACAGAAGCTTCACACCAGCCTAATAACTGAAAAGCTCCACATAGTGTAAAAACATTCACTTTAATAAAATAAATAAAAGTAGTGCACTCACAAGTTTCCAATAAAATCAAGCATGTCAATACAATCCTCCACGCCAGCTCTATCCGCCCGTAGCTCCGCCCTACGCGTTTCGTGCATGCGCACTCATCAGGGGCTTGAGGCGTCTGACCAGCCAGCGTCTTAAATACTATTATTTCCGTCTCACTACCCAATCCCCAAAATTCCCTCACCCAAAATGGCCGCCTGGGTACTTCCGCCCTCCTTCAGCCGCCTCATCTACCTATGAGATATTGCCATGTCAGCAAGGGTCATCCCCCGTCATTCAAGTCCGCCTGCTGCTTTCCCATTGGAAGACCAGCCGCGAATACTCACGCCCAGGGTGCCGCCCCCACACATCATCTCATGGCTAGTAATGTCACAGTGCCGGTATTCAAGTATGTGATTGGCTCAACAAGATTCCGCATAGTTGCGGTGATCCAATACGGATTTCTTACGTAATCCAGACCCCTTCTACAATACGGTCCACTCCTCAAACCCCCCATTCGATCAATACAGGCTTATCACATCCTTTCTCCCCATCACATAACATAATATCAGCATCATTACATCTCACTGCGGATTGCGATTTTGTGTTCCAAGCCACTAATACATATAACGTTCCCTGCATAATATTTATCCAATCCGCAATAACATCCAGCATTTCTCGTATGCCTACACTCCATTCCATAATGACTCATACCATTACTGCATCTATTCCATCAGTGCACAGTAATCTATATCTTGCTGTAAAAAATCCTCATATCCACTCACACTGTATCCGGGGCTGTGTCACTCACGCTGCATACACCCACATCCCCCACACACATGGCAGGATGCACATGCACGCAGCGCGAAGGGCCAGCATAAAAAGACATATGAACAAAATAACATTCCCAGAACATCTTGCTCCACCCCACCCCCTCTCTAGCAGCATCACATACCCCCATATTCAAACCAACCCCCCATGTTGGACTGGGGTACATGCGCGCCCCAGCAAGCAGGGGCACACATCTACCCCACCCCACTCTAGTCATTAGAAATAAAGCAATTCAGATCGAACTCAACATTGAGACCTCTCGGGTGTAAAGTTTTCAATTCATGAATCCAACGCGACTCCATCTTGGATAGTTCCCTTACTTTATTACACCCTCTCCAGCTGCCCCTTAATCTATCAATCCCACAAAAATTCATCATACCCGGGTCCCGCCCATGATGTTCAGCAAAGTGTTTAGACATATTATGTGCAAAGTTGCCTTTTTTAATGTTCCTAACATGTTCACCAATCCGTTCCCTGAGTTTCCTTGTGGTCCTACCAATGTATTGGTGTCCACAAGGACACCAACACATATATACAACATGCGTGGTATTGCAGGTAATGCAGTCCCTAATTTCATATTTCTTCCCATTAGCCTTTCCCATGAATTCATTACGTTTCTGTGCCTGCGATTCTGTGCAACCTACACATTTTCTACACGGAAAAAATCCTTTATTCCCCATCATATCACCCCTGCTTCTTTTTGGCCCATCAATGAAGCTTGGAACTAAGATCTGCTGAAGATTTTTTGCCTTCTTATATACAAACCGAGGGTGAACAGGTATCCTCCCTCCCAGCACCGTATCGGCCCTCAACACATTCCAGTGTTTCCTTATCACACGTTCAACTTCACTATGCCTAGAGTTGTAGTCAAGCAGCATAGCGTACTCCTGTCTGTTATCTGCATCTTTATTGTTCCTCCCATTCCCCAATATCTGCCCTCTATCCATTTTCTCAGCAGCATCACGTATCCTCCCCAATGTCTCCCTCTCATACCCTTTCTCCACAAACCTCTCTATCAGCATATCCGTCTGTTCCCTAAAATCCGTGATCTCCGAGCAATTCCGTCTTATTCTAAGCATCTGCCCTTTGGGTATATTGGTGAGCCATTTCTTATGATGACAGCTGGAATATGGGATATATCCATTCCTATCTGTTTTCTTAAAATAGGTCCGCATCTGTAGTCTTTCTCCCTTCCTATACAGATCCAGATCTAGGAAGCAAATTCTGTTCTCATCACTTTCCACTGTTAGTCTAATACCCCTCTGGTTAGAGTTGAGCCACTGTACGTATTGGTCTAATTCAGGTCTACTCCCTTTCCAGACGATACACAGATCGTCTATATACCTAAACCAGTATCTCACTGGTCGGCTATTGCTGTTTTCCAATACGTGTTGTTCCCATTCATCCATAAAAATATTTGCCAAACTGGGTGCAAATTTTGCCCCCATGGCGCATCCCGTTATCTGTCGAAAAAAATGTCCTGCATACCAAAAATAATTATGCTGTAAAACAAACTTAAGTAACCGTAAAATGAACAGAATTTGCTCCCTTTTCAGAGTACCATCCTTATTTAGGGCCTTCTCTACTGCCTCCAGTCCCAGGTCATGTGGAATTATTGTATATGATGAGGCTACATCAGCCGTTACTAAAAGGTCATCCTCACCCAACTTAATCCTTTCAGCCTCTTGAATCATTTGTTTCGTATCCTTAACGAGGTATGGGAGTTTTTGTACAATAGGCTGCAGAAACTTATCAATGTACTCACCTATTCTCTGATTCAAGGACTCTATCCCACTGATTATGGGCCTACCCGGGGGTCTTTCCAGATCTTTGTGTATTTTTGGGTTCTGATATATCACAGGTATCCTTGGTACATCAATCATAAGATATTTAAACTCTGAATCATCAATTATCCCCTCATCCAAGCCTCTCCTCAAAATATCTCTTAGTATCCCTTTATACTGTCTAGTGGGGTCTCCTCTTAGTTTCTCATAGGTTGCACTGTCCCCAACTATCCTATCTAATTCATCAGTGTATTGGTCCTTTCTCATAACCACAACACCACCTCCTTTATCAGCAGGTCTAATCAGCAGATCTTTTCTTTCAGCTAGTTTAAGTGCTGTCACTAACTCACCATCCTTCCTCTGATCACCCAATTTCTCTAGGTCCGCCGTGACCAGTCTTCTAAACGGAGTTATCCATTTGAGGCTTGCTGAGAAAGACCCGCTGGGCGCTTAAGTGCAGTTGCTGTCTTATAATCTGGGCAGCTAAACAGAAGGTGAGAGGCCACGTATGCTGGTGGTGGTGATAAGTTTGAGGGAACACACATGATCTGGAGAGTTGTGGAGGTGCTATTTGTGCTGTCTGTGGCTGGCAGCTACAGCTTATGGTGAGGACCTGTGTGACCTGGTGGATGGTGGATACCTGGGCAGTTTTCATTATCAATTCCTGGCACTGGGTGTGAGGGATGTGGCACTGGTACAATACAGTATTACGCTATGGTTTGTTCTTTTTCTCTTTCGTTTGAGTGATACAACTTTAAGAAGATTTCAAGTACATGTGAGCGCAGCATCTTAAAGGGACACACCAAATATATGCACTGTTGGTGGTCACTTACCTGGAGACAGTATATAGATGAGGTATTCTGAATTTTATGGCTTTCCTGATGTGCGTGGTTGTTGGAGCGCAAGATTCAGAAGACATTAGATGTAGGAAGTCAGCATAAGGGCCTGCCCTTTCACACTAATGGTAAAACAAATGTTAATAGATAATTTTGTTTGATTATTCCGTTAGTTCTAATATAAAGATTTTTCCAACATGTCCGATTTGATTTTTATTGACAAAAACAAGGTCATCGTTAGTTTTTCTTGATTGAAAAAAAGATTTTTATTTTTTTTACTTTCATTCGATTCATTCGTTTTGGTCGAATAAACAGGAAAATCGAACATTTTTATTATACCGTGTATGGGCACCATAAGCAAGATGTGATGACATTCCAGTGCAGCATAGCCGAAAAGTTGCAGTGCACGATAGCGCTACGGTGCGACCGTACAGTGAGGCATACAGTACAATGAAAGTATGCGTCACTGCCACTGTAAACACATGTGTTACCTGTTTAATGCACAACACTCTGCATTACTGTATCGGAGCCCACCAGCTGCACCACACCGCAATCAATGTAAAAGCCCCACAGGAGCTCTGTGAGCTGGGGCTGAAAGTGCATGCTATTCACACACACATAGATTTGTGCTGCATCAGGCTTTCTGCTGAAATCTTGTCTAATATCTATCACCTTGTTCCAGAAGTAGAGAGCGGGACACCATTATTGCAACAAAGCCAAATCTTTAATGGGAATCCTCAGGGATACAACATACAAGGTACATTGAGGGGGGGGGGGGGGGTAACAAAAACCTGCCTGACAGCCGTTTCACAAGTTTCTCTGCTTCATCAGAGGCCACAGACTCGTAATGTATCTTTGGCCTCTGACAAAGCCGTGCATCGCATACAGTCAGTAAAGTGTATGCTTCACTGATACTGTTAATGCACGTGTTTTGCTGTAACTCGCACCTATATAACACACTCGCTGCACTGTGAATGTTTCATAACGTGGTGCATTGCAGTGTGGCAAGCCGTGTTACAAAAAGCCATTATGCCCCACCGCAATGCACCACTGTGAATGTAAGCTTAAAGGGACACTTAAGCCAGGAATAAAAAATCAGTTTTACTTTCCTGGGATTCCTACCAGCCCCCTCCCGCCATCCTGTGCCCTTGCAGTCACTCATGGAGCCTCCGGTCCCCTGCCACCAGCTAGTTTCATTTTCGCTGACAGGCCTAGCCACGTGTATTTTTCTGCGTATTCCCGTCCGCAATAGCGCTATTCAGGACGGGAACATGAAGAAGGAAACGCATGGCCAGGCCTACATAAGTGCAGAAAGTCCGCCGACTCCCTGTCAGGGCCTGTCAGCGAAAACAAAACTAGCTGGCGTGGGGGAGGGGTGTGGGGGGGAACCGGAGGCTCCGTGAGAGACTGCAAGGGCACATGCACACATGGCAGAAACGCTTGCGGAGTGGGAAACGCTGCGTTTTTATGCAGCAATGTAAGTCTATGAGATGCAGAAGGACCAGTGTTCCACCTGCGATTTACAGTAAGCGTTCTGCAGACGCTGGTAGTGTTGCATTATTTGCAGGCTGGATGCCAAAACACACATAATAAAAGTCTATGGAAGCGCATATGCATTGTGTTTTCCATGTGTTTTCTGCAGTACTTTTAATTAAAAGTAAAGATCTCTGATGTGTTTCCGCTTTCTGTTGTCTTTCCAATGATTTGCATATATTTAATTTCAAAAAAAGCATAGAAACTAACTGTAAACCCATTCAAACGCAGTAAAAATGCATTACCCTAACGCAAACGCACCTGTAGAAAATGCCAGAAAAAATCTTATGTTATACTGTATGTGAACCTAGCCTGTACCATAGACCCTGAACAAGCATGCAGATCAAATGTCTGACAAATCTGACAAGGATAGCTGCATGCACGTTTCAGGTGTGTGATTTACACCCTACTGACCAGAAAGATCAGCAGGTCTGCCAGGCAACTGGTATTGTTTAAAAGGAAATAAATATGGCAGCCACCACTCATATATGAATGAAAACAATGAAACATTTGCAGTGATGATTATAACATAACAAAAGCCTGACTACCTGTTACATATCAGTAGGTAAATACTTAGCTAGAAATAAAGTGCATTTTGAGATAGACTGTGTAGAAGAGAGTAGAGCTGGCCACAGATATTCCAGCAGGGTAATGGTTTAAAGTGAACCTTAAGCCAGAAAAAAAAAAGAGTTTTACTCACCTGGGGCTTCTACCAGCCCCCTGCAGCAGTCCTGTGCCCTCGCAGCCACTCACTAATCCTCTGGTCCTCCGCTGCCAGCTAGTTTCGTTTTTGCCGACAGGCCCGTCAGGACTGGCCACGCGTATCTTTTTCCGCATTCCCGACTGTAATTAGCGCTATTGCTGACCGCAACGCGTACAAAAATACGCGTTGCCGCATATCTACGCATAGGTAATGCGGCAACGCGTATCTTTGTACGCGTGTCGGTCCGCAATAGCGATAATTACAGTCGGGAATGCGGAAAAAGATACGCGTGGCCAGTCCTGACGGACCTCTCGGCTAAAATGAAACTAGCTGGCAGCGGAGGACCAGAGGATTAGTGAGTGGCTGCGAGGGCACAGGACTGCTGCAGGGGGCTGGTAGAAGCCCCAGGTGAGTTTTTTTTCTAGCTTAAGGTTCACTTTAACCACTTGAGGACCGCAGGCTTTACCCCCCCTTAAGGACCAGACCCTTTTTTTCCATTCAGACCACTGCAGCTTTCACGGTTTATTGCTCGCTCATACAACCTACCACCTAAATTAATTTTGACTCCTTTTCTTGTCACTAATAAAGCTTTCTTTTGGTGCTATTTGATTGCTGAAAAAAAAGTTTCCATTTCTTCTAACTTGCGACAAAAATAAAAAAAAATGAAATCTGCCACAGACTCACCATGCCCCTCTCTGAATACCTTGAAGTATCTACTTTCCAAAATGGGGTCATTTGTGGGGTGTGTTTACTGTCCTGCATTTTGGGGGGTGCCTAATTGTAAGCACCCCTGTAAAGCCTAAAGGTGCTCATTGGACTTTGGACCCCTTAGCGCAGTTAGGCTGCAAAAAAAGTGCCACACATTGCCATACTCAGGAGAAGTAGTATAATGTGTTTACTGGGTGGGTGGGAGAAATATCTCTGTAAATGACAATTTTTTAATTTTTTTTTTACACACAATTGTCCATTTACATAGATCTTTCTCCCACTCAGCATGGGTATGTGTAAAAATACACCCCAAAACACATTATACTACTTCTCCTGAGTACGGCAATACCACATGTGTGGCACTTTTTTGCACCCTAACTGCGCTAAGGGGCCCAAAGTCCAATGAGTACCTTTAGGATTTCACAGGTCATTTTGCGACATTTGGTTTCAAGACTACTCCTCACGGTTTAGGGCCCCTAAAATGCCAGTGCAGTATAGGAACCCCACAAATGACCAAATTTTAGAAAGAAGACACCCCAAGGTATTCCATTAGGAGTATGGTGAGTTCATAGAAAATTTTATTTTTTGTCACAAGTTAGTGGAAATTGATTTGTATTGTTTTTTTTCACAAAGTGTCACTTTCCGCTAACTTGTGACAAAAAATAAAATCTTCTATGAACTCACCATAGTCCTAACAGAATACCTTGGTGTGTCTTCTTTCTAAAATGGGGTCATTTGTGGGGTTCCTATACTGCCCTGGCATTTTAGGGGCCCTAAACCGTGAGGAGTAGTCTGGAAATCAAGTGCCGCAAAATGACCTGTGAAATCCTAAAGGTACTCATTGGACTTTGGGCCCCTTAGCACAGTTAGGGTGCAAAAAAGTGCCACACATGTGGTATCGCCATACTCGGGAGAAGTAGTATAATGTGTTTTGGGGTGTATGTTTACACATACCAATGCTGGGTGGGAGAAATACCTCTGTAAATGACAATTTTTGATTTATTTTACACACATTTACAGAGATATTTCTCCCACCCAGCAGTTCCTATACTGCCCTTGCATTTTAGGGGCCCTAAACCGTGAGGAGTAGTCTGCAAACCAAATGCCGCAAAATGACCTGTGAAATCCTAAAGGTACTCATTGGACTTTGGGCCCCTTAGCGCAGTTAGGGTGCAAAAAAGTGCCACACGTGGTATCAGCTGATCCCGTTAAGGCCTAGAGTTTTATTTTCTACTGCCACCAGGTACAATGTGTTTTGGGGTGTATTTTTACACATACCCATGCTGGGTGGGAGAAATATCTCTGTAAATGGACAATTGTGTGTAAAAAAATCAAAAGATTGTCATTTACAGAGGTATTTCTCCCACCCGGCATGGGTATATGTAAAAATACACCTCAAAATACATTATACCACTGAGTACGGCGATACCACATGTGTGGCACTTTTTTTGCACTCTAACTGCGCTAAGGGGCCCAGAGTCCAAATAGTACCTTTAGGCTTTACAGGGGTGCTCAAAATTTAGCCCCCCCCCCCACACACACACTTGCCAGGACAGTTAACAAACCCCACAAATGACCCCATTTTGGAAAGAATACACAACAAGGTATTCCATGAGGGGAATGTTGAGGCCATTGAAAATTGTATTTTTTGTCACAAGTTAACGGAAAATGACACTTTGTAAAAAAAAAAAAAAAATTCTGCTAACTTGTGACAAAAACTAAAATCTTCTATGAACTCACCGTGCACCTCACATAATACTTTAGGGTGTCCTCTTTCCAAAATGGGGTCATTTGTGGAGTTTGTCCTGGCATTTTAGGGTCTCTGCAATCATTACATGTATGGCCAGTATTAGGAGTTTCTGCTATACTCCTTATATTGGGTATACAAGTAATGCACTCTGGGCTGAAAGGAAAAATGAACGGCAAACATACCTTGCTCCACATCAATGGCAGATCTTCCTCCACATCAATGGCAGTGATAACCTCAGGAGAGACACACCGTGCCACCCTGCACTCAGGGTGAGCCACCAACTTATGTGACTAGGCCTCAGAACTTTAGTATACAGCATTGTGCCTGTAGTATACAGCAATATGCCTGCCAGTATAGATGACTCTGTGTGGCATTAAAGTATCATCATAGGCCCAAAGTAAATCACATATAAACCGGGGGTGTCCACACTCAAGGGAAATTCAAACATGCCGTCTTATATCGCCAACCCAGCACAGATCAGCAATATCAAGCATGGAAACCGATCCTTCTTCTGACTTTTATGCTTACCTGTTTGTTTGGTTTTCAAGCTTACCTCTCCTCCCCCTGGGACAATGTGCGAAATACCACTGAGTGTGTGCCTACTCCTGTGTCTGGAGTTCCCTAGGTTCTAATAGTGTACCTGCTCGTGGTACCTCTCAAAAAACTCCCCTAGGCATAGGCCAGGCTGGTCAGGACATTTGGGACAATAAAAACTGGTGTCAGTCCTTCTTCTAGCACTGCTGCAGACTCGACAACGTTTTCTTCGGGTGCGTTGACCTGGGGTACTCGGAAGCTGATAGGCGTAATGCCTTCCATGCAGTCGGCTAGTTGCATTTGGGTAAGGGGGCCTGGCACCTCCTGGATACAGGAGGTCCAGAACGATCTGTTCCTGAAATTGCAGGAAAGATCCAATTCTCCTAGCCTTACTGTAGAGAACAAAGCTGTTGTAAACTGCCAATTGAATCAGATAAAAAGACACTTTCTTATACCAGCGTCTTGTTTTCCGGGAAATTAAATAGGGCGCTAACCTCTGGTCATTGAAGTCCACCCCTCCAATGTTGACATTATATTCGTGGACGACAAGGGGCTTTTCAATGACCTCAGTTGCCCGTTGAATTTAGACTGTCGTGTCTGTGTGAATGGTGGACAGAAAGTAAACGTCCCTCTTGTCCCTCCATTTCACCGTGAGCAGGTCGTCAGTACGCAAGGCGGCCCTCTGCCCCCGTTCAAGTCTGGTGGTAACGAGCCGTTGGGGGGAGCCCTGGCGACTAGGCCGTGCAGTGCCACAGCATCGGATTCCTTCTATCTTTAAGTGCTGATAGAGGGCCACACTTGTGTAATAGTTGTCCACATAAAGATGGTACCCCTTCTGGAACAAGGGTGACACAAAGTCCCACACAACCTTTCCACTGCTCCTCAGGTAGTCAGGGCATCCGACCGGCTCCAATTTTGAGTCTTTTCCCTCATAGACCCTAAAACGACATGTATAGTCTGTGGCCCTTTCACAGAGCTTATACAGTTTCACCCCATACCGGGCGTGCTTGCTTGGGATGTACTGTTTGATGCCAAGGCGCCCGGTAAAGCGTAAGAGGGACTCGTCTATGCAGATGTTCTGTTCAGGGGTATAAGCATCTGCAAATGTTGATGACAGGTGGTCTATGAGGGGCCGAATTTTGTGGAGCCGGTCATAAGCAGGGTGGTCCTTTTTATGACTGGTTTTGTCGTCATTGAAGTGCAGGAAGCGCAGGATGGACTCAAATCGTGTCCTGGACATGGCAGCAGGGTACAAGGGAACATGATGTACTGGGTTCGTAGACCAATACGACCGCAATACATTCTGTTTCATTAGTCCCAAGTGAAGGATAAGGGCCAAGAAGATTTTAAGTTCGGAAACTTGGACTTGTTTCCACCGGAAAGGCTGGGCATAGCTGCTCTCCGGGTGCTCGGTGATGAATTGTGTGGCTTTACGGTTGGTCTCAACCACAATTAAGTCCAAGAGAAGAGAACCTGGGTGATGAACAGCTGCAATAAGTCTAGGGCTGTTCCTAGATGAGCTGTCGCCACCTGGACTCCAGACTGGGCGGTGAAAGGGGGCACTACCTACCTAGCAAAAGGGAGTATTTTAGAGGTAGAAAGCTGTGGTCACTGAGTTTTGATAAAAAAAAAATCAAAACTGATCTTTACAGCGCCACAGCTAGTGTACAGTGTTTTTGCAGTGATCAGAAAAAAAAATCTGTCACTACAGTGGGGCGGCTGAATGCAAGTGCGGACGAACAATCAGGCCTGATCGGGTAAACACTGCGTTTTTAGTGGAACCTACACTAAGGTGACCCTAATGTACTGCTATAGATCTGTCAGGAATGATCACTAGATACTATATAGTACCAATGCTGATTAGCGACAGTGATGGCGCTAATTGGCGACTAATCGGTGAATGCGGTGCAGTGGGCTGGGCACTAACTGACCCTAACAAAGGGGCCTAGCTAACTGGCCTAACTGCTAACACTAGTGATACTAAAAAAGTGTCAGTTTTCACGGATCACTGTTTTTAGATCACTAGGATAGTAACAGGGGGATGATCTAGGGTGGGGGTGGGGGGGGGTTGGGGGTGGTGGCGAGTGGGGTCTCATAGGCAATCAAACAATCACGGGACAATCAAAGCCGATCACGGGACAATCAAATACAATTACAGCACAATCGAATCCAAACACAGCACAATCAAATCTGATGCACTCGGAAGGTGGTGGGGGTTGGTGGGAAGTGGGGTCTCATAGGCAATCAAACAATCACGGGACAATCAAAGCCGATCACGGGTCAATCAAATACAATTACAGCACAATCGAATCCAAACACAGCACAATCAAATCTGATGCACTCGGAAGGTGGTGGGGGTTGGTGGGAAGTGGGGTCTCAGAGGCAATCAAACAATCACGGGACAATCAAATACAATTACGGCACAATCGAATCCAATCACAGCACAAGCAAATCTGATGCACTCGGAAGGTGGTGGTTGGAGGTGGTGGGGGGGAGGGTGGGGTTGGGGGTGGCGGGAAGTGGGGTCTCAGAGGCAATCAAACAATCACTGGACAATCAAAGCCGATCACGGGACAATCAAATACAATTGCAGCACAATCGAATCCAATCACAGCACAAGCAAATCTGATGCACTCGGAAGGTGGTGGTTGGAGGTGGTGGGGGGGAGGGTGAGGTTGGGGGTGGCGGGAGGTGGGGTCTCAGAGGCAATCAAACAATCACTGGACAATCGAAGCAGATCACGGGACAATCAAATACAATTGCAGCACAATCGAATACAATTGCAGCACAATCGAATACAATCACAGCACAGTCAAATACAATGCACTCGGAAGGTGATGGGGGAAGGGGGGGGGAGTCTGAGGGCGATTTGAGGGGGTGGGGGGTTGATCAGAAGCCCGCACGGGGCAGACTGAGTCCTGATCTGATGAGAGGCAGTCACAGGGGGTTACTGATCGAAGATCAGTTAGTGATTGCTGGGGAGGACAGATGTAAACAATGCGCAGGGGATGTAATCAGGAGGGGGGTCTGTCAGCAATCGAGGGTCTGGGCAGGTGATCGGTTGCCCCCGCGGGGCAGTTAGGGTCTGCTCTGATGGGTGGGGCTGCTGAGGGGTGATGGACAGGTGATAGACAGGTGATCAGAGGGGGATCAGGGGGTAAGCTAGCTGTATACAGATGTATACAGTATACAGGGGGGTAGTCTGGGATGGGGTCTGGGGGTGATCTAAAGGTGGGGGGGGGATCAGGGGTGATTAGGAGGCAGTTAGGGACCAAACCTAAGGGATAGCGTCGATAGTTAGCGACAGGTGGGGGGGTGGGGGTTTTAGAGGGGGGCAGGGGTCTGCTGGGGTGATCGGGGGGGGGGTCTGAAGGCTGGGGTGGGAGATCAGGGGGGCTGTTTGAAAAAAAAAAATGTGTGGTGGATACTCACTATAGCTTCCTCCCCGCTGGTGGTCTCTGGAACAATTAGACCACCAGGCGAGGAGGAAGCATGTATAAGGCACTTTGTTTACCTAACAAAGTGCCTTATACGCATTCATTAGCGGATTTCTGTATTCCTCCGCCCGCCGGCGCTGCTAATTGGCTGGCGGGCTAGAGGCTAAATCCCCGGCCATCTATCCCCGGCGGAGGATCGCATCACGGATGACGCAATCGCTCCGCCCATGCCTGTACAAGGACCGCCGCCTCTGTGCATGAGCTGGTCCTTGCGGCATCCACTTTCCGACCGCCCCTGTGCAGTGGGCGGTCGTTAAGTGGTTAAATGCATAGAGTGTCATAAAGAAAAGTAAGTAAACAGCACTCTGAGATAAGGCTGATGAATGTGTGAATGACAGAGAGGGGAATGAATGGGATATCCTGTAACCCCCAGACCAGAAGCATCTGCCGCTATCTCAGGGGACTGAGACATGATCTGTGGTAGGGGGAGTAAAGGAAGGGGGGCTGCCAGGACAGGGAAAGAGGCAAATGTTTAGAGCCCAACTCTCAATAGCTTCTAATGTAGATATATGACAAAGACTGAGACGGCCAGGCTGCTGGATGATTGTTACTCCCTTAGACTCAGGAATGCTGCCAGCAGCACTGCACCCCCCCCCCCCTTGTTGTTTGAAGAGGGAGGGCGCCGGGGGCATGTGCCATGCCTGCACCCTTAAAGATACGCGTCTGGATACCATAAAGTAGGTGGCAACATAAAGGTCTTATGGTGCCCATACACGATACAATAAAAACGTTTGATTTTCCCGTTTTTTTAATCTAAATGATCAAATCGAATGAAAGTAAAACATTATTTTTTTTCGATCAAGAAATTGGAACGATTATCCCATTTTTTTAAAAAAAAATCTGATCGGACATGGAAAAATCTATATATTCGATCTAACGAAAAAATCGAACTAAATTATCTAATCGAAAAAAAATGAAAAATTGTACCATGTATGGGCACCTTTAGGCCTCTTGCACACTGCAAGCAAATCAGATTCAGATTCAGATTTTTAATCTGTTTTTACATCCGATTCCGATTCAGATTTTTAATCTTAACTGCATGCTGCGTTTTTTGATCCGTTTTTCTGTTGAATGTATTCAAGGAAAATCGGAAACGGAATCGGAATCGGAAACGGAATCGGAATCGGAATCGGAAAACGGATTTGCAGTGTGCAGGGAGCCTTAGTTAGACACTTAACTCGGCAAGGTAAGCCTCTGCTGAGGTAAGTGTCTAACTCTGATCTAGTGCTGGGACCCTCTGAGCATATTTGACAAGGGCTTTTCGAATATAATTACACGGCCACGCTCCCCTCTGGCCTTTTCCTCCGGGGTACTATGCAGGCGCAGGTTGTCCTCGTGTCTGTGCAGTGTGGCCACGCTTGTATATGGACGGGAGCGCAGTCATAAAATAAGAAGACCATCTTGCCTAAATTTGTTGGGGTGATGGAGGATCGGAGAAGCCTCTGAGGTAAGTATCTAACTTTGTTCTTTTTTTTTTCCTTCATGTTTACTATAAATGTCTTCCAGACAGAATCATAATCAGCTTTATTCGCTAAGTACGACAGTTGTACCTGGAATTATTTGTGTTACACTCTGCAATGGACATAATGCAAATATTGGTGGCGTTCTGTTGGGATGGTTCTCTATCGGCAGGCCTGAGGGGAGAAGGTTGTAGAAATGACTGCCGGGGTGAAAAGGGTCCTGTGTTTTCCTGATACCCCTAAACCTTAGTCTGGATGTGTGGAGGCGGTCCAGCGGGCACAGGGGTGACCCAATGACCCTCTCCACAGCGTTGATTAGGGCCTGAGCCCACTAAAGCAGTTGTGTGCAGGTGTGTCCGCTTTTCAGCAACACATCAATGTTACAGATGCTGAAAAGCGGACAGAAGCGGACGCAACCGCGTTAGTGGGCTCAGGTCCTTACTCTTTGAAGTTTATGCCTTTTGCTTGCGGTTGTGCCTGTGTACCAGACGATAATATTCCACACCATTGCAATTCAGTGTTTGGGAATTACAGATGGAATTCTAGTGGAGAAGAATCTGACGATTCTGCTGTTCCCTAATCAAGACATAGTGATGATGTCATCATATTGTCGCACAAAGGAATGTTTGCTGGCACAATTTTACAATTCAGAGAAACTGTTTTTTTTCTGTACTTCTCTGGATCACCTAAGGCTAGAAATCACTACTTACCACGGCGTTAGTAAAATGGGCACACCGTGTAACTGTAGTGTACATTTTGCCTTTTTTTAATGTACAAGTAAAATTTCTGTGTTTTTCATTTTCCTTTTGTTTGCTTCCAGCTATCCCAACCTTCAAGATAGAAGGAGATGAATCACTAACGGATGTTTGGAAAATATATATATCCACTGATGACGTCCTGGAAAAGTATGCACGTAAACGTAATATACAGAATTTTTTTATGATTTATGACCATGCTGTTAGGCTGTGTTCGCACATAAAAGGTGTACATGTCTGGTCCAGTCCTGTCAGTTTTGTATCAGTTTTGTATGTGTTTCTATGAGTGTGTTCACGCATAAAAGGTCTACATTTCCGGTCCAGTCAGGTAAACCTGATAGAAAACTGATGCATAACTGACAGGACAGTGCTGGCCCAGAAATGTACAGATTTATGTGTGAACCAAGCCTTAGGCTGCATTTCCACTTGTGCTGTGGGAATCGTCGCGGGAAAAATTTGCATGCGGATGCGAATTTCGCATGCGGGTCTATGCGAATTTTCATGCGAATTCCCATGGATGACGATGTATGCGAATTTAACCATGGCAGTGCTGGTGTGATTTTTCATTGTTTCTATGCGAATTTGCACGAAAACATAAAATAAAACGAAAATACAATGTATTTAATAGGAAATTCGCATACCCAAACTGCATGCAAATTTCCTATTAAATACATTGTATGCGATTCGCATAGCGGTATGTATTATGCAAATTCTGATGGCTCTGCCATGCGAATTTTTTCTGCAAAGAAAAACGCAAAGGAATCCTGACAAGTGGAAACAGTCCCATTCACTTGTATTGCTATGCGAATTCGCATGCGAAAAACGCATGCGAATTCGCGATAGTGGAAATGGGCCCTGAAAGTGTAACTCCAGTAAGGACTCTTTCATATGAACAGCTGAAGGTGGTGAATTTACTGCCTGTCAGCTGCTCTCGTACAGTAACCGGGCACTTGTTAGCCCTCATTACTTGTTAGCCATTCATTGGTGTATTTAAAGAGACTCTGTAACAAAATGTTCAGCCTTATTTCTTCTATCCTGTACGTTCCTATACCTGTTCTAATGTGGTCTGGCTTACTGCAGCCTTTTCTAGTTGCACTGTCTCTGTAATATATCTAATCTTCTTTTCTTTGTCAAGCCTTGTTGGCAGAGAGAGAGAGAGAATGCACTGCCTCTGCTCTGATAGGGAGAAGTTATGCACACCCCCTCCACGCCCCCTGCAGGCTCTGTGTGTGTGCTTTGTTTATTAGTCACAGACAGGGTCTCTGCTCTCAATTTCAGCTTGTCTGAGGGGAAGGGAGCTTCCCATGCTGAGAAACTGAGAATCCCTGACTGGAGTTCACTATGTAATAAAAACTTGTAGTATACTGTAACATGATATATATATATATGTATATATATATATATATATATATATATATATATATATATATATATATGTATATGTATATATATATATATATATATATATGTATATATATATATATATATATATATATATATGTATATATATATATATATATATATACATACATATATATATATATATATATATATATATATATATATACATATACACACACACACACACACACACACACACTGAGCACCAGAGCAATTTTCACCTTTCAGCGCTTCTTCCATTCATTCGTCTATAACTTTATTATTACTTATCGCAATGAAATGAACGATATCTTGTTTTTTTCGCCACCAATTAGGCTTTCTTTAGGTGGGACATTATGCCAAGAATTATTTTATTCTAAATGTGTTTTAATGGGAAAATAGGAAAAAATGTGGGGAAAAAAATATTATTTTTCAGTTTTCGGCCATTATAGTTTTTAAATAATGCATGCTACTGTAAATAAAATCCATGAAATGTATTTGCCTATTAGTCCCGGTTATTACACCATTTAAATTATGTCCCTATCACAATGTTTGGCGCCAATATTTTATTTGGAAATAAAGGTGCATTTTTTTCAGTTTTGCGTCCATCCCTAATTACAAGCCCATAGTTTATAAAGTAACAGTGTTGTACCCTCTTGACATACATATTTAAAGAGTTCAGTCCCTAAGGTAACTATTTATGTTTTTGTTTTTTTTTAAATTGTAATTTTGTTTTTCTTTTTATTACAAAAAAATAAATAAATTGAGGAGTGTGGGAGGTAATGAGTTAATTTATAGTGTAAAAGTATGTATTTGTATATGAAAAATGTTTTGGATGTAGTTCTACTATTTGGCCACAAGATGGCCACAGTAATTTTTTGTGCATGCGTCCCATAAGTGTCGGAAGTACGCTTACAGGAAGTTCAATGAGGCTGGGAAACTTTTTTTTTTTCACAACGATCGCGCTGCTTCTCATCATTGCTGGGGGGCTGAGATCAACGAACGGGAACGTTTTTTCCCGTTCATTGATGTCCAGGCGAGCGGCCGGCGGCGTGCGGGAGCGCACGTACGAGCGAGCCGGAACGCAGACAGCGGCGGTAGCGGCGGGAGGTGTGTATATCTACACTCCTGGTGGGGAAAGGGTGTTAAAAGTAGCATAGATATACACACCCGTGGTGGTAAGGAGGTTAAAGGCCAGGATCACGGCGGGGAGCAGCGGAATTGGTAAATTGGTATGTTTTTTTATTGTACAAATCGAACAGTACAGATTCTCTTTAACACAGCAGCGAACAATATATTGCCATGCTACTTGTCTGTTGTTTCTCCACCATAATTTGAATTGCAGTACATCAGGCCATCAGTTATATCATATGCATTACATCTAAGCATTATTAATGAAGGGCTGTACAAATCTTTTTTATGTTTACAGAAGACAAAAGCTTCTGGAGATAGTTCCTAGCTCAAATCCTTGCTCACCTATGGAACATAATGAAGTATGCTGTATTAGTGAGAGAGCTACAGGTGAAGCAATGCATGCAGAGGATTGCTGGAGTACCATCCCTTTTACTGACATAGAATGTAAGTTGTGTCTGGCCTAACTGCCATGTGGTTTTCTTTATCTGAAATACGGCTTCCCATATTCCTTACAAAAATGGAGGAAGTTGCAGATGTGTTCATTTGCATTCCCTTCCCCACTACAGTCTGTACATGTACACTTCTGGTATGCTGCCTGCTGGTATCACAGCTTCCCTGTACTTCTTGCTTCCCATTGCTGTGTGTAAAGCATTACTTACATATTCGTTACCTGCACATCTGATAGGACATGGCAGGGACAGAATGGATTACAGGGAGAAGAAACCACAGCTGATGTGTAGGTAACACATCACCTATATGTGTTTGTTGAGTCTCTTGGCTAGAAGCTTTGCCAGAATTTTCATGTTGACTGGGAGAAGTGATATGGGTCTATAATGCTGAGAATACACTATGAGTTTTTTCAGCAGATAGATGGCTCGATAGATAATTTCCAACAGGTCCGATCTGATTTCTATCGTTTTCTGCGATTTCATAAGATTTGCAGTGTTTCAGATCTTTTCCTGATTTGGCTATAAGCATTACTTAGGCTTCCCACATGGTCAGTGGAAGCTTGTTTTTTGAAAAATGTCTTCAAAGTTTGTAAGAGCGTGTCAGAAAACGTTTTATAGATCTCTATAAGAACACCATCCATACCAGGAGCCATGGAGTTGGGGAGGCTGGAGATCACCAGGATGCCAGGATGTTTTCATCTAGGGTGATGGGACTACCAAGCTTTTCTCTTTGAGCCTGTGACTATCTAACAAGGTTAGCTTTGGAGAACTAGATGTTCTCATCCGTTTTGGAGGCCACACTTCTGGCTTTTGTAAGTGTCAATAGAGTATTGTCAAAAAGCTTAATTGATCTCTGGAGGGTTTTTCACTAGTGTGAAATTGTGTGTATTACTGGAGGAGACTGCAAGGGTTTAGAAATGTGTGCCAGTGAGGTGCCTGTTTTTTGCCCTGTTGTAAAAAGAAAATTTGGGAATGCTCTCTCTACTAAGAGTGCCATTGTAGCTATCTTTGTTAGCTGCCTTCATTTATTATGACTTACTGTTAAACTGCTGGCATCGGAAGCCACAGGATTTATCCCTAATAGAAAAGCATAGAGAAATAAAAGTTTTCAGGGCTGGTATATCTATGGCTGGATTTAGACAACCCTGTTCTAATCTGACCTCTTTTTTTGCTACTTTAACTTAACACCAAAGTCTGCCTGCTTATTAGTGTTGGGCGAACATCTAGATGTTCGGGTTCGGGCCGAACAGGCCGAACATGGCCGCGATGTTCGGGTGTTCGACCCGAACTCCGAACATAATGGAAGTCAATGGGGACCCGAACTTTTGTGGTTTGTAAAGCCTCCTTACATGCTACATACCCCAAATTTACAGGGTATGTGCACCTTGGGAGTGGGTACAAGAGGAAAAAAAAATTTAGCAAAAAGAGCTTATAGTTTTTGAGAAAATCGATTTTAAAGTTTCAAAGGGAAAACTGTCTTTTAAATGCGGGAAATGTCTGTTTTCTTTGCACAGGTAACATGCTTTTTGTCGGCATGCAGTCATAAATGTAATACATATAAGAGGTTCCAGGAAAAGGGACCGGTAATGCTAATCCAGCAGCAGCACACGTGATGGAACAGGAGGAGGGTGGCGCAGGAGGAGAAGGCCACGCTTTGAGACACAACAACCCAGGCCTTGCATGAGGACAAGAAGCGTGCGGATAGCATGCTTTGTACCACCATGCAGTCATAAATGTAATAAAGATAAGTGGTTCAATAAACAGGGACCACGCGGCAACGCTAACCCAGCAGCAGCACACGTGATGGAACAGGAGGAGGCGCAGGAGGAGAAGGCCACGCTTTGTGAGACACAACAACCCAGGCCTTGCATGAGGACAAAAAGCGTGCGGATAGCATGCTTTGTACCGCCATGTAGTCATAAATGTAATAAAGATAAGAGGTTCAATAAACAGGGACCACGCGGCAACGCTAACCCAGCAGCAGCAGCAGCAGCAGCACACGTGATGGAACAGGAGGAGGCGCAGGAGGAGAAGGCCACGCTTTGTGAGACACAACAACCCAGGCCTTGCATGAGGACAAAAAGCGTGCGGATAGCATGCTTTGTACCGCCATGTAGTCATAAATGTAATAAAGATAAGAGGTTCAATAAACAGGGACCACGCGGCAACGCTAACCCAGCAGCAGCAGCAGCAGCAGCACACGTGATGGAACAGGAGGAGGCGCAGGAGGAGAAGGCCACGCTTTGTGAGACACAACAACCCAGGCCTTGCATGAGGACAAAAAGCGTGCGGATAGCATGCTTTGTACCGCCATGTAGTCATAAATGTAATAAAGATAAGAGGTTCAATAAACAGGGACCACGCGGCAACGCTAACCCAGCAGCAGCAGCAGCAGCAGCACACGTGATGGAACAGGAGGAGGCGCAGGAGGAGAAGGCCACGCTTTGTGAGACACAACAACCCAGGCCTTGCATGAGGACAAAAAGCGTGCGGATAGCATGCTTTGTACCGCCATGTAGTCATAAATGTAATAAAGATAAGAGGTTCAATAAACAGGGACCACGCGGCAACGCTAACCCAGCAGCAGCAGCAGCAGCAGCACACGTGATGGAACAGGAGGAGGCGCAGGAGGAGAAGGCCACGCTTTGTGAGACACAACAACCCAGGCCTTGCATGAGGACAAAAAGCGTGCGGATAGCATGCTTTGTACCGCCATGTAGTCATAAATGTAATAAAGATAAGAGGTTCCATAAACAGGGACCGGCAACGGTAACCCAGCAGCAGCAGCAGCAGCAGCAGCACACGTGATGGAACAGGAGGAGGCGCAGGAGGAGAAGGCCACGCTTTGTGAGACACAACAACCCAGGCCTTGCATGAGGACAAAAAGCGTGCGGATATAGCAGCAATGCTTTTTGCCGCCATGCAGTCATAAATGTAATACAGATGAGAGGTTCAATAAACAGGGACCGGAAACGCTAAACCATCCCAGATGTTCATCGGTCATGTTACTTGGTTGGGGTCCAGGAGTGTTGCGTAGTCGTTTCCAATCCAGGATTGATTCATTTTAATTTGAGTCAGACGGTCTGCATTTTCTGTGGAGAGGCGGATACGCCGATCTGTGATGATGCCTCCGGCAGCACTGAAACAGCGTTCCGACATAACGCTGGCTGCCGGGCAAGCCAGCACCTCTATTGCGTACATTGCCAGTTCGTGCCAGGTGTCTAGCTTCATGCCCGGTTTCAGGTCCAGCGGTGCCAGCCACAAATCCGTCTGTTCCTTTATTCCCCTCCAAATTTCCTCCCCTGTGTGCTGCTTATCCCCAAGGCAGATCAGATTCAGCAACGCTTGCTGACGCATGCCAACAGCTGTGCTGCACTGCTTCCACGATCCTACTGCTGCTGGTGCTGGGTTAGCATTTCCGGATGAGGTACAGCTTTGAGATGCGTTGGAGGAGAAGGAGTCAGAGAGGTAGGTGCTGCTGTTGTTATCCAGCTGTTTGTGGCGTGGGCAACACCCGCGCCGTAGCAGGTGAGGAATCGCTGCCAGGCTCCACAAGGTTCACCCAGTGCGCGGTAAGGGAGATGTATCGACCCTGGCCGAACGCACTCGTCCAGGTGTCAGTGGTGAGGTGAACCTTGCAGGCAACGGCATTCTTCAAGCTTCGGGTTATTTAGCTGACCACGTGCTCATGCAACTCAGGCACTGCAGAGCGCGCAAAGTGGTAGCGGCTGGGAACCACGTAACGTGGGATGGCCACTGACATCATGCCCTTGAAGCTGTTTGTCTCCACCACTCGATATGGCAGCATTTCGCAGGCCAGAAGCTTGGCTATGCTGGCTGGCTGTTACTGCCACGGCCCGGGGGTCATTTGCTGGCAATTTCCTCTTGTGCTCAAACATCTCAGAGACAGACAACTCAACCGTAGCGCTGCACACCGAAGGGCTGTTGGTTGTTGTGTTTGATGAACACTGGGAGACCTCAAGAGCACTAGTCCGGAAAGTGACAGTGTCAGCATCGTCTGATGTTTGTGAATGTTGTGAACCACGCAATGGCTGGGCTACTGCTGCTGCTGAGGCGGGTCTGGTGGTGAGTCTGGTGAACCCAAGAAAGGCAGTGTTGCTGGTGGTACCCTGTCCTGCCGCGTTTGCCCACAGAGTGGGATGTTTGGATAGAATGTGGCGGCTCATGCTGGTGGTGGAGAGGTTGTTAATACTTTTCCCCCTGCTCAGGCGGGTCTTGCACACCTTGCAAATCGCCATGGTAACATCCTCAGTGCAGTCTTCAAAGAAAGCCCAGACTTTAACTGGCTGAGGACTCGGACCTCGTGCGTGATGTGCTGGTGCTGCTTAACCCACTGCTGGACGCTTGAGAGGTCATCCAAGTAATTATCTGGTCCTGCTCTTTTGGATCTGTGAGGGTTGTTGTCCTGGACAACATGGGCAGTATTGAGTGGGTTTTCTTGGGTGCTCCCCTGTGGCCTGTACGTGAACCGTCAGGGGAAACACCTCTTCCCTTGCCCCTCCCTCTTTCACCGGATTTCTTCCTCATTTCACTTATCCTTAAAGTACACGCTGACTGGCAGCAGTACAGTGGCAGTACAGAAATGCTATACAGTGGTGGGTGAGCGGTGTACCACTATTGTCAGCAGTGACACAGAGCACAATGCTATACAGTGGCGGGTGAGCGGTGTACTACTGTTCCCAGCAGACACAGAGTGGAAGTAAACACAATGCTATATAGTGTGGCTGAGCCGTGTACACAGAGTGGCATTAAACACAATGCTATATAGTCTGCTATATAGTCACCCCGAACAGGGTGATGTTCTGCAGAACCCGAACAGTGGCAAACACTGTTCGCCCAACACTACTGGGAGGGAACGCAGATTTTAGTACCTAAACACACGATACAACATGTTTTCCGGGGTCGGACTCTGAGGCACATACAGATGGTCCCGATCATCATCCTCATCATACAACTCTTCTCCTGAGTCTGACCCACCCACCACCTCTGCCACCCCAACATCCCCAGACACAGACCCCTCATCGTCCTCAACATTAACTTGGGATGCTGGCCTGAGCCAGACCTCCTCCTCCACATCAGGCCCCACCATCTCCTCAATGGCAGCCCTCATTAATCGCTCTGGCGACGGACTGATGGACACAACGTTCTCCTCCGGGGAGGGCTGCTGCTGACCACTGGCTGCTGGGGTGGATGTTATAGCTTGCGTGGGGCGTTGGCTGTTGCTGTTGTTGGGAGTGCTGCTCACAGCGGAGGTCTCTGGGGAACTCATGTTGAGCTCATATAGTGGTTGACGGTGAGTGGAGTATTACTGATCCCAGCAATATACACACTGACTGGCAGAGTACGCAATGCTATATAGTGTGGCTGAGCGGTGTACACAGAGTGGCAGTAAACACAATGCTATATAGTCTGGCTGAGCGAGCGGTGTACTACTGTTCCCAGCAGAATCAGAGTGGCAGTAAACAATGGTATATAGTCTGGCTGAGCGGTGTACACAGAGTGTCAGTAAACAATGGTATATAGTCTGGCTGAGCGAGCGGTGTACTACTGTTCCCAGCAGAATCAGAGTGGCAGTAAACAATGGTATATAGTCTGGCTGAGCGGTGTACACAGAGTGTCAGTAAACAATGGTATATAGTCTGGCTGAGCGGTGTACACACAATGCTATATAGTCTGCTATATAGTGTCAGTAAACAATGGTATATAGTCTGGCTGAGCGAGCGGTGTACTACTGTTCCCAGCAGAATCAGAGTGTCAGTAAACAATGGTATATAGTCTGGCTGAGCGGTGTACACAGAGTGTCAGTAAACAATGGTATATAGTCTGGCTGAGCGGTGTACACAGAGTGGCAGTAAACACAATGCTATATACTCTGGCTGAGTGAGCGGTGTACTACTGTTCCCAGCAGACACAGAACAGTAAACAGAATGCTATATAGTGTGGCTGAGCGAGCGGTGTACCACTATTCCCAGCAGACACAGAACAGTAAACAGAATGCTATATAGTGTGGCTGAGCGAGCGGTGTACCACTATTCCCAGCAGACACAGAACAGTAAACAGAATGCTATATAGTGTGGCTGAGCGAGCGGTGTACCACTATTCCCAGCAGACACAGAACAGTGAACAGAATGCTATATAGTGTGGCTGAGCGAGCGGTGTACCACTATTCCCAGCAGACACAGAACAGTGAACAGAATGCTATATAGTGTGGCTGAGCGAGCGGTGTACCACTATTCCCAGCAGACACAGAACAGTGAACAGAATGCTATATAGTGTGGATGAGCGAGCGGTGTACCACTATTCCCAGCAGACACAGAACAGTAAACAGAATGCTATATAGTGTGGCTGAGCGAGCGGTGTACCACTATTCCCAGCAGACACAGAACAGTGAACAGAATGCTATATAGTGTGGCTGAGCGAGCGGTGTACCACTATTCCCAGCAGACACAGAGTGGCAGTAAACAGAATGCTATATAGTGTGGCTGAGCGAGGTACACAGAGTGGCAGTAAACAGAATGCTATATAGTGTGGCTGAGCAAGCGGTGTACTACTATTCCCAGCAGACACAGAGTGGCAGTAAACAGAATGCTATATAGTGTGGCTGAGCGAGGTACACAGAGTGGCAGTAAACAGAATGCTATATAGTGTGGCTGAGCAAGCGGTGTACTACTGTTCCCAGCAGTGACACAATGACAGGGGGGACCCTGGCTAGCGTGGCTGGAGCGCGAACTACCCTGCCTGCCTACCCAAAGCTAAACCCACAGACAAATGGCGGAGATATGACGTGGTTCGGGTATTTATTTACCCGAACCACGTGACAGTTCGGCCAATCAGAGCGCGTTCGGGTCCGAACCACGTGACCCGTTCGGCCAATCACAGCGCTAGCCGAACGTTCGGGGAACGTTCGGCCATGCGCTCTTAGTTCGGCCATATGGCCGAACGGTTTGGCCGAGCACCGTCAGGTGTTCGGCCGAACTCGAACATCACCCGAACAGGGTGATGTTCTGCAGAACCCGAACAGTGGCGAACACTGTTCGCCCAACACTACTGCTTATACCAAGTGAGATTTTTAATAGAATATTGAAAGCTCCAACATTAAATCCAAATATGACTGATTTTTTTTTTCAGGTTATATTCTGCAAGAAGAAGCTGTGTTTGTAGACTATGTGGCACAATATAGACATCATCTCCCCAGCTTGAAACGTTTGAAGAGCAGACTAAAGACAATTCCGGTGCAAGACCCTCTACCAGAGTTGAATAAAACCCTTTCTGGAAAGGAAGTACTGTTAAGGTATGCATATGTATGCATATTGCTAGTTGAGCAATTTCTCTGGCCATTATTTCAATCTTCTTTAAAAACTACATTGATCACATTAGGTAATATGTTTTCACAATAAAAATACAAGTTAAAATGGTGAATAAATAGTCAATTATACTGGGCTGAAACATCCAGTAGCTCTCTTCCATTTGCTGACATCATGCTGAGAATTTTAACAATTTTGTTCAGTTTCATTTGTGCATGTAAGTAAGCTGGTATCACAATGTAATTACGGTATCTGAGCACAAGCTATATAAAGGAACATGCAAAATGAAACTGCAAGCCTTGGTCTGAGTAAGTGAAAAAGTTGCAAAGGTAGGGTTCATGGAATAAAGGATAACATTTAAAACTGATAAGGCGCTGATATAATAATATACAATGGGTTGCAAAAGTATTCGCCCCCCCTTGAAGTTTTCCACATTGTGTCATATTACTGCCACAAACATGAATCAATTTTATTGGAATTCCAGGTGAAAGACCAACACAAAGTGGTGTACACATGAGAGGTGGAATGAAAATCATACATGATTCCAAACATTTTTTACAAATCAATAACTGCAAAGTGGTGTGTGCATAATTATTCGCCCCCCTTTGATCTGAGTGCAGTCAGTTGCCTATAGACATTGCCTGATGAGTGCTAATGACTAAATAGAGTGCACCTTTGTGTAATCTAATGTCAGTACAAATACAGCTGCTCTGTGAAAGCCTCAGAGGTTGTCTAAGAGAATATTGGGAGCAACAGCACCGTGAAGTCCAAAGAACACACCAGACAGGTGAGGGATAAAGTTATTGAGAAATTTAAAGCAGGCTTAGGCTGCAAAAAGATTTCCAAAAGCCTTGAACATCCCACGGAGCACTGTTCAAGTGATCATTCAGAAATTGAAGGAGTATGGCACAACTGTACACCTACCAAGACAAGGCCATCCACCTAAACTCAAAGGCCGAACAAGGAGAGCACTGATCAGAAATGCAGTCAAGAGGCCCATGGTGACTTTTGCAGAGATCTACAGCTCAGGTGGGAGACTCTGTCCATAGGACAACTATTAGTCATGCAATGTACAAAGTTGGCCTTTATGGAAGAGTGGCAAGAAGAAAGGCATTGTTAACAGAAAGCATAAGAAGTCCCGTTTGCAGTTTGCCACAAGCCATGTGGGGGACGCAGCAAACATGTGGAAGAAGGTGCTCTGGTCAGATGAGACCAAAATGGAATTTTTTGGCCAAAATGCAAAACACTATGTGTGGCAGAAAACTAACACTGCACATCACTCTGAACACACCATCCCCACTGTCAAATATGGTGGTGGCAACATCATGCTCGGGGGGTGCATCTCTTCAGCAGGGACACGGAAGCTGGTCAGAGTTGATGGGAAGATGGATAGAGCCAAATACAGGGCAAACTTGGAAGAAAACCTCTTGGAGACTGCAAAAGACTTGAGACTGGGGCAGAGGTTCACCTTCCAGCAGGACAATGACCCTAAACATAAAGCCAGTGCAACAATGGAATGGTTTAAAACAAAACATATCTATGTGTTAGAATGGCCCAGTCAAAGTCCAGATCTAAATCCAATCGAGAATCTGTGGCAAGATCTGAAAACTGCTGTTCATAAACGCTGTCCATCTAATCTGACTGAGCTGGAGCTGTTTTGCAAAGAAGAATGGGCAAGGATTTCAGTCTCTAGATGTGCAAAGCTGGTAGAGGCATACCCTAAAAGACTGGCAGCTGTAATTGCAGCAAAAGGTGGTTCTACAAAGTATTGACCGAATAATTACGCACACCCCACTTTGCAGTTATTTATTTGTAAAAAAAATGTTTGGAATCATGTATGATTTTCGATCCACTTCTCACATGTACACCACTTTGTATTGGTCTTTCACATGGAATTCCAATAAAATTGATGCAGGTTTGTGGCAGTAATGTGACAAAATGTGGAAAACTTCAAGGGGGCCGAATACTTTTGCAACCCACTGTACTCCATTTTTTAAGCCTAACTCAAGTCAAAACATTCATATACATTTATTCTCATGTTGCATAGAGTAAGGTGCTAGACCATTTGTTAGATTTCTATCCATCAGGACCAGAGAGAACAATAACAATCATGTAGTTGTAAAATGGCAAGGGGTCATGCTGGGTACAGACGATGCGATTTCCCGCTCGATTATTTCCGACATGTTCGATCGGGTTTCGATGGATACAGCCGTTGATTTTGCATACTTAACATGAGTAAATCGATGGCTGTATCGATCAAGACCCGATCAAACATGTCAGAAATAATCGATTGACCGGGATCGAGCGGGAAATCACAACGTGTGTACCCAGCATAATACCTTCATGTAGGCTTTATTGTTGCCTGTGTTACCATTAGAGAGAATTTTAATCTTCAGGGGTGACTAGGAAATCAGAATCAGAATCATTTTATTCATTTTATTCGCCAGGCACGACAAGGTCATGCTCGGAATTGGGTTTGGCACAAGCAATTGACAGAGTAGAGATACAAAGGTATAGATAACAGAGTATAGATAACAGGGGCATAAAATGCAGAAGGGCATAAATACAAAAAAAACAAAGCATGATACAAGCAAACAAAAGAAAAAAGCAAAATAAAGGGCGGCATGGTGCAGTTCAGAATGCAGTGGTGGAGGGGATGGAATGACCTACAGGGAGTTCAGGAGCGTGACAGCTGAGGGAAAGAAAGAGTTCCTGTGCCTTGAGGCTTTGGTGGCGATGGACCGAAACCTACGGCCTAACGGGAGTCTGCAGAAGAACCGCTGGCCCGGGTGAGAGGGGTCGCCGGCAATCCTCAGTGCTCTTGAGCGTAGGCTGGCGTTGTGGAGGTGGACAAGCGAAGGGAGAGGTCAATACTATAAACAAATACCTCTGACATTGGAGGAAGCAGCAGGGGACAAACTATCAATTCGTCAAGAGCTATATTAATTAATTAAAGTAGCTAGCAGCTTTGTTTTAATTTGCTACCTAACCTTTACTTTTCCTTAAAAGCAATAAGTTTTGAATCAGGATGATACCATTTATTGGCTCACTTAAAAGAATAAGAATTAGCAAGCTTTTGGCTGTATAGCCTTCGTCGGGCTTCAATCCTGTTGGCTTACAAGCTGATGGAATAGACCGCTATATACATGCAACATCAAAAGGGGATACATAGATTTTTAGTAATAAAAGTGCGTAGTATGGCGATGGCTCTGGTTCTTCATAACCCATGCAAATTGCATACAAACATCAAATCAGTAAGATATATCATTACTTAAAAAGTAACTTTTAATGACATCCAGCAATCATATAATATGAAACAATCAAACGGTCACAGCCACCAGTCTTCTGATAATGGTGAGACCTAACAAGCGTTTAAGATTTCATGAAAGCTGCTTCATCAGAGGCACAATAACTTGTATAGCTATAGCTGTGATCATATTAAAATCTAGAAGCATGATGTGTTAAGATTTCACAATACACATGAGAATGTTGTAGATCCCCCTCAAGATCGGTCGACCATGAACATGCCAAATGACTGATGAATAAACGTAAATCAGTCTAGCCAAGAATTAAAATCGCATGCTGTTTAACATCTCTGGAGCCATCTTTCTGAGAAAGGATCTCCCCGATAAATAATGATGTGGTGGCAGGTTACGACGTTTGGGATTGACGGAAAAAGCCGGGCCTATTCGTCTCTGTTTTTGTCTGCACCCGTGCAGTACGTGCAAGCTTTGTTAACAAGCCCTTGTCAATGAGCTTGCGGGAGTCTCAGTGCTGGAACGGTGAGCAGGGTGGTGGAAGACGCCTCTGAGGGATCCAGAGGTTTCCCTTTCCCAAGGTAAGTACACAAATTCGGCCCTTTTTTCCCTTCAGGTTTACATTAATGGCAAAATGGATAATGCTATTCAAGATTGGCCTATTAACAATCAATTCTTGCACAATTTCTCCTCTAAAGGATTAGTTGCAGCTTCAACAAACTCTCATAACCTGAGATGAATATGGTGTAATAATTTAGTTATCCCCTGGAGTCCAGCTATAAACATTTGGAACTTCTCTTATGCAGCTCCTATAGTGCTAGGACGGCTCCCTAGGGGTGTTTAAATCCAGATTGAAAGGACACCTGTTCAGTCTGGCATTTAGGACATGTAACTTTTTCCTGTGTGACCAAATCCACCCTGCCTCTAATTACTGAACTGAGACACAACAAGCTAACCCTTTTGAGTCATGTGAAGGAAAACAAATGTTGTTAACTTATAGCTGCTTTGAATTGCATGCTGCCATTTCTACCAAAGCAGGTGGTTTCGTCGCTCAACACCGGGTGCCGAAACCAGGCACCCCACAGCAGCAATGTAATGCTGTGCAGGGCACGTAAGAGTAATTTGGGGCTCCGGGGGTTGCTGGACCCCAAATTACATCTCCCTCCGAGTTGCTACTACTTAGGGGGGTAATAGTATCTAACGCCACCTGGGAGTTTAGCGGCAGTGGGGAGAGGCGTCATTCACTCTCCCAGCGCCTGCACATATGTAGGCCATTTCTACATCCTGGGTGATGGAGATTTGCTTATTAGGCAAATACTTTTCTCCCTGCTATTCAGGATAGAGAAGCACAATATAAATTATATCTACCGGGGCATATCTCTAGCCTGCAATAGTAAGCAGATTTCATGTTCCATTTCACTATTTAAAGAGGAACTGTAACGACAAAACGGCCCCTGGGGGGTACTCACCTCGGGTGGGGGAAGCCTCAGGATCCTAATGAGGCTTCCCACGCCGTCCTGCGTCCCTCGGGGGTCTCGCTGTAGCCCTCCGTGCAGCGGTGACGCAATATTTACCTTCCTGGCTCCTGCGCAGGCGCTCTGATGCCTCTCGGCGCCGAAGTAGGCGGAAATACCCGATCGCCGTCGGGTCTGCTCTACTGCGCAGGCGCAAGTTTCCGGCGCCTGTGCAGTAGAGCGGACCCGACGGAGATCGGGTATTTCCGTCTATTTCCGTGCCGAAAGTCGCCACAGCGCCCCCGCTGGAGCCAGCAAAGGTAAATATTGAACTGACAGTCGGCACAGTCGCCGGCTGTTCGGAGGGCTGCAGCGAGACCCCCGTGGGACAGAGGACGGCGTGGGAAGCCTCATTAGGATCCGGAGGCTTCCCCCACCCGAGGTGAGTACCCCCCAGGGGAGGTTTTTGTTGTTACAGAGTCTCTTTAACATTTGGGAAAGATGTGCTGTAGATATGGCAGTTTGACTGTGTGAACTGCACTAAACACTGTTGTATATTTGTTACAAAAGATACTAGTAAGACTAGCAGACAATGAACTGGATGTTTTATCCTACACTGACATATCCTTGCAGAATGGACACAACCATGGAGAAAGAATTGGAGAGAGATTTCGTATTGGAAGAATTCCATGTTTTGCCTCAGAATGCAGAAGAGGTATGCTGCAGTGAATCAATTGCAAGTAAACATCAATGAAACTGTGGTTAACATGTCATTTTTGCTATGACAAGACATTAAACAAACTGCTCCAGAATAGATAAACATCAGCACAGTTACCTGCTTGTAAATGTTTTCAGCCAGCCGCCTGCTGACTGTTCTTTCTACAGTGTAGCCGGAGAATGCTGTGTTTTACAAACCTGCACCATGGTGGACAATAATGTAAATGTACCTCTGCAGTGAAATAAAACACCATATTCAGTGACTACTGTATATACTACTATATATATATATTCTTGAAAGGCTACTACTGTATATACTGGAGAGTCAACTTATTCACAGATCCCACATTTTCTTAATCAAAATAAGGTCTAAAATACCTGTCTTTGTTTCCCCATTACAAATGGGCAAAGGGAAGCATTAGTGGATGTTATAGTTATAGGGCAGCACTCAGCCAGGTTGATGGCAACTCTTGTTGGGGACATGCCAGGCTGGTGACAATACTTGTGGAGGACATGCCAGGCTGGTGACAATACGTGTGGAGGACATGGCTGGCTGATGCCACCTGGTGACAATACTTGTAGACGACATGGCTGGCTGGTGATAATACTGGTGTCAGGACATGCTAGGCTGGTGACGATACTTGTAGAGGGCATGGCAGGCTGGCAACAGTACTCGTGGAGGACAAGGCAGACTTATTACAATACTTGTAGGGGAACATGGCAGGGTGAGGTCAACATTTGTAGAGGACATTATTATTATTAGGAATAATAATAAACTTTATTTATAAATGGCTAACATATTACACAGCACTGTACAATAGATAAGGGAGACAATACAACATTGAACAATATAATACGGGGACATTACAGCGTTAAACAATAATACACAAAATAGTGAAAGAATGAACGATGTGCAGATAGCAAGGTATGGAAAAATATAGAAGATGAGCCCATATGGTGGACACAGGGAAGAGGGCTCTGCTTATAGGCTTACATCTAAGACATAACACACTGGTGACAATATTTGTGGAGGGCATGGCAGACTGAGGACAATGTTTGAGGCAGGACATGACAACTAGACACACTGGAGATTTATTGCATATTTATTACATTTATTATAAGCTCTAACAAATAAATATTTTTCTTTAAAGATTATTATGCTGTTGTTTATCTTTTAGAGCAGAGAGGAAGTTCTGAGTTCATGTCCACTTTAAACATTGCAAAACAACCACTGAATAAAATGGTTCAAAATCCTGAGCTCGCACTTTATGATATCAATTGCCATGATTTAACTTGATATCATTTACACAGCTGGCTGTGCTTGTCGAGGCTAATACTGTATATTAAAAACTATATTATCTCCAATGGTATTTACCATTTTTGGACTGGAATAAGGAGGTCACTCAGAGATACCAGAGATTGATGCTAGTGTGAGGCAGATATACAGTATACATAGCACTAATCCCTTCTCTGATCCTCTTCACCTCCAGCTGGTAATAATACAGTGAAGTGCAAGTGCTATACATAAATTACATGACCCACAAAACTCAACATGTTTCACCTCCAAAGGCTTCGTCAAATAACATGTGCCAACAAACCTGAATTTCAAAGGCATAATGTAGGCATATAGCCCCTCACAGAGCTTGCCTGATGCACAGAGAGGTGGGGCCAAGCATGTCATATTTAGACAACAATGGTAATAACAATTATCCCAGTCAGCATCTTAAATAAAAACTAATGCAAGTGAAGTGGGCTGGCTGAAAGCTCACATGTGAAATGTCGGCAATCTGCAGTAACACATTAGCTTCTTCTCATGTTCATGGTGCTTTAATGAACTGATTCCTGTAAGGTAATTACTGATTTCTGGCAATTATGCATAAAAATGAATGTAACAGCTGACCATTTCACGGGTTTTTGAATTACCACCAAAAACAGGTCAATAAAACTGACAACTTACATATATTGGCCTAGGAATGCTGTTAACAGACTTTACAACTTTTATCCTAGCTATGCTTCTTTTGGAGTCCCAGTACATGAGTGTATTATTTGGCAGGCCTGGATCTAGGCACAAGCCTAGAGGTGGCAATATGCTGAAAGGCAGCTGTCACAGCACTTACCAATCTGGAGCAGAAATTACATCACTGCCTCCAGGGCATAAAGAACTGGGTGGGCGGGCTGAATGAGACTGCACAGCCTCACACACCGCTCCAATGTGAGCGATGTGGCCGTGCAGTAGACCTGGGGAGGTCGACATCTGCTACGGAGGGGATCCACGGACACCGGAGCTGTGGCGAGGGACGGATATGCTGCCAAGGGCTGAAGGAAGCCCTAGGTAAGTAGATCTGTTTTTTATTTTCTCGGATGTATCCTTTAACCTCTTGAGGACCAGAGTTTTGAACCTCCTTAGTGACCAGGCCATTTTTTACAATTCAACAATTCACAACTTTAACGGTTTATTGCTTGGTCATACAACTTAACACCCAAATGAATTTTACCTCCTTTTCCTCTTACAAATAGCGCTTTCTTATGGTGGTATTTGATTGCTGCTGCCGCTAGTTCTATTATAATTTTTTTAGTAATAAAAAAATTGAAACTTTTGATTTTTTTTCTCTCTTCAACCCCCCCCCCCCCCCCCCAAATTGGCTCTACACTACGATACATACACTACACTATACATATATAGGCATATGACTATGGCAAGGATTAGATTGTAGATTGTGATCCCCTCAGAGGGACAGTTAAGTGACAAGACTATACTCTGTGCAGCGCTGCGTAAGATGTCAGCGCTATATACATAAATAATTATTAAATACTAAAGCAAAACACAGCCTGCCAGCTCCGATAGCACTCTGCAAGTGTGAGCTCCCGGCAAATCTCACTCCTCGCGAGATGACGCCATATGGCATCGCTGAGACTTGAGAGCCCGCTCCCGGCGCCATTCTGCATTAGGTGGACAGGAGGCGGTTAAAGAGAACCCGTGGTGGGTTCTAAGAATCCTAATTGCACACAGAGGCTGGGTCTGCATATAATGCCCAGCCTCTGCTGCTATACAGTTCCCCCCACAGGCCCCCCTTTTCTCTGCTTGCCTCCATAAATCATACGCTGTGCTAAGCGACACGCAGTGTGTCGATAGCCGGCTGTTTATGTCTTTACTATCATTCTCGCCACTCCCCCGCCTCCTCTATGTCGCCACTCCCCGCCTGCGTCCCTTCCCTCCCCGTGGACGCAGGCGGGGAGCGGCGACATAGAGGAGGTGGGGGAGTGGCGAGAATGACAGTACAGAGTGGCGAGAATGACAGTACAGACATAACCAGCTGGCTATCGACACGCTGCGTGTCGCTTAGCACAGCGCATGATTATTGGGGGCACAGCAGAGCGCAGGGCGGAGACTGGGGGAAACCATACAGCAACAGAGGCTGGGCATTATATGCAGACCCAGCCTCTGTGTGCAATTAGGATTCTTAGAACCCACCTCGGGTTCTCTTTAAGGATATGTTGAAAAGTTGGACCTTGTACATGGTACGCTGAATTTGAAAATATATAGGTGTGTGCATATATATATGACACACAATTTGCATAATAATTTGGAAAGCAGTGTATATAAGTCTTGAGTATCACTTATCACCATATCCTGCCTGGTATAGAAAATAATATCTCACTGTCATTTTATGTAACCCATAAACATTCTGAATAGGGACTGGAAGAGTAAAAAATAATTACACATTGACCAAGAACAAGGAGATACAACTCTGCTCAGCCATAATGCTGCAGTGCTGCCCACAAAGTACTTAACTTTCGGAAGAGGGAAGTGGTAGATGGGTTCAGATGATCTGTGCACACGAAGAAATTACAGTTTAGAGATGTATGTTTGCAACAATAAATAATGTTGTTTGTGTGCATTTATTTACAGTATCTGAGCCTTCCTTGTACAGTGGAAGTGGAAGAGGTTACCAGATATGAAAGATCTTCTGTGTCCGAGCTCTTTACAGCTCTGCAGCTTGCTCCTGAAGACATACCAGAGACCCCTTCAGAAGGTCATGACAGATAGATAGATATTTATGTAGATAGGATTTCTGTTCAGTGTATGTCCTTCGTCATTTTAAAGCCTGATCATTTTTTTTTTCAAGTAATGAGGAGACTTGTAGGAAGCTGATAATCCTCTCAGACTTTATGTGCCCTGCATACCCTCCAGTCAGCCACACCGCCTGTGCTGTGCCTCTCCTCTAATACATGCATCAATTTTCCTTCAGGATTCCATCAACGAAGCCCGTGGTTGCGGCGCACTGCGCTAAGCAGCAAAACTATGCGATGCTATAACAGTAATGCTATAGTGCACGAGGCGCATAAGAATCAGGCCCCCTTCACATTAGAGCATTTTCATAGCATACCGCAGGGTAACGGTAAAGCAGTGAAAGTCTATAGGAGATGGGAAGCGCCGGAATTATGGCATCTGACACAAACGCATTACAATGTTATGGATCAACATCAGCTGTGACGTTTCGCCTCTGTGTTGCGGTGCACATGTGTGGAAGCATATTTTTCCAATGCACTTTCTTGCAATTTGTATTTCCGCCACAGGAAGTGAGCGCTAGAGAGCCAAGAATCACATTACTGCAGGTATCTACAAAACCGGTATGTTTGCTTTATTCAATTAAACGCAGGCTGCTAAATTCAGGGTTTCGGCGGTCGCCGGACCCCGAATTACATCTCCCTCTGAGTTTCTACGACTCGGAGGGAGAATAGTAGTTAACGCTGCCAGGGATTTGAGCTGCAGCAGGGTGAGGCGTTATTCGGCAGTTACCTTGATTCTATACAACTTTCGTTTCTTTCACTTACCAAAACTTCATATACTGTAACGTTCATCCACGTTCTGCCCACAACATGCATTCCTCATGTATTAAAGTTCTGGATCTTCTGACTGGTATGACAATTAACTTCTTTACGACCGCCCCACGCTAAGTGGCGTGGACGTTGCGGCAGCCCCAGGACCACTCGAAGCCAATTGGCGTGAAATCCTGGGGCAGGGTTTTACAGGAGATCATCTCCGCTTGAATGACGGAGCTCCGTCATCAGTCTCCCATCGGCGATCGCCACTAGGAAACTGTTTACACTGTACACACTTTACACTGTTTACACTGTATACACTGTACAGCGCTGCGATCTACAGCAGCGCTGTACTGGGTACAGCTGTGTGACACGGCTGTCCCCCTGGGAGGCAGGAGAGTGATCGGCTGTCAGCCAATCGCTGTGATTGGCTTGCGGAGGGCGGGAAAAAGGGTTATAAAAATCAATAAAAAATATTAAAATGTATTTAAAAAAAAAAGAGATAAATAAATAAACAAACATCCATGCAGGGATCATAGCCAAAGCTGTTGGTGGGCAGAAAATGCGGGGGGGGGGGGGGTCACTTGTGTGCTAGGTTGTACGGCCCTGCAGCGAGGCCTTAAAGCTGCAGTGGCCTAATTAGTAAAATATAGCCTGGTTACTGGGGGGGGGGGAGCCTGTGGTCCTGAAGCAGTTAATATAAACAAGCACCACGCAGTCACTTTGGAAGCCATTGGTTGGCAGAGGGCAGGCTGACCCTCAGGCATATATGAAATGGCTACTAACATTTCAATGAAGTGCCATAAATATGCTTCTATTACATTCTGCCCCTTCCGCAGTGTTCTGTTCCCTTGTCACCACATTGCCACAGCTAGTGCTGAAAGCTTCAGTGCTTCTTGAAACAGGTGCAAGTCAACAGTTCATATGTGACCCAGCAAGAAATAATTTCTACATGAGCAAGACTGAACAGAGTGTCACTACAGAAACATGAGCATGTGAGTGGGAGGAAGAAAAAAAGAAGATAGGATGGAGAGGGCACTAAAAGTAGCAGGGTAAACATGATACAAGGTGGCTTTTTGAACACAGACAGGTAAACAAAAGCTGGGGTCACCAAGCAGAGAACCCCCTAGCATAGAGTGGCAGGGCAGCAGAGAAACTGGGGCAGAGAGTTGCTAAAAGAACAGGGAATGTGAAAGGTACAGCGCAGACAGATTAGTACAGACAGATACAGACAGATTAGTGGAAAACTTTGGAGAGGGGCACATAGTGCAGGAAGAGGGGAAAAAAAGGAATGCATACACTGGAAATAAGGATATAAAAGTAGGAGGCTTAGGCCACGTTTACACTTAATCAGTTGCTACACGTTTTTTTTTTCTTCTTCATAGTGCATTGTGAAAAAGATTTCAGTTAAAACATGTTAAAGAGGAACTCCAGTGAAAATAATGTAATAAAAAGTGCCTAATTTTTAAATTAATTGTGTATAAATGATTTAGTCAATGTTTGCTCATTGTAAAATCTTTCCTCTCCCTGATTTACATTCTAACATTTATCACATGGTGACATCTTTACTACTGGCAGGTGATGTCACTGGAAGGAGATGCTGCTTGCTTTTTTGGCAGTTGTAAACAGCTGTTATTTCCCACAATGCATCAAGGCTCCCACAGTGTGATGTCAGTACCTCAGTACTGTGAGGCGCTGACATCACACTGTGGGAGGGGTTTCACCACAAAATCACCCATACAGAGTCCCCTGATGATCCGTTTGAGAAAAGGAATAGATTTCTCATGGGAAAGGGGGTATCAGCTACTGATTGAGATGAAGTTCAATTCTTGGTTACGGTTTCTCTTTAAAGAGGATCTCCAGTGAAAATAATATAATAGAAAAAAGTGCTTCATTTTTACAATAATTATGTATATGTGATTTAGTCAGTTTTTGCCCATTGTAAAATCTTTTAAATCCCTGATTTACATTCTCACATTTATTACATGGTGACATTTTGACTGTTGGAAGGTGATGTAGCTGCTGCTTGCTTTTTTGGCAGTTGGAAACCACTGTAAACAGCTATTTCCCACAATGCAACAGGGTTCACAGACCGGAAACTGCCAGGAGTACGTACTTAGTTTCTTGTGGGAGGGGTTTCACCACAATATCTGTCATACAGCGCCCCCTGATGGTCTGTTTGTGAAAAGGAATAGATTTCTTGTGTAAAAGGGGGAATCAGCTACTGATTGGGATAAAGTTCAATTCTTGGTCGGAGTTTCTCTTTAACCTATTTTGGTTCCTGGATGTAGAAACTACATCCAGGAACCATGTGCGCTACCGCGCGTCCCCGTGGCCGTTCGCACGCGTGCACGCGCACTCCCGGCCGCGGATTCGGTAGCCACGGAATCAACGTATCGGGCTATGGTGCCCGATCACTGATTCCTCTCCCCCGCTGAAAAAGCGACAGCTTCTCTCAGAAGCTGCGCCTTTTCTGGCCGTTCCCTCCCCGATGCGCCACTCTAAGCGTGTGTTACGCTTAGAGTGACGTCATGTAAACAAACTCATGGCCGCCATCTTGTGGCCAAAAAGTAATACTACAACTGAAAATAAAAATAAATTAAAATGAACACACATTTACATTATAAATCTATTGTTTACCCCCACCCTCCCAAAACTACCCAAATAAAATGTTTACTATAAAAAAACCAAAAACATTACAATAAAAATAAAAAAATAAAAACATGTAAATATTTACCTAAGGGTCTAAACTTTTTAAATATCAATGTAAAGATGAAATATTTCTATATTTTTTTATTTTAAACTTGTTAATAGTGATAGATGCAAAATGGAAAAAATGCACCTTTATTTCCAAATAAAATATTGTCGCCATACATTGTGATAGGGACATAATTTTAACGGTGTAATAACCGGGACATATGGGCATATACAATACGTGAGTTTTAATTATGGAGGCATGTATTATTTTAAAACTATAATGGCTGAAAACTGAGAAATAATGAATTTTTCCATTTTTTTCTTATTCTTCCTGTTAAAATGCGTTTACAGTAAAGTGGCTCTTAGCAAAATGTACCCCCCAAAGAAAGCCTAATTGGTGGCGGAAAAAACAAGATATAGATCAGTTCATTGTGATAAGTAGTGATAAAGTTATAGGCTAATGAATGGGAGGTGAACATTTCTCTCGTGAAAACCACGGAACCTGAATGGGTTAAGTGTGAACTTTGCCATAGGAAAACATGGGCATTACTTTGAAAATCAGTTGACCTTTCAGTTATAGCTGAGAGCAACTGATTTAAGTGTAAACGGGGCATAAGCCATTCATCAATAAATCAGTCCTCTTGCTAAGAATGTCCACTTTGGTCTGTTTCATAAGCATATATTTCATGTAGAAAAATCTCTGCCATTTGGTGCATAACTCAGGTCTTAAAGTGCCTTGAATCAATGATTTAATCTACATTGTACAATCTTACCAAATCTATGTAGTAGAAGGGTAAATTGAGTTAATATACTTTGAATGTATACTTAACCACTTTACCCCCACGCGTACGCATTTCAACGTCCCTTTTTCCATCCTTTCACCCCCAGGGACGGAGAAATGCGTACTTTCTGCGCTCCCGCCGCTGCCCGCGCTCCCGCTCGCTCTAGCGCGCACTCCCGCTAGTAAACACGCCGCCGGCCGCTCGCCCGTAGATCAATGAACGGGAAAATCCATTCCTGTTCGTTGATCTAAGCCCCGCAATGATCCGCTGCTTGTCCGATAAGCAGCACGATCATTGTGAAAAAAAAAACGTTCTCAGCCTCCTAGTACTTCCTGCAAGCGTCCGGAAGGACGCTTGCAGGTCGCAGTAAACAAAAAGTTACTGTTGCCATCTTGTGGCCAAATAGTAAAATTACACCCTAAAGCATTTTTTTTAACATACAAATAAATGAGTTTTACACTAAAAATTAACTCCTTACCTCCGACACTCCCCAATTTTTTATTTTTTTTTTGTAATTAAAAAAAAAAAATTACAATGAAAAAAAAATACATAAATAGTTACCTTAGGGACTGAACTTTTTAACCAGTTCGGCCTATCTGGACGAGCTTCCTCGTCCAGATAGGCACTGCTGCTGCCGCCGCCTCGTGCGCGCGATCGGGCGCGCCCCCGCGCGTGCTCCCGCTGCCCGCCGCTAGCCCCCCGATCAGTGAATGGGAATATAATTCCCATTCACCGATCTATCTTCCCCGCAGAAATACCGACGCTTTCTCTCCAGAGAGCGTGGTATTTCTGCCCCCAGGAAACATTTCCCCTACTTTTAAGTTCCTAGATGCGAAATCGTTCGCATCTAGGACTTTTTTCACTGTGGCCATCTTGTGGCCGAATAGTAAACTGCACCACAATTCATTTTTAATTTAAAAAAATATATATTTTACATTTAAAATTAACAGTTTCCCTCCCACACCAAAAATTACCCACATACACTTTTTTTATTAAAAATAAAAATAAAAAATACAATTAAAAAAAATCAAAAACAACATAAATAGTTACCCAAGGGTCTGAACTTTTTAAATATGCATGTCAAGAGAATATGTTATTATATTATTTAAAATTATAAGCTTATAAACAGTGATGGACGCAAATTGAAAAAATGCACCTTTATTTCTAAATGAAATATTGGCACCATAAATTGTGATAGGGACATCGTTTAAATGGTGTAATAAGCGGGACAGATGGGCAAATAAAATACATGAGTTTTAATTACGCTAGCGTATATTAATTTCAAACTATAATGGCCAAAAACTGAGAAATAATGATTTTTTTTTTCATTTCTTTCTTAATCTTCCTGTTAAAATAGATTTAGAAAAAAATAATTCTTAGCAAAATGTAGCACCCAAAGAAAGCCTAATTAGTGGCGAAAAAAACAAGATATAGATCAATTCATTGTGATGAGTAGCAATAAAGTTATAGGCGAATGAATGGGAGGTGAACGTTGCTCGGATGCATGAGATTTTCGGACTGCGGTGCTGAACCGGTTAAATATTTATGTCAAGAGGGTATAACACTGTTACTTTATAAACTATGGGCTTGTCATTAGGGATGGACGCAAAACTGAAAAAAAATGCACCTTTATTTCCAATTAAAATATTGGTGCCAAACATTGTGATAGGGACATAATTTAAACGGTTTTATACCCGGGACAAAAGGGCAAATAAATTACATGGGTTTTAATTACAGTAGCATGCATATTTAAAAACTATAAAGGCCAAATCTGAAAAATACATTTTTTTTCCCACATTTTTTCCTATTTTCCCATTAAAACACATTTAGAATAAAATAATTCTTGGAATAATGTCCCACCTAAAGAAAGCCTAATTGGTGGCGGAAAAAACAAGGTATAGTTCATTTCATTGTGATAAGTAATTATAAAGTTATAGACGAATGAATGGAAGGAGCGCTGAAAGGTGAAAATTGCTCTGGTGGTCAAGGGGTAAAACCCCTCAGTGGTGAAGTGGTTAAGGTAGTGTCTCGTATTACATAGAAGTGGTACAATAGATTGTACAATTAAGATTGCATCATTAATGGGCATGTTTAGTAACAGACATAGATGATTGCTTTGTAGCTATGCTGAAAGAGTGAAAAAGTGAAATTCCAGTTCAATTTTTTTTTATGAAATTTGGTGGAAAAGATATCAGCTATTTATGTTTGTGTGTTGAGTTTGGTTTGATACACCTTTGTTTGTTATTATCTACAATGGCCTCAATTCACTAAACAGTTTAGACTAGTCTACTGATGTTTTTTAGTCTACTGATGGTTTGGTCAGTTACATCAATGGGGAATTCACTATTACCACATTTAGACCTGTTTTTAGACCTGGTCTAAAACATTTGGTAATTAGGTCAGTAAATCGGGGGAAATTATCAAAAGCTGCAATTCACAAATGAGTAGCTATGACTGACATAATTTTCCTTTGATGAGCTCTCCTCTGCATACAATTAAACTCCTGCATAATTAATTCAAAAGGTTCCATTCTTACAGCTGAAATACCTCACAGAATTACTTTACCCACAGAAATCAGCTGGTCTAATCTCTGTCAGAAAAAGTGGGCGTGGTTACTTCTTATTTGCCTTTGTGAATTGTGTAATTACTGAATGTTAGACCAGGTCTATAAACAGGTCTAAAACATTACACCAAACCATCAGTAGATGAAAAACCATCTGTAGACTAGTCTAAACTGCTTAGTGAATTGAGGCAAATGTCTCCTTTAACGATACAGTAAAGGTGCTCAGACATCAGGCGATGATGAGCAGATATGACCAAAAGACAAATCTCTCTGATTGAATGTAATCAGAGAGAGATCTGTCAGCTGCCCATACATTGCAGGCCAATTCCCGATCGATTTCAGCATGAAAACTCTTGGGAATCGGCCACGTCTGCCGCCTCGGCACTGTTCTCTAGTGTATAAATGTGCATGTGTGCATTTATACATTACCTGTTCTGTGTCACGGTGCCCGTCTGTCTTCCGAATCCACCGCTCTTCACCAATTTTCACAGGGATGTCGAACTGGTCCTTTGAGGGCCGAGGTCCTCACAAATTTTTGACACAGCTCAAATTAATGAATGGGTCTGAATCAGAAAAGGTGTGGTCCATCAACTAGAACACATTCCTCTCTTTCTCAGTCCATCCTAAACACTGGCGTGGATCTGGCCCTCCAGGCCTGGAGTTCGACGCCTATGGATTATATTAATCGATCGTCATTCGGCCGCCAAGTCGCCTGATGTATGGCCACCTTAATTGTGCATTAGATGTATCTGTCCTTATCCAATACAGTGTTTTCTGCTTAGCACTTTGCTGTTTTTATACACCCTCTCAATTAATTTTCTCCTCTCGCAAACAGCCCAGAGTTCTTATATGCCCTAAATTATGGCGTACGTTAAAAAGGGGCGCTGGGAAAAAAGGGCGCCGGGTTTTTAACGATAAGCATGGATAACGTTTAAAAATGTATTGTACTGTATTTCGTTTAAAATTAATGTTTTTTAAAGTTATAAATCATTAAATAATGTGCATTAAATCGGCAATTGTAAAAACGTTAATCTTTCGTTTAAATACTGAAACGTATAATAACGTTTAAAAAAAAAAATTACTAAGTAACCCTCCCTGTACCTACCCCTAACCCCTAGACCCCCCTGTTGAGGCCTAAACCTAAGACCCCCCTGTTGGTGCCTAAACCTAAGAC